>NC_064559.1:2662027-3298590 GCF_937001465.1 Orcinus orca | reverse complement strand
AATATATATTATATTATATTATTGTTATGTGATATATTTTAGAGTGTGAAATAAAATTCATATTTTATGGCAAGACAAGAAAAATTTAAACATAAAATATTTCTCTGCCCTTTGGCCTCCTCTCTGTCCTCTACTGTGCATTGTGTATCTGCATTATGCATTGACCAAACCTTCCCCATCAGTAGAAATACCTGAAAGAGCAACATTCTCCTAGCACCAAAAAAAACAGCCCCTTAAAAGATAATACTCCTTTTTCATCTTGTAAGGGGCCACAGTGACGCTTAGATCTGAACTGTGTAAACTGTCAATAATATGTCATTTAATGTACAGCCCTCTGTCTCAAAAAACTTCACAAGAACTGTGCCTTGATTCTAACAGGCGGAAAAGTTCTTGGAGCTTTCTCAGATGCTGTTCCTGGGTTATAATTCTCAAATTTGGCTAAAATTGAAATTTTCCATTTCTTTCATAGATTGACTATTGATTAAGTTTCATTGACAAGAGCTACATACTGAAGTATTTACAGATAAGCGTTAAAATACAAAGGAGTGGCAAACTGTGCCGAATACTGATGATAGGCTATATAAGGTGAGGACTGATGATTAACCATTGGAATGTGCATTATGGTGACCTTGAGAAACACCATCTCAGTGGAATGGTGGATCAAACAGAGGGTGGGAGGAGGGACTGTGGAAACAGCAAGTATAAATGCATATTATGGCAGTGGCTTTTGGGAACATCTTAAAAGTATAAGCTGGAGCAATTCACAATTATTGTGGCCATTTTTAGAGCTACAGGATGCAGTGGTACCTGTATTTTCTCAATTGCAAAAATGATATAACCATCAGTTTAAAGAACTTAAAAGATATCACTCATGTTCCCACCCCTCTTACAAAATTGTTGATTTTAGAATATTTCCTTCTAGGCTCAGGCCACATACTTTGATAATTGTATGCAGTTTCAATAGAATCATGCACATTATTTAAATATTAATGTATTCTTTCATAAATCTGTCTCCATGTTTCTAATATCCTTCATAAGTATATATTTTTTCTTTTCCATCTATTTTTCTCAACCAAATATTTAATTATTTTATTAATTGCTTTTTTACATATAAATGATTGTGAAGGTGATTGATATAAAAATTCAGAAGCAAGCACACATCTAGCTGTGTAAGGAAAGAAATAATATTGTCACTCTTAGAGAAAGACTCTAGTTTAAAAAAAAATAGTTGGAATGATTTCCCTGAGCTATTTGGCTTCAGCTTCTATGAGTCATATAAGATCTTGTGTGTGGAAGTCAGTGACCAAGGCCATGACATAAGGCCTATAGTTAGGTCCTCAGCTGGTCTGTGATGTGGCCCAGGCACCAGATATCTGGTAGAAATTCTGCCAGAAGCAATAGGTTGTTCTGCTTTTTCTGCTTCTGAGTTCACCCTAGTCAACTCTAGTTATCAACATAAGTAAGCGAAGGACCCCTCTGGAGTGAAATGAGAATTCTTGACTGGTGCGTGTGGCAGGGCAGACAGGAGCTTCAACATTGCATGATGCTGGCCAGCCAGGTACTGCTAAGAATCTGGGCCATGTTCACCCAGGTATTTACAAGATAAAAAAATAATACAAGAGCAGAAGATACCTTGATAACTCTCCTCTGCATGTCTGTCTCTTGAGTTACAGCCAAAACCGATGTCATATATATCAGGGCATAGCTGTCATACTGTTATTTCCCTTTGCCATCACTTTGGAAATTCCCTTATCTTTTCTCTTTTATCCTATATCTTACTTTTCCAGGGTTTATTCCCTCATTTTGGTGGCTTGCATCCAGAAATAGTTGCCTGGAAGATAAATGTTTGATACCTTACCCATCTGAAAATATTCTTAATCTTCTTTTGCATTGAATGATATTTGGGTAAGTATAGAATTCCAGGCTGGAAATTGTTTTATTTCAGTGTTTTGAAGATAACATTCCACTGTCTTTTTGCTTCTGGTGTTGCTATTAGAGGAAGTCTATTTTGATCAGATTTTGTTGCTGATTATAAGCTATTCTGATCTCTGATCCTTTGTACCTAACTTATTTTATTCCCGACCCCCCCACCTCAGGAAACCTATAAATGCTCTCTTTGTCCCCATTGTACCAAAATTTCACTATAATGGGTACTGCTGTGGAGAATATATGTATATATAGATACAGATATATATAGATAGAGATATAGCTAGAGATAGATATACATTAATCATAACTTCACTAACCAGTTCCTTTAAGAAATTGAATGATTATTCTTCTATAACTCCTTTGTCACCCAAACTCTGCTTTATAGAGCAAGATTATAAATGAGATTCCATTTTTTAGAAAATACTAATTAATTATTTATTTGGCTTCATCGGGTCTTAGTTGCAGTAGGCAGGATCTTTAGTTGCAGCACACAAACTCTTAGTTGTGGCATGTGGGATCTAGTTCCCTGACCAGGGATCGAACCCGGACCCCCTGCATTAGGATCACAGAGTCTTAGCCACTGGACCACCAGGGAAGTCCCAAGATTCCATTTTAAAACAAATGTATGTATTTGGGGGGAGGGGAATGTGGACAGGTACCCAATTTTCATTAAACTGATCCCTACATCTCACACATCTGAGAAGTTGTATGCACAAAGAGAATTGACATTCAGAACTTGAAGGTATGCCAGATTTTCTTTTTTGAAAAAGTTCAATATCATTCACTAACTTATGTTTCCTAAGGCCAGAAATTGTTCAGATATATTTGGCCAGATTTTCTTCAAGGCTTTTTCTGCTTCTCACTAGGAATCACAGTTCAGACATGTCAGGGAAGGATTAGTTCCAGCCCTTGGAAGGAGATTACTCAGTTGAGTAAGGGTCAAAGAGTCCTCTTAGCTGACATGTGCATGACACAGAAGGCTAAGTGTTATCAGTGAATCTGAGCAAGAGTGGCAGATAAAAACTGTCTCCATTCACACCCTCATACTTTGTAAAAGATTTTTTTTGGAATATGAGGGTTGTGATGATTTAATGCTCCAGAGTGGGAAGGTATTAAAATGGCCTTCTTTCTGTCTTGCCAGAGGCTCCACTTGAGGAATCCCCCCATTCTAGAAAAAGTGCTATACAGCCCATGTAGGAGGATGGGCTGAGAAGTGGAGGCACTGAGAAACCGATTCTTCACAGATGAGTCTATTCTCACCTTCAAAATACTTAAGAGGAGGCAGGTTCATTAAGAGGTTGAGGAGACCCTTGGTGAGCACTTTAGAGAAAAATTTTAGAGTAGTTAAGTGGCCATAACTTTTATCCACTTCTTTCTACCCAACTGGCACTGAAGGGGACAGTCTGTGGCCAGTTCTCCAACAGCAGGCCACATCCAGGATTTGGTAGGGCAAGGATGCATACATATTTCCAGAGGGCCGGATGCAAGACTCTGAGTAGAAGAGCCAAGCTGTGTCATCTTAGCACTGCCTGTAGGGTCTAAGGGCCCCTAACCAGGATCTGAGAGGTAGACCCAAGGAGCCAACTGACAGAGGCATTGTCCCTGTTGAGGGAATTGTGGGAGAAATATCTCCAGTGACCTCAGTCCTCTAGAGATCCCACAAATCACCCCAGGAGAGAAAAACACAGCATTAAAAATCTGCTATAATCAGAGGGCACCAACATCAGATGACAACTTTATCAATCAAGGAAGATTTTTCCTCAAAATCTCAGAGAGGGGCCCAGAGCAGCATCTAAAGGTAGTGGTCAAGGAAACAGGAGAAGCTAAGTTTGTTGTTTCCTCAACCCCCATCCCCAGAAGTTCTCCAGGCTACAGCAGGCTCTGTTTTGGAGGGTTGACAGATGAGTTTTCCAAGAGTTTTAACATTTCATTATTACAATGTTCTGGACTTTATATTACTTGAAAGTGAGCAGAAAGGCTTTGAGAACTGATAAAATGTCAACGAAGGGCAGTGAAGAATAAGTGGAAAGAATATATCTGAAATGAGTACTGCCAGAGACAGTAAAGTTACTTTTTGCTTGCACTATACTGAGTCCAGCTCACTCAGTAAATCGGTTACATTTGCAGACACTGTACTTCTCCTACTTTGAGAGAGTGAGATGCAGGCATAATTGGCATAAGCTTTTTATTGTACTAAAATACACATCACATAAAATTTACCATTTCAACCATTTTAAGTGTACAGTTCAGTGGCATTAAGTAATTCACGATTTTGTGCAACCATCACCACTATCCATTTCCAGAAGTTTTGCATCATCCCAAACTGAAGGTCTGTACCCATTAACCGCTAACTCCCCATTCCTCCCTCCCCTCAGCCTCTGGTGACTACTATTCTACTCTCTGTCACTGAATTTGCCTATTCTAGGTACCCCGTAGAAGAGGAATCTGTAATATTTGTCATTTTGTGTCTAGCTTATTTCACTTAGCATAATGTTTTCAAGGTTCATCTATGATGTAGCATGTATTAGAATTTCATTTATTTCTATGACTGAATAATATTCCATTGTATGTACATAACACATTTTGTTTATCCATTTATCTGTTGATGGACATTTGGTCTAGTTCCACCTTTTGGTTATTGTGAATACTACTGCTATGAACACTGGTGTACAAATACATGTTTCTGTCCCTGTTTTCAATTCTTTTGGCTATACGTCTAGGAGCAGAATTGCTGGATCATATGAAAAATCTGTGTTTAACATTTTGAGGAACACCGAGCTGTTTCCACAGTGGCTGCACCATTTTACATTCTCACCAGCGGCACAGCAGTGTTCTAACTTCTCCACATCCTTGTCAACACTTTTTAGTTTCTTTGTTGTTGTTGTTTTTATTTTTTGATAATAGTCATCCTAGTGGGTGTGTGGTTTTGATTTGCATTTCCCTAATAACTAAAGATCATCTGTTCAAGTGCTTATCAGCCGTTTGTATGTGTATCTTTGTAGAAATATCTATTCAAGTCCTTTGACGATTTTTGAATTGGGGATGTTTGGCTTTTTGTTGTTGTGTTGTATGAGTTATGTGTTCTGGATATTAATCCCTTATCAGATATATTATTTGAAAATATTTTCTCCTATTTTGTGTGTTGTCTTTTTACTCTCTTGATAGTGTACAAACGTTTTTCATTTTGATGAACAAAAGTACAATTTATTTTTTCTTTTGCTGCCTATGCCTTTGGTGTCATATCCAAGAAATCATTGCTGAACCTAATGTCATGAAGATGTTTTGTTTCTTCTAAGAATTCTATAGTTATAGCGTTTAAGTTTAGCTCTTTGAGTCAATTTATGTATCTGGTATAAGGTAAGGTTCTAACTTCATTTTTTGCATGTGGATATCCAGTTTTCCCAGCACCATTTATTGAAATGTCCTTTCCCCACTGAGTAGTCTTGGCATCCTTGTTGAAATCTCTATTCATTACATAGTCTGTCCTTATGCCAGTACTGCACTTGCTTTTTAAGTTGTAGTATTTTTGGCATTATCCTACGATTACATAATTCTGAAAATGAATAGAAACATATATCATTCCTGACAAAGTGAATAGTATTTGTAGTATCATTACCCGTTTCTGTCGAGTATAATAAATAACCTTAACAGTTCATTGTATTATAAAAATAAATCTATCAAAATTCTTAAACATTTGCCAGAAGCCTCTTATTCCCTTTTTTCGCCTTCATTGATATTATTCCTCTTGCTTAGGCATTGCCCTGGACTTTACTCTAAAGCCAAAGTCCTTTTACTAAAATAGCCAAGAACCTGCATTATCTGGCCAATCACTGCTCACCTACTTCTCTGCCCTTATTTCATAATTCTCATTCCACTCCAGCCACATTGGTTTCTTTGTTTTTCCTCCAATATGCCAAGCACAGTCCCACCCCATTACATCTACCCTGTACCTGCAGTACTCAGTGAGGCTATCTGTAACCACACTGTACAAAATAACAACCTCTCCCCTCCCTCCGAAATACGCTTTCTCTGCTTTACTTTTCTTTATGTCACATTTCACAACACTACATATGTACTTATTTGATAATCATCTGTTCTCCTAACACCACCAGGATGTAAGCTTTGTGAGAGCAGGGACTCAGCACCAATGAATGAATGAATGAATGCTTTAGGAAAGAATATGAGTCCTCCTTCATTCATTCAACTAATATTTATTGAGACCTTACTGTGGACTAGTCAGTAAATGCCATAGACATTAAACAAACAGAACTTGTTAAATGGTTGCATAAATCTAAAACACAAAATTAAATGAGTTTTTTAAAGAAGTGGGTAAGTCAGTCTCACAGACAAATCCAGACTGGAAGCCTTAGTGACAAATCAAGATTTTAAGGACGGAGCACACTGCCCCTCAGCTATTGCTCAATGCACCCTGACGATCAGATTTTACCCCCCAAGGAACTTGTAATGGAGGTTCACTGAGGCTAGTCATTCTCTACCGATCTTTTGAATGGAGATGGGAGGAGGCACACACCTTCGTGGAGGGCCATTACTTTGCCCTTGCACAGACCCTGTGCTAGCCAGCAGTGCCCAGGAAAGGCTGCAGGTCTGGCTAGGGACTGCATCCCCTCGGGCCCTTTTGGGGCCTGTGCAGAGGCAGCAGCGCAGCCCTGCAAAGACTGATCAGTTCACGGACCTGTGCTTGACTTGCCCTCTGTTTTCACTGTGTAAAAGGCCAGAGGAAATGTGCTGCTTCAAGTATAGCACCACCTCTGCACCTGCTAGATATGGTCTGGAGCTTGAGGGCACAGCCTGGGGGGTCGCCACAGTGAGGGCCTTAGCGACAGGGTGTATCCACTGCTACTTCAGGGAGGACATGAAGGACAATATGGTCAGGCCTGGGGTGTGGCCTGGGTTTGCATTAAGTGTGCGACTCCGTTTGGCAGCGGGTCGTAACAGCTTCCTGGGGAGGGAGAAGCCAAGGACGGTGTAAACCCCTCATGAGCACGTGGTGGGCCAGGAGCCCATAAATGTTCCTGAATGAGTCGGTGGGTGGTGAACGCCAAGAGGGCTTCCAGCTGGGTGGGGGAAGCTGCGGAGTGAGGAATCACGGTGGTTGATGTGCCTCCCGTCTCTCACTGACTGGGCGGGTGGGGCCGGGGTACCGGAAGGGGGCGAGGGAAGAGGAACCTGGAGAGCAGGGACTGCGCTGCCTGCGAGAAGGGGCGGGGCTACAAGGCGCGTCGCGGCGGGACTACAATGGCGGGAAGGGGCGGGGTTACGAGGCGCGCCGGGGGCGGGGAAGGGGCCCCGAGCGGCATCTAGCTGCCCGCGCATTGGCCGGAGTGGGTGACGGATACCTCAGAGCGCTCTGCGCCCCACCCAGAACCTAGCGCGCCGGCGCCCGGCTTGCACGCGGCAAGGCACTGCGGCGGCGGCGGAGCCGGCTGGGAGGGCGGCGAGGGGCTGTGGCCTGGGCAGCCGAGGCTTACGCAGCCTGTCAGCCAGGGCGCCTACGAGCTCCTGGTGCTTCTGCTCGGCTCCGTGGGACTGCTGGGCGTCGGCAGCAGCCTGCTGGTGCTCGTCCTCTACCTCAAGTTCCCGCGGCTCCGCAGCCCCGCCCGCCTCTTCCTGCTTCACGTCGGCCTCGGCAACCTGCTACCCTCCGTCCTCCGGGCCGCGCTAGCTTTCGCGTTCCGCCCGCGGGGCGGCGTGGTGGGGGGCGCCACGAACTGCGTGTGGGACGGCTTCGGCAACAGCCTGTGGGGTGAGTGGTCGGGGTAGACCTCCCGCTCCTGCGGCCTCCTGCCCCCGGCCCCGCCCCCTCCCGCTCCTGGACCCCAACCTCGCGGCGGTGCTCCCCTGACTTCACCTCCCCCTACCTCTATTCTTCTGATCTCACCTCCTCCCTTGTGACCTCGCCTTCCCCCTGATCTCACCCGCTTCCCCCCACCTCTGCATCTTCCCCGCCGACCTCTTCTCCTCCAGCACTCGCTGATCTCCCTCCCTCCCTGTGCTCACCAGGCCTCACGCCAACCCAAACCCCAGCCTGTCTGCAGCCCCATCTCCCCTGTGCCCACCTTCTCCATACCCCTTTCTGGCCGCTGTGCAGCTCATCTCGCTTCTCTGCTTTCATCTCCTAATTTAATTCGACAGGGCACGAGACAATGGCTTTTACACTTTGAGGAAAGAAATGAGGGGCTGTGGAGTTAAGAGATTCAAGGAAGAAAGTGTTTGATTTGTGAAAGTTGGAGAGGGTGATGAGGAAAGATCTATTTCCTATATTACTTCCCTAAAGTGAGAGGTAGAAACCTAACGTAGTAGTAATGTGTAAATTCTTTGAAAAATTTGCCCATTAGCAGTTGTAAACCTTTGACTGCTTCCTAGGAAGTGAGATCGTTTTATTCAGGTCCTCAGAATGCAAATTGGCATGTGTCCTATTAGCTATTTTTACTATTAGCTATTTTACTATACTCCTTATAGTTTCCAGCACACCAAAATCTAAGGTGAGTTTGCAGATGGCCCAGAGAATCCCAACTCAGATGAACAAATAATTAGCTGTGCAGCCAGTAGATTTCATTAAAGTAGAACTTGATTGTGAATACAATACTCTTAACCCATATGGAAGATTTAAGTCTCACTGAGACTTGACATTTTGAAGGATGAACCACCCAGTGTGTCATTGAAGATGTGATTTTTCTAAGATTAGGAAAGTATTCTTTTGTGTGTGCTCCAGAATTCATTTGTACAAAGATTTGAAATAGAAATATATATTTCTCAGGTCTTAAATTTCCTTTTAAAAAAAAAGAATCCTGAAATCCATTGATAATTTATTACTGCCTTTATCTTGGCAGGTTTATGAGAATAAAATCTTTGTAGTGTTATCAAAAGTATTTTCTTATTCACCAACCTTCTATGTGGTGACAAATCCAAATATTATATTTGTTATGATTCTTCTTTTATATTTTGAGGGAAACAAGAAAATGCAATAGAGATCATAATTTTATTTATTTGATTGTCTCAATGATTATAATATTCTAATACTACCTAGCCCTTCCCCAATAACCCCTTATCTGAGAACTTCATTTATACAAAGATTTGAAACTTGGGAGGGGTTTGTAGGTGTGTAAAGGTGGTGATATAGATCACACTATAGATTACACTCTTTGTATTAATTTAAAATACCTAACAGGCAATGTTTCAGGCAGGGCTAAGCTTTAAAGAGGGCAATTCAAGCCAAGCCCTAAAGTGTCATCAGTAGCAGAAATTGGGTCACAGACATTAAAGTTCTTATCTTTAAAAAGTGTTTTTTCTGTGCTGGGAAATTCAGCTTCTATCCTGACTCGGTGCCTGGGAATTTGAAAACAGGGGTATATTGAGTTTTTTTATTAGTACCAGCATTCCCCTTCTTCCTCATCCCTTCTATCTTGTGGCCCCACCCTGCTGTGTCTCCTTGTCTCTTCCATCCTTTTTCCTCCCTCATCATCCCTGCTTAGGTCTCACCCCAATCAGAAGGGATTTTCTAAGACTGCTAGAAATGTTCACCACACAGTATTTTGCCTGACTACTGCTCTTTCTCTGGGCATTTCTTTAGTGCTTTCAACAATGACTTTAACCTGTTTTTAAGTTAGAGGTGGAAACTCTGGGGCAAGAGGTTCTGAGTCTTGTTTAAGCCCTGGGAGACAAGTCAATAGTGGGTTATGGTGGAGCTGAAAAAAATCTTAGCAAAGATTAAGAATTTCTTTGCCTGGGGTAAATTCAAAAGACTGTGCTTCTAGGTAAGAGTTAAAGATGAAAAGAGGGAGGATGCTTCCCTCATTGTTATCCCTGAGGAAGAACTAACCAACCATGGAGTATACTGAAGGGGCAGAACATTTTAAAATACCAAAAGTGGCTGCTTGCTCCAGAGGCTTCTGGAGAGGCTGCCTCATCAAGTGGAAAGACCACTGGTTTGATGGTGTGAGAGTGGGTCCCACTCTTGATCCTGTGGCTACCCATCGTGTGGACTTTCCCAGTCACTTAATTTCTCCAGCCATCAGTTTTCTCATCTTTTTTACAGGGTAGTTGAGCTAAATGTGTTAAGGTTGTCCTGTCCTGCTTTGTATTACGAGGACTCCTTTGATACCTATAGGTTAGAAGGTGCCTGGTTTTAGCACTTATAGCTTATATCCCCTCCCTTACTCCCAGCCCTCAGCTGTATCCCCTTCTAAAATGAGAATAAGTACATACTATGGTTACACTTCTTCACATACCCTCATGGGTTCTGTCTTCCTCTGCACACCCTGCTGGAAGAAAGCAGAATAAGTAACTCAAACATACTCACATACTTATGTGAGTAGGCCTGGCAGCCACTTCATTCTGTGCTCAGTTTCTTGTTTCTGAGGGAATGTTGAAAGCAAGTGAATCCCTGATATTCTTGAGGCAGAGGCTTTGACTAGACAGGACTATTAAGATTGCCATCTCAAACTGAGCAGTCAGTTCAGTGAATTAGTCAATTTAATCTAAGTTCCAATTGAACAGCTTGTTTTACAGATGTCTAGGATAATTAGTCATCTTAGCCTAGGCGGACCCAATATGCACTGATCAGTAAGTATAGTGGTAGGAAAAATTAGAGCTCAAGAAACTCACTCTTACTGTGCAGTGATGAATGACAGAAAGGCCACCTAGCATGTGTGTGTGATGCTTTAGCCTAAAGACTTCCAGGTGAGTATGCCTTTCAGCCCTTTGGCTGTTGCACCTCTGGCCATACCTACCACCACACAGGTGTTCTGCACATGGAGTATAATCAGGATGCTGCTGGACAGGAGAGACTTTCTTCACTACCACCTCCTACCCCTTCAAAAACAAGAACAACAAAAAACATGTTAACCTTGGCAGAGGGTGTTTGGACAGCCCTTTATCTTGGAAGACAGAGATTCAGGGTCTCAGAGCTAGAGTCTCGCAAAATGCAAGTCACCCTATGTTGACTTGGGTTTTAGAAATAGGTGTTATTTTATGTTAAGATATTTTAACATATGGACCCAGGACTTTTCCTTTTTAACTTATACCTAAAAAACACACCTGTGCGTATGTACATTCATATAAGGATTTCTTATAAAAATATTTTCCCTTCAGTAGACCAATTCTTTCATATACCTAAATATTTTAAAATGCTAGTTGTATTATTGAATTAATCCTTTTTTAATAATCTGAATAGCTAATTCAGTTGAAATAGTCTCATGCTGCTCCCATAAGATTCAAGTGGTAGGTGGGACATGGAAAAATCTTCTATTCATCTGTCCTAGAAGCATGCACAGACTGTATTGACACAGAAGTATGCATAATCATGACAGTGTGCACATTGTATATAGTCTGTTTCCATAAACACAGTGGAACCACATGTTACTTGCAATTTAATCTCACAGTTGTATATCATTTATTCAGATATTTAAAAGCAAAAATTATAGAAGTGTATTATGTTAATTCTTTATTTTTGTGGGATGTTATTTTATCCATTCTTCATTGTTGAATTACATGATTTGGAGGAGTCTGTATCTTTTGTTCATTTTCAGGAAATTAGAAAAGATGTGAGAAAGCATTTAATGACTTGCTTTAGTAGAGGCTTATGTCCTAAAAATAAGTTGGGCTCCATTGGATTGTAATTGCTGTTGCATGAAATTACTTTTCTCTTAATATTGTTTACAATTGTATTCTTTCTTGAATTTTCTTCTTTCAGAGAAGAGTTCCAGTCACAAATGCACATGTGATACATTTTGACATTCACTGCTAAGATGAAATGCAGAAGTGAACACGACACACTCATTCTAGTATTCTCAGATATGATTAGATGTACTTTATCATGTTTTTATGCTACTGACCTATAAGAAAAAAATACTAAAAAAGGGTAGCAGTTAAACACCTAGGACCTGCAACTTCAGTACGTCTGGGATGATCTGGAATATCACAAGGAGAGATTTTATTACAGCATATTCACACCTTATCTGAGCCCTCAGCCTATGTTCATACACATTTCCTTCATTAGAAGTTGTCACCAGACGCTTTACCTCCCAGGATGGACAACAGGCTCCCAACAGAGTTTGATGTGGTTGTAATAGGGACAGGTTTGCCTGAATCCATCCTTGCAGCTGCATGTTCCAGAAGTGGTCAGAGGGTTCTGCATCTTGATTCAAGAAGTTACTATGGAGGAAACTGGGCTAGTTTCAGCTTTTCAGGATTGCTCTCCTGGTTAAAGGAATATCAGCAAAACAGTGACATTGGGGAAGAAAGTACTGCTGCATGGCAAGACATGATCCATGAAACAGAAGAAGGCATCACTCTTCGCAAGAAGGATGAAACCATTCAACACACAGAAGTTTTTTGTTATGCCAGTCAGGATATGGATGGCAATATTGAAGAGACTGATGATCTGCAGAAAAATCCTTCCTGGGTAGCATCTAGTACCCTCATTAAACCTCTGGATTCTGCATGCTTGTCTGAAGAAATGCACTCGTTATATGTTTCTAGCAATGAAGTGCCTGCAAAAGGGACTCCAGAAAACAATGGAGAAGTAACTGATATAGCAGAAACCTTGGTGAAAGAAGAATATTGTGGATATAAAACTTATAAACACAGAGTTTCAGATGGTGCTAAAGACGAAATCAAACCTATATTGGAAGACAACAGTGATCCACCAAAGAGAAACAGGATTACTTACTCTCAAATAGTTGAAGAAGGCAGGAGGTTTAATATTGATTTGGTATCAAAGCTGCTTTATTCCCAAGGACTGTTAATTGATCTTTTAATCAAATCAAATGTTAGTCGTTATGCAGAATTTAAAAATGTCACTAGGATTCTTGCATTTCGAGAAGGAAAAGTAGAGCAGGTGCCTTGCTCCAGAGCAGATGTCTTTAATAGCAAAGAGCTCACTATGGTTGAAAAGAGGATGCTAATGAAATTTCTTACATTTTGTTTAGACTACGAACAACATCCTGATGAATACCAAGCTTTCACGCAATGCTCATTTTCAGAGTACTTAAAAACCAAAAAATTAACCCCCAGCCTCCAACATTTTGTATTACACTCAATTGCAATGATGTCAGAGTCATCTTGCACAACAATAGAAGGCCTTAAAGCAACAAAAAACTTTCTTCAGTGTCTTGGAAAGTTTGGCAACACTCCCTTTTTATTTCCCTTGTACGGCCAAGGAGAAATTCCCCAGTGTTTCTGCAGGATGTGTGCAGTTTTTGGTGGAATATATTGTCTTCGCCATAAAGTGCAATGCCTTGTAGTTGACAGAGAATCTGGAAGATGTAAAGCAATTATAGATCACCTTGGTCAAAGAATAAATGCTAAATATTTCATTGTGGAGGATAGTTACCTTTCTGAGGAAACATGCTCAAATGTGCAGTACGAACAGATATCCAGGGCAGTGCTCATTACGGATCAGTCTATACTAAAGACAGATTCAGATCAGCAGATTTCCATTTTGATAGTACCTCCAGTGGAACCAGGAGCATGTGCTGTTCGAGTCACTGAATTGTGTTCTTCAACCATGACGTGCATGAAAGACACCTGTCTGGTACATCTGACCTGTTCATCTTCCAAAACAGCAAGAGAAGACTTAGAATCAGTGGTGAAGAAATTATTCACCCCATATGCTGAAACAGAAATAGACAAGGAAGAACTTGCAAAGCCAAGACTCTTGTGGGCTCTTTATTTTAACATGAGAGATTCCTCAGGAGTCAGCAGAAGCTCATATAATGGCTTACCTTCCAATGTTTATGTCTGCACTGGGCCTGACTGTGGACTAGGAAATGAACACGCAGTCAAGCAAGCTGAAACACTCTTCAAGGAGATCTTTCCAAGTGAAGAATTCTGCCCCCCACCTCCAAATCCAGAAGACGTTTTCTTTGATGGTGATGATAAGCAACCAGAGCCTCTTGGAGCCAATACTATAATAATAGCCCAACTAGAATCCTCTGAGGGAAGCAAAAACCTAGAAAGCTCAGAGAAGCACCTTCAAAATTAGAAAAAAAGCAAACTGGAAATGCTACTTTGGGCCTTCATCCAGTATCAGAATATTCTCATTTAAAGGACAGTTTCCTATATGAGTAATTAGAAATGGTTATTTGATGAATGGCATGCAGATGTTGTCTATAATTCTCTTTGTGACTTTCAGTTATTGGATGTATTTGTTAACCTGTCAATAATTGATTTATTAGTTATTGGACTTCTTTTTGTTTCAGAATGGGTTTCATGAGCCAGAATCTTAAACAGGATTAGCTTTATTTTAGTACTGGGTATATATGTGAGGGTTCCATATTAGCCATGGTGCTTAAAGGAAGATGGTATTGTATCTGCTGATCTTCAGATTTTATTATTGTCTACAGAACAATAACATCTAAGGAATATTTTAATTACTTTTGTAGCTAGTACAGTTGCTACCACCTCTGAATAGTGAAACACACACAGAGGAAATTATGTGGGTCTTTTCTTTATAATATAAAGATAATACATTAAGTATGATCCTTTATTTGTGAAGGTGATGCCTACAATACATCTTGCAGTTTAATTCTCCTACTTGAGCCTTGTAACCAATGAGGCAGTGATGCCACCACAGTCTTATACATTGCAAAAAGAGTCAGAGTTCATTTAGTAGTTGAAGAGCTCATTCTTGGGAGGTTCAGTCCAAAGAAAATCTAGGGGAAAAGATTAGTTCTGGTTTAATATTTCAGAAAATTTCTGAAGAGCACTACTCTGGCACCTAAAAGAAAAGAACTTCTAAGTAACTCAGGCTAAAGAAAAAATAAATTGCTCCAGGGAAAGATATTACAGAATGCTTGTTCTGAAATTGCTAAGGAGAAACTGAGTGAAGCATTTTTAACCTGGGATTACAGATGGTTTTTAAAATCCATCTGTAAATAGATTTCCCAAGGTTTCTCAGTGAAAGTGAAGCACACCATCTTGTTGACTCCACCACTTTAATTAGTAACACTACAATTGATAGGAGTGAATCAAAGGAGGGTTGCCATGTCCCTTTGGTTGTGTCCCACCCCACAAATAATGAGGTAAATGCCTTCGTAATCAACTCCTGCCTCTTAGCTGTTATCTAGAGGATAGAAAACATTTTTTTCCAGAACTACCAGAAGTCATAAAACTGGTTATACTCTAGCAGCAGAAGCTTGTGGAGCTGTCAGAAGAAATAAACTTCCTTCTCTTTAGGTCACTGTTTCCATTCCTCAGACAGAGAATGATAATCCTATAGGAAGGATTTAGGAAGGGATAGGAAAGGATATAGGAAGCCCTTTTAATACAGTTTTTGTCCTGGAACAGAGCATTTGCTATATGCTAGGCACTTATTGTGCTCTCTAATTATAGTTTCTCAACAACCCTGTGAGGCAGATATTATTGAATACATTTTCAAAGAGAAAATAAAGACTTAATAATTCTCTCTGAGTCTGGTTTGTGGAAGAGCCAACATTGGAATCCAGGCTTTCATGATTTCAAAATCTTTCAACTGATTTTAACTGTTAGAAGAGTGTAGGTACTGTAGGAGAAGGAAAAGATGCTCATGAAAACCAGTCTAGCGTTGCTAGTTAATCAAAGTAGGCAGACATCTCTTGGTTTATTGAGTCAGAGAAATATGAAAATAAAGATTAATTAAAAATAAATATGGCTTAGAGCTATGGATCTCATTGAAGCAGAATTTGTCTAAAGGTTTAACAAAATCATACTTTTTAATGTATCTTTTGATTATTGTGTTATAAAAAGTAATGTTACTAGGCCAAAATATGCTTTGAATAGTCTTTTGTTGATCTTCTATATGTGAGGAAAATGAAACAAGAAAGATTTAAGTAATTTTCAGCCTACTGAAGTAGAGAAGTCGTTAATTGGTATTAATATGTTTTGAATCTAGCAGATCTATTATTGGGTGGATTCTAAGGCTTAAACTTATCAAAACAACTGAAATAGACCTAAAAATTAGTTATTAAAATGTAAAAGAATTTAAGATGTTAAGTGAAATGGAGGTGAAGGTAATCCAGACCTATTGAAAAATTTTAATTTCTGTATCATGAATATTTTTATTCATAAGAATATGAGAAGGGCAACGAGAAGCTGCAAAAAATGATAGAACCAAAGATAATGGAAACAGGAAAATGTTAGATTAGATAAAATAAGGGTTTTAAAAACTAAGAAAATGAATATATTGGTTTCCTACTTGAATGCAAATAAATTGGAAATGAAAAAAGTTATTACCAATAAAAAGCATTTTAAAAATTAGAGGATATTATAACCTAGTATAATTTTCTGACAAGTTGGAATTTTACCCTTATGGGCTTATTGGGGAACTTTTTCAAATGTTCAAAATATAAATAATATCTGTGTATCAAAAGATGATATAATATTTGCAGTTTGAGGTTAATATTGCCTCAATGCTAGGAGTCAAACATTTTGAAAAGGGTCTCATTCTGAACAAATGCAGAATATTAGCAAATGATACACAACATAAAAATAATTATTTACTGTGACTCAGGATTATAAGGTTGGTGTTCAACAGAATAACCATTAAATCAATATCAACAGAACAAAATAGTAAAAATGCAAAGTACTAACTACAGGTAACTTTAAAAATATTAATAAAATTCATCATTTTTTATTTAATTATCTCTGGTAATGATTTTTTTGGTTTCTCATTGTGATAATTACTAAAAGAACTAACATCATTCCTATTAGGAAAACATATAGGAAACATTTCTCAAGCAGAAATTAAATAATCTTGGCACTACTTTTATTTATATATGGTTGAAAAAGCTTGTCATTGTAATAAATCATTAATAAGCATTCATAAATGAGAAAGATAAGGAAAGAAAGCACAAATATTTTCTATTGACATGACTTTTAAACTGGTGAAACCTGTAGTATCATAAACATGCTGACAATAAAAGACTAATTCAGGAAGTTGCAGGGTGTATAACTTTAAAATTATTCTTATTTCTTGGGCTTCCCTGGTGGAGCAGTGGTTAGGAGTGCGCCTGCCGATGTAGGGGACGCAGGTTCGTGCCCCTGTCTGGGAGGATCCCACGTGCCGCGGAGCGGCTGGGCCCGTGAGCCATGGATGCTGGGCCTGCGCGTCTGGAGCCTGTGCACCGCAGTGGGAAAGGCCACGACAGTGAGAGGCCCGCGTACCGCAATAAATAAATAAATAAATTTAATCTTATTTCTAGATTCAAACAGTGACAAACTACAACTTAAAGTGTTTGGGTATTAACATATACAAGCCATTTAAAGAAAGTTATATAACTATATTGAGGTAAGAAAGATGCTTATATAGAAGCAGGTTACAGGAACTGCATCCTAGTATAATGGAAAAGGAAGTAAATAGGAAATCTGAAAACCAAAATTAGAGTCCTCACTTTACTACTTACAAGTTGTGTAATCTTGGGAAAATCATGCCTACTTTCCATTTCACCATCTATAAAATAGAAATAATGCTTTGCAGAATTATTATGAGGATTAAATTAATGTAAAAGAAATTATGTCCAAAGGACTGGCAATAGGGTGAAGTTAGTATGTAGATATACTACACTTCCACTTAACGTTCCAACTGGATGCTTTATATAATTTGACAGAATTGTGATAAATAATTTAGGAAAATAAGCAAGGATATGTCTTTTTAACTTGGGAAAAAAGGGAGTTTTGCACTTCAGATCGTTAAAACATGCTGTTAAGCATCTTTTCTAAGTACACTATGGTATTGAGTAGAAAGTTTAAGACTAATAAACCAATTGGAAAGAAATATATAATAACTGCTTGTGGAAAGATTAGCTGGATGTAAGTATAAAAAAAGAAATTAAATCCACTTCACACATAACAGTTTGTTCCAGATTAAGATCTTCAGTATAAAGGTAAAAATAAAAAGACTACAATTCTCATCCCAATAATTTTGCAAAGGAAACTTTATGGCAAAGAAAAATAGTGACAAGGTAGATGAGATCAACTAAGAAAAATGAAAAATGTATACTAAATAGGAAGAAGACAAGAAATGGGGTATAAGCCACTTGCATTACACAAGGATAAAGTACTCAATATTTTTTAAAAGGTAAGTGCAAATCCATAGGACTTTGTGCTCTTTACTAGGCAAGTTTATGAAAGAATTGAGTTGAAACAAGAAGATAGAAATAAAATGGTATTCAGATTTACTAATATTAAAAATGCAAACTAGAGCAACTTTGACTTAGTTCATGCAATTATATTAGCAAAAAAAATTTTAATTGTATGTATCCTCATACCAGTAGCATTATTATATTAATGTAGTTTTTTTGAAGAACTATTTAGAAGAATATAAGAACTCTATAACCAATCTGTCTTTTGATAGCTCTAACTCACTCTGAGTAGCATATGCCCAGGAAAATATTTTAAAAGAAAAAAAAGTCTATTTGTATAAAGATATTTCTAGTGATTGCATTCATTTGAGTTTTAAAAAAAGCCCAGTAATTGGGAACTGGATAAGTAAATTTTCATGTATTGCTATTGCTATCATAGACTGTTATATAGCCATTAAATAGTATTGATATATGTAAAACCATATGGGAAAATGTTTAAATGAGACTTGAAAGTGCTAAAACATAAATTATTGTATTTACTGATTGTGTAAAAATTTAGATCTATACATTGGAAAGAATCCGAAGAGAACATTGTAATTAGTTTAACATTAAGAGGTTCTTTTTTCTATAAAATACTGATGTGTGAAATAAAAAATAAAAGATTAATTGGTAAAATGGTTTACTGAATTGGTGAGAAAATTATTGATTTCTAAACTTCTAAATTTCTCCTTTAAATTAAAAAATATAAGTGTTAGTGTCAAAAGATAATCTCCAAAAACATGGACAGAAAGTTTTCCGACTCTTGGTGGGAAGGAATTCTTGGTCAAGATGGATTTTGCATCTTTCTCAGTTGCCCAACATTAAGAAATAAGGTATATTGTGATGCTAGGTAGATAGATAGATAATTTTTTAAATGGGAATCTCAGAGCCAGAGGTAGAAATAATAGAAATGATACTAATGCATTCCAGGACATCAGCATGAAGACATTATATACTAAAGTATGGCCCCTAATCCAAGAACATACTTCATTTTGGAGTCTTGGAGGCCAGGAAAATGAAGGTTGGGTTTGGATTGGTAGAAGTGGCCAAGCCTGGGTCTGAGGAGTGCTTTCAGGGAGACCGGTGTTAAGGACAGATCTCAGGGGACTGAGGATGCTGGCAGACCCTTTCTTGTTAGTCTGAGACATCCAAATCAAGGTGATTTAATTCAACAAACATCAGTTGAACATCAAATGTGGGTTATGAATTTGAATTATTCTAGGGATTAGAAATAGAAATATAAATGACAGATCCTCTAGAGGATGTATGTTTTGTTTTATCTTTATGGGAACTTAAGGTGTTTTCTATCCATCATACTCCCCATCATAACCACCTCCTTTCACCTGCACTCCCCCCCGCACCAAAACAAAGAAAAGAAAAAAGAGAAATCTGATTTGTGGTGCATGACATTCCTTTAAAGGAATACCAAGACCTTTTATTATGCAGTTGCAAACAAGTAGCTTAATAAAAGTTAAACGGTAGATCAGTTAATACTTTCCGAAATCTATTTAAGCTAACATTCCGTTAATTAAGAAGTTTCTGACAATCAGAAGCTTTCTGT
The DNA here is from genome assembly GCF_937001465.1 of Orcinus orca. NCBI lineage: Eukaryota > Metazoa > Chordata > Mammalia > Artiodactyla > Delphinidae > Orcinus > Orcinus orca. The sequence goes on along the minus strand of NC_064559.1, from coordinate 3,278,982 downwards.
CTTGCCTGTGGGAAGGACTGAAGAGAAGGTACAAGAGATTTGGTCCCAGAAGCCCAAAGCGTTGAGAGCTCAGAGAATAGAAGTATAAAGAAATCAAAATGAGAGAAGCAGATCATAAAGATTCAAAACAAAAAATTCTAATTAGGATTAGATTAGGTTTACCTACCTTTGTCTTGGCAGGACAGATAGAAGTCATGCTTTTATTGCGTTGAGGTAGTTGCTTCCTCTTTGAAGATTTATACATTTTTATTTCAGTATTTTTACTCATAAAGAGGCATTGTTTCCAGTATAGTTCTTACCCTTTTAACCAACAACCAAAGATATTCACATTTCTAAAGCAGGGGACACAATACCTCCAGCTGTATGTAAGCCATGAACAAAGATGCTGAGTGATTCAACTGAAAGAATTTGACTCTAACATGAATATTTTGACAGCAGTTCTGCTACAGCATTTGTAGGATTTTTTCTCCTGACAACTACATTTTTTTTATATGAACCTCAAGACAACTACATAAGGTAAGAAAGGGCAGGTATTTATATCCATTTTACAGATAAGACTTGGAGAAATTAAGTGATTTGCCTGGACTCTCTCCTAGTAAGTATTCAGATTCATTAATTAGAATTAAAATGTAACTTCTGCCTTACCTTCATCTCAAGATGATTATTTATTGCATGTAAGAGTGCACAGCACATAAATCACTATTTTAAAAGTGGTTGCTTCTAGAATTTGAGAGTACTTTTTTTTTCAATAAATAAATCATCCTATAAATTAAAATTTGTATAGTTCAAGTGGGCTGACTAGAATTGTGCAAATTGCTCACACCTGAAATCAAACTTTCTCCTGGTTTTTATGTCAAGAGCTTCATTTCTATAATACAGTATTTTTATTAGTTCCTGTTGATATCCTATAATTTTAACATTTGCTTGTTGCTAAATATATATTTAACCCTTAATATGCTCTGAACAGCATGAATAAAGGTATAGACATCATCAGAGGAAAAGGAATGACTTTGGATTTGGAGGTGCAGGGTTGACAAAGTGTAGTAGGAAGATAAATACCTTTTTGTAGTTCAATCAGAAGGAAAACATATTTAGGCATTTTATAAGTTTTAAAGAAAAGGGAATCCTAGGGGATACCAGTGCAGTAGGATTAAGGCCAACTCTTGATTATAGGTCATATAATTAAAGCCCTTGAGCACCCAGTTCCTGTTTGAGACTTTTATTTGTTCATTTATTCACCTCATATTTAAAAATAACAAATATTATGAATCAGTATGGGTAAGATAATTTTACTTCATCATAAGTTAATTTCATTTATATGTGTAATTTATAGTTAAAGTTTTTGTACCAATTTCAGTATTCTTATTGCCCATTGTAAAGAAGAAATTTGGGGGAATGGACTGCTGAGGAAGAGCAGGGAATCTTGTTTTTAGGCAATTAACAGTTAAGTTCCTAAATGATTTAAGTGAATTATTAAAGAGAAATGAGCTGTATGTCCTTCTGTTCCTTTAACAGTTCCATTTTATGACTGCATATAACATTATTTGTAGTGCCCTCTGTTGTTGAAACATAAATACCAACCAGGTGTTTACTAAAAGGAAAAAGCAAAAGACGAGAACTGCACTGGAAATAGTTTTTCATGAGATTGTAATCTCCTTTAAAACAAAGTCTGTGTGTGCTGTACCTCTGTATTCCCTACAGTGTCTTGCACTTCATAGGCATCCAGAAAAAGATTTGCTAAATGGCAGACGAACTAGCAGTTTCCAGCACCCTTTTTCTTCCTTCTAGGTTCCAACCGACGAACAGAGTACGGAAGAACAATCTGGGAAAATGTATCAAAATTATAGTGCTGGGTCTTTGTATTATTAGTACAGGTAATTAGTTTTAGGATAAACCTATGTGAGTGAATGAAACTGCTTAAAAGGAACATTTAAATCTATGAAATGTTTCATCTAATCATTTTACCAATTTTCTCCCAGCAAGGCAGTGGTTCTCAAACCAGGGTGATTTTGCCCTTCAGGGGACATTTGACGATGTCTGGAGACATTTTTGGTTGTTAAAACTGGGAATGGGCTGCTGCTGGCATCTAGTGGGTAGAGGGCAGGAGTTCTGCTAAACATCCTATGATGCGCAAGACAGCCTCCCCACAAGAAGGAATTATCCAGCCCAAAATGTCCATAGTGCCAAGTTGGAGAAGCTGCATTAGAGTAAAAGTTATGAATATTTATAATGAATCTGCTTTCTTTTATGCTCCGCACTTTTACCTTTCTTCCTCAACATCTTCTGACTCCCTCAATGCTTCTTCAACAGGGTCACTCTTGGTAGAAACTGCTGTCTGCTGCTTCCTTACATAACACCTCCCCACTCCTTTTTCTCCTTTCCCTCACAAATTAGCAATGGCTTCCTTCTGAAGGTTTATGATAAACTTCAAAACAAAATTCAGAGATTTAGGGAATATTTCTCATCCTGCCCCAATTGTCAGGTACAGCCTGAGATTTTGTGGGGTTTTAAAAAAAACATGCATCTCATTCAGAAATAGAATAACTCTACAAAGCAGTTATAGAAATGAAACTATGATATTTTTCTATTGTTTTGTTTTAGTGTTTTTTGGTCATGTTCTCATTATCTTTTTAGGTATCTTTCTATACACTGCAAACAACTACCTCAAAATCAATGTAAAAATATTTTGACATACTTTTTTTTGGAGGGGTATTATTTACTTGACAAGCTATGGGCAAATTAATCAAATTACATGTATATGACAATATCCTATGAGTTTCAGAGAAGCCAATACAAGACTAAACCATCCATAATTGAATTATATTCACATTTACACTCACTAATTGTTCACCAAGCAATGAAATAGTGCAGTAGCTTGACATTTTATAGATGGGGGTTAACTAGAAAATACCTATAAAATGGAATGAGTAAGGGAATGAGTCAGTATTCTTCATGTAGATAAGAATCTTAAGTAGATTACTCGCAAAGTGAAACATAGGATTCGATACAATGCAACATTTATTGAGCACTGTGCCTCAGTTTCTGTGCTAGAGTCTGGGAATACAGAGAATAATTGTATGTAACACTGAGCATTTACTGTATGCCAAACACTGTTCTGAGTGCTTGCTGTACTTACCTTATTTAATCCTCATAACAGCCCAATTGGGTAGGTGCACTTTTATGCCCATTTTGCAGATGGGGAAACTGCAAAGAAAAACTTGACCAAGATAACACAGCTGGTATGTGGTAGAACCAGGCTTCAAACCCAGGCAGTCTGACTATATAACCCACGTGCTATGATTGCAGTGTGGTGTAGTTTCTTCAGAGAGACGTCATATTAATTCCAGGAACAAGTAATTACTTATGTGCCAGCAACTGTCCTGATTTCTTTACATATATATATATATATATATATATATATATATATATATGATCTCAATTTTTAAAATAACCCTGTGAGGTAGTATTAATGTTTCCATGGGTAGATAAGAAATAAGACTCAGTAACTTTCCCAAAGTTATAAAATTGGTAAGTAGTAGAACTCCCAATCCATTGGAGCTGACATTGATACACAATTAGCCACTATATTAACCAGGCTATGAACATTTTTGTGATATAGGTATAAATAAACTTTAGTGGATGCACAGAGAAGTTACTTTAAGTCTGGCTAGGGAAATCTGGGAAGGCTTCATGAAAGAAAAGGCCTGGGCCCTGACGGTTGAAATGAATTTCTACAGACTGATATGAAGAACAACATTCCATATACGGACAACAGCAGGAACAGAGGTATGGTGTCATCCAGGACAACTCTCTGATGGCTAGATCATAGAGTGCACTGAACTAGAGTGGAGAGGTGGGACATGTGGGAAAGTGTCCAGGGTATCAGTGTCATAAAGACCATGAGACTTCTATTCAGTGTATAGTGAGGAGCTGTTGAAGGTTTTTCTAGATCAGGCTTATGTTTAAAAAGGTTAGTCTGGTGTAGTGAGGAGGGAGGCCGAAAGAAAGTGCAGAGACTGGATGCAAATGAGAATGGTAATGAGAAAATGAGTGGTAATGAGAAAAAATATAATAAGGCTTGGGTGGGCTGGGAGATGGAAATGAAACAGGCAGATAAAAATTTGGAGATAGAAACCTAGAAAGTGACTGGATGTTATGGATAAGGTAGAGAAAGGAATTGAAAATGAATAAAACTTCACCTTAGGTACTTGAATGAGTGTAATAGGTTTTAACCAAGATTGGGAACAGGTTTTGAAGAAAAGCAAATGGGTTTGGTTCTGGTTATACAGGGTGATCAGGAGATGGTTCTGGAAGGTCTCAGAGGGTTGTATGCTAAAGAGTTTTGACTTTGTCCTAGTGTAGCCCCACTTAATGTATTCAACAAGGAAATGGGTTGTATTTGGATGTATAACCCTGGTGTCTGCGTGGAGGACAAATCCAAGAGAGGCAAGAATGTAGAAAGGAGACCAGACAGAAGGCTTTTAAAATGGTTTGTCAAGAAATGATGAGGGTCTGAATTGGGACAATAGTACTTAGGACAAAGGAAAGATTTGAGAACTACTGAGGAGATTAAATCAGCTAAGTTAGTGATTGATTGAATGTGAGTGCCAAAAGAAAGGAAGAGAAATCAGGAAACAACAGAGAAAGAGCTAGTAGATAGAGACCTGTTAGGAATGCAGATATGGTACCCTGCCCGTTTTGATGCAGTAACTGACCCCCTGGATTGTCCTGGATTAGGAAAATTTCCTTCTAGGATTCCTAGTTATACACTCTTTTTTTCCTCCTGGAGTTGTTAAGCCTCAAGGATATAAATCAGAGGTTGCCAGTACCTTAATTACCAGAGAGTCTGTCTGAAACTTAGGCCAAATAGAGAGCAACCAAACCAGTGATGGGAGGAGAGAGACACAGCCCTGATGACATATTTCAGGTCCCTAACTTATGTGGCTCACATTATATTTCTACTGGAAATACAAAACTGGCATAGAAATAGGACATGAGGTAGGAGAGGGGTTATAGAAACCAAGGGGAATTTCAAAAAGAGCCTGTTCTAAACTGTTGATATTGGAAATGTTTTCGCAATTGATTGATTTATCAATTGATAAAATTATAGAGCAATGGTTTTAAACTGAAGAGTTCTTATGATTCCAATGGTAATGTCTTTAAAGTACAGATTACCAGGTCCCACTCCTGCATTCTGGGTCAGGGGGTATACAGAGGGCAATTGCATTTGATTGTTGCATGGGTGGTGGGTTGTCATGCATCAAGTCATAAGTAAGAAGTAATAAAGCAAGTATTTGATGGTATGGTAGTTGGTATTTAGTTTATCTTCTGGTGGGTATTTTAGAGAGTTGTACTGAAAGCATTAAAATTTTATACAACTTCTCACTTAACAATTTTATTGCCAAGAATTTATCCTAAGGAGGTAATCATGGATGTTTGTAAATATATAGCTAATGGATTGTAATATCCATGGCTAACACTTATTATTAAATGTGTACAATATTCCAGGTACTGTTATAACTGCTTTATGCATATTAATTAACTCAATCTTCACCCCGACTCTGCAAGGTAGTTAGATAATATACTATTACCCCATTTTACAGTTAAATAAATTAATGCACCAGTAGATTAACTTTTTCAAGGTCACATAAAAGTGGAGGATATGGAACCTGAACTTAGTGCCCTATGTTATACTTAGTGTCTCTCTTCATAGCACTGTTAGAAGAGTGAAAAATTGCAAATAATCCAAAGATCCAGTGTGACATCTGAGGGAGCACATGTTCCAGAAATCAACATACCACTGAGCAAACCATTCAGGACCCAGATGCTGGAAACATGCTTTACCTCCTCTTGACCCCCCAAAAGATGATCAGAACAAATCCTGTCATACCTCACATCCCTGCTGAGATCAGTCTTTGCCAAAAGGGAAAGCTCTTCATCAGCCATGACTGCACTCTCTTGATATGGTGCAGTCCTGAGCTGCACCATATTATTTATTTCTTGATAAATTATTATTATTTCTTGATATGGTGCAGTCCTGAGCTCCCACCATGTGTGCTCAGAGCCTCCTCTCACAAGCAGTAAACTCTCCTATATCTTCAACATCTTCTCAACATTTTCTCTACCTCCTTTCTTTCCCTTAACCCTGGCTGCCCCCAAGGACTCTGATTTCCCACCTCCAGGCAGAAGCTGCTTTTTTTCAGATGGTGAGCTGAAGTTTCGACAACAGACCATGAGAGAAACTGAAATAGAGTTTAGCACTCACAGTCCTGGAGGAAGGACATGGCACATTTCAAGGGGTCACACAGGGAGGTAAAGGCAGAGTGCAGAAAAAAAGAGGCAGGACCTGGGATGCATTATGGTCCATGGGTTGAGTGCTTTGGTGTTGGTGGACTAAAGATGGATTGGTCAATTCAAGCCAAAAATAACAGGGTTTTGTTAAGTTCCACAGGGGCTTATCTAAGGGGTACATAGCAGGAAGGCCCTGGGAAGCAGGTGATAGGGCTGTTGGGGAGTCACATCAGGAACTTATGTTTGCTTGTGACTCTGCGGGCTGCTATCAGGGGCATGTGCTTGAATGAGGGGTTAGTGTTAGTTTAAAGTCCTCCAGGCCTCTTGGCCAAATAAAATAGATGTTGAGGCAGTAATACCATGGAGTAGCTTAGCTAAACTCTCAATACACTGCATATACCCCAGAACCACATAGTTGAGTAAATGCCCCATTGAGTATCACTGCTGCTTCCAAAGCATTACTCCCTACTTTTCCTGTAAAACTCTTTGCTCCATCAACACTCACCCCACAGTGAGGTCACAAACTTGAACTCATGCTATCACAAGATGTGCAAGGCATATAGAGCTTATATGGCTCTTGCCTGTCTCATTTGCAGTCTTCTTTCTCCCTCCTGGATAATTCACATCAGTTTACAGTCTAGCCACTACCTCCAGTTGTCCCTTGACTCATGGTTGTCCCTTTCTATTCTTTGTTTAAAGAGCCTATCTTCTGAATGTCTGCTACTTGCTACCTCCATATCCCCAATGAAATTTTTTGTTTTGTAAATTATTTAAAAGCTTTTAAATATAGAAAAGTGCAAAGGATAATATAATACATGTCTATGTACCACCCAAAGTGAGCAGAGGTTAATATTTATTTATTTTAATCTATCTTTAAAGAATTGAAATATTACAGATAAAATTCACATCTATGTATTTCCTCTCTCTAGTCCATTCTACCTCTTCCCTTCCAGAGGTCACTGCAGACATGAATTTAATGTGAATCCAAGCAATGCTTCGACGCTTTTGCTCATGATATATTTACCCATTTCCCCCTTTTGATGGATGTTGGGTTAGTTCCTATAATATGATAAACAATGCCTCAAAGTATATCCTCATATATATCTCTTCCTATCCAATGTACAAGAGTTTCTCTAGGGCTGTGCTGTCCAATATGGTAACAACCAGCCACATGCCTCTTGGGCACTAGATATGTAACTAATCTACATTGAGATGTAAAATGCACACTGTATTTTAAAGACTTAGTATCAAAAAATTATATAAAATATTTCACTCATAATTTTATGATTATTATAAGTTGAAATAATATTTTAAAGGTGTTAGGTTAAATAAAATATATTATTAAAATTAATCTATCTGTTTCTTTTTACCTTTTAAAGTGTGTCTACTAGAAAAATTTAAATAACATATATGGCTCCATTACATTTCTACTGAACAGTACTATTCTAGAGTATATAAGTAAACCTAGAATTCTTGGGCCTGGTAAATGCTGGATAAGTTTTCAGATTGATTTTTTCAGTATCCTCAGTCTCACTCCTTTATATAAAGCCCTTCCATTTCCCCCAGTCTTGGTGATATTTGCTCTCTCTGAGCTCCTACAGCACTTAGGTTTGTATGTCTCATTTGATAGTTCAAATACAAATTTTGTATTTTGGTTTGTCTTTTTATGTTGCCTTTTCCCTTTTACATCTGGGGTCCCTGTATCTTGGGACTTTGCTTCCCCAGCACTAAGCTCAGGGCCCTACATGTTAGAGCCACTTAAATACTTCAGGAAGGTTTAGAGAGTCCTGTCATGGTCTACTTTTAAGTTGTGATTTGTCCTGGATCAGTTTTATCTTATTTACCTAGAACATGCCTTAAGTCTCTTGTGTATCCAGGCTTCACTTTGCTCTCCATAATATGAGAAAATTCCTTAGGAAGTAACATTAGTCTTCAGGCTGATGAAACTGCTGATATCTCCCCAACAAGCTCCTCACTTACTAGTGGGTTCTGGAGTTTGGATAACTAGGCCAGGGAGAACCTCACATGTACAAGGCCAATAAAGCTCCCTATTCAAATGACACCACCTTCAGACATTTTCTGACATGCTACATCTGGTTCAATAAAACATGCCATTACGATAGCTAATTGGAATATAGGAAGCAGCAGAATTGCAAAAGTCAAGGGAATAGGTAGAGAAGAATAAAACTAGAAATGAGTAAAATATTATGAATATTAGATCTGTCGATATAAACTTGACAAGGTTCCCCTTCCTCAGAGCTGGAGCTTTGTGCATGACATAGCCTTTGGTGTCCCTGTGGAATACTGTTTTGTGAAGTGTTAATTCAAAGGAATAGTTATGTTCAGTTTCTCTTAGGTGGGGGCAATTTACAAATTGCCCTGAGCACCAGATAGGAATAAAGGCAAGCAAATTTTAGAGCCCAGAAAGACACTACTGGGAAGCTAAGGGATGTGGGAGTGTTGATGTAGAAAGATAGCTAAAGAATAAGAGACTGCAAACATAAAAGGCACGATAACAGCAGTTGAAGGGTATGTGCTATTTCCCTGCCTGGGGTGATCCTCAGCTATATCTGAAAAAGCATACATTATACTGGTCTCTCTGCTGTGGGCATGAGCCATATCTCATTATTCTCTATTTCTTAAAGATGTAGAAGAATTCTTAGGATGAAATATACCTGATAATAATAATAATAGTAAATGTATCAAAAGACAGAAAAGCAAAAAAATATAACATAAGAAAAGAAGAATGCTGGAGAGAGTGTGGAGAAAAGGGAATCCTCTTGAACTGTTGGTGGGAATGTAAATTGATACAGCCACGGAGATTGATTGATACGGAGAACAGTATGGAGGTTCCCTAAAAAACTAAAAATAGAACTAGCATGCGACCCAGCAATCCCACTACTGGGCATATACCCTGAGAAAACCATAATTCAAAAAGAGTCATGTACCACAATGTTCGTTGCAGCTCTATTTACAATAGCCAGGACATGGAAGCAACCTAAGTGTCTGACAGATGAATGGATAAAGAAGATGTGGCACATATATACAATGGAATATTACTCAGCCATAAAAAGAAATGGAATTGAGTTATTTGTAGTGAGGTGATGGACCTAGAGATTGTCATACGGAGTGAAGTAAGTCAGAAAGAGAAAAACAAATACCTTATGCTAACACATATATATGGAATCTAAAAAAAAAAAAATGGTCATGAAGAACCTAGGGGCAGGACGGGAATAAAGATGCAGACCTACTAGAGAATGGACTTGAGGACACAGGGAGGGGGAAGGGTAAGCTGGGACAAAGTGAGAGAGTGGCATGTACATATACACACTACCAAATGTAAAACCGATAACTAGTGGGAAGCAGCCACATAGCACAGGGAGATCAGCTCGGTGCCTTGTGACCACCTAGAAGGGTGGGATAGGGAGGGTGGGAGGGAGGGAGATGCAAGAGGGAAGAGATATGGGGATATATGTATATGTATAGCTGATTCAGTTTGTTATAAAGCAGAAACTAACATACCATTGTAAAGCAATTATACTCCAATAAAGATGTTAAAAAAAAAGAAGAAAACTTTAAACTGCTGAAACCATATGATACATGTGAAAATCTTCTCATTGAAGAGAATCGTTCCATAGAACACTAAAGTCTGTGGATATATTTCCAATCCTGTGCTATTGACCGGACAAAGAAACAGATGGTGATGCTGTTTCTCTGACACAAAGGAGGGAGGTCATGATGGGAAGACTTCAGGGGCTGAAGGAGAAATGGGTAGCCTGCAGGGTCGGTGTCAAAGAGATGAGAGGGCCATCCCTCCATGCTGACTGACGTGGGCGCAGATGATGCAATCGAAAGAGCTCTGCACTGCATCTCTTGGTATGGGACTGAAATTGGAGAAGTCAGAGACTTCCACAGTGGTTTCTGGTGTTTCTCCATTGGTCATTGAGCCTGTGGAGGAAAACCTGGAAAATGAGCTAATAGCCATATAGGGAGTATATTAAAGGAGATTTGATTTTAATCTAGATCAACCATTCCTGAAGTCGGAATCATCAGGGCAGTCTCTTAAACATGCAAATTCTTAGGTTCTGTCCCAGACTAAAGCAGAATCTTCAAGGGCAGAGCCTCAGAATTGGCATTTTAAATAATCTCCCCAGGAAATTCATTTGTAGCTATTTCAAAAGCTGGCATTTAGAATCACTATTCCTACCAAGGGAGAGAGACTTGCTGCTCAGATCTAGAGGGTTTTAAATTGAACATCAAGGGGGAGTTAAATCCATGTGACCCCAATTTGACAATGTGGGGGAGAAGCTTGAAGCAGTAGAATCAGAATGGACCTGGGAATCAGCCCTGCTCTAACACCCACTAGCTTTGCTTTGTGGCCTTAGGCAAAATACTTCATATTTGTAAAGCTTGCCTTTCCCACCTCCAATTTTTCTTTAGCTCTTCTTCGTTTGACCTTCTCAGCTCAGGATAACTAAGACTTTCATGATATTTTCTTGTCTATCCAAATTGTCCCACACTAGTCAAGCTCAAGATGGGCTTTACTGTACATGCTACCACCTCACAAATGTATATTTTAAACTTCAAGTATTGTGTCCCAGCACTGTACTGCCCAGGATATAGCAATTATGTTTTTCCTCAACACATTCTGACAAGCTTCCTATCTTCTTTTCCCATTCTCCTTTTATGGTCCTGTGGTATCTCATATCACATTATTTAGTCGACTAGTTACTTGCACACACACACACAAACACGCACACACACACACAAACTCACACACACATACATAATTATAATAGTGTGCTATATTCATTCTTGAGAGAAAAGGGACACTTGTATTGTATTTTAATACTCTCCACTTGACTTAAAAGGGAACCAGTGTGTTACCACCTGCTCTAAAACCTAAACTCTGAGCTCCTTTGAGAGCTTTGTAAATTATAAATGACTCAGATTTAATTTTGTACCTCTGAGATGTCCTCATATTGTTAATTTGCTCTTCCAAGGTATCTCAGATTTTCTTCACTTGGTGCCAGGTTAGTAATCCAGGAAGGAACACTTAGAAATTAGAATCGTCATTGCAGACATGTGGTCACATGGCTATCCCATAATGTATTCATGAGTTGAATTTTTTTCATAGAGTTAAAAAGACCTCAAGCTTCTCTTCATCACAACCAACTCGCTTCATCAGATCTTTCCAGGGAGAATCCAAATAGAGCTCTGGACTAGCAGTCAGAAGACCTGGGTTCTCCTCCAAGCAAAACTTTACTAATCTTGTGACCTTAGGCTAGTCACTAATCTCAGCCCCTTTTCCCCACACTCTTATTCAGTGGTGATAATGAGCCTTTTCTGCTTCACATGTCTATGAAGATATGATGAGAAAAATATATGCAATGTACTTTGAAAAATATAAAATACCATATGAAATAAGGTGTAACAATTTATTATTGTGTTTGGAGAACAGAGATGACAAATCTAATGAGAATACCATTTGACTTCCCATCATCCATAAAAATGAATATTTTACAGGGTCTTTTTAATAGTCAAAAATTAAATTGTGCTAAGTGTCAAATAGTGTTTCAAGCTGAAAAGGGAATCCCGGGCTTCCCTGGTGGCGCAGTGGTTGAGAGTCCACCTGCCGATGCAGGGGACACGGTCCGGGAAGATCCCACATGCCGCGGAGCGGCTGGACCCGTGAGCCATGGCCGTTGAGCCTGCGCGTCCTGTTGCTCCACAACGGGAGAGGCCACAACTGTGAGAGACCCGCGTACCGCAAAGAAAAAAAAAAAAAAAAAAAGGGAATCCCTTAGGGAAAAGTGCAGGAAGTTGGCTTGTTTTATTTCTCCTAACTTATATGTTGCTACTTTCCATTAGGAACATTTTTCCTTTTCATTGAAATTGGACTGTGACTATTTCTAAGCATAGGTGACAACCTTAGTGTTTGTTTATTTTACAGGGGTGACCATGTTTGCTCCAGGATTTTTATTCTTTATTTGAGAAGAAACATGGTATACTTAACTTTTATCATCAATAAATATATGATAATACCTTGGTAACTATTCCAGGTGACAAGGAAGATGTCAGGATACAAAAGACATGGTCCCTACCTATCAACACCTAAGGGTGTTGATAACTTGATTGCAGACTTGGGTATATATTGAATTATACCAAAATATAGTAGGTAATAAACAGCAGCCATGAAGGTATAGTCTGTTTGTGTTGTGTATGAGCAGAGTGTAGCATGCGCTAAGGAAGTCAGAAACGGTGAAAGAGAAAGTTGACCAGATAGTGGAAGCAATATGCAGAGTTCCTTGAAAGCAGAATGTTAAGCAAAGGGAGTTTTGCAGATCATTATGCTACAGAGAACCTTAAGATGATTATCTTAGCACAAGTTTCCCAAAATAATGCCTAAGGCAAAACATAAGGACTAATGATTTATTGGGGATATATTCCCAGGGTCTCAAGAATGAGAGAAGAGGAAGAGACATGGAAGAAAGGCAGTCAAATATGAAAAGATACAATGCCAAGCTGGCCACAGCTTCACAAAAAGAGCTGATTGCTTCATCTTGCAGGGCAACTTTGGAGAGGCTGTATGAAACCCATGGAGTTAGAGGAGAGTGCAAGCAATTCCTGTCTCCTGTCTCCTTCCTGTCTCCTGACTCATATTCATCCAAGTCTGCTCCATTATGTGTTAATGTCCCCTTGCTTCTGGGTTGGGTCAGCTGCGTCCAGGCAGCAGCTAGGGAAGACAGAGTCTCTGTGGGTCCAGTCCAGTGAGGGCAAAGGTACAGGTTGGTACTGCAAGTAGGTCTATTGTTGTTACAGCAGTAGGAGCTGTAGCTTGGTGACTGTAGTCATGGAACCACCATTGCTTTAAAGCAAGGCAAATGTTCAAGGCCCATGGCTAAGAGAGGGGCTTGTGAGCTGGGTCAAGGAGATGTAGGATGGCACATAAACTGAGTCCAGTCTCAAACTGGTATTTGGTGCACGAGAGGATGATAGAGGTCAGGTAAAGAAAAAAAAATCAATGAGGAAATCGGTCAGAACGATCACCTGTGGGATGTGAGCCTGCACTAGAATAATGGGAGTGGTATGAAGCACAGAGATGAATATAGAAATATTTCAGAAGAAAAGCCTTCTGTTGGTGTTAAGTGAAAATATGAGATAGGGGAAATACAAGAGTGAAAATTAAGCAAGTAAACATGTTCCTAAAGTGGGTCAGAGTCAAGGTCCTGCGAGCAGAACAGTCTCTGTTACAGTTTTCTGCAGTACATTGTGGTGAATTATCATAAGATCTAGAATGCTGTGTTCAAGGAGTAATTTTGATTGAGTGGTTAAAACTAAGTGTATGCCTCCCATTTTACCTGTGGTACCATACCCATTCTACAAATGCAGTTGAATTAGGATTAAATGCACAACTGAGATATCAGAATATATCAGTGCTTCCATCTGACTGTTTTCCAGACCTTTGTCCCACTGTTGCTTGTGTTTGTCACTCTTCTGAATCTTAAGTAATATGACAGAGAAGTTACTATATATTCAAACTGTCCTTTTTCACTGGACTTGTAGACTGGTCACAATGGACATTTGTTGAGTCCCTTAGTGTAGTAATTATCCCATTTCCCCCATTGTGAGCTATCTTATTCAATGTCCTCCCCTGACAAGCAGGAACATAAGCATGGAGTAAGTTCTAATGATGCCCTATCCAAAGATAGGGCACTCCTTTCCTTTGGTTATGGTGCATGGAGTTAAACAATTACCAGGGCGGAGAAAAAAACAAACCTTAAATTCAAATAACAGGCAAAGGAAACAGTCTAAAATTGGGTTATCTGTCCAAATGGGGCTGTAGGAAATCAAGGAGCCAAGTTTGAAGCCAGAGAGGTCAGAGGCCGAGAAGTGATGATATTGAATGAATCAAAGACTGCAGGGCAGAGATGAGCCTGGAATGATTTCCAGGCTACTGTGCAGATGCCCAAGGTAGCCCAGGAGGAGGGGACACACACACAGACAGTCCGCTGTGTTTTACCACCTGCGTCAACGACTACTTCCCCCTGCCTCCCCTATTAAAAAAAGTCACTAGATTTAATGGGGGAAAAAATGCACTCCTTTTTTCAATATATACGAAATACCACTAGTCATGAAAGGGGGAATTTCCCTCCTCTACCCGTCTGGAGTTTTTGTCGCTGGACTAACAATAAGGTTGACACAAAATGAATTAACAGAAGAAAAAGAAAAAATATTAATCATTTACATAAAGGTCTCATAGAAATGAGACCAAGGAGTGACCCAAGCAGGCAGCTTTTATGCTTTTTTAGACAAAGAAACAATAAATTTGAGAGAAATTGAGAGGACAAAGTTTTGGGGTGCCCAATAAAGTGAAAAATCTAAACACAGTTTGGGCTGGGGGTAGTAAATGGAAGAAGTAACAAGGTTTGTTTACACAGTCTTCTTGGCCTGAATTCCCTATCTCTGGTGACAAGGTATCCTTCTCCCTCTAGATGCAGAGAGCACACCTTTCACATGAGAGATTTATGTCCTGCTTTCAGGAAGACAGAGGAGATGGTTAGTGTTCCTCTTGTGTTGGCCATTTCTTAAGTAACTTTAGTTCAAAATAATCAATGTGCCATTGAGGCACACTTTGGGGTGGCCCTCCCTGAACCCCAACACAGTGAAGTGTTGCATGAGTGAGGACAACTGAGACAATAATACAGACATTTAAACAGTGAGAAGCTAGTCCACAGACCACAATCTGAGACTGCCGTGTTGAATCACTCTCTTCTGAGGAGTCATTGGCCCTTTTGGTGAGGGTGCTCCCAATTCTTAATGCACAGCAAGCATTTGGTGGCTACATGGCAGTCAAAAGTAAATCTCAGTTAAGCTGCTTACCTGAGATTTTTTTTTTTTGCCGTACGCGGGCCTCTCACTGTTGTGGCCTCTCCCGTTGCGGAGCACAGGCTCCGGACGCGCAGGCTCAGCGGCCATGGCTCACAGGCCCAGCCGCTCCATGGCATGTGGGATCTTCCCAGACTGGGGCATGAACCCGTGTCCCCTGCATCGACAGGCAGACTCTCAACCACTGCACCACCAGGGAAGCCCATGAAATCATAATTTTGTTAACCCATGGAAAGAGTTTTATGCTGTGCTGGGTTTCTTATGGAACTGAGTCTTTGAATACTAAACATGAAGAATAATAAATTTGTTTTTGGAACAAATAGTTGGAAAATGGCATTTCATAAAGGGAAGGAAGCAGTTATAAAGAAAGAATCATTAACTAACGTTAATTTCTTTCTTCTTAATATAGACATCGGATAAATGCCTAAAATATGTATTCTAAAAACCAACCATCATTTTGGTGTTTCAGAGGACTGCTTTTATCGATCAAATGGAATTGCTCATTCCAATGGCTGGGAAACATTATACAATGGTCATCTCTATTTTCCTTTAAAATTCTTCAACTAAAAAAAAAAGTTGAGTTTTAAAAATTACCTCTTCTGATATCAAAAGTAGACACAGTTACAGAACATATGTAGTAGATAACAGATGGATTAAATATGCTTTCTGCAAAGCCTACTTCAATAGTATAAAATTGTTTTATAATTTTTAAAAGGAAATTAGAAGATGAGTATAGCATAGCATGGACTTTGGAAGCAGACTGATATGAATCTCAGCTCTGTTATTTATTAACTTGTGACCATGGTAAGTTATTTTTGCCTCAGTTTCACCATCTGCAAAATGGGGATGATAATTTCTTCGTGTCTCACAGAGTTGTGAGGATTAAATAAAATAACAAAGGTAAATTGCTTAGAACAGTGCCTGACACATAGTAAGCACTCTGTGTTAGTGGCTGAAATTATCATTGCTAATTAAATTAAAAGGGGTGGGAAATCTTATTCAACAAATAAGCAACATAAACAAGATTTCAAAGAAGAATTGGTTACTCTCCTAAGAGTGCAAACTTTTTCAAGCATATTAAATGCACTGTTTTCCTCTAATGTTGTTCAAGTATGAGTAGAAACCACCAGTTACGTAATAAAGAAGCATTTTTATTAAGCAACTTCAAATAGCTTTATGTGGACTGAAATAAACTACATCTTTTGAAACTTTTGCAAATCAATAAATGTTTTTGAATGAACAAAACTGGAATTTTTATTGCTTGGAAAAAATGTATACCCACTTAGTTTGAAAGATTTTTACCATATGATCTGTAAGATTTTATCTGCCACAAGTCAGGTTTTTAAAGTTTGCCCCAATTTATAGGTAGAGAATTTGAAACACAGACCACTGAGTGATTTGTTCAAAAATCACCAGAGAATCCATGATGAAGTGCTTTATCCCCTAATCATCTTCTCTCCCAAATCTATCTCTCTCCAATTTCCTCTCCAGATCAACTATCCATCATTTGATTCTTCTTCATTCATTCCCACATCAACAAAGATTCACACCCATAAAGCTTATGGACACTTCTCATCTCTTCTTCCTCAGTGTCACTGCATTAGTTCCGTGCCCCATCACTATGATTGTATTGCTCCAGTAGGTTTCTCATTTACCAGACTTGTCTCTCACCCTAAGCCTTTTTCCATAATGCAGTCAGAAAGAACTTTCCATAAGGAAAATCAGCAAAAGCAAAACCAAAAGAAAATAAAACAAAATTCTCTAGACTTGTACAGTGGTAGAAGAGAACAACAACATTTTAAAGCCTCCTCAGAGCCCTCAGGATACATTTCAAACTCCTCGCCTGATGTTTAACGGTCTTCCTGGGAGAGTTCCTGCTCTTTCACTTCTCTCTTATTAGAACTCTTTTTCTACCATATTGAATTATTTGTAGGAACCCAAATAGTGTAAGTTCTGTCAGGTCTCCATGTGTTTACATAAACTGTTCCCTCTTCCTGGAATACAATTGACAGTCCTTTCCCCCATCCCCTCCTTATTTGCCTGGTTAAAAGGTATTCATATTCAAGATTCAGATCGTGCCTGCTTCCCAGAGAAAAGTCTCCTGAATTGTATGTATATTCCTTCTCCTACTATCACACTTGGAGTTTCTTCTTATACCACCTTCAAGGAGCATGAGCTCCTTGAACGCATGAACTGTGTCATATTAACTTTATCTACCACATAGGAATTAACAGATCTGGGGCATGATTAAACAATACCTGTTCTAAACACTTATTCTATTTAGTGTAAACTTGCTTACCCAGAGTCTAGGCCATTGAAGCTGTTCAATGTGGACCTCTAGTGGCCAAAGAGGGAAAATGATTTGGTTCTCAGCTTTTGTACATATTATTAATAAACTCGTATTTAAGCTCCAGAGTTCTACACACTCCTGTGCCTTCTGACAATTTTCTACCACTTAAAGCAATTTTGCTCCAAGATACTCAGCTATTAAATAATAATACTTTATATGCTACCACTTTACTAACTACATTTATATTCTCATTTAATACACACACGCGCACACACAAACACACACAATGAGACAGTGTTTTGGTAAAATTATTCCTATTTTACTGGTGAGCAAATTGAGGTTCAGAAATGTTAATTAATTTTCCCAGAGTCATGGTATTTATGTATAGAAATTGGAATTGAATCCAGGACTTTGGCCTCAAAAACATTCCTATATCATAGAATTTATCAAATTGTTTAATAATTATTTATTCCTCTGTTTATAATTTGTCTTTGTTTTTCCATTACCTAGCACAGTTCCTGGTATATTGTGTGTGCATGATGTATGTTTGTTGATAAATGTTGTAAATAGTGCATAATCAAGTTATATCACAAAGAACTTTACTGGACCCAAACTGATGCATGGAGTTAACATTTGAATACCTCTTTTCATGTCCATGCTTTTGTATACACTATATCCTTGGCCTTGAAATATCCTCACCCTTGTCAGCTTGATAAACTCCCTCCCATGCATCAATTCAAATATTGTTTTCTCTTAAAATCTTCCCCAGTATTTCCTCTGGCAAAGAGATAAGTACTTCCTTCATTGCATTCTCCAGCTCTCCAAATACAGCTCAGTTTTAGCACTGATCACATTCTTATAATTATTTGGTTACATGTCTGTCTTCTCCTTCAGCCTATGAGATCTTTGTCAGAATTGCAGGCAGAGGGAACAGCAATATCAAAGAGGCCAGTTTTTGTTTTGTTTTGTTTTGGTTTTGGGTTTTTTTTAATTTTTAATGAAATATAGTTGATTTATAGTGTTGTGTTGGTATCAGGTATACAGCAAAGTGATTCGGTTATACATATATTATTTTTTCAGATTTTTTTCCCTTATAGGTTATTACAAAGTATTGAGCATAGTTCCCTGTGCTATTCAGTAGGTCCTTGTTGGTTATTTATTTTATATATAGTAGTATATATATATTAATACCAAACTCAGAATTTATCCCTCTCCCCCTTTCCCCTTTGGTAACCATAAGTTTCTTTTCTATGTCTGTGGGTCTATTTCTGTTTTGTATATAATTTCATTTGTATCATTTTTGTTAGATTCCACATATAAGTGATATCATATGATATTTGTCCTCTGTCTGGCTTACTTCACTTAGTATGATAATTTCTAGGTCCATCCATGTTGCTGTAAATGGCATTATTTCATTATTTTTTATGGCTGAGTAAATATCTGAGTAAATACCACATCTTCTTTATACATTCATCTGTCGATGGGCATTTAGCTTGCTTCCTTATCTTGGAGATTGTAAATAGTGCTGAGTAAATACCATATCTTCTTTATACATTCATCTGTCGATGGACATTTAGGTTGCTTCCTTATCTTGGAGATTGTAAATAGTGCTGCTATGAACTTTGGGGTGCATGTATCTTTGCAAATTATGTTTTTCTCCAGATATATGCCCAGGAGTGGGATTGCTGGATCATATGTCAGTTCTGTTTTTAGTTTTTTAAGGAACCTTCATACTGTTCTCCATAGTGGCTGCACCAACTTACATTCCCACCAACAGTGTAGGAGAGGTTTTTTCCTCTACATGCTCTCCAGCATTTATTATTTGCAGAATTTTTGATGACGGCCATTCTGCCTGGTGTGAGGTGATACCTCACAGTAGTAAGCAGTCTTGATAATATGACAATGAGATTAGATTTTATAGTCTGTTGTCTTCAAATTGGAGTATGCATACTGCTAGAGGAATATAAACTCTTTCCAATGGCTCTGCAAGGATAGGTTTATGAGAATCAGTTTCTAAGTTCTCAGCTTCCATTTGTATTCTTCCTAGAAATCATACTTACTATCCAGGCACTCCCTTTTTCAATCAGCTTTCTCCCACTTTACACAGAAAGGCAAGCTCCTAACCTTTCTCAGATAAACTTTAACTGTGGAGTATTACCAGTGGGGGGTGTGGGAGGAAAATTCAGGATGGCAAAGGGACAATTTAAAATATTGATGAAGATCTTGATGAAGTGAATGACACTCAGGTTGTTTCCAATTATTTGTTTTAATAAAATTGAATGGTAGTTGGTAAATAACTAAAAATAACTTTTGAAAATAAACACTGATTTTTGGCACATAAATTCAGAAGAGTTTAAGTAATTCAATATAGAAACATATTCTTAAAATTAATAAAAATTGACTGTAATAAAACTTCCATTACCATCTGGATTTATATATGATCAAGAAATCTCTCTTTAACTTCAGAAAGAAGAAAAATAGGAGGAGAATTTACCTTACATTATTTTGGCATAGGTAATAATAACCATGGATAGATATATTCTTTGCAGTGAGGGACAGCTGTATTTATCATTTTGATATATGTATTTGTAATTTTTTCTTTTTAATATTTAACAAAATATTTTGATCAATTGTATGCTAATATAAATTGTAGTGAAAACATAATCTATAAGACAGATTTTCTTAACACTTAGAGGCTTACTATCCAGAAAATTTTAAAATCAATTTCCAAATATATTTTTGTTGAAGAAAAGAATAAGGGAAATAATTTAAAATCTTTCACCATATGAATATATTACACTGGGATAAAAATTTTAGGAGAGAAGAATATCAGAACTGCTGAACAATTATCAACTGGAAGACACTGGAACTCACCAAAAAAGATACCCCACATCCAAAGTTTCAAAGGAGAAGCTGCAGTGAGATGGTAGGAGGGGTACAATCACAATAAAATCAAATGCCATAAGCACTAGGTGGGTGACTCACAAACTGGAGAACAGTTATACCACAGAAGTCCACCCACTGGAGTGAAGGTTCTGAGCCCCAAGTCAGAGGTCCCAAACTAAGCATCTGCAACAGGAGGAGGAATTCCCAGAAAATCAGACTTTGAAGGCTAGTGGGATTTGATTGCAGGACTTTGACAGGATGGGGGGAAACAGAGACTCCACTCTTGGAGGGCACACACAAAGTAGTGTGTGCATCAGGACCCAGGGGGAAGGAGCAGTGACCCCATAGAAGACTGAGCCAGACCTACCAGCTAGTGTTGGAGGGTATCCTGTAGAGGTGGGGGGTGGCTGTGGCTCACTGCCGGGACAAGGACACTGGCAGCAGAAGTTCTGGGAAATACTCCTTGCCATGAACCCTCCCAGAGTCGATCATTAGTCCACCAAAGAGCCTGTAGGCTCCAGTGCTGAGTTGCCTCAGGCCAAACAACCAACAGGAAGGGAACTCAGCCTCACCCATCAGCAGGCAAGTGGATTAAAGTTTTACTGAGCTCTGTCCACCAGAGCAACAAACAGCTCGACCCACCACCAATCCCTCCCATCAGGAAGCTTGCACAAGCCTCTTAGATAGCCTCATCCACCAGAGGGCAGACAGCAGAAGCAAGAAAAACTGCAATCCTGCAGCCTGTGGAACGAAAGCCACATTCACAGAAAGACAGACAAAATGAAAAGGCAGAGGACGATGTACCAGTTGAAGCGATAAGATAAAACCCCAGAAAAACAGCTAAATGAAATGGAGGCAGGCAACCTTCCAGAAAAAGAATTCATAATAATGATAGTGAAGATGATCCAGGAACTTGGAAAAAGAATGGAGGCAAATATCAAGAAGATGCAAGAAATGTTTAACAAAGACCTAGAAGAATTAATGAACAAACAAACAGAGATGAACAATACAATAACTGAAATGAAAAATACACTAGAAGGAATCAACAGGAGAACAGCTGAGGCAGAAGAATGGATAAGTGACCTGGAAAACAGAATGGAGGAAAATCAATGCTGCAGAACAGAATAAAGAAAAAAGAATGAAAAGAAATGAAGACAGACTAAGAGACCTCTGGTGTAACATTAAATGCACCAACATTCACATTATAGGGGTCGCAGAAGGAGAAGAGACAGAGAAAGGACCAGAGTAAATATTTGAAGAGATTATAGTCGAAAACATCCCAAACATGGGAAAGGAAATATCCACCAAAGTCCAGGAAGTGCAGAGAGTACCAGGCAGGATAAACCCAAGGAGAAACATGCCGAGACACATAGCAATTAAAATTGATAAACATTAAAGACAAAGAAAAATTATTAAAAGCAACAAGGGAAAAATGACAAATAACATACAAGGGAACACCCATAAGGTTAACAGCTGACTTCTCAGCAGAAACTCTACAAGCCAGAAGGGAGAGGAATGACATATTTAAAGAAATGAAAGGGAAGAACCTACAACCAAGATGACTCTACACAGCAAGAATCTCATTCAGTTTCCACGGAGAAATTAAAAACTTTACAGACAAGCAAAAGCCAAGAGAATTCAGCACCACAAAACCAGCTCTACAACAAATGCTAAAGGAACTTCTCTAAGTGGAAAACACAAGAGAAGGAAAAGACCTACAATAACAAACACAGAACAATTAAGAAAATAGTAATAGGAACATACATATCAATAAATACCTTAAATGTGAGTGGATTAGATGCTCCAACCAAAAGACAGGGGCTTGCTGAGTGGATACAAAAATACGACCCATATATATGCTGCTTACAAAAGACCCACTTCAGACCTAGGGACACATACAGACTGAAAGTGAGGGGATGGGAAAAGATATTCCATGCAAATGGAAATCAAAAGAAAGCTGGAGTAGCAATACTCATATCAGATAAAATAGACTTTAAAATAAATAATGTTACAAGAGACAAGGAAGGACCCTACATAATGATAAAGGAATCAATCCAAGGAGATATAACAATTATAAATATGTATGCATCCAACATAGGAGCACCACAATACATAAGGAAACTGCTAACAGCTATAAAAGAGGAAATCGACAGTAACACAATTAGAGTGGGGGACTTTAACACCTCACTTACACCAATGGACAGATCATCCAAACAGAAAATTAATAAGGAAACACAAGCTTTAAATGACACAATAGACCAGATAGATTTAATTGATATTTATAGGACATTCCATCCGAAAACAGCAGATTACACTTTCTTCTCAGGTGCACACAGAACATTCTCCAGGATAGATCACATCTTGGGTCACAAATCAAGCTTCAGGAAATTTAAGAAAATTAAAATCGTATCAAGCATCTTTTATGACTGCAACACTATGAGACTAGATATCAATTACAGGAAAAAAATATAAAAAACACAAACACATGGAGGCTAAGCAATATGTCACTAAATAACCAAAATATCACTGAAGAAATCAAAGAGAAAATCAAACAATACCTAGAAACAAATGACAATGAAAACACGATGATCCAAAACTTATGGGATGCAGCAAAAGCAGTTCCAAGAGGGAAGTTTATAGCAATACAATCTTACCACAAGAAATAAGAAAAATCTCAAATAAACAATCTAACCTTACACCTAAAGGAACTAGAGAAAGAAGAACAAAGAAAACCCAAAGTTAGTAGAAGGAAAGAAACCATAAAGATCAGAGCAGAAATAATGAAATAGAAATAAATAAAACAATAGCAAAGATCAATAAAACCAAAGGTTGGTTCTTTGAGAAGGTAAACAAAATTGATAAACCTTTAGCCAGACTCATCAAGAAAAAGAGGGAGAGAACTCAAATCAATAAAACTAGAAATGAAAAAGGAGAAGTTACTATGGACACCACAGAAATACAAAGCATCATAAGAGACTACTACCAGCAACTTTATGTCAGTAAAATGGACAACCAGGAAGAAATGGACAAACTCTTAGAGAGGTATAACCTTCCAAGACTGAACAGGAAAAAATAGACAATATGAACAGACCAATCGCAAGTAATGAAATTGAAACTGGGATTAAAAATCTTCCAACAAACAAAAGTCCAGGACCACATGGCTTCACAGGTGAATTCTATCAAACATTTAGAGAAGAGCTAACACACATCCTTCTCAAACTCTTCCAAAAAATTGCAGAGGAAGGAATGCTCCCAAACTCATTCTGCGAGACCACCATCACCCTGATACCAAAACCTAACAAAGATATTACAAAAAAGAAAATTAGAGACCAATATCACTGATGAATATAGATGCAAAAATCCTCAACAAAATACTAGCAAACAGAATCCAACAACACATTAAAAGGCTCATACACCATGATCAGTGGGATTTAGCCAGGTATGCAAGGATTCTTCAATATACACAAATCAATCAATGTGATACACCATATTAACAAACTGAAGAATAAAAACCATATGATCATCTCAGTAGATGCAGAAAAGGCTTTTGATAAAATTCAACACCCATTTATGATAAAAATTCTCCAGAAAGTGGGCATAGAGGCAACACACCTCAACGTAATAAAGGCCATATATGACAAACCCACAGCAAAAGTCATTCTCAGTGGTGAAAAACTGAAAGCATTTCCTCTAAAATGAGGAAGAAGACAAGGATGTCCACTCTTGCCACTATTATTCAGCATAGTTTTGGAAGTTTTAGCCACAGCAATCAGAGAAGAAAAAGAAATAAAAGAATACAAATTGGAAAAGAAAAAGTATAACTTTCACTGTTTGCAGATGACATGATACTATACATAGAGAATCCAAAAGGTGCTACTAGAAAACTGCTAGAGCTACTCAATGAATTTGGTAAAGTTGCAGCATACAAAATTAATGCACATAAATCTCTTTCATTCCTATACACTAATAATGAAAGATCAGAAAGACAAATTAAGGGAACAATCCCATTCACCATTGCAACAAAAAGAATAAAATACCTTGGAATAAACCTACCTAAGGAGGCAAAAGACCTGTACTCAGAAAACTATAAGACACTGATTAAAGAAATCAAAGATGACATAAACAGATGGAGAGATATACCATGTTCTTGGATTGGAGGAATCAGTATTGTGAAAATGACTATACTACCCAAAGCAATCTGCAGATTCAGTGCAATCCCTATCAAATTACTAATGGCATTTTTTACAGAACTAGAACAAAAAAATCTTAAAATTTGTATGGAGATACAAAAGACCCCGAATAACCACAGCAATCTTGAGGGAAATAATCGAAGCTGGAGGAATCAGAGTCCCTGACTTCAGACTATACTACAAAGCTACAGTAATCAAGACAATGTGGTACTGGCACAAAAACAGAAATATAGATCAATGGAACAGGATAGAAAGCCCAGAGATAAACCCACGCTCCTATGGTCAACTAATCTATAACAAAGGAGGCAAGGATATACCATGGAGAAAAGACAGGCTCTTCAATAAGTGGTGATGCGTAAAATGGACAGCTACATGTAAAAGAATGAAATTAGAACACTCCCTAACACCATACACAAAAATAAACTCAAAATGGATTAAAGACCTAAATGTAAGACCAGACACTATTAAACTCTTAGAGGAAAACATAGGAAGAATGCTCTTTGGCATAAATCCCAGCAAGATCATTTTTGACCCACCTCCTAAAGTAATGGAAATAAAAACAAAAATAAAAATTTGGACCTAATGAAACTTAAAAGCTTTTGCACAGCAAAGGAAACTATAAACAAGATGAAAAGACAACCCTCAGAATGGGAGAAAATATTTGCAAATGAATAAATGGACAAAGGATTAATCTCCAAAATATATAAACAGCTCATGCAGCTCAATATCAAAAAAACAAACAACCCAATCAAAAAATGGGCAAAAGACCTAAATAGACATTTCTCCAAAGAGTACATACAGATGGCCATGAGGCACATGAGAAGATGCTCAACATCACTAATTATTAGAGAAATGCAAATCAAAACTACAATGGGGTATCACCTCACACTGGTTAGAATGGGCATCATCAGAAAATCTACAAACAACAAATGCTGGAGAGGGTGTGGAGAAAAAGGAACCCTCTTGCACTGTTGGTGGGAATATAAATTGATACAGCCACTATGGAGAACAGTATGGACGTCCCTTAAAAAACTAAAAATAGAATTACCATATGACCCAATAATCCCGCTGCTGTGCATATACCCAGTGAAAACCATAATTCAAAAAGACACATGCACCCCAATGTTCATTGCAGCACCATTTACAATAGACAGGTCATGGAAGCAACCTAAATGCCCACTGACAGATTAATGGATAAAGAAGATGTGGTACATATTTGCAATGGAATATTACTCAGCCATAAAAATAATTGAAAATGGGTCACTTGTAGAGACGTGGATGGGCCTAGAGACTGTCATACAGAGTGAAATAAGTCAGAAAGAGAAAAACTAATATGGTATATTAACGCATATATGTGGAATCTGGAAAAATAGTACAGATGAACCTGTTTGCAAGGCAGAAATAGAGACACAGATGTAGAGAACAAATATAAGGACACCAAGGGGGGAAAGTGGGGTGGGGAGTGGTGGTGGTGGGGTGAATTGGCATATTGGGATTGACATATACACTCTAACATGTATAAAATAGATAACTAGTAAGAACCTGTTGTATAAAAAGATAAAATTAAAATAAATAAACTGCTATAAAAAATTTTTAAGGGAAAAGCAGAAGGGAAGTATGAGTTTAAATGATTAATCATCTACATGTGTGGGTTTTTGTGTATAGACATGTAAGTATATATATATGCAAATATAGATACAAATATGTTTATGGAATTACTAACATTTATGAATCATTGGATATATTTAAAGAGTAAAGTAATATATTTTTCAATGTTTATGTTACTGAGTCCAAGCTCATAGTGCTCACCGCACAACAGACCAATAAATTGAGAGATGAGTTTTTGGGACAAGAAATAGTGACTTTATTTGAAAGCCAGCAGACTGAGAAGATGGTGAACTTGTGTCCCAAAGAACCATCTTGTCTGAGTTAGAATTCAGGCTTCTTTTATACCAAAAGGGGAGGGAGTAAAGTCAAACCTTTCCTGGTTCCAGTCAGCCTCTGGAGGGGATGTGTTAATTTCTTCCTTCCTGCAGTCATTCACAGGTAGGCCTAGTCAGGATGTTTCCTGTGAGCTAAACAAAGTTATTTTAGTTTAATGCTCATTACCTGGAAGTCAGTGTTCCCAGAGATGGGTCATTATGTACTGTTTAAGCTTATAGGCAATATCCCTTTAGTGATTAACTTGTAATAAATACAAAACGTTCTTCTCTATTAAAATTATATTTACATTGCATGAGTCTTTAAACTTAAGGTAAAAAGAATTTAAATATATCTCTTTAAAAATGTGAGCGTATACATAGTTTCTCAAAATTCTATTAGGAAAAACACTAGAAAAAAGATTGAAGACCCCTATTGTGGACCACAGACAGTGACAGAGGCATGGTCAGATGTGTACAAGCCTGGTAATGACTAACATTTCTACCTCTCCACATGTCTGGAGTCTTAGAGGTTCTTACACGAATTCAAAGAGGATTGCTTTGCCTTTGTAGAAGTTCTCCTTCCAGTCAGAAATGCCCTCCCTGATACTTTTTGTTTCTTAACACCTAGTCCATCTTTTCAGATCCAACTTAACTTTTACCTCTTCATGAAGCCATCCCCAAAAAACAATCCAGTGGGATTTCATTTTTCTGGTTTGTTGTTGCACAATAAACTTAACACATGATTGCGTATCATCTTACATTGCCCATCTTACATTGCCCTTAAATGTTGCATATGAGTTAGTCTTGGCTTTATAAGCATATTGTAGTCCCCTTGAAGGTAGGGACCACATGTCTCTGATTTCTCCTACAAGACCTACTCAGCAGAGTAAGAGGCACTTAATACATACATGATCAATTCACAGCTTTATAGGGGGAGCAGGGACATCACACTAGCCCTATAGAAGTTGTAGGGTAATAGAAGTTGCCCTGTAGTACAATAGGCTGTGTAACAACAAAATCAAGTTTTGAAGTCAGTCCTGGGTTCTCAAAATTGTCTCCACCATCTCTTACCCTCTGGAGCCATGGACCTCTTTTTCCAAAACAAAGGAATACTATATATAGAGTGATTACCATGGGGCTTGACTCATAACTGATGCCCAGTTTGCAACAGTCACCTTCCCCTTTCCTGCCCATAGTGTCACCTGGAATAGAGAATTAGGCTTAACATCAGTTAAAAAGTACATGTAACATTGTTGTAAGATTATCCATGCATTTTCATCCTCCTGGGGTGTGATCTGGGAATCAATTAGAATATAGAAAGTAATTTGGACTCAGGATTGAAATTCGCTAGTAAAAAAAAAAGAGGCTGACATATATTTTGCAACAAAGGGATGTAGTTTAGGTCAGTTCAAATGGGTCACCATCCAAGACTAAGTCAGTGTGACTAAGCCTGCTACTTATATATACCCGTGCTGTTGGGAGGGCCTGAGGAATGCAAGGCTTGCTCTCTCTAGGTCTGTACTAACTGGTCATGGTACTGAATAATAGCAACTGAATTCAGGACTTGAAGCCCATTGTGCTTGCTAAGACACAGTTATGGTCAAAAACTATATTATATTTTTTAAATTTCTTATTGCTTTGAACTAAATAATAAGAAGGGAAAATTCAGTAAACTCCTGTGTTCTTACATCACAATGTTGGCTCCCGATTTCAGCTCTGAGCACAATGAGGTTTTTCCTGACACCCTGTCCACATTTCCCTTTATGCCCTCTCCTGCCTCACCTCACATTATTCTCTATCTCTGCACCGTCTCGTTCCTTCATAGCACTTCACTAATTTACTTGTTTTGCTTTTTGGTTTGTTATTATCTCTTCTCTTTTACCCACTGGACTGTAATATGTTCCACAAAACCTTGTTTCACTCACCACTTCACGTCAATTTTCTAGCACCGTTATTGACACATGCAGTTAATGAATAAGCAAATTAATATATGAAATATATAAATTATTGAGTGAATAAATTGCTCTCTCGGGAGAGGCAGAGAAATAAATGAATAATCTTGTTAAAGCCTATTTGTTGCAAAATAAAAGTATAGATGAAGACACAGGAGCACAGAAGACTTCCATCTCTGTCAGCAGTCTTGCATGTGAAAGTTCATAGGCTGACGCTGCTAGTAGGTAGGTTAAGACAGCTCTTGTGTAATTTTACCATCACTTTGGTCAGTTCACATTTGTGGAACCCACTTTGACTTTATCTCTATAGCCGAGTCAGATACCTGAGAGAAGTCAAAACCAAAAGAGACTTTTTTTTTAGTGACTCTTCTTGAAATGCTCCAGAGTTTCTCTTTGGCAGAAAATTTAACACAACAGCTGTACCATTGGGCTAGAGCTGATTTTAGAGCTTTTATTTTTGTCCTGCTATAACTCACATGCCATTTTCCATTCCACATTTTCTTTATGAGTAAACATGTTTCCAACTGAGTTTCCTGGGGACTGTGAGGCTTTATCTCTATTAAGGTATTTTGGCTTTTAGAGCACCTTGTTGGTTCCGGATACTCTGTAAGGTATTGCCAGCGGAGAATGTATTGCTCTGTTCTGCCTGTCTTCTCCCACAACCCCACAGTGCCGTGCTATGCTGTCCCACTTTCTCTTCTTGCAGGTATTTTTTCCATTATCACCCTAACTACACTGGCCTGTGAACGTTATATTGGCATGATCCATAACAGAGTGATCAGTTTTTCCTGGGCCTGGAGGGCCATTACGTACATCTGGCTATACTCACTGGTGAGGTCAGGGTCACCTCTCCTGGGCTGGCACAGGTATATCCTGGATGTGCATGTACTAGGCTGTGCTGTGGATTGGAAATCCAAGGACACCAGCGACTCCTCCTTTGTGCTTTTCTTATTTCTTGACTGCATGGTGGTACCTGTGGGTGTCATTGCTCATTGCTATGGCCATATTTTATATTCCATTCGAAAGGTGAGTTGAAGAATATGAATGCCTCTCCTCCAAATTGTGCAGGGTAGAAAATTTTCTGTGAAAGAAAATCATACTCTTCCCCACAGCTGATACAGCTCTAGGGGACGTCCCACTTGATAAAATTTTGCACTGTGAGTCACTCTCTGAAAAGATCAATGAGGAACGGCATTTACTCTCCTTTCGTCACTCTTTAAACTAGAAAAAGGAAGGAATGGCGTTCTGGGCAGACAAAATCAATAACAACCAAAAAAAACCCTACATCTTCAAGCATTCTTAGAATTTAAGAACTCTAATAAAGGGAATTCCACACTTCCCATAACTTTATTCATCCAATAGTCACATAAACCTACTAGAGAATGGTACAGATATTTTGTCTGGAAATCAGTTTTGAGTCATAAAGGACAAGAACTGACCACAGCAGGTTTCCTGTTAGGTGCTAGCAAGAAGGCGTCTGAAGTAACAGACTGGGGCACACTTCATATTCCAGTTTCTAACTTCAACCATGTACGTTTTCCTTACTCACTGCTTCTTCCTACTCTTTTCTCTCACCAAATTCTCCAGTCTCTTGCTCACTCTGCCAACCCCCTCTAGCTTTCACCTCTTTTAAATCACTTAGCCACATGCATTATTTTAAATCATGCCCCATTATCCTTAACTTTCATGTTCCAACATTTTTTATGCACATTCATTTTGAAAAAAATCAAATCCCTTGTTCAATCCAACTCTTTGTTTTCTGCATGACTGTAGCCAAACTACAATAAGTTGAAGAAAAACCACATTGGATTCCCAGTACCCACATTCAGCAAGCAGTGAGATGTCCTCTTAGCAGTGTCTAGCAAACTTTGGATCCCTAGATGGTCCACTCTCTATGCAGTTGCTATTACAAATCCTCAATTCTCATTTTACTCTCTTGCCCTACTATCCTCCCCTCCTTATTCTTATCAAACCGTCATGCTTCTTGTTTGTTTGGCAAAATAAAGCAATTACCAAGAAATTCCTTAACTCTCTGCCTCCCTTTATACAAACTTCTAGGTACCTACTCATTCTTTTTTTTTTTTTAATATCTTTATTGGAGTATAATTGCTTTACAATGTTGTGTTAGTTTCCGCTGTACAACAAACAAGGTGAATCAGCTATACATATACATATATCCCCATATCCCCACCCTCTTGCACCTCCCTCCCCCTCTCGTTATTCCACCCCTCTAGGTGGTCACAAAGCACTGAGCTGATCTCCTTGTGCTATGCAGCAGCTTCCCACTAGCTATCCATTGTACATTTGGTAGTGTATATATGTCCATGCTACTCTCTCACTTCGTCCCAGCTTCCCCTTCCCTGCTGTGTCCTCAAGTCCATTCTCTATATCTGCATCTTTATTCCTGCCCTGCCACTAGGTTCATCAGTACCAATTTTTTAGATTCCATGTATGTGCATTAGCATACAGTGTTTGTTTTTCTCTTTCTGACTTACTTCACTCTGTATGACAGACTCTATGTCCATCCACCTCATTACAAAAAACTCAATTTTGTTCCTTTTTATGGCTGAGTAATATTCCATTGTCTGTGCCACATCTTCTTTATCCAATCATCTGTCAATGGACATTTAGGCTGCTTCCATGTCCTGGCTATTGTAAATAGTGCTGCAATAAACACTGTGGTACATGACTCTTTGAATTATGGTTTTCTCAGGGTATATGCCCAGTAGTGGGATTGCTGAGTCATATGGTAGTTCTATTTTTAGTTTTTTAAGGAACCGCCATACTGTCCTCCATAGTGGCTGCACCAACTTACAACCTCACCAACAGTACAGGAGGGTTCCCTTTTCTCCACACCCTCTCCAGCATTTATTGTTTGTAGATTTTTTGATGATGACTATTCTGACCAGTGTGAGGTGTTACCTCATTGTGGTTTTGATTTGCATTTCTCTAATGATGAGTGATGTTGAGCATCTTTTCATGTGTTTGTTAGCAATCTGTATGTCTTCTTTGGAGAAATGTCTATTTAGGTTTTCCACCCGTTTTTGGATTGGGTTGTTTGTTTTTTTGATATTGAGCTGAATGAGGTGCTTGTGGATTTTGGAGATTAATCCCTTGTCGGTTGCTTAATTTGCAAATATTTTCTCCCATTCTGAGGGTTGTCTTTTCATCGTTTATAGTTTCCTTTGCTGTGCAAAAGCTTTTAAGTTTCATTAGGTCTCATTTGTTTATTTTTTATTTTATTTCCATTACTCTAAGAGGTAGGTCAAAAAGATCTTGCTATGATTCATGTCATAGAGTATTGTGCCTATGTTTTCCTCTAAGAGTTTTATAGTGTCTGGTCTTACATTTAGGTCTTTAATCCACTTTGAGTTTATTTTTGTATGGTATTAAGAAGTGTTCTAATTTCACTCTTTTACACGTAGCTGTCCAGTTTTCCCAGCCCCACGTGTTGAACAGCCTGTCTTTTCTCCATTGTATATTCTTGCCTCCTTTGTCAAAGATAAGGTGACCATACATGCATAGATTTATCGCTGGGCTTTCTATCCTGTTCCATTGATCTATATATTTCTGTTTTTGTGCCAGTACCATATTGTCTTGATTGCTGTAGCTTTGTCATATAGTCTGAAGTCAGGGACTCTGATTCCTCCAGCTCCATTTTTTTTTTCCCCTCAATATTGCTTTGGCTATTTGGGGTCTTTTGTGTCTCCATGCAAATTTTAAGATTTTTGTTCTAGTTCTGTAAAAAATGCCATTGGTAATTTGATAGAGATTGCATTGAATCTGTAGATTGCTTTGGGTAGTTTAGTTATTTGCACAGTATTGATTCTTCCAATCCAAGAATATGGTATATCTCTCCATCTGTGTCATCTTTGGTTTCTTTCATCTGTTTCTTATAGTTTTCTGAGTACAGGTCTTTTACCTCCTTAGGTAGGTTTATTCCTAGGTATTTTATTCTTTTTGTTGCAGTGGTAAATGGGAGTGTTTAACTTGTCTTTCTGGTCTTTCATTATTAGTGTATAGGAATGAAAGAGATGTGTGTGCATTAATTTTGTATGCTGCAACTTTACCAAATTCATTGATTAGCTCTAGCAGTTTTCTGGTGGCATCTTTAGGATTCTCTATGTATAGTATCATGTCATCTGCAAACAGTGACAGTTTTACTTCTTTTCCAATTTGTATTCCTCTTATTTCTTTTTCTTCTCTGATTGCCATGGCTAAAACTTTGAAAACTCTGTTGAGTAACAGTGGTGAGAGTGGGCACCCTTGTCTTATTCCTGACCTTAGAGGAAAACCTTTCAGTTTTTCACCACTGAGACTGATGTTGGCTGTGGGTTTGTCATATATGGCTTTTATTATATTGAGGTAGGTTCCCTCTATGCCCACTTTCTGGAAAGTTTTTATCATAAATCGGTGGTGAATTTTGTCAAAACCTTTTTCTGCATCTATTGAGATTATCATAAGTTTTTTATCCTTCAGTTTGTTAATATAGTGTATCACATTGATTGCTTTGCATATATTGAAGAATGCTTGCATTCCTGGGATAAACCCCATTTGATCATGGTGCATGATCCCTTTAATGTGTTGTTGGATTTTGTTTGCTAGTATTTTATTGAGGATTTTTGCAACTATGTTCATCAGTGTTATTAGCCTGTAATTTTCTTTCTTTGTGACATCTTTGTCTGGTTTTGGTATCAGAGTGAAGGTGGCCTCATAAAATGAATTTGGGAGTGTTCCTCTCTCTGCTATATTTTGGAAGAGTTTGAGAAGGATAGGTGTTAGCTGTTCTCTAAATACTTGATAGAATTCACCTGTGAAGCCATCTGGTCCTGGGCTTTTGTTTGATGGAAAATTTTTAATTACAGTTTCAATTTCAGTACTTGTGATTGTTATACACATATTTTCTATTTCTTCCTGGTTCAGTCTTGGGAGGTTGTACATTTCTAAGAATTTATCCATTTCTTCCAGGTTGTCCATTTTTTTGGCATATAGTTACTTGTAGTAGTCTCTCATGATCCTTTGTATTTCTGTGGTGTCAGTCATTACTTTTCCTTTTTCACTTCTAATTCTGTTGATTTGAGTCTTCTCCCTTTTTTTCATGTTGAGTCTGGCTAATGGTTTATCAATTTTGTTTATCTTCTCAAAGAACCAGATTTACTATTGTTTCCTTCATTTCTTTTTCATTTAATTTTGATCTGATCTTTATGATTTCTTTCCTTTTGCTAATTTTGGTTTTTTGTTTTGTTTTGTTTTGTTTTGTTCTTCTTTCTCTAATTCCTTTAGGTGTAAGGTAAGGTTTTTTGTTTGAGATTTTTCTTGTTTCTTGAGGTAGCATTGTATTGCTATAAACTTCCCTCTTAGAACTGCTTTTGCTGCATCCTATAGGGTTTGGGTCATCATGTTTTCATTGTCATTTGTTTCTAGGTATATTTTGATTTCCTCAGTCATCTCTTGGTTATTTAGTAGCATATTGTTTAACCTCCATGTGCTTGTATTTTTTACAGGTTTTTTTTTTCCTGTAATAGATATCTAGTCTCACAGTACTGCGGTTGGAAAAGATGCTTGATATGATTTCAATTTTCTTAAATTTACTGAGGCTTCATTTTTGACCCAAGATATGATGTCTCCTGGAGAATGTTCCATGTGCATTTGAGTAGAGATTATATTCTGTTATTTTTAGATGGAATGTCCTATAAAAATCAATTAAGTCCATCTGGTCTACCGTGTCATTTAAAGCTTGTGTTTCCTTATTTATTTTGTGTTTGGATGATATGTCCATTGGTGTAGGTGGGATGTTAAAGCTGCCTAGTATTATTGTGTTACTGTTGATTTTCCCTTTTATGGCTGTTAGCATTTGCCTTATGTATTGAGGTGCTCCTATGTTGGATGCATAGATATTTACAATTGTTATATCTTCTTCATTGATTGATCCTTTGATCATTATATAGTGTCTTTCCTTGTCTCTTGTAATAATCTTTATTTTAAAGTCTATTTTGTCTGATACAAGTCTTGATACTTCAGCTTTCTTTTTTTTTTTTTTTTTTGGCTGTATGTGGGCCTCTCACTATTGTGGCCTCTCCCGTTGCAAAGCACAGGCTCCGGACATGCAGGCCCAGCGGCCATGGCTCATGGGCCCAGCCACTCCACAGCATGTGGGATCTTCCCAGGCCGGGGCACAAACCCATGTCCCCTGCATCAGCAGGCAGACTCTCAACCACTGCGCCACCAGGGAAGCCCTTCAGCTTTCTTTTGATTTGCATTTGCATGGAATGTCTTTTTCCATCCCTCACTTTCAGACTGTATGTGTCCCTAGGTCTGAAGTGGGTTTCTTGTAGACAGCCTATATACAAGTCCTGTTTTTGTATCCATTCAGCCAGTCTGTGTCTTTTGGTTGGGGCATTTAATCCATTTACATTTAAGGTAATTATTGATATGTATGTTCTGATTACCATTTTCTTAATTGTTTGGGGTTTGTTTTTGTAAGTCTTTTCGTTCTCTTGTGTTTCCTGCCTAGAGAAGTTCCTTTAGCATTTGTTGTAAAGCTGGTTTGGTGGTGCTGAATTCTCTGAA
The DNA here is from genome assembly GCF_937001465.1 of Orcinus orca. Lineage (NCBI taxonomy): Eukaryota > Metazoa > Chordata > Mammalia > Artiodactyla > Delphinidae > Orcinus > Orcinus orca. The sequence goes on along the minus strand of NC_064559.1, from coordinate 3,243,992 downwards.
CTTTTGCTTTTCCTTAAAGCTTTTGATTTCTCTGTAGAATCTGAGATCCATTTTATTTTGAATTTTATTTTATTTACTTATTATACATCAGGTTCTTATTTGTTATCTATTTTATACATATTAGTGTATATATGTCAATCCCTATCTCCCAGTTCATCCTACCACCCCCCCACCCCCACCACTTTCCCCGCTTGGTGTCCATACATTTGTTCTCTACATCTGTGTCTATTTCTGCCCTGCACACTGGTTCATCTGTAACATTTTCTAGGTTCCACATATATGCATTAATATACAATATTTGTTTTTCTCTTTCTGACTTACATCACTTTGTATTACAATCTCTAGATCCATCCACGTCTCTACAAATGACCCAATTTCATTCCTTTCTATGGCTGAGTAATCTGAATGAGATTCTTGCTGGGTAAAGTAATCTTGGTTGTAGGTTTTTCCCTTTCACCACTTTAAATATATCTTGCCACTCCCTTCTGGCCTGTTGAATTTCTTCTGAAAGATCAGCTGTTAACCTTATGGGGATACCTTTCTATGTTATTTGTTGCTTTTCCCTTGCTGCTTTTAATATTTTTTCTTGTGTTTAATTTTTGTTAGTTTGATTAATATGTGTCTCAGCATGTTTCTCCTTGGATTTATCCTGTATGGGACTCTCTGTGCTTCCTGGACTTGATTAACTATTTCCTTTCCCATGTTGGGGAAGTTTTCAACTCTAATCTCTTCAAATATTTTCTCAGACCATTTCCTTTTTTCTTCTTCTTCTGGGACACCTATAATGTTGGCACACTTAATGCTGTCCTAGAGGTCTCTGAGACTGTCCTCCATTCTTTTCATTCTTTTTTCTTTATTCTGCTCTGTGGCAGTTATTTCCACCATTTTATCTTCCATCTCACTTATCTGTTCTTCTGGCTCAGTTATTCTGCCATTGATTCGTTCTAGAGTATTTTAAATTATAGTTATTGTGTTGTTCATTACTGTTTGTTTGCTCTTTAGTTCTTCTAGTTCCTTTTTAAACGTTTCTTGTATTTTCTCTATTCTATTTCTGAGATTTTGGATCATCTTTACTATCATCACTCTGAATTCTTTTTCAGGTAGTTTGCCTATTTCCTCTTCATTCATTTGGTCTTGTGGGTTTTTATCGTGCTCCTTTACCTGTAAGAAATTTCTCTGTCTTCTCATTTTGTTTAATTTACAGTATTTAAGGTCTCCTTTCCCCAGACTGCAGGGTTGTAAGTAGTTCCTCTTGCTTCAGTTCTCTGCCCTCGGTAGTGGGTTGGTCCATTGTCTTGTGTAGGCTTCCTGATGGGAGGGATTGGTGCCTATGTTCTGATGGGTGGAGTTGAGTCTTTTTCCTCTGATGAGCAGGGCCATGTCAGGTGATGTGTTTTTGGTGTGTCTATGAGCTTAGTATGACTTTAGGTAGTCTGTGTGACGATGGGTGGCCTTGTGTTCCTGTCTTGTTTGTTGTTTGGTGTGAGACGTCCATTGCTGGAAGCTGCTGGCAGTTGGTTGGAGCTGAGTCTTGGATTCAGATAGAGGTCTCTGTGAGAGCTCTTGGTAATTAATCTTCCCTGGGACAGGGAATTCTCTAGTGGTCCAGCATCCTGGACTCGGTGCTCCCACCCTAGAGCCTCAGGCCCGACATCTGGTCAAGGGACCAAGACCCCACAAGTCACTCGTCCTGACAATAAAGGTAATTTAAAAGACTAACAAAACCCCAGACAAATGGTGAAAAGTAAAATAAAACAAATAGAAACAGAAACAAGGAAACACGCACACACACAAAAGAAACAAAAACAGAACCAAACAAAACAAAAAGCAAGAGAACAAGCAGACAAACAAAAGAACCCAAGCACAAAATGGAGCAATTAAGAAGAAAGCTGACAAAAACACAAAACCAAAACACAAAAGCAAAGCAGAGTGCCAAGTGAAGAATGAAGCAAAGAAACAAAACAAACCAACAAAAATGATTAAAAAATAAAAAGAAAAGAAAAAGGGGAAAGAAGACAGAACAACAGAAAGGCAATGTAGAAACAGAAATATAAAAAAAATAAAATAAAATGCAAAATTAAAGGAAAAAAAAAGACAAACAAAACCCCCAAGAAATGGTAAAAACAAAATCAAATAAACAAAAACAGAGACAAGGAAACGCACACATGTAAAAGAAACAAACACAGAGCCAAATAAAACAGAAAGCAAGAGAACAACCAGACAAATAGAAGAGCTCAAAAATGAAATCAAACAATTAGGATTAAAGCTAACAGAAACACATAGCCTAAAAACAAAACCAAAGCAGTGTGCCAACTGAAGAATGAAGCAAGGAAACAGAACAAACCAATAAAAATTATTTTTAAAAAAATAATAAAATGAAATAAAAAGGGAAAAATCACAGGACAACAGAAAAGCAAAGAAGAAATGGAAATATTTAAAATATATATATACATATATATACTGAAGAAAAAAGAAAAAATAAGGGAAAAGAACACAGAACCACAGAAAAGCAAAGTAAAAATAGGATGTATAAAGAAAATTTTAAAAATATGTTATGAAACATGGAGATCCCAAGAGACTAAATTAAAAAAAGAAAAACAACAAAAACTCCACCACCAAATAAACAAAGAAAAACCAAAAAAAAAAAAAGCTGGAACCAACAACAGAACAAATTGAAACATAATAAAATTAATAGTAATAATTATGTTTCCCTGGGGTCTCCGCTGTGTCCTTGCACATGCCATGAGCCACAACCCACCTCCACCTCCCGAAGAGGCTCTCCTGTGCCTCTGGGCTGGTCTCTGGATGTGCTGTGGGCCCTGTGGGGACTACTCAGGCTCTGATCTGGTCCAATTCTTGCATGTGCTTACCCCAAAAGTCCACAGCTGCGAGAGCTAGACCGTTTTCACTTGTGGGAACACTCACTGTCTACTCAGATATTCCATAGATGCAGGGTCTACCTAGATGATCACGGGTATTTAATTTGCAGCTTGCACAGCTGATGGAAAGATTTTTGATCTTCTTCCTTAGTCACCCCATCCAGCTTTGGTTTTATCCCCACCTCTGTGTGTGGTCCACCAACAGGAGTCTGGTCCTGAGGCTGCCTTGGAGCCCTTGGGTCTATCCCTGTGAGGACCAGGCACAGAGGTGGTATGACTGCTTGGATCACAGGAGTCCCAGTGGTGCCAAATGCCCCCACTCATTCTTATATCCCTCTCTTCAGTTGCAAGGGAATGGGAGAGGTCTCTCAGGACCAAACTGATCCTAGATTCTTGTTTTCTTCCTCACCCCAATCTCTGCCTCAGGGACCTCTCTCAAGTAATAATTTTCTCTTTTACTCATATATTCAATCTCTCCCTCAGTACTGGCTCTTTATCTGTAGCATACAACCATGATAATTTAATTCAAAAGCAAAATATACTCTCAACTCCCTCTAGTTATCAGTTTATTTCTCTCCACATCACTGCTAACTCAAAGAACCATTGGTGGCTTTTGGTGCTACATCGTCACTCAATAAGCATTCATTTGACCAATATTTATTGAGCATCTAAAATGTACCAATTATTTACTGTTATGGGCTGAATATTTTTTGTCTCCCCAGCATTCAATGTGATGGTATAGGAGATGGGGCCTTTGGTAGGTAATTAGGGATATATGAGAATGGGATCACGAGGGTAGGGCCCTCATGATGGGATTAGTACCCTTATAAGAAAAGAAAGAGAGTGCAGAGCTCTCACTCTCTCTCTCCACTGATAGGAGAACATAGAGAGAATTTGGCTATCTACAAGCCAAGAAAAGAGGCCTCACAATGAAACCTACCTTACTGGTACCTTGATCTTAGACGTCCCAGTCTCCAAGTCTGTGAGAAATAAATTTCTATTGTTTAAGCCACTCAGTATTTTGTTATGGAAGTCCAAGCAAAGGCAATTACTAATCTCTAAGGATACACAGTGAATAAGATATAGCCACTGCCTCAGAGTCTGTAGTTTAGTAAATTCACATATTTATTCCTCAACCCATTGCAAATTGGTGATTCCTTCTTCTACCACACTCTCACAGAAACAGCCTTATTAAGGTCATTGATGGTCTCCCAAATGTTAGAGCCAATGGACACATTTCAATCTCTTTTTTTTCTGGCATCTGTGGCATTGAGACTTGTGGCATTGTTGACAGCTCCTACTTAATTGTGAGTTTCTGCTCTCAGTGTTTCTAGGACCCCATTCTCTTTTATCTTTGTTGCTGACTCTCTGGGCCCCATCGTCTCATGTCTCCTTCAAAGGCTTCTTTTCCTTGGGCCTCCCCAGCATTCTATGCTTAGCTCTCATCTCATTCTGTCACTGACCAGGGTTCTTGGCCTTCCTTAATCAATAGAAATTGATGAGAGGACAGATAAGAAATTCAGGCAAGGCTTTATTGGGGTCCCTGCTACAGCAGGGAGGAGAAAAACAAGTAACAAGTTCCCTTGTTCGCTTCCTGAGGCGGGGCCAGCTGGTTCTTTATATGGGGTGAGGGTAGGAGTGGGCCCAGAGATGGGCTAAAGGGGTGGCTTAGGTGGTTTGCCCACCCCTTTGGTGGTGTTGTGTGCAGGGGGCATGCTTTTGCTCTTGACACCCTGCTTTTGCTCCCGGTTCTTCAGAAGTAGCAGTTGGGTTTTTGGTCTCTTTGTATCTCATTGTCCATAATTTGCCCCAACTGCACATGCATGCAGTTAATTTTAGTCCCTTATAGTTTCTTTGTATTTTGTTGCTTGAGGAGACGTGTGTCCAGGTGCAAGCACTGCAGCAAAGGGTCCCAGGTCCCAGGTCCCAGCCTGTCTCAATACTACGCAATAGACATGGGCAATCTCATATATTGGCAGTATTTTCCTTCTAACAATAGCATGGTGACTTTGAAATTCTACTTCTGATCCAGGTTGTTCTTATGACCTCTATCAGATCCTCATAGGCAATTGCCTATTGAATACCTCCATGTGGATAGTCCACAGACTTGTCAAATTCAACATGTGTGAAGATGAATTGGTCATCTTTCCCCCCAAGTCTCTACTCCTCCATTCCCTTTCTTAGTGAATGGTCATCACTCCTATCTACCTAAGCCAGAAACTAAGGGGTAATCTTTGACTATTCTTCATCCATGTCTCCTTCACACCCAAACAATTATCAATTTTTATCTATCGAACCTCAAATATATTTCCATATATCTATTTTGTCCTCTCAATTTTTTTGCCTGCCAGACTCAATTCAAAAGGATCTTAGTTTTCCTTTCTTTATTCTTGCCTTCCTCTAATCCATTCTCTTCATACTGCCACCAGATTAATTGTCCTCAAATGAAAATTTTCTTATGTCACTACCCAGCCTAAAATCCTTTAAGGGTTCCATTGCCTTCATGATTAAAAGTAAGGCCCCTGAGCTGACTATGAGGTCCTGTGTGGCCATCTCTCATCTGCCTGTCCAGTCTCATTTTTTTACATTCCCTCCCTCTTGCCACCTCAAGCTTCAGTCAACTACAGTATTTCTTGTCCCCAGAAATTGACATGTTCTTTTACCTCTTTGCCTTAACCCTGGAACATTCTGTCTCTCCTCCTTGTCTAAACTCCTCCTCACCTCGGAAGGCTGAGATCAGGATCTGTTTGCTCTTATCTACCTCTGAATTGGTTACCCCTACTGCGTATTCCCATAGCCCTCTCCGATCACCTCCCTCATGGCATGTTATCACCTATGGAAATGGTATATTTATGTGCCTGTCACCCTCACCAAATAGTGAATTCCTCAAGAGAAGAGACCCACTCTTATTTATTTTTTCACCTATAGCTGGAACAGTACCTACATGCAATAGGGACCAGTGACTATTTTTGGAAAAAATTTACAGAGGGTTTAGGAAAGGGGAGTGGTGAAAGTACAAAGAGATTTGACTACTGACTGTGCTATAAACTCAACACAGAGCTTGGTGCAAGGAATTGCTTCTATTTCCTTATCCAGAGAGGTTATTTGTAATAGCAATAGAGACATAGCTACTCCCTTGAGAAGGACTCACAGTAAAGTCTTTGAAAAACCTACAGGTGTCTGAATCACCAAGCACTAGGCGTTGCCATTTATATAGGCAAAGAACACCATTAGAGGTAATTCTGGGGGATTTGTCTTAAGTCGTTCCTCCTTTAGGACAAATTTGTGTATGTATCAATACTTTTGCTTTATCCATAACAATTTTGAAAAATATCCTCAAATGATTGGATAAAGGGGGCAAGACATAAAGTAGAGCTCTTTATTTGGAAAATAAGCAGAGTAAAGGAATTGAGAATGATGAAACAAAGAAGCCAAAAAGAGATAAATGAAAAATAATCATGGAAACGTCACATATACAAACCCAAAAAATCTGAAACTTTAGTCAGATCTTTCCCTTATACCAGAGGAACTGGGGAAGCATAAACCAACATTTTCTTCAATTAATTTCTCCAGTATGCATGTAATTCCAGAATGATAAATGAGTTCTCTGCTTTGATAAGTGGTGAGAAATTATGGGGACTGACATTGCCCAGAAAGTGGTACAGATAAAATTGTTGGGCCCTAGATAGTGGGGACTTGGGGCACAGATCATTGACAAGTGGTGTATTACTAGTTAATTGAAACTCCAAGGAGTCATAAATCGTGATTCCTAATATCCTATATTATCATAAAAGTACATATGCATATGAATAAGTATGGTTGTTTCAAATATAATTCAAATATAAATACATAATCTCAAAAACAATCCCACAAAGTCGTATGTGTGGAACTGGGACTCAACTTCTGTTTAATAAGTTACACATTTTAACCTCCTTTAATCATTATTCTTAGAGAAGGTCATTGAATTGCTCAACATCACACAGGGAGCAAAAGTGGTGAATCTGGAATATGAACCCAGATCTTTTAATTCCACATCTAAAGTTTTTACTAGAACTCCACAACCTTCTTAAAATCTCTAGGGAAAAATCCTCCCCCCACCAAAATCCTGTTTTGAAAATAGAATAATATCCTATCACTTTAAATAAAATAGTTTCTTTTAAAATAGAATACACACACAGATAATAATAGTACCAGAAATTTAATACTCACTACCATACACACATTTCCTCTACTCTAGAAAAAAATCAACCATTTTAATTATCTATGTTTTCTTCTATTCTCTGTCAATAGGAATACATAATTTAATAAGAATATAGTTTCTTAAATAAAGTTTAGATGACATCAATGATTTAGATATATCAATTCAAATATATTTTTAAATACTATAAGCACATGTTTTAACAGATTTCTTCGGAAAATGTTTCCTTAACTTTTATGATAATGCTAGAAATAAAAGGAACACTTACAGTTTGTCGAAATGCAATAAATTTCCCAGGTTAAAATTATATATTAAGTATCAGTGGTATGCCAGATACCTTTTCTTATATCAATATATAAAGCATTTGTATTTTTGTAGCAAAATTAGCTTCTTAAGATGTCAGAAATATCCATTTTATTTACAAATACACTTTTTTTTTTTTTTTTTTTTTTTTTTTTTGCGGTACACGGGCCTCTCACTGTTGCGGCCTCTCCCGTTGCGGAGCACAGGCTCCAGACGCGCAGGCTCAGCGGCCATGGCTAATGAGCCCAGCCGATCCACGGCACGTGGGAATGAATATACTTTTGATGTACAGGAATATTCTCCCCTTCTTAATAACACGTTTATCACAATAATAGGAGGAACTTCTGTTACCAAGTCCAAGATTGTTCTGCCAGCCACATGACAGGCCAATAAATTGGGAGACAAGGCTTTGGGGCAAGGAATTAATGGCTTTATCTGGAAAGCCAGGAGTCTGAGAAGATGGCAGACTAATGTCTTAGAGAACCATCTTGTTTCTGGGGTCTGGATGCTAGTTTATTTTATAGAACAAAGAGGGGGGAGGTGAGGAGGTAAAGTTAAAAGGCCATAAGTTGTTGCAATTATTTCCTGATTTCAGCCAGACTCTGGGAAAGGATGTGTTAATTTCTTCTTTCCTGCAGCCATTTGACAAGTGGGCTGCATCAGGATGTTGTGAGCAGAACAAAGGTATTTTGGTTTAACATTCAGGCATGGGAGCAGGGTTCTGGATATGGACCATTATGTATATTTTCAGCTATTGGCAGCATCCCTTTAGTGATTAACTTGTAGCAAAAGCAGTAGAATACAAAGGTTAAAGTAAAAGAAACAGGTCTAATATGAAGTCAGATTTCTTATTCCCTGTTATACTTCTAAAGAGTTTTTTAATCTGAGAAAGTCAAAGAACTTTCAGACTATAGGCCATTATGCCTAAATACTGTTAGTGGGGACAAACTAGGAGTAAAACTAGGAGTAAAAAGTTTAGAGAAGTGGGCTATCTGGGCTTTACTGAGCTCTATCCTCTGCAGCTGAGCCACTGATGAAACAAACCCAAGCAAATTGCTCATCAAAACTCCACTTTATAGTCATTAGCTGTAAAGTGGAAGTCACAGTAGTTTCCAGGAAGAATTTATTTAGGAATTAAGTTTTCATCAAGACCAGCTGTAGGCTTTAACATGTAGAACTACTGACATCACATTTGCTGCCTGGTTTGAGAATTTGAGGATTATGCTCTGGATAAAAGAGATTCTAGGATTATGGAGAATTTTTTTCCAATTTATCATGACTCTTTTTATATATTTATTTATTTGGCCTTGTTGGGTCTTAGTTGTGGCACATGGGATCTTCATTGCAGCATGCAGAATATTTCGTTGTGGTATGCAGCCTCTCTCTAGTTGTGGTGCTTGAGCTCTACAGCACACAGACTCAGCAGTTGCAGTGTGAGGGCTTAGTTGCCCGGTGGCATGACGGATCTGAGATCCCCAATCAGGGATGGAACTCACGTCCCCTGCATTAGAAGGTGGATTCTTAACCACTGGACCACCAGGGAAGTCCCTATCATGGCTCTTTCAGGCTGTCTTTTAGCGACTTGAAGATCTAGGCAAAAGAGTTCATTTTCTTCTTCTTTAAGCCAATTAGAAAACATTAAAAACCGTTGAAGGATCTAAGAGGCTATTTAGTTCAATATATTATATTAAGGTGAGGAGACTGAGGCCCAGAGAGTTTAAGGGCTGGGCCCAGCTGCAGGTCCTGGATCAGATGCCAGCCTCCCAAGGTCCTATTCAGTTCTCTTTCCATTAAGGTGGGGCCAAGAATGGTGCCTGCATATTTGTTATGAAAACAACAAACAAAAATGATTTTTTCATTTTCACCCCTTTATTTTCCTTCTTCTTTCTGCAGCTCCGTTTTGTTGAAGATCTTCAGACAATTCAAACGTTCAAGATTTTAAGATATGAAAAGAAACTGGCCAAAATGTGCTTTTTCATGATATTTGCCTTTCTGATCTTTTGGATGCCTTATATTGTGATTTGTTTCTTGGTGTTTAATGGTTATGGACACCTGTTCACTCCTACAATAATATCTACTGTTTGATATCTCTTTGCTAAATCAAGCACTGTGTATAATCCAGTTATCTATATCTTCATGATCAGAAAGGTAAGCTTTGTAATTAACGGATCATTTTCACCATGTTGGTGGGGTTGTTGGAAAATATAATACTTTTACAGAGATTATTCATAGCAGCTTCAAGGATAAAAACCTAAATCAAGCATTTTATAGGAAAGTAGAGGGTTTAAGAAGAAATGTAGAATATTCCCAGAGAAAATAATAACAATTCTAAGACCTACCAATGGAGGTTTGCACTTGTTAGGTAAAATTGTATTAAAATCAGTATTTAATACATCAGAAAACATTTTATGTTTAGTAATAATAACTACAATCAAAGTTAATAATTTATTTAAAATTCTTACTGCACTATGCAGATTGTATCAATTATCTTTACAAAACTCCATGAAATAGGCACTAATAGTATCTTATTTATGGATTATGAGATAGGTTCAGAGAAGTAAAAGAAGTTGTTTGCTTCAGGACGTGTTGGTGTCTGGATTTGAACCTGGTTTGCTGTTGTATATTTTCACCAACTGATTTGTAATCTTGATCCAAAAAAAAAAAAATCTTAACCTAATTAAAGGAATATTAGTGAGTACACTAAGCTGTAAACTCTACCAGGAAGGACCTTGTCTGTCTCTGCTGCCCATAATATCCCCAGATTGTAGCACAAATTGCCTCACCTCATAGGGGCTCATTGAATATTTATGGAATGAATTAATGTTCAAAATCCCTTAAGGAAACACATCTAGCTGCCTGCTTGGAAGATTCATGCAACTTGAATCTATGGCTATTATAAGGTATTGAAAGAAACCTATGTGGTAAAGTTAATAAGAATTATAATAAATAAAAGACATTAAACTCCAGGCTTAAGTAGATCTGAGCATTACCACCTAACTCCATGTCAGCTAACAAATAAAAAAGAACAACCCAAATTAAATTTACCTAATTTTCTTGAATGTCAATCCAAACCTTTACTTAATATTCAACTTTATTTTCTCCCTGCCCAGTTTCGAAGAGCCCTTTTGCAGCTCCTATGTTTCCGACTGCAGAGATGCCAGTGACCAGCTAAAGATCTACCAGCAGTTGGGAATGAAATGCAAATCCAACTCATTGTGATGCCACAGAAAGATAGGGACAGACCAAAGAAAAAACTGACTTTTAACTCTTCTTCCATCATTTTTGTCATCACTAATGATGAATCACTATCAGTTGACGGTGAGAGAACCAGTGGGTCATAGGTCGATGTAATCCAAGTTTGTCCTTTATAGGAAAGAATAATGGTAATGAAAGATGGGGCTTTAAATCAGATACCACATTTAGACTACCATTAAAAGAACTGTTTTGGAATCCCCATTCTATGTAATATCAACAGAACTTTTGTGGTCCAACAGGAAATCTGAATTGCTCTCTGGCCTCAAGGAGTAACTGAGCAAGACAAATTCTTTTAATTCAACGGGTGCTTTGTATAATGAAAAACGACTTGCACAAGGTGGGCATCAGGCACCATCAACTTCTAACATATTGGAAGTTTTCACTTCAAATATATATTTTTAAAAGACTGTATTTTCCAAGGCACATAACACATTTCTCAAAAATACTTAGCTCTTAAAATAACTTTGTCTCATACACTTGTGTGAAATAGCTAGAAAATCTTTAATTTTCTGTAGTGTTGGGTCCTATTCAGTGTCATGTCAAATGTTTGCTCAATCAAATTTATCAAAGAGACAATTCTTAGGATGAAAAAGAAAATCAATTCCTTAACTTTATGTGAAACAAAAGACTATTGCTCTATGTATAATATGATAAAGAGGAGCTTCAGACCAATGTGCTACTGAGCAAGCTCTAGAAGATACCATTAAAAAGAAACACAGGAAAGAAAATAGAATGTCAAGGTGGTCAAGGTTTATTGGTAATCATACATTAGCAGATGATGTACATGGTGAAGCTGATGTTAATGGCAGATAGGTATCTCCATCTATTTCATTTCAAATATGAACATGGCAGGCTTAGCCCCTCCTTCTAGTAATTTCCCACAATTTTGCCAAGAATTCTATTGAAAGATTTAGAAAAGGAGTTCCAGCAAAAACCAAACAAACCTACATTTGAAGAGGGATGAAAATAAGTGTAAAACTGTATTCACAAAATGTGAATATTAAATAAAAATCTTTATTGATCTTCAATCAATACACTGGATAAATAATGGTCAGTGTTAGTGAAGAGACCATTTTTCCATGAGTCATTATTTAGTCTAAACATGGATTATTAGGACTCAAGAATTTCCTTGACAATATAGGCAAGAAAGTGAATCATTTTATTTCCTAATTTTTATTTCTTACATGACTGTTCTACTAGTGTTGCATCTTCATAATTAATCACATTTGAAAGACTTCTAAATGATTCAGTTGGCCTATTGAAGAAGGAAGAAGCAAGAAAAAAGTTTCACTAAATGAACATTTAAACATCAAGTTTGTTGCTAGTTTTGTAGCATATAGTTCAAGAATGTTAGTAAATTGCTTCTGAAATGGAATAAAATATGGCTTCATATTTCTATGAAAATTGTCTCCCCTTGTTTCCTTTCCACTCTTTTATGTATATAGATATTTAGTTTATAAATAAAGCTCTTCCTATCCTTCACTTAGTGTGGCTTTAATAGCCTTTTAAAAAAATCCTTAGAAGGTAATATTGCCTTTTGAAGACTGGGAAATAAAATCAATTCATTTTGAACTCTCTCGAAAGCCCCCCAATCCCTCATTTACACTTCTAGTTTTAGCAAGAAAATCTGAGCCCTGTGCTTAGGTAAGTTCCATCCAGGTAATGAAAAATGCAGTTAATATATTAGGCAAATTGCAACTTTTAGTCCCAGATGTTAAGTCAATCCTATCATGACTTCTATTATGTCCTTTAAAGAAAAGGGTGATCAGTGACTTCATTGAGGTCTCTAGGGCCTTACTTTTTGAGACGTGAAAGAGATCTTAGTCACTGCACTTTTATATTTAGAATGATCTGACCTAAGCATAGTGCTGTGGGGAAGCTGAGTTTTACTTAAAGTGGTGGGTTATTTTTTCAATAATTTCAGTGAGCTCACAGAGAAATTCTACATTGAATTTATAAGCTGATAAATATCTTCTATTAGTGAATTAAATATGATGATGGAAGCATGATTTTAATCCTGTTTTGGTTACAGAGAAATCTAATATTTGCTACTTCAGGATCTTTTTATCACTTTCTAATGACATTGGGAATTTGTTCTAGTGACTCCAGGGAGTTTACAGGGAGACATGCCCTGTATTCTGGAAGTAAGTGACCCAGTCCCATGGTCTTCTCAAGTAGTCCAGGGGTCTCAGTGACTTGGAACGCATAAGTAGGTAAGTACCACTGACAGCTATCAGTGTTCCAAAGAAAAAGAGTCCTTTGTTTATCACCTGTAAAAAAAGAGCAAGAAATTTCACTTTATTTGTGCAGTGATTAAAATCTTTCAAGTAGACTTCATTTTTAAATGACGTTTTATACAATTTCCTCTTTGTTCTTTAAACTGAAACAGTGACGTAATTGCATGACCACTAGGTGAAGTCCTGAAATATCTGACAAGGTCAAGAATTTGGAACTTCCTGCCTCCCTTTCTCCCTCCTCTCTCTCTTCCCAGAAACTCCTGAATCTATGTGTCTGTATAAAGAATTCTTAACAGTTAACCTTTGTCCAGCCATAAAAAAAATTCACAGTTGAAAAAAAAAATAACTGTTAACTCTGTCTTGAAAGAAGCCACAAATGATTCAGTCATTGCTCAGACCCTGCACAAAGTGTCCCTGAGAAGAGTGATGGGTTCATTGGCCTCTGTGACTTGGAAGACACACATTCAAAGACTTAAACATGCACCTTCACCACCTACAGTCTATCAACCGCACGAGCTGAGGCTCAGTCTAGTCTGGGTTGCGTGCACTCTCGTATCATCCTGGTCTCTTTCACTGCACTTATTGTCCTGCATTCTAACTGCCTGTCACTGTCTCTTTCCCCTTTGGACTTTTAGTTCCTTGAGGGCAGGGACCTTATTTTATTCATCTCTGTATGAATAAATCTTGATTCATTCCAATCTAGCCTCTAAATCTTTCTAAAATCCACACCTGAGACTATGAGCTGCCTTTGTCTTCCTGTTTCCCTCAAAATAATATTCAAGATGTTTCAGGTCCTACTTACTGTTCCAGCTCCACCTCTAGCCATTTTCACACATATGTGCTTCTTCCAGGTCCACTGAAATACTTGCCATTCCCATTCTGAATGTGTGAGAGGTTTCTTCAACCTCCACGCCCCCCTCCCTATGCCCATGCCCATTCCCCACCAGGGCAATGCCTCTTCACTGCAGGTGTCCATTTCTCCCACTAGTCTCTGAGCTATGCAAAGGGTAGGGGCTGCTTTATGTTCATCACCATGCCCAGCTCAATGTTTACATACTATTTGTTTAGTGAGTGAAGTTGTAAAGTTTCCACAGTGGAAGATCAGGAATCTGAATCTCCATTTAATGGCATCTGTGAGTCAACTGCCCAAAATTAATGTGGAATAGCATTACACTGGAATTAGACTGTGTTTTATAAGTGATTTGCTTCTGTCCAGTTTTGTAAACTAAACCCATAGGAGTATTGCATGAAGCAAAAGTCAATTGCTAAATAAAAGGTCGCATTGATAAAATAAAGTAGAAAGTTTAGAAATATTAGCATCAATTTCTTTTTTGAATTTCTTCTCCTCAGGGATTGCCTCTTTTTGTAATTTTGTTCATTAGGCATTCTGCCACCTGTGTATCCAGGACATTTTTTAATTTGAAAGGCAAACACCTAGTGTCTGTCACATTATTTCCATATTTGCCTGAGGTAAACATAACCATAACACTGTGAAATTCAACACATCAGATTAAAAATAAGTGTAATCTGTTCCAACCTTTTTTTGCCAATGCCAGCGCAGCACTGCCTCATGGTATCTTATTCTGGAAAAGGTGACCTGTAAGAAAGTTTAAAAAGTATTCTTGTGTATTCTTTAACGGCTAAACAGAAGATTAAAATGAGGAAAAGTCTTAAATCCAGACCTTACCATGGTGTAAAGAGGGATAAAGGTAGATGGCATAATAGCATGAAGAAATCTCTCTATGTTCTTTTGGAAGAGGAACCACCTTGAGTTGACGTGTGCTCGCATCTGCAATAATGTAAGAAGTCTCAAAGAATACCTTGAACAAAGTACCTTTAATTGTTTTCTGCAAGTTTATCACTCTTTATTCCCATTCACCACAAAGCCAGACTGAAGGTAGTCAAATAAATTCTTATTTCCAATTCTTCTCAGTCATTTCCAATCCTTTTCAGTCAACGTCAGAGAACAATAACTTGAAAAGGTAGAGCAATTATGCAAAACCTGTTAGAGAACTCTATTTTGCATGGGGGCCAACTCTATTTCAGTAAGAATCTGTTTGTATGGATCTGTGAGTAGTCTGTGAGCCCAAAGACTTGACTAATTTCTGTTACTTCCTGGTCAGTTTGGAACATTATTTATGGCAAGAAGAGATCTGTTTAAAACTAGGCCTGTCTTGATATACTCCATATTCAGGATAAACATTATGTTGTAGTTGTCTTGTTTTCAAAGACAAGGCAAAATACATCAGTGAGACTTCCAGTATCTTATAGAACTTCCTTCACCACATATGAAACAATTCTGCTTGAGGTGAAGTCTATTTTATTTCTTTCTGTCTTCAGGAGAGATGGAAAACAACTATACTCCTTTTAGAATTTTTATCTTGTAAATTTTTTCATTTGATTATTTAAAAACTATAACCACAACCATTTACTGTGAGCTTTTCATGTGACTGGCTTAAAATGGAATTGTGTTTTTCTTCTGAGTAGTAATCTACTGACTATGAATTTCTTTGGTATTACATATTTCTTTCAGTGCAAAAAACCCCAAAGGATATTCAGTGCTAATTTAAGTTTGCAGCTTATAATGTTAAGAATGGAAAGGTTATTTAATGCCTCTTAAATTTTCCAAATATGTTAACTCATATCAAAAATGATTTTTCATTAAAATAGCATATTAGTACCTCTACTAAATGTCTAAGCCTTGAGCCTATGAATTATCAGATATTGAAACCAGACATTTTGTCTTTTTTGTTACCTCCTAATTGTCCCTGAAATGTAGATGGAGGTGATGTGTGTGGGTCATTATCACTGTCTTTATAGTCAAAGTTCAACTATGTGTAAGGAATGCTCTGTGTGTGTGTGTGTGTGTGTGTGTGTGTGTGTGTGTGTGTGTATGTATGTTTTCTCTTGGCACCTATTCTTATGCAGCATGAATGAGACGGGGATCAAAGAAACATTAAAGCAAAGAATGTTTATTAGAATGTCAGTGCATGATCTCATTGAATAGAACCAAACATTCTCACTTGCCTCTATGTAATTGTACATGGATAGGTCTGAAATTGCATGGTCATCTGGAATTCTTAATCTTGAGAATTCAGGAAGGCACATACCTAGAAACCAAGTTAAATAATATATCTTTTCCAAAACAGTCTGTAAACAATGTGCTTGACTCTACACAGTTCAAATGAAATGGTGTATTCTCTATCAGTGGTCTCTACTAACCTTTTAAAACTCTGGACAACAAGACTGTATGACCAACAATCTATGAATACTGAGTAATAACACAGGGGCATTTCCTATTACCTATGATTTAATAAAACTTATGATAAAGTTGTTATAATATATACTAGATTAGTGAATCATTATTTTTATTTCACAAATGGAAAGCAGTTCATATAAATGACTGTAAATGACCCCAAATCCTTAGAATTTGCTACTCTCCTTTTTGTTCTTCTTTGCTACCCCATATACATTTGTTTCATTCTACCTAAGCCACCTTATTAGCTTAAACATACCCTGTTATTCTGTTATCTCCCAGAGGCAGGACTCATGTTATATTCATGTTTGAAAACTTAACCTGGTATATGGTAAACACTGAATAAATATTTGATAAATTAATAACTAACTAATATAACTTCACAGGGCCAAACAACTCTAGTTCTGAGGAAGCCATTTCTGAAGTCAGAGAACATGGGTGCAAGTCCCAGCTTCACCACTTCTAGCTACTTGACTTTGGGCAAGTTACTTAACCATCTCTAAGCTTAAATTTCCTCAGTTGTAAAATAGAGACAAGAATAGTACCTATGCCCCACGTTTTTCATGAGATAATGTGATAAAAATCAGCAAGATACCCAACACATATTACATGTTCAGTGACGTTAGTTATTATTGTGATAATTTTTGTTCTATCTTCATTCTCTTGTAACTAAAACCAGTATTGACAGTATGTTCTGTTACATGAGCCCTCCGTCTGTCTCCACCATTGTCATTACATGCTAACCAATCACACAAGGGCTAAGAAGGGAGGAAACAAAATACTTCTGGATCCTGAGCATCTGAGTGAGATAACTGGGAAAGAAAGGAAGAAAACCAGAAGAAATTTACCCTGGAATCTATAATCTTTTCAGATTCAGACAGCACAGTGTTCACTGACTCCCTATAACACTATAAAAAAAATTTTCACTGTGAACTTACTTTGTTCCAGGCTTTTTTTTTTCTTTTTTTTTCTTGATGTATAGTTGATGTACAATATTATATGAGTTATGGGTGTACAACATAGTAATTCACAATTTTTAAAGGTTATACTCCATTTATAGTTATTATAAAATATTGGCTATATTCCCTGTGTTGTACAATATATCCTTGTAGCTTATTTATTTTATACCTCATAGTTTGTAACTCTTAATCCCCTTCCTCTATCTTGCCCCTCCCCCTACCCTTTTACCCACTGGCAGCCACTAGTTTGTAATCCGTGGGTTAGGCTTTTTTTAAAAAAAGCTTTCCACAAATCATTTGATTTAAACTTCACAACTCTCTGAAGTAGTATTATCCCCATTTTATTGATGGGAAAAAAAATCTGAGACTTTAAAAAGATAAAGTGACTTGTTCAAGGTCAAAGGGCTAATAAGTCAGCAAGTCAAGACTGGAATCTGGGTGTAGATTCAAAGCTGGTTCTCTAAGTCTATCCCTTACCTGAAACAGGTTTAAATTCAGAGGTGACCTTTGAGGACATGTAATGCTGAGAAGCAATAAAAGTTATCCAGTTCTCAGGCTATTATCTGCAATTTCTTTTACAGGTGAAAATTATGTACGTTTAATTTAACTTACTTTCAGAATTATACATAAAGTTTAAAACTTCAATACTTGTAAAATTAATATATTTCTGGAATTAATTTTAATCAAAAGGCAAATGGAAGTATCAGATGCAACCTTTGATAAGGCAAAAAGCAAGAAAATTCTGGAGCTTCTAAAAGTGTTTCTGAGGGCATGCTGTAGGGATTATAGGCATGGAGGTTAACTAGGCTGAGAGGGAGGGAAAGGAGTATATCTCTGCCAAACTTTGGTGCTCGGAACTTTTATCTTTGTATTGATCGATGCATAGACCTCCATGTAAAACTTAAAAGAAACTATTTTTTCCTCTCTGGGTGTTCCTTGTCTGGTATGGGCAACAACAGTGGCATAGACTGTTAATAGAAAAATTTATAATCCTGAACAGGAAATATGCATCATGGTTTGTAATCTTCCAGGATCAGAAATAGGTGTACAATTAATCAGCAAGGCTAGTTCGTGTCCAGTTGAGAAATTTTACTTACTAAGGTCGTTATTGAATTTATCCATTAATTCATCAAATACCAAGCAGTCTTCAAATCCCTAAAACAAGAAAAAATAAACTGTAAATAATAAATACTTCTTAGCAATTTTGAATAGACTTTTCATTGGTGAGTATAATTCACAGAATGTTTACTCTCAACCAGCACATAACAGCCAAATAATCACACTTAGCATTGAATTCTGATTAAAAAGACAATTGACTGTATGTTTGATGGTTTTATCTTTGCCCGATTTACTCATATATATATATATAATTTAGAATATGATCAAAATTTTAAGTTACTTGTAATTTTGACAATTCCTTTGCTTCTTCAAGAAGCAAAAATAATTATATTGTTCTACCATGAGCATTAGAATAATATTTAAACTATTCAGGGCTTTAAGATTCACATTTAGAGCAATTTAATGACAGGATAGAACTTTCATATTAACTTACTTTCTATAAGCCAAGATTAAAGCAAATTTTCAATCAACAAATCTACAAAATTAGTAAGGTACTATGCTAAATGAAGTAGGGAGAAGAAAATAAAAAGCTATGTTTCCCTGCATCCTAGGAATTCAAACTATGGTTTTAAGACAATATAAAAATATGTAAAGGTTAAGAAATAAAATATTTCTATATCAATTATACATATCATACCTGAAGCAAATAAATTTGTCAATTATATAGGCTGTTAATGCTATAGGAATTTAGAAATGAGAGATACCATATAGGGATGAGATAACACTCTTAAATTCTTTATTTAATTAATTCATTTATTCCTGGAGAATTCCTATGAGATAGGTATATTAAAATCCGAATTTTACAGATAAGGAAGTAGAAATAAGTTAGTTGCATGAGAACATATTCTAATAAATCATGAAGCCAGACTTTGAACCAGGGAGTTCTAATTATCCACTATACTAAAATTGATGTTTCCTTACTTTTTTAAAAATTTAAGTACAGTTGACTTACAATATTATATTTATTTCAGGTATACAACATAGTGATTTGATATTTTTATAGATTATAGTCCATATAAAGGTATTATAAAATATAGGCTATATATTCTGTGCTGTATATTACATCCTTGCATCTTATTTATTTTATGCCTCATAGTTTGTACCTCTTAATCCCCTTCCTCTATCTTGCCCCTCCCCCTACCCTTCTACCCACTGGTAACCACTAGTTTGTTCTCTATATCTGTGAGTCTGTTTCTGCTTTGTTATATTCGTTCATTTGCTTTATTTTTTAGATTCCACATATAAGTGAAAACGTACAGTATTTGTCTTTCTTTGTCTGACTTATTTCACTAACCATAATACCATCCAGGTCCATCCACATTGTTGCAAATGGCAAAATTTTGTTCTTTTTTATGGTTGAGTAATATTCTGTTGTATATACATAGCACTTCTTTATCCATCCATTGTTAATGGACAGTTAGGTTGCTTCCATATCTTGGCTATTGTAAATAATGCTGATATGAACATGGGGTGTATATATCTTTTCAAATTAGCATTTTAATTTTCTTTGGATACATACCATGAGTGGAATTTCTGGACCATATGGTAGTTCTATTTTTAATTTTTTGAGGAACCTCCATACTGTTTTCCTTAGTGGCTGAACCAATTTACATTCCCACCAACACTACTAGAATTCCCTTTTCTCCACATCCTTGACAACACTTGTTCTTTGTTGTCTTTTTGATGATAGCCATTCTGACAACTATGAGATGATATCTCACGGTGGTTTTGATTTGTACTTCCTTGATGATTAGTGATGTTGAGCATCTTTTCATATGCCTGTTGGCCATCTGTATGTCTTCTTTGGAAAAATGCCTATTCAGGTCTTCTGCCCATTTTTTAAATTGGGTTGTTTGTTTTCTTGACATTGAGTTCCATGAGTTTTTATATATTTTTGATATTAACCCCTTATCAGACATTACATTTGCAAAGATCTCCCATTCAGTAGGTTGCCTTTTCCTTTTGTTGATGGTTTCCTACACTGTGCAAAACTTTTAAGTTTGATTAGGTTTCACTTGTTTGTTTTGCTTTTGTTTCTTTTGCTTGAGGAGACAGATCCAAAAAAGTATTACTAAGACCTATGTGAAAGCATTTCTTTTCTTCTAGTAGTTTTATGGTTTCATATCCTACACTTAAATCTTTAATCCATTTTGAGTGTATTTTTGGGTATAATAGGAGAAAATATTCTAATTTCATTCTTTTACATGTAGCTGTCCAGTTTTCCCAACACCACTTATTGAAGAGACTGTCTTTTCCCCATTGTATATTTTTGCCTCCTTTGCTGTAGATTAACTGACCATATCTGCATGGGTTTATTTCTGGGCTCGCTGTTCCATTGACCTATGTGTCTGTTTTTGTGTCATTACCATACTGTTTTGATGATTATAACTTTGTAGCATAGTCTGAATTTAGGGTCCATGATACCTCCAGCTTTGTTCTCTTTTCTCAAGATTGCTTTGTCTACTGAGGGTCTTTTGTAGTTCCTTACAAATTTTAGGATTTTTTTCTAGTTCTGTGAAAACTGTCGTGAATATTTTGATAAGAATTGCATTAAGTTTGTAGATTGCTTTGGGTAGTATGGACATTTTAACAATATTAATTCTTCCAATCTATGAATACAGGATATCTTTCCATTTATTTTTATCATCTTTAATTATCTTTATCAATGTCTTATAGTTTTCAGAGTATAAGTCTTTCACCTCCTTGGTTAAATTTATTTCTATGTGTTTTATTATTTTTGGTGCAATTCTAATATTGTTTTCTTGCTTTCACTTTCTAATAGTTCATTATTAGTGCATAGAAAAGCAACAGGTTTCTGTATATTAATCTTGTATCCTGCCACTTTACTGAATTCATTTATTAGTTCTAATATTTTTTTGGTGAAGACTTTAGGGTTTTCTATATATAATACGTCATCAGCAAATAGTGACAGTTTTACTTCTTCCTTTCCAATTTGGATGGCTTTTACCTCTTTTACTTGTCTGATTGCTATGACTAGGACCTCCAGTACTATATTAAATAGAAATGGTGAGAGTGGACATCCTTATCTTGTTCCTGATCTTAGAGAAAAAGCTTTCAGCTTTTCACTGCTGAGTATGATGTTATCTGTGGGTTTGTCATAAATGACCTTTATTATGTTGAGATATGTCCCCTCTGTACAAATTTTGTTCAGAGTTTTTATCAGAATGGATGTTGAATTTTGTCAAATGCCTTTTCTACATCTATTGAGATGGTCATGTGATTTTTATCTTTTGTTTTGATAATGTGATTTATCACACTGGTTGATTTGCAGATATTGAACCATACTTGTACTGCAGGGATTAATCCCAGTTTATCATAGTTTATGATTCTTTTAATTTATTGTTAAATTTATTTGCTAATATTTTGTTGAGAATTTTTATATCTATATTCATCAGAAAAATTGGTCTGTAATATTCTTTTATTTTTTTGTAGTGTCTTTGTATATGTTGGTATCAGGGTAATGCTGAACTCAGAATGAATTTGGGAGTGTTCCCTCCTCTTCAATTTTTGGAAAATGTTTGGCAGAATTCATCTGGGAATTTCTTAGTCCTGGTTTTGTTTGTTGAGTGTTTTTGATTATTAACTTAGTTTCAATACTAATAATCAGTCAGTTCAGATTATCTATTTCCTCCTGATTCAGTCTTGGAAGATTGTATGTTTCTAGAAATCTATCTGTTTCTCTCAGGTTGTCCAGTTTGTTGGCATATTCATAGTATTCTCCTATGATTGTTTGTTTTTCTGTGATAATGGTTATATCTTCTCCTCTTTCATTTATTATTTTGTTTATTTGGATCCTCTCTCTTTTTTTCTTAGTGAGCTTGGGTAAAGGTTTATCTGTTTTTTGTTTATCTTTTTAAAAAACCAGCCCTTGATTTCATTGATCTTTTCTATTTTTTTTTTTTTTTGAGTGGGTTCTCTATTTTATTTATTTCTACTCTGATCTTTATTATTTCCTTCCTTCTGCTGACTTTGGGCTTTGTTTTTTCTTCTTTTTCTAATTTCTTCAGATAAGATAGGTTGTTTACTTGAGACTTTTCTATTTTCTTGAGGTAGGCCTGAAATGCTATAAACTTCCCTTTTAAAACTGCTTTTGCCATCCTGTAAATAACAATTAAGTCCACCTGGTCTAATGTGTCATTTAAGGCCACTGTTTCCTTTTAGATTTTCTGTCTGGATGATTTATCCATTAAGGCAAATAGAGTGTTAAAGTCCTCTACTATTATTGTATTACTGTCAATTTCTCCCTTTATGTCTGTCAATATTCACTTTATATATTTAAGTACTCCTATATTCGATGCATATATGTTTACAGTTTTTATATCCTCTTCCTGTATTGACCCCTTTATCATTATATAATGTCCTTCTTTTTCTTTTATTATAGACTTTGTTTTAAAATTTAATTTGTCTGATATGAGTATTGCTACCCAGCTTTCCTTTTGTTTCTATTTGCATGGAATATCTTTTTCCATCCCCTCACTTTCAATCTGTGTGTGTGTCTTTAGCTCTGAAGTGAGTCTCTTGTAGGCAGCAGAGAGATGGATCTTATTTTTTAATCCAATCAGCCACCCTATGTCTTTTGACTGGAGCATTTAATCCAATGACATTTAATGTGGTTATTAATAGGTATGTACTTATTGCCATTTTATTATTTTTTTTCTGGTAGTTCTTCTTTGTTCTTTTCTTTTTCTTTTAGTCTCTTCCTTTGTGGTTTGATGATTTTCTTTAGTGTTATGTTTGTGTTCCTATCTCTCTAATTTTTGTGTATCTATTCTAGGTTTTTGATTTGTGGTTACCATGGAGTTCATATATGTTGACCTAAACTATACCTACTTGTTTTAAACTGATAGACATTTAAGTTCAAAAACATTCTAAAAGACCTACTTTTTTTACTCCTCCCCCATGGTTTGTGTTTTTTATGTCATATTTTACATTTTCAGGCCTATCCTTTAACTGTTTATTGTAATTATACTTGATTTTACAGTTTTTGTCTTTTAACCTTTGTTCTAGCTTATTTAAGTGGTTGATCCACAGCTCTTACCATATATTTGCCTTTACCAGTGGGATTTTTCCCTTCTTATTTTTCTTATTTCTTGTTACAGCCTTTTCCTTTTTACTTAAAGAAGACACTTTAACATTTCTTGTAAGGTCGATTTAGTAATGATAAACTCTTTTACTTTTTGCTTGTCTGGGAAACTATCTCTCCTTCAATTCTGAACAATAACCTTGCTGGGTAAAGTATTCTTAGTTGTAGGTTTTTTCCTTTCAGCACTTTAAACATATCATTCCATTCCCTTCTGGCCTGCAAAGCTGCTACTGAAAAATCAGCTAATATGATTGCCTATGGGCGTTCCCTTGTTTGTGATTCTTTGTTTTGTTCTTGCTGCCTTTAAAATTCTTTCTTTAATTTTGCCATTTTCATTGTCTTGGTGTGGGTATTTTGGGGTTCATCTTGTTTGGAACTCTTTTTGTTTCCTGTACCTGGATATCTGTTTCCTTCTTCAGGTTAGGTAAGTTTTCAGTTTTCACAATTTCATCAAATACATTTTCTACCTCTTTCTCTCTCTTCTTATTCTGAGACCCCTATAATGTGAATGTTAGTATGTTTGATTGTCTCAGAGGTCTCATTTTTAAGAATTTGTTTTTCTTTTTGCTGTTCTGATTTTGTGATTTCCACTATTCCTTCTTTCAGATCACATATGCATTCTTCGATATCACCTAATCTGCTGTTGAATCCCCCTAGTGTAGTTTTCATTTCAGTTATTATATGCTTTAGCTCTGATTGGTTTTTTCTTATATTTTCTAAATCTCTGTTGAAGTTTTCAATGAGTGCTTTCATTCTACTCCCAAGTTTGGTGAGCATCTTTATGACCATCGCTTCTAACCCTTTATTAAGTTAATTATTTATCTCTATTTCATTAGGGTATTTTTCAAGGGTTTTACTTTGTTCTTTTGTTTGAAACATATTCCTCCATTTTCTCATTTTGTTTAACTTTCTATGTTTGTCTCTATGAAATTACGTGAAAGTTACCTGTCCTGGTCTTGAAGGCATGTCCTATGATGTCCTATTCAGTCTGCACGTGCCCACTGGCTTTGGTGGGAGAGCTGCATCTGAAGTGAGCATGGGCCACACTTTCCCCTAGGGTATGCTGGCAGCCACCACTTTGGTGGGAAATAGGGCTGGATTCAGAGGGGCTAGAGCCAGATTCAGGTGCAGCCAGGGCTTCTCCTAGACTCAGTGGCAGTCACTGCCCTATGGGGTAGGGTTTGAGGCTCCCAGGGCCTGGAGTAGAAGCCCCAACGGTGGTGGGTTTCTGCTGAGTGTGATGACAATCTCTGCCTTGGTTGGGGGCATGGCCAGGTTCCTGAGGGCTTGGAGCCACACTTCTAAACTGGTTCTGCTTTTTGCCCATGTGTACACACCTTGGTTAGAGGCAGGGTGGGGGCTGGAGGGGTTGGAGCCACACTGCTGAGCTGGTTGCATTTCTTCCCTGGTGTGTGCATGCTCATTAGCAATAGCAGCCTCCACCTTAGTGGGGAACAGCACCAGAGTAGGAGGTGCTGGAGCAGGAGCCCAGTGCAGGTTGTGGGGTACACTGGGGCAGCCCTGGCAGGCCATCCAGAGCAACCAGCAGTTGTCAGTCTGCTGCCTCCATGCTGGGATTGGGAGCAAGCAAGTCTGTGTACATGCTCTTCAGGAGCAGAGTATCAGTTTCTTACTGCCCCCTAGTAAGCCACACTGGTTTTCAAAACAGCTAAGGAGTCTCATTTTCCTGGCCTTGAACCCCAGACCTGGGGTGTCTAATATGTGGCTCAAACTCCTCGCTCCCCAGGGAGGATCCCCAAATCTGTGATAGCCCCTTCCTCTTCTGGGTCACACACTAGGGGTGTGTGTCTTGACTAGATCAATTCTCCTCCCCTCCTACCAGACTCCATGTGGTTCTTTCTTTACAGCCTTGGTTGTAGAAGAGCTATTCTGCTAGTCTTCAGGTTGTTCACAGTGAGTTTCTCTATGTGTAGCTGTAGTTTTGATGTGTTCGTGGGAGGAGGTGAACTCAGGGTCCTCCCACTCTGCCAACTTGATCCCACCTCTCTTGTTATGTTTTTGTAAAACAAAATGTTTTTGACTACTTTGCTCAAAATATAATTGATTAGATTCATAAGCTCTTTATTCTTGGACTATATCCCATTCACCAAAACAATATAAGACTATGGTTATAAAACTAATAGTAATCAAACACACATGCACATAAAATAATTGTTTGTCTAGACAATTATTTTAGAATTCCTTAAAATTAATGTTCAATATTTGAACACTATTCATTTTCTGAAATATTTTTTAGCCAGAATGGTAAAATTTCCATGAAAGCAGCTAGTATTCAACATCTAGTCTGTTTCATCATTTTATTTAACTCTGTCAATTGTGTTTTCTTTTCTTTTGGAATGAAAAAGCAGAGGGAAAAAAAAGATAATTTGGGATATTTTTCTTTTTTGATACTAACATTATAATCTCTAGAAAAAATACACTTTAAAAGTTAAGTCTTGAATTGCTGATAGTCAAGTTTCCAAATTTCAAGTCATCAATACATTTTCTAACTGAACAGAAAACTATCTTATGCTTTTTTATACAGTAAATTACTGCATCAAGTAATCCAAGAGTTGACTATATTTAGAGATCAATCTAGTTAAATAGCTGGTATGGTTTTTGAGTTGACTGTTTTCTCAGAGATTATGTGAGGATAGTTTTAAGCATATTTTTTATTTAAGACTTTTTAGTTGAGACTGACCCAGAGAAATTTAAGGGACTTACCTACAGAAAAAGAACTTACCGCATTCATTCCCTGCCCAAAAAAGGGCACTATGGCATGAGCTGCATCTCCCATCAACACACAGTGTGATTTAAAGTGAAAAGAAGAGCACTTAACAGATATCATGGGCTGGGCGGGCAACAGAAAGAAATCTTGTGCCAGGGTTTGCCTTTAGAGGAAAACAATAAAAATGTAAAAATGTTAAGCTGGGTATTAAATATTGTGTAATTCTTTCAGATTTACTGGCTTTGTTAACATAATATTTCATTGAAAAGTACGTGAGAATGCCAGGAAGAAAACAGGAGAGGGAGAACTGAAGTTTCTTCTAGTTCCCAAATTCCACTGTTCTATTTATATTCTTAATTTGCAACAGTTTTAATCACATCCAAAAAGAACAAGTTTAGCTGCATTTGAATAACTTGAAATTTATCTGTGTTATATGTCATGAAAATTTTATTATCAAGCACACAGATCACACAATTTTCAACTACGTTGGAATGCTTTAGGTTTCCTTGGAGAAACTTGAGATGCAGTTGTGCATTTGATTAGCACACAACAAACCAAAATTAAGTTAATGTGAATCCATGTGTATTTGGAAATGAACAACTGTAATCAAGCTAGTATCTGTTCAAGCATCTACAGAGGTTTTGTGGAAGCTATAGGTAGAGAAGTAGTACATACACTAGAGGATCTTAAATCTAGTTGGAGAGGCAAGAAAGAGCCACAGAACAAGTTCTGAAGTAGCTAAGGGCTAAATTTTGGTGTGCAGAGATTTCCCTTCAAAATCAGAGAAGAAGCCAACACAGGCAATTGAATTTTTCTGCAGGAAAGGATGAGAACTGACAATTTTTAATAGATTTGCTATGGGTGGGCAGTGGGCTATCCCTTTTACATAATTAGCTCATTCAATTTTCAAAATAGCCCTAAAAGTTAGGTAACCTGATGTCTATTTTAATGATGAAAAATCTGAGACTCAGGGAAGTCAGGGACAAGAGCAGTATTAAAATCTTGCTCTTTCTGCAGTATTGTGCTGCCTCCATGAAGACATCGCTGGAGATAGAAAGTGAGCTGGATTCCAGGACGGAGTGACAGTGGGAGAGAGGCACTGAGTGAGACCAAATGACAAGGTCCATATGAAGGGGAAGTTGATATGGGCTAGAGGAGCTGAGACTGATAATCCAGACAGCTAATACAATTAGCTATCAATTTGGGGGAACTTTATATGTGCCTGGCCCTGTGCTGAATGATTTATAGGCATGATCCCCTTTACTCCTCACAAAAACCCTTTGGTGCAGGTATTACTATTATCACCATTTTACTGTGAGGGGCATGAGACATAGGAAAGCTTATACAGCTAGCAACTGGTGGACTTGAGACTTGAGGTTGCCAGCTATTTCTGCCTTGATATAGATTTGTGTTCCCACCAGCAGAAGGAAGCACAGACAAGCCCTAAGGGGACTGAGCGCCTGCTCAGGGTACATAGAAGGTCCAGGGACATTGGTGATTTGTCTTTCCCAGGGAAACTGGCCTGGCCTGGATTTTTTCAGAATTCCTGTTCACAGCACAAGATCTTCTTGGACTTTTGCTGTAATCTAGGCTTCCTGTCCAGGTCACTGCATGATTAGTCATGCTTAACAAAAACGGAAGTAAGTGCATTAGCCTTTATTTGAACTTTGAATAACTCAAACCAGTGGGGCAAAAGGCACAATTGCACATCTTGAGACTTACTTTCCAATTAGAGGGATAGAATCCGGAAAGTACTTCTGGAAGAAATTCAGCACATCACCACTAGTTTGCAGTTTCTCAAACTCTTCAAAGGGCATGAACAAAGTACACGTGAAAGATTTGTTCTGTGAGAAGAAGAGGAACAGTGTGAGAGAGATCGGGGGCCAGGCAATGCTGGCACTAAGGCAGACCCCTAAATCACAGACCGCTTGCTGTGGCTCAGGGGCCTCTGGGAAGAATGTCCAAGCAGACAGGAAAGGCAGCCTCTCTTTCTTCCCTCACTCCCAAGGAAAAGCTCCGTCAAGTCCCAAGGTGCTCCCCAGCTTCTTGGTTATCAGGAGAATTTTATACTGTAAACTCAAGATATTTTCACCAAGCAAACATTACACTTCTTAGATTATTAATAGGTTGGTTGGATTTGATTTCTCCTCTTTTTTTTCTTTATTGTTGTTCCATTTAAGATGTTATGATATTAAGGCATTAGACCCTAGGACTGTTAATAAGTGAAGAAAAAAAAAAAGAAAGTAAAAGACCAACCAGAGAAATATCAATAAGTATATCTGTCTATATTATCTATATAGATAATATAGATAATAATAACTATATATATGTATATATTATATATTAACATAGCAAAAAAGTTTCTTTCTAATGAAAGAACAGCCATGCTCTTTTGAGATAATGATTTTTCCAATGTTGTCCTACAGATATTAAAGGATGAAAAATACTTCCTAATATATAACCTAAATCTCTTTGGCTTTATTTCGGGACCATTTCTTCCTGTGTTGTCTTGGGGAAGATGGCAGTCAGGTACCACCACACATAAACCCCCATTAGTCATTCATATATGTTAAATATCCTCTCCAAAGTAAATAGTTTGGATTCCTTCAGGTTTTTCCTCAGTATCCCCAGAGTTTCAGATATAATCACTAAATAGACTAAACAATGATGAAGTTGATTACATTCATGCATACAGAGTATAAAAGTAAGTAACGAAAAACATTAATTATATATGCAAAATTACAGTTGATAAGAAATTTTACACTACCATGTTAGGAAGTGCAATCATCATAAAGGTATCTCTAGGCCAAATATGTAGATAATTAGGTTCCATGGCATACTGCAGGGAAAAAAGGAATATATAATTAGTGCATTAATGTAGCACATCTGCATTAACAAATTAAACACGATGATTCTGTTTATGTTATAATTGTTTCCACAGCAATTTAAATCAGTGTCATATGCATGGTGATGTGCACATCCATTGCTATGTAAAGCAGAAGTTTTCTTAGAAAAGACTTTGTATTCTGTCTTTATAAACTCAGGCTTAGGTGAGTTTTTGATACCATGTATAATTGAAGATTTGAGAACATGCTGTAAGATATTCATTTTCTCTCTCTCCTCTATTTCGGACACACGCACATATATACACATACACAAATATGTATACATACATATATAAAATGTATATTATATACACACATAAGCTGTGGATGTGTGTATATATGTGTAATATTTTTCTACTTTATTTTTTACCTTATTTGGGTACTTATTTGTATAAACAGAAAGATCCTAAGTTTAAATTTCATGGACAAAACAAAATTTTACAAACAAGCCTCTTATTGCTTGTTTACTACAACATAAGTAATAGAGAGAAATGCTCCCTCTTTAGCAAAGCCACTACAGGGCAATAGCCACCTGAGTAGGTATGTATGGCTTGGGCACATGAATTGACCCAAAGACCCAAGTGACCCAAACCACTGAGGTTCCCAGGGGTATTACATATATAAGAATATGCCATCCATTTCCCAACTATTTTAAGTTTGTATTATTTTCTATAAATGTTTAGAGAGCACCTACCATGTATATGTCTTATGGTAGTAAAAAGATGACAGAAAGTACATCTTAGTCTCCTAGCTAACATTTTCACACTTTTTTATAGTTATTTGTGTCTTAGGAGATGAAACTGCTTCTTCCCGGCTTTTTTAACCCCAGAGCCCCAAAGAAAGCCCAATACACAGACAAAGAGATGAATAAGTGAATAACACTTTGACACCAAAGATCTCACAAAGCAGTTGAATAGGCAAGATATATACATATGAAAAGCTCCCAAAAACTTCTCTTTAACAACAACTCAAGTGGTAGAGAGACAAAATGATTTGGTGCCTAGGTAGAAGTTTAGGAAATAAAAACTGGTCGGGTAAGAGGATTGTGGGTCTGGGATGGCTGAAACAAGGGATTGGTAGATTAGATAGCGGTGAAGGACAGTGGCTGCTGGTGAGGGTGAGCACGCTGAGCAACGTGGAGGGGGAACAAATGAGCATGGTGCCTTACTGGTAATAGGACACCAGCCTGGATGAGGTGAGCCTCCTTGCTTCCCTCTTGCTATCTTTTGACCTATTCTACATGGTGTTGATAAAGCAAATATGATACCAAAAACATTTTGATATTCATACATATTTCATGACCCTAGAAAACAACTCTTTAACTTTTCAGGTTCTTTATTCCAAGTCACGCTCTCAATAGATATCCTTATGCAACAGCGGTCCCAAGGTCAGATTTGTCATAATTCCCATGGGTCTTCTTACTACAAGTCCCTCCACACATAAAGTCTAAGCGAGACAGTTTGCTTGCTGTGCAAAAACAGCTTTAAGATAAGCTCCCA
The DNA here is from genome assembly GCF_937001465.1 of Orcinus orca. NCBI lineage: Eukaryota > Metazoa > Chordata > Mammalia > Artiodactyla > Delphinidae > Orcinus > Orcinus orca. The sequence continues at coordinate 3,213,570 of NC_064559.1, read as the reverse complement.
CATAATTCCCAAAAGCACTCCCTTAATATTCACCCAACTCTGTCACTCATCCAATCTCTCCCTCCTACTCCACCTGTCAGAGATGGAGTGAAAATGTCTGCTACATTAGAAAAAGAAAAAAGGAAGGAAGAAAAGGAAAAAGAAAAGAAAGGAAGGAAGAAAGAAAGAAGTGGAGAAAAAGTTTCATAGAATTGTTTTTGGGCCATGTCAAAATATTCCCATGTCTGGTCACATTACTATGTCAAAACAGCACTTCTTAAAAGAGTAAAAACTTTCTATAAACCACCAATCATTACTATTAAATAGGAACACCTTGTAAATAAATGGCTATCTTAAATCTACACTAGTAGGCATGATCCTACTCAAACTGGGGACAATTTTTCAACAGAATCCTATAATCCAGAATTATCAGATCCTGGGCCATTAGAATATGACCCACCTGAAGACCATAAAATATCATTGAAGAATTAGTAAATCCATGTTTAACCAGGAGGAAGAAATAGAAAGACAACGAAATGTTAAAATATGGATTTGACTGGCTGATAGTTTAGTATATAAGTGGTATATAATACCACTATCCCACACTGACAAACTATTTCATAGATGTCTGAATTTCAAATAGTATAGATTAAATCAGTACCTTAAAAATATATGTTTTATATGCAAATCAAGTATTTAACTAATGCTGTTTACTTTTCATTACTGATAAGCCAAGATCCTCATTGCTTCTGTTGGTGTTTTAATTTTCCTTATTAAATTCCTACATTTATTTGTTTATGACAATACACAATATACATACTACATATTTCCCTCCGGCCACATACGGTTTAACATGGGAAGGAGGGAATGAGAAACATGCAATGCAAATCTCTTTGAAACAACTTGCTGTTCACTTTATTTAATAACTTTTGCATTTAATCATGAGTATAAGAACTCTGGATTGTCAGTATACATAGTTGATTCCCAACCCAATTTTTTTCTCCCAAGAGATAATAGAAAAATGATATTATTGTGTAAGACAAATCCCCTGTGTGTTTCCAATAAGGTAGTTGTAATTCCTCTCCTTTCTTCCATTCAAGAAAACATATCAAAAGGTAAGGGAGTGAGAGTGATATTATTAAAGAGATACCTGTACATCCAATTTATTATTAATTACAAAATACTTGTGGCCTTGATCAAGATATGCTATGAGAACAACTGCACTAGAATATGCTTCTATACTAATATGGGGCAGGGGGAGGAGGAGAGTTGTAGAAAGAAGAAAAGAAAGGGAAAGGACTTACATCCCCATTCTTAGGTGGAATAGTCAATTCCATGAACCCATGAGGAATGTATTGTTGACTGTAATCAAAGCGGGGTTTCTTCATGAGGTGAGTTCTGACAGTGGAATAGGCTCCATCACATCCTACAATGAGGTCACAGGTGACATCTTTGGCAACGTTCTCATGTCTGAAAAATAAAATAAATCATCAAAAAAAAAAAAAGCCTAGTGGTGAAAATGATGAAGTACCTCTATTGGGTATAAAAAGTAGTGACTTAATGGAGCCACTACTCACTTTTACCTATCTGATTTAGAGCTTTGAGTGGATAGCTATAAAATGAAGATAACAATTGTCCCAGTCATGGGTTTGCTTATGAGAATGAGGATAACACACAACCATACTGATTAACAAAGACATGCTAGGCCACAGAAGCATGACTAAGAGTTGAGTTCCCTGCATGAAGGAAGAGAACCTTGAAAAGAAAGCAAAGTGTTTCAAATGGAGGGAATGTATGAACAACCACAGGGATGTGACCAGAATCTTCTAGGAGCAACACATTTGTTTTGAACAGAGGGGATCAGAAGATGAATTTAAGAAAAGAATACAATTGGGAAGGGAGGAGAAGAGAATGAATGTTAAGACAAAAGGTTTAAATACATTATTCTGGCAAATGGGAGAAAACAATTTTTTTCCATTGGGGAGATGGTGTATAAAGAGTAGTAATTTAAGATAACTTACTTAGGAGTGGAAACATTGCAGTGGAGCCAGAGTGCAGACGGGAAAGAAATGGGGACAAGGTGACTGTAGTAGCCTGCATGTGTGGGGATGAGAGCCCAAGGATTGTGGTGCTCAGGAAGAAGGAAGACATAGGCTCTGAGGCAAACAGAAAGTATGAATGATTGGTGCATGTTTATAGGTCTAGTGGGAGAAAATATGGAAAGGGCTACATCAAGGATGATTTTAATTATTTGGGTAATAGTACTAGGGAAGTCAGGAATGGGAGATGCTTGGTGACAAATAGAGGATCAAGGTTTTAGATGTGTTTGAGATTATGGCAAGTAGTTGTGAAGGTGTTTAATGGGAAATTAATATTGATTAAGATTGAAATAAGGATTGAGAATGAAGAAAAAGGCCTGGCCTGGAGATGTTAATCATAGAAATGTGAATTTACAAGTAGTTGTTGAATGAACTGTGAATCCATGACATATCCCACGAGTGGGATATGAGGTTTAGAACTCTAGAGGAAATGGAGTTGGCCAAGGGGAGGCAGACAAACAGTATTCAGAAAGAGGGGAGGAGACAGGGCAGCGGAGGGTCATCTGTTTCAAGGGAGGAGAGTGTTTGAAGCAGAGTATGGTTACTAGTGTACTAGTGTAGAATCAGGAAGAATCACTGGTGCTAGTATTCAGAAGGCATCTAAGACCTATTTTCAATATAAAATTACTTGATTCTAGAAACTATTTGAATTACCCTGTTAGTTATCATTTAATTCTTTCAAAAGAGTCAGAGAACAAAGTTTACAGGTACAATTCTCCACGTCAACCCTTCACCTCTGAAGTCAAAAGGCTAACCGGTGATTACCCAAGCACTGTGATCGTTCCTTCCTCAGGATTACATTTCAACAGCCTGTGGCCAAAGTGCACTTTTGCATTGGGATATTTCTCAACAGCTGAGGAAACAAAGAAAGACAACTAATAGAAATGAAATTCCAATTCTTATTTCACTTAAGCAAATTGAAATATTAATCATTTTCTGAGAACAGTGTGATAGAGATACTTATTCTTACCAATGTAAAAATGAGTTAGTTAAAAGGTAATTTGACAACTATTTGGCAAATGTTCCAGGATAATTTGGTAGCAAAAGAGATAAATAAAAATCAACTATCCTCATCTCAAAAAAAAAAAAACTAATTCCATTATGCAAATTCTTATATCACTGTAATTGTTGGCACCCTAGGAAAGAAGCTGTCATCACATATTTTAAAAGTTTTCCCCAATTTAAGGCTTAATTTGTGATCGGAAATATTCAATCAAACTTCCTTTCTCATACTATGTCTGACTTTATATTTCTTTTTAGCAAGTCCTCTAGACTTCTAGCTCAATTTGTCATAAATATAGATTATTGATACTAATTCTTTTTGTAATCAAACACTGCAACAGTTAGGGGAAAATGAGTAAGAAGATTTGAAACTTAATAAGTAGAATCAAATTATTTTAGTGCTTTCTTTGCCTGCTAACAATCTATAGTGTATTTCGTTTTCTGAATTATTAATTATGTTCTTATCATAGTAGTAAATTTATTTTTGTTCCTATTAGTTCTCATGGGCAGGAGATCTATAATTAGTGGTTATTTATTGTTCTTAAAGCTACAAATCAGAATGCAGGTGTTAGAGCTGGAATAGACCTCAGAGATGATTTATTTCAAAACTCTTCATCTTATAAATGGAATAACCAAGATCCTGGAGGGAAAGACAATTTGCCTGAGATCATACAAAGTAAAAAAATTAGGAAAAATAATCCAGAAGTCTGACTTCTGTACTTATCTCTCCTTTTCATCTCAGGTTTTGTCTTTTTTTTGTTCTGCTTTGCTTGAGTTTGATTTGGGGTCTGAAGACTTTAAGATTCTTGGACATGGGATTAGAAGCTTTAGAATATTGAAATCTGAGATAAGCCTAAGACTGATCTATGTTTAAGAAACCTTTTGACAAATAACTTGGAGAAGTCAGAGTTTACCTGAACCACTATGGGTGTCTTTTATCAATACAAACACAAAATGTGTTTGTGGAATCAACCTTTTTGTAAATTAAATTTTATTTTATTTTCAAATTAGATGTATAGTAATACATCCCAAAGAATTTTCCATGGAACACTAGTCCTGTGATATGCTCCCCAAAATAATTGTTCTGTGGTCAGTCATTAGAGAAATGCTCATACTTTGACCCTCCTGGCTGTGCTGTCCTGGTCCCCAGATATATGTTGCTCTAGAGTGCTTGAAATGCAGCTGGTCTGAATGGAGATGTGATGTACCCACTGGGTTTTGACAACTTAGTACCAAAAAATAAAAAGAATAAAATGTCTCATGAGTAGCTTTCTTACATTGATTGTACATTGAAATGATAATATTTTGGATATATTAGGTTAAATATACTATTAAAATTAATTTCACCTATTTCTTTTTAGGTTTTCTAATGTGGTTAATATAAAGTTTTAAATTATACATGTGGCTGGCATTTGTGGTCACATCTTAGACAGCATTGCTCTAGAAAATCCACACTGCAGACTAGTAGAATAAAGGCCCTGAGAAGTACTGTAAGAAAAGACTTTTAAAACTAAGTTGATGCAGGGTTTATTAAATTTACCTGACCACATATACTTTTTCTGTTTGTTTTACTTAACAATTATTAATAACCCACCAAATAGTAAACTATGAAACAATCCTACATGAAAAGCTGATTCAGGGAAGTGACTTAGTTACAGTACTTTCAGAGGTGAGGCTCTTCTATTAGAAGGAATGAGCATTTATCTGTGGAATGGGTGGCTCACACATCTGATGCCATGTAAAGGAATAAGAGCTGTGTAAAAGAACTTTATATGTCAAACAAACTTTAGGAGTCAAGAGATTCAGCATTCTTTTTATCAACATATTTATGTCATTTATGAAATTGCATGCTGTGCAGTGCACCCCTAATGAAAAACAGGGGAGCATGCAAGATTGGATCTCCTTATTATTAGCAGGTGTTTCATATATTATATATAATACTGGAGGCAGTGACCATAATAGTTAAAAGCATGGACTTCGGAATAGACAAACTCAAGTTCAAATCCAGATTCTACTACTTATTAGCAGTGTAATCTGCTGCTCTGTGGAGCTCTCCAAGCCTCCTTTACCATCTATAAAACTGAGGTAAAAATAATTCCCACTTCACAGAGTTGTTTGGAGGGTTATACAAATTGATGCAATATAAAGCAATTAACATAGTGCCTGGTGCATCAGTGAATATTGTCTATTATTTTTATCAATAAATTCATAGGATACTCTTAAGAGATTATCTTAGGTCCACTATGCTACTTTTTCAAAAATCTGTTTTGTAGTTTCTTTTCTTAAGATCAACATGAATATATCAAGCAACCTAGCTCACCCCCACCTATCTACTCATCCAAAAGTCAGTCTTACAACTACAAGTAAAGAAGTAGAAATAAGAATACTAAGCCCTATATCTTAAGTACCTGGTGAATCAACTAGAGTGACCTTCCCTATCACTCCTCCTCCCAGTTGAATTCAATTCAACAGATATGTTGCAAACTCACCCTGGGTAGGGGACTGAGGAGAAACACAGATAAATCATTGGAACCTCTGCTCTCCAAAAATCCAAGGCTGCTGGAACGCATTGAGGGATTGATTGATTTAAAAGAAAGTAGAAATACTAATGGCATGCTTTGCATGGAATGAATCTGTTTAGTACAAATGCTGAAGAAGAGAAAAAACTATGATAAAGGGCTACATGGAATGTGATTGGATTGATTATCCAAGCTACAAATTTAATTTGCAATCCAGGGACTTTTCAATTAATAGGTAGGTCTTTTTAGTTACATGAGCATCTTCAGGCTTATACACCCCTTCCTCTTTCTCAACCTCCTAAACCCTGAATCTGTTTTGTCTCCTACAAATATCTTGAATCTATACCTCCCCCCAACCACCTGGCTATAGCTTTAGTCCAGGGCCTTGTTTTTGCACACAGGGATTATCATAATACTCTAAAATCTGCAGCCCTCTATCAGCCTTCACACTATTGCTTTTCATCTTTCTGATAAGAAAATCTAATTGTCTCTTTGAAAATTGTTACATCTGTATATCTGTTGTTCCACTAGACCATGAGTTCTTCACTGAGGAGTGAGCACTCATTCAATCCAGTGCCTAGAAAACAATAGGAATTCAATACACGCTGAACAAATGATTTTTATTTAGACCACTGATAAAATGAAAAAGAGATGCTGGAAGATGCATCACCACTACTTTTTTTTTTTTTTTTTTTGCGGTACGCGGGCCTCTCACTGTTGTGGCCTCTCCCGTTGTAGAGCACAGGCTCCGGACGCGCAGGCTCAGCGTCCATGGCTCACGGGCCTAGACGCTCGGCGGCATGTGGGATCTTCGCGGACCGGGGCACGAACCTGTGTCCCCTCCATCGGCAGGCAGACTCTCAACCACTGTGCCACCAGGGAAGCCCTCTACTTTTAAAGAAACACTTTGTATTGTACATAGTCTTGCTCTTAATAACCCCCCCAAAAAGGAATAGTAAACAAATCTCAGTAAATCATGTGACAATCATTAGTCTCATGTGCTTTACAGAAAGTGACAACTGGTGAATAAAGCACTGGACTTACCAGTCAATAGATCCTTGTTTAGATTTTCTCTGCTTATAGAAAGAATATACTGCAAGAAAAATATAATAGATACTGTTTGTTTCTGAAGAATGGACAAATATGCTTCTATTTTATTCACTCAGCAATAGGAAATATTAATCATTTAGCAGAAGGTTGCAAGCTCAGTTTTATAACCATTTAACTAAGTAATTTTTTTCTATAAACACTTTAATCAAATACATGTTATACAATGTTCACGTTTAAACTTAGGTTCGATACTATAAAAAACAAACCTTTTTCTGGTAGCAAAAACATTAGTTTCACTAAGATAGTTTTAACAATCAAACATAAATCTCATATATTCATCTTAGGTCTCTAAATCGAGCTGTGTAAAAAACTTCAGAAATGACAGCACTACTAGAATAAATGTACTATTTCCCAAAGAAACTACTTTGAAAGCCTTCATTTCGGTGTGAAAGGCTGTGTGTGTGTGTGGTGTGGTTGTGGTGGGGTGAGGGTTGCTGGGAATAGGTGGAACCCAGCTGGGACATGTGTTGGTTGTTTCTGACTTCATAGGGCCAACTGTTCCATGAGACACGGTCAGAACAGTGCATAGGGCCCATGATATTTTCAGGGATTCATGAAAATATTTTAATTTTAGTTTATTTTAAAATCAGAAGAAAAATAAATATAATGAGTATATATAAGAATGAATCCAGTCTGGATTATATTCAAGATTAATATAATCTTTATATCAATGCACTCATACAATCTAATTTTCAATATTTATTGTTTTATAGAGAAAGGGTCTCACAAAGGCAAAAGTGCCTATCTAGAGCTCATGAAAGTCATAATGCAGTCTTGCAATTCAGGGCAAGTCTATTGCTTTAAAATTTTAAAGCATATAATTTTCCAAATTATGGGACATTACAACATTTAACACAAATATGGTAATTTATTAATCTTCACCTCATTCAAATATAGGCATTTAAAATTAACAGCTAAATCTATACATGGTGTAAAAATAACTTGGTCATGATACAGAAGCAGTGACTGAGGAGGAGCTTCCTGTGTCTTTGCTATAAATTAAAATTAACAGGGATGTCTTCATTCTCTGCCTCATGGTTGTTTTCGAGTCTTCTACATTATTAATCATTGCATTTCCATAGAAACCACACTTGTTATTCAAAGTATATTAGGAAACATTCAAATTATAAAGGCTTATTAATGTGAGGAAAATATTCTTTCCCTTACACTTGATTCCTTTCAGGCTTAGTTGAGATAATCTGGGAACTAATAATCTGGGAACCAACAGACATGTCGGTCCTGCAGGAAGGCCAGGGAGAGTCCCGGTCTAATCTACTCCATATCTTTGAGCAGTATCTTATTATAACCAAAAGTTAGAGTCACTCACATCAAGCTTCACTTCTCCAATACATATTCTAAAAGGCTTATCTTTTGAAGAATAAGTAAGAATAAGAACAAACAAGTCAAGAGCTATAAAGTGGCCCTTGTAACCAAACCTAAAATAAGTAGGATAATCTCCTTTGGAGATTCGTAAGACAATAGTTGCAGTGCTGACTTTTTCAAATATGCTAGGAAAAAATGTTTACATTCTAGTCCTGAAAGCCTTCAAATGAGAATGTTCTAGTAAGGGGGCACCATTTCTATATTTTGGGTATAGGAGTTTAGCAAGAAGAATTGGAGGAACTCTGACCCGCTCTGTATATTGGAGAGTATTTTGATATTTGGCAACTGGGGAGGGAAATGGGAGGAACCAGTAAGACAGTCACCACAAGGGAGAAAGGGCAGAGAAATAACAGCTGGGGGAGGGAGGCTCAGAGAAGGGGGTATAGAAAGGATTTCAGAGGTCAAACTGTACACACTAGAAATTTATAAATTGTTTGCTGTGTCCTGTGCAAGGTGGACCTTCCATGACCCCCAAGTCTTCAGCATATTCATGTGTATTTTGAATGAGTGCTTTCTGTATGGAAAATGGTGAAAATGGTGAGTTTCATGTGTGGCCATCATGGTACACAGCCAATACTAGAGGAGAGGGAGTGGACACCAAGAAGTCCATAGGACAGTAGGTAGGCTCCCTGAGCATTTGAAGGAATCCTGGGGTCATGGGGATGGCTTTGCACTTCCACAGTCTGTGGAATCGACCAATTCAAAGCAATTTTATATAGTTCTTAAAAGATAAGGAGACCCCATGTTCGACTCCAGTATAAAGACAGTGATGCAAAGCTATAAATTTAGCATTAACTCAATTGTTAAGAATTGAGAAATGGCAAGATTGATGGGGAAGGATCATTTCCTCCTTCCATATTGAAGGCCCTGAAATGAGAACTCCCACCAACACTTTCAACTTCCTGGGGAGTCATTGGTGATAAAACTGCTCCTCTCTCTCTCTCTCTCTCTCTCTCTCTCTCTCTCTCTCTCTCTCTTCTCTCTCTGTGAGGGTAAGGAAATCAATTTTAGCCTCAAGTCCAAGTCACTCTTTTCATCTAGCTTCCCTGTTATTTTTGAACCATATCTTACTCCTTGACCTATTCATACTTTATTGGTTCAATCTCTGGGGAAGGGATGGATATGCTGAATTGGACCTCCTCAGCACAATGTTAATCCAAGAGAAAGGTGGGATGACTATTACGAGTCGCTCTCATTTTAGCAAAAAGAAACAGTGCAACTCAGCAGTACTACCAGCACTCCTCTGAGGGCCTCCTACACCATGCTCGCTGGCTGTTGTCTGTAAGGAAACCTGTCTTGTTTCTCCCTTGCTGCTGACCTCATGTGATCATGCAGCCTGTTTCTTTCTCCAAGGTGGTTGGAGTCAATGCATCTAAAGCTGCTGATTGCTGTGAGATTCTTTGCAAGTTTTCTCATCACTGGACACACGTGACACTTAAAAATTTACATTGTTTAGAAATTTGGTCTCACCCAACGTCCCTCCATAGATAGACTGTCATTTGATTGGAACAGTGCTATTTCGCTGCCAATCTAAGATTTAAACAAAATGTCTGTTTCAAGCCTCACCTTCTCTTCTCTGAAAATGAAAGCTTTCCTCCCTCTCTGAACCATATAGCTGAGTGCGCCTGCCATCACTCGGGTGAGTTCTTTTCACAAGAACTTGATTACTATCTGTCCTCCCCAGGTTGCAAGCTCCTCTCCTGTTGCTCAGCAACTAGCACAGGGCATGGCTAGCATAGCACAGGAGGACAATTATTGCTTCCAGAAAAGATACATTTAGTTAGTATAGTTTATACTTGACTTGCATGTGTAAATCTTACTTGCCTATCAAGAAGAGGCAATTCTTTTCTTTCTTATAGCACCAAGCTCAATTTGGGGCCAATTAAACAGGACATATTAATTATCTGAAGACATTTATCTGACTATGGATGGTCAGTGGACTTTCTTTCCCTTCCTTCCCCTGCCAGGCTCATGTATTAAGATTCTGTACCTAGGTTTTCATAATGCCAAAATAAGCAGGTTATTATTTCTAAAAAGTCATTAAATAGAAAATTTTAGTCCTTCCCCACTACCCCCTCATTCCCATTTAGTCGTTGGGATGTTTTACTTTTCAATTACTTTTTTTTTTTGCGGTACGCGGGCCTCTCACTGCTGTGGCCTCTCCTGTTGCGGAGCACAGGCTCCGGACGCGCAGGCTCAGCAGCCATGGCTCACGGGCCCAGCCACTCCGCGGCATGTGGGACCTTCCCGGACGGGGGCACGAACCCGTGTCCCCTGTATCGGCAGGCGGACTCTCAACCACTGCGCCACCAGGGAAGCCCTTCAATTACTTTTTAAACGCACACAAAATTTACCATCTTAACCATTTTTAAATATACAGTTCGATGGCATTAAATACATTTACATTGTTGCGCTACTATCAGAACCATCCATCCACAGAACTCTTCATCTTGTAAACCTGAAACTCTGTCCCCATTAAATAATAGCTCCCCATTCCTCCCTTCCTCCAGGCCCTGTCAACCACCATTCTACTTTCTCTTTCTATGAATATGACTACTCTAGATACCTTACATAAGCAGAATTATATAGTACTTAACATTTTGTGACTGGCTTATTTAGCTTAGTTTATCTAAGTTTTATCTATGTTGTAGAATATCAGAACTTCCTTCTTTTTGAAGGCTGAATGGTATTCCTTTTTATGTTGTATAGAAAACCTACACCTCTTCCATGTGTCTCTCCTTTACTCTCATACTATTACCACACACACCACATTTCTGACACCATATACATGTGGGAGTTTTCCTCAAACCAGCAATTCTCTGCAACTCCAGCTGGGCACCCTATAGTTTATTCTGACACTACTAACTTGGAGATGGCGTCAGATTCCACAGGTTAAAAGCTCAGCCCTACAAGACCATTCCTCTTCTTCACGCGCCAATTGCAAATGCAGTTTGTCACCTGTGCTTCTGACTAATCAGCTATAAATCAGAAGTTGCCATGATCCCCTCTTCAAGTTCAATCAATTTGCTAGAGTGGCTCACAGAATTCAGGGAAACAGGTTACTTACATTTACCAGTTTATTATAAAAGAATATGATAAAGGATACAGATGAACATCTAGATGGAAGAGATGCATAGGATAAAGTATGTATTTGCTATCTCTGGGTGTGCCACTCTCCCAGTACCTCCATGTCTTCATGAAACTGGAAGCTCTCTGGACCCCATACTTTTGGGATTTTTATGGAGGCTTTATCATGTAGGCATGATGGATAATTAACTCCATTTCCAGCCCCTCTCCCCGCTCTGGAGAATGGGGGTTGTGTCTGAAAGTTCCAAGCTTCTAATCATGAGTTGGTCTTTCTGGTGACCAGCCCCCATCCAGGAGTCCATCCAGAGTTACCTGGAAAGACACTGCTGTCACCCAGGAAATTCCAAGGGATTTAGAAACTCTGTGTAAGGAACCAAAGACCAAATATTAGAACAAAAGATGCTCCTAGTGTTTTATCACTTAGAAGATTACAAGGGTTTTAGGAGCCCTATGTCAGGAACCAGTGCAGAGACCTGTATGTATTTTTTCTATTATCTCACATTAGTATATACCACATTTTGTTTATCCATCCATCAATGGACATTTTGGTTGCTTTTACTTGTTGACTACTGAGAATAATGCTGCTATGATCATGGGTGTTCAAATATCTCTGCCAGACCCTGCTTTCAGTTCTTTTGAATATATACCTAGAAGTGGAATTGCTGAATCATACGGTAGTTCTATTTTTAATTTTTTGAGGAACCACCACACTGTTTTCCACAGTAGATGCACCAATTTACATTCTCCCCCACAGGGTACAAGGTTCCTATTTTTCCACACCCTCACCAACACTTATTTTTTGATAGTAGCCACCCTAATGAGTATGAGGTGCTTCAGCTTCTTTAATCAGCACAAGATCCACAAAGACCTTACTCCCATGAGCATATGTGCTTTATTTCTTGCTACCCAAAGTGTGGTCTGTGGACCTGTAGCATGGACACCACCTGGGTGAATTTGGTTTGCAGAAACTCAGCCTCCACCCCAGCCCTACAGAATCAGACTGTGTATTTTAACAAGATCCCAGGTGAGTCTGAGAAGTGCTGATCTACCTACAAGGGACGCTCTGCAGAGGATCAGAGACTCAGAAGAATATGAACCTCACTTGGGCTCTGCAAAATGAGGCATTGCTGGATAGAGTAAGCTGGGGTTTTTCTATGGTTGATAGATTTATGGTACATTCATTCTCTCTCTCAAAGAAATAAACATAGAAAGAAAGTGTAATCAGATAAAAATACTTTGCCCAACTCTGTACATTGCTATTTCAAAGATAAGAAGAAAAACACAAAGTAGGATAATGGATTTTCTTTCTTAAACACTACATCATCATCTGGCCTCTGTTTGAGAAATTATACAATGCTGAAAGCATTTCCAGTTCATTCTATAAATTCCATTATAACTATTACAACTAGAATAATAATAATTAGAGGCAAGAGAGTCAGGGGGAGGCAATAGCATCATAAAACTTAAGTTTGCATAGTGTTGTTCTTGCATAGTATGCTTAACAATAAATACATGGTAATCTCTATCTAGTTGAAAGGAGATGGGAGGGAAAGGGCATCCCAGGCCAGTATGAGTGAAGCATAGAGGCATAAAACAGCCTAATAGCAATAACAATAATAACCATTATTGAATGGTTATTAGGGACTGGGCCCTTTCTAAGCATCTCATATGAATTAACTAGTATATGTTCTTGCATTCTAAACAGGCAAGCAATGTCAAAGATAGGGTTAGAGAAGAAAGGCAGGGCCAACAAGAAAGTAGCAGGTTCCAGACATTAGACTCAGTTATTACCATTTTACAAGAAAAGTATCTCCAGTTAAACCTACCTGTGACTTTGTCCCATAGGGAATTGCAGACTTTTTTCCTGAAAGAGAGTGAATCATTCTTGCTCTCATGGGGATACCTTGGGATACAATCTGAAATAAAATCAGAAATATCAATTTCAATTTCCATAATGTGGCATCATGCAAATAAGATAGATATCGATTTTAAAATGTGCTTATTCAAGTATTTTCCAAAAATCAAAAAATGTAAAGGTCCATGAGAACACAGTATGGTAGAAAATCAATAAAAACTATGTTCCTGGGCTTCCCTGGTGGCGCAGTGGTTGAGAGTCCGCCTGCCAATGCAGGGGACACGGGTTCGTGCCCCGGTCCGGGAAGATCCCACATGCCACGGAGCGGCTAGGCCCATGAGCCACGGCTGCTGGGCCTGCGTGTCCGGAGCCTGTGCTCCGCAACAGGAGAGGCCACAACAGTGAGAGGCCCACGTACCGCAAAAAAAAAAAAAAAAAAAAAAAAAAAAACTATGTTCCTGCAAATTTTACTTTTTAGGTTTTTTTTAACCTTTAGATTTTAGAATAGACATCAAGTTTATTTGGTCTAAAGCAAATATTACAAGCGAAGAAATGGTTCATTGTCAGAGAGATTAAGTTATTTTTCTCATGATCACAAAAGAGAGTAATGCATGAGGAGTAAATCCCAGGATTCCTGAAATCCAGTGCAAAGTGCTTTCCTACACATGCCTAAGAAAAATGTGGAAATGCAAATGGCAGTTATATTGACTTATATATCATTTCAAAGACACACTGTTGCAAAAGTGCTATCAATAAAAATATATTATTTCTCTTCACATTTCCAAGAGACATGATAGTGAGAAGTTTGGCAACATTGAATCCATATAAGGAAAATCTGCAACAGGCACACAATCCAAACACTGAGAGCTCATTGGTTTCAGAATTCAGAAGTTTTCAAATTTTAGATAGGCAATGTAGTGCATATGTGGTTATTATATGACACACAGAGGAGTCTAGGGCACCACCCCTAACACAATATTTCTTTAGTAAAACACATTCACACGAAATGAGATTTTTTTTAAAAAGCCTATAAAGAGCCTCACATCAGGTCAAGTTTGCTGCTGAGCGGGTGATGAAAAAGCTTTCTAGTCCCAGAACTTCTGGAGTACAGAGTTGTGGATAAGAGATTATGGACCTAAGTAGTCAAAAGAACAGAGTTCGCCCACCTCCTCTCACCCTGGATGCCATCTCAGATCACACTTCTGTAGGCAGAGGTTCACGATACTGTTGAGAGCCCAGTGTCAGAAGTGATGATCGAGTTCCCATCTGATACAGTATCTGCCTGCCCCACAACCTGCTCTGGTCCCCCCAGGTGCCTCAAGTGTGAAATGTTCACCCTGTTGTGAAATTTAGAAGTTTGAAAACCTTTGTAAAATGAGCTCTCATGCAGAGGTTTTTTTGGCATTAAGTGGTGCTTTGAACTAGGAGAAATCAAGACCGTGCAGTTGTTGAAAAACAGCAGATATTATTTTCTATAAGGAAAATGCATTAACAAGGTACCTGATCTTCCAGGCCAATGGATTTCAAGGCTTGTCGTCCTCTATAAGAAAGGGCCAAATTAATGCTTCTTCCACGTGCAAATTTAGTCACTCGGATATCTAAGATATTGGAAGTAAACCCCATGTTACACACACTTTCTTATATCCTAATACAGGATGAGCATAGAGCACCTGAAAAACTGGTGCCATCTGGACCAAATTAAAAGACCTTGTTAACTCTTTTAAAGAAAACACGGATAGTAATATATTTGCATTAAATTAAATTTAGATAGTTGAGGTTTTTAATGAAATCTAACAGTGCATCTTTAAAAATTTTTTTCTTTTTAAAATCTAAGGAGTTGCCAACAAACAAATGAAAGGATGCTCAACATCACTAATCATTAGAGAAATGCAAATCAAAACTACAATGAGGTATCACCTCACACCGGTCAGAATGGCCTTCATCGAAAAATCTATAAACAGTAAATGCTGGAGAGGGTGTAGAGAAAAGGGAACCCTCTTGCACTGTTGGTAGGAATGTAAATTGATATAGCCACTATGGAAAACAGTATGCAGGTTCTTTAAAAAACTAAAAATAGGACTACTATACGACCCAGCAATCCCACTACTGGGCATATACACTGAGAAAACCATAATTAAAAAAGAGACATGTATGTAAAGCAATTATACCCCAATAAAGATGTTAAAAAAAAAAAAGAGACATGTAGGGGCTTCTCTGGTGGCGCAGTGGTTGGGAGTCCACCTGCCAATGCAGGGGACACAGGTTTGAGCCCTGGTCTGGGAAGATCCCACATGCCACGGAGCAACTGGGCCTGTGAGCCACAACTACTGAGCCTGCGCGTCTGAAGCCTGTGCTCCGCAACAAGAGAGGTCACGATAGTGAGAGGCCCGTGCACTGCGATGAAGAGTGGCCCTCGCTTGCCACAGCTAGAGAAGGCCCTTGCACAGAAACAAAGACCCAACCCAGCCATAAAATAAATAAATAAATAATTTAAAAAAAGAGAGAGAGACATGTACCACAATGTTCACTATAGCTCTATTTACAATAGCCAGGACATGGAAGCAACCTAAGTGTCCATTGACAGATGAATGGATAAAGAAGATGTGGTACATGTATGCAATGGAATATTACTCAGCCATAAAAAGAAATGAAGTTGAGTTATTTGCAGTGAGGTGGATGGACCTAGAGACTCTCATATAGAGTGAAGTAAGTCAGAAAGAAAAACAAATACTGTATGCAAACACATATATATGGAATCTAAAAAAAAATGGTTCTGAAGAACCTAGGGGCAGGACAGGAATAAAGATGCAGATGTAGAGAATGGACTTGAGGACACGGGGAGGGGGAAGGGTAAGCTGTGACAAAGTGAGAGAGTGGCATGGACATATATACACTACCAAATGTAAAATAGATAGCTAGTGGGAAGCAGCTGCATAGCACAGGGAGATCAGCTCGGTGCTTTGTGACCACCTAGAGGGGTGGGATAGGGAGGGTGGGAGGGAGATGCAAGAGGGAGGGGATATGGGGATATATGTGTATGTAAAGCTGATTCAGTTTGTTATAAAGCAGAAACTAACACACCATTGTAAAGCAATTATACTCCAATAATGATGTTAAAAATAAAAGAAAAAAAATGTAAGGAGGAAGAAGTCAAAGAATTAGAACAACATCTCACTTTATTCAGTATTGTCTTACCTTCTCTAGCTTCATATACATTAACTTGGAAATTCCTCTTGGCAAGGAAGCATGCATTTAATGATCCCACCTAGGAATCAAAGCAATTTTTTTCAAATTTTTATCTGATTCCACAAATACAGGGAATTTTTCTGGCTAAATGCAACATCATGTGTGGTCATAGCCTCAGTCATTACACTGATTTACTCAATCACTACAGGAAAATACCATTTGCAAAAATAATGGGATTAACTCAACATTAAGTGGTATAATTTTCAAGGAAGTTTTGGTTTTTCCTTTTTTTTTACTTTTGTATGATGAGATATAACTTTCATACAGAACAATCATAAACCATGTGTACTGTTTACAGAATAATTAGAAAGCGAACACCCATATAGCCACTCTGATCAAAAAGTAGAACATTGCTAATCTCCTATGTCTCCCCCAAACTCCTCCCCAGTTACAATCCCCAAAATTTCACCTAGAGGTAAACGTTCTGACTTTTGTGATAACCAATCTTTGCTTCTTTATATTTTTACCACTTAGGTATACCTCCCTAGGCAATATAATTTAATTTTGTCTGCTTTTGAATCAGATAATTAGAATCACACTTGTGTATTATTTTTGCAGATGTTTCTTTAACTCAATAATATGCTGATGAGATCCATCCATATGATCTCGCATAAAATCCACTTTCATTACTGTATGATTCTTCATTATGTGAAATCTCACAGACTATTTAACTGTTTTACTGTTGAAGGACATTTGAGTTGTTTCTGTCCTGAGAATATTATTTTTTCCAGTTTTATTGAGATCTAATCGATATATAAATTGTATAAATTTAAGGTATACAGCGTAATGGTTTGATATATGTGTATATTGTGAATTGATGGCCTGGGTTAATTAGCAATGCTGCAAAGAACATTTCTGTACATGTGTCCTGGCACACATGTGCATGATTTTTCTCTAGGGTTTTATGCACAGAAGTGGAATCCCTGGTCAAAGGTTTATGTATCTTCACCTTTATTATGCCAAACTGTTTCAAAATTTTATACTAATGTGTTTTCCTACCAGCAGCTTCTGAGAGTTCGTTCTTTGCTGCCAGCGTTTGGTGTTCTCAAACTTTTAAACATAGTAGTGGTTGGGTAAGGTGAGGAGGAGTATAGATTTAATTTACATAAATAAATAGTTATTAATAAAGAGATTGAACACTTTTTCATATATTGATTACCTATTTGCATCTCCTCTCTTGTAAAGTGTCTGTCTTGCCCATTTTCAGTTGAGTTGTCTGTTTTTTCTTCTATCGATCATTTGAGCTATTCAGAGATCTGAGTACAGGGTCTGTCATTTTTAAATGTTGCAAATATCTTCTTCCATTCTGTGGCTTGCTTTTTAAACTATATAGTATCTTTAATGATGAGAATCTATTTTAATGTAGTCACATTTAAGAATCTTTTACATTATTGTTAATGCATTTGGTGTCCTGCTTAAGAAATCCTTCCCTACTTTGAGATTATAACAACGTTTTTGTATATTGTCTTCTCAAAGCTTTATAGCGTTGCCCTCCTAAATAGCTTTATATAGGTTGCAGTGATTAATGCCTCACCACTAGCAACTTAAATTTAAGAACGCCATCTATATTTAATTATCACACTCGAATTTTCAGCAGCATTCAATACTGTTAACTAACCTTTCTTCTTGAAACACTAAATTTCCTTCATTTTCTGTTTTTTGCCATACATCTCTGGCCATTGCCTCTTTCTGTCTTTCACCCTTGCAAAGAAGGACAATCAAATGTTGGGGCTTCTTAAGCCTCCATCCTGGTCTATCTTCCACATCCATGGTGATGCAAAAACTTACATCTCCCACTCAGATCTCTTTTTTGAGCTCATGCATATAGATGTTTAATTGATGTACCTTTTTAAATGTCTCAAAGCACCTCAGAATCAACAGATACAAATTGAAACTTGTGATCCTTGCCCCAAATTGTGTCAGTTCTCTTCACATGGGATGGATGGGATGTCTCAATGAATGACATCTCATCCATCCAGTTGCTCAAGCTAGAAATCTAAGAGTCGTCTGTGGCACCTCTCTCTCTCTCATTCTCCACATCCAATCCATTCCAAGTTCTGCCAATTCTACCCTGTAATGTTTCTCCATCTATCCATCTCTTTTCATTTTCACCATTCTGCTGCTAGTTATCATAATCATTGTGCTCGATTAATGTCGTTTCCTTTTTATTCTACCAGCATTCATCTGACTTCTTGACCATTGATTCTCCACAAGCAGCCATTTGGTGTAATAGTGAAACAGGTCATTTGAACGAAATCTTCTGCTAAGAGAAAAAGAAAGCCCAGGCAGGTGAACTTGGCATTTGGAGCCACACCTAGGTTATCTACTGATTACAGGGGAGGCAAAGAATTTCAACAGAATTTTTGATAGATTCATGAAGTTAGAGGGACAAAATCTGGAGTGTAGGACACGTACCCCAACCTCCTGTTCAGGAGGGTTTAATAAATGCCCAGGCTTTGGGTTAGGACCCTAAACAGGTATATCTTAGAAGTAGGGTAAACTGGAAATAAATCAATGATCAAAAGGACCAAAGTAGGCTTAGGAATCATCTCTAGCCCTGATTGGATTATGTTCATCTGGGATTGCTGGTAACCACAGCCACCTGACAGAAGCAAACATAATCTTCTCAGAGAAAAATGACATCACTGTAGGCCTAAGATTTTCTCCATAATATTTTTACATTATGGAGATCACATCACTGTTCTGCCCCAGCTTTGCTAGCCTTCTTTCAGCTGCTTGTACTCATCATGCTCTCCCTCACCAAAAGATTTCTGTGGCTAACAATCTTCTTCTCTTTCCTCTTTTTCTAGTAAATGCCCATTCATCCTCAGGTCTCCACTCAGCTTTACTTCCTTAAGGAAGCCTTCTTCAGGCACTCTAACTACCTCAAACCCCTTCTTATGAGTTCTCATAGTGCTACAGACTTTTCCTTTGAGAAATGTTAAGGGTTGAAATGTGACACCCCCAAATTCATATGATGAAGTCTTAACCCCAGTAACTCAGTGTGACCTTATTTGGAGACAAGGTATTTACAGAAGTAATTAAGTTAAAATGGGGTCACTAGGGTGCCCCCAAATCCAATATGATGGGAGTCCTTATAAAAAGGGGGATTTGGATACTGAAACACTCATAGAGGGAAGATGATGTGAAGAGACACAGGGAGAAGACGTCCATCTACAAGCCAAGGAGAGAGACCCAGAACAGATCTTTCTCTCACATCCCTCAGAAGGAGCCAACCCTCCTGACACCTTGATTTTAGACTTCTAGCCTCCAGAACTGTGAAACAATAACTATTTATTTTTTAAACCACTTGTTTGTGGTATTCTGTTATGGCAGCCCTAGGAAACTAATACAAAGTGCTTATCACAATTGAAAGTTTACATCCTTAGGGTGATTCTATAATCAATATCTGTCTACCCCACTAAGCTGCAAACTGTTTTTGCTCACCATTTTATCCCTGCCCAAAACCATTGTGTTTGCAACATAATCAGTACCTGATCAATATTTGTTGAATGTATAAATGAATGGTAGAGATTACATTTTTAAATAAAATTTATAACCAAACCAAGCCAAATTATATTGAGCATCTGTTATGCATGATTTAATCTGCTAGATTTTAGGGATCTAAAGATTGTCAAGCTAAGTACTCAGGCCCACTGACACCTAATTTAGTTCAGGTGTCAATCTAGTTCAATCTAGTTTAATCTAGTTCAAGAAGAGACAAACATATAAACTAATCAATGTTTAGTAGATTTTATATAAAAATTTTGCAGATCCCCCACAGTATCTGGATTTCATATATGGGTTGGTTAAAATATATATATAATAAATTTAATCATAAAACATTTATATATAATTTTTAAATATGTTTGTTATATTATATGTTTTAGTCATATAATTTTATTCCATTTACCCAATGTTTTGTGCATATAGATTGAGATACCTTTCCCTGCAAAATAATTCTCAGCCCAGAGGTGGAAATCAATGTTAAAAGAAAGGAAAAAAAAGGACTAAAGGAAATCTTACAGAACATACAAGAAAGGGATTAATTTTGCCTTAAGGGATCTAGCAGATTGTATTTTTCAAAGATGGTCATAACAATACCTCTTCTGTTATTTGATCTCAACACTCCTTCAGCAAGAAGTGGAGTTTATTTCTTCACTTTCTTGAATCCAGGAGGGCCTGTGATAGCCTTGATCAATAAAATGCAGTAGAAGCGACACCTGAGCCATTTCCAGGCATTGTCCTTAGCTGGCCTGGAAGCTTCTGCTTCCTGCCATTTGGAAGCCAGTGATCATATAAGAAGAGTACCTATCTGGAGGCTGTTATGTGTGAGAAACCCAAGCCACATGGACAGTACCCATGCAGTTGCTCTAGTTAAGAGCCTCAGCTGAGCGTTTCACCCATCAACAACCAAAACAAACTGCCAGCCATGGGAGTGCGCCATCTTGGACATCCAGCTTAGTCAAGCCTTCAGATGACTGCAGCCCCTGGTACATGGCAGAACACCCACAGAACTGTGAGGCGTAATAATAGATTGTTGTTTTAGGCCACTAAGTTTTGGGGTAGTTTATTACACAGCAATAGATAGCCAGAACAAAGGGATTGGTAAAAGCTTACTGGAGAAGACTATGTTTCAGTTGAGTTGAAGAATGAAACTATTTTGACATGTAGAGAAGAAGCAAATTGATAAAGAGTATGAATCCTTTGGAATTTTAAAAACAACTTTCAAGAGATATAGAAAAATGATTATTTGGAAAATATTTATTGATTCCTAAGTATTACAAGAATCTTTGTTAGGCATTAAAAGTGATCCAAAGATAATACATAATGGCTGCCCCAAGGGAGTTCACAGTCTTGGCTGGATCTTCATTTTTTCAAATATTATTCACATATTTATTTAGCACATATATATTGATTTTTTCCTATGTGCCAGCTCTGTGCTAGATGCTAAGGATACAACCAAGAGCAAGATATATCTAGATCTCTCAAGGGGATTACAGTCGATTATAACACAGTGATAAATAGCATGGTGGGGGAAGTACAGCTATGAGAGTATGGAGAAAGGACCCTTAAGCCAAATGTAGGGTTACAGAGTAAGATAGGGTATGACTTCTCAGAAAAAAATGAAATCTAACCTGAGACTGAAAGATTGAGTGGGAGTCAGCCAAATAAGTGTGGGTGGGTCAGGAGGAAGAGGGTTCTAAGCAGAAGGAACACATGATAAAGGTTAAAAATAACTACTAGAAAGAATAAAACAGAAATCCAATTAAAGAAACAATAATAATAATGTACAAACCCAACAAGAAGTTGTTATGTATCATTCATTCATTGCTCTAACTCATTTAATCTTCTCTGCAGCCATATGAAGTAGATACTTTATTATCTTGTTTTACAGATATGGAAATTGAGGCACAGAGAAGTTAAGTAGCTCCCCTAAGGTAACACAGCTAGTGAGTGCTGGAGTTGGTATCAAGATTCAAATGGATCCAATCTGTCTCCAGAACACAGGCTCTTAATCAATAAAGTAGAAGTATTGGTGAATAGCATACAGTTGAAGATTGAGACCATGAATTAAGAGTGGCCCCAAGATTTGAGGTTTTGTTATATTTTTTTCATTGTAGCACTGAACAGCTTGGATTCTATGGAGAGGAAGAAAACCACTAGAATCAAGCAGAGTGGGATCCATCCATTTGGATGGAATAGAAAGCAAGGAGTTGAAGTATTATGTGGATTGATGAACAGTAACAATTAAGTTGGACGGGATGAAAGGAAAACAGAGAGGACTGATAAATGGGGGGAGTTGGAGTTCCCTGTGAAGAATAGATGTAGGAGAAGCAACTGAATGAGAGAGCTAGTAAGTTAGGAGGCTTTGAACAGAGAGTCCTAAATCCAACACTATTATCGTAGATGAGGCACTTCTGTGGAATGACAAGGTCGAGGTCCAGGATGTGGTCATGGGACTTGGAGACTGAAGTATGATGGAGGTGGAAGGGATTGAAAGCACAGAGTTCTAGGAACTAACAGGCTAGGGAATTGGTTGGGTCATCAATGTAAACTTTGATAGTCACTCAGTGTGATGTCAGGGCTGGGGTATAGAAAAAAGATTATGAAGTCTTCAGTATTGGGTAGAAGTGGCCTAGAGGTTGATTGATGACCACAGTGAGGGGACAGAGGTGATATAAGTAGTATAAGTAACCTCAAATGATTTGCACATAAAAATGGAGACAGGGTTGGAAGTTTCGGTGTAGAGTAAGGGTACCATGGCAACTCCCAATCTTGAGATACTTGAGCTGTGGGAGAAGGCTGCAAGAGAGCTGCTGTCCTCAGGTTTAAGCTAAGGCCAGGAGTCTGAGGGGAAATGCAATAAGTAAAGCAAAAATACTGGAAATTTTGCCTACCAAAAAACAGATCCAGTGGGCTCTGTGGAAGATTTTGGAAGGGAAGGGAGAAAAGAGAAGTTCAGCAGGGAGACAGGAATCACAGATATGGATGAGGGTACACCTGCGAGGGCACACTTAACTAGAGGAGCTCTGAGATGTGAGGCTGCTGTGTTCTCAGCAGCCCCCAGTGGATGTGGGGATTAAGGAGAGGGGTTGCACCTGGGCAGTGTTTAGGGGACCTATTAGTACAATTGTAGGCACAGGAGGACCTGAGTCCTCTTCTATTTACTCCACCTAAGTTTTTTTTCCTCTGCTCCAAGGCAACTTAGCATCTAAGCACTTAGATATTCTTTTTCTTAATAATCTGATGGTTCAGGGCTTGTGTCTCCTCTCACCATGGATACTGCAGCCACCTAACTTTCTTCTTGTTATTCAATTTCTGTAGACTGTGATGGTTATTTTGTAGTCAGTCCCTATTTAAACCATTAAGTGTGTGGAAAGTTTAAAAATTTAATTTTGCAAAGCAATTCACATATTTAATATCCTGAAAGGCCAACCAAGAAATCCATGTTGAATTATTTTGTTAAATAAATATACCAGAGGTAAGGGGTGGTAAGTAGGCAGAACATAGAGGATTTTTAGGACATTGAAAATACTCTGTATGATACCCTAATTTTATACATTTATCCAAACCCACAGAATGTACAACACCAAGAGTGAACAAGGTAAACTATGAAATTTGAGTGATAATGATGTATCAGTGTAGGTTCATCAACTGCAACAAATATACCATTCTGGTGGGGGTGGTTGATAATGGGGCCAGAGGTATATGGGAAATCTCTGTATTCCCCTTAATTTTGCTGTGAACCTTAAATTGTTCTAAAAAATATAGTCATAATAAGTAAGTAAGGACTTCCCTGGTGGTCCAGTGGTGAAGAATCTGCCTGCCAATGCAGGGGACACAGGTTCGATCCCTGGTCCAGGAAGATCCCACATGCTGCAGGGCAACTAAGCCCACGCACCACAACTACTGAAGCCTGCGCGCTCTAGAGCCCGTGCTCCACAACAAGGGAAGCCACCACAATGAGAAGCCCGAGAACTGCAACAAAGAGTAGCTCTCACTCGCCCCAACTGGAGATAGCCCGTGCGCAGCAACGAAGAGCCGGTGCAGCCAAACAAAAAAAAGTAAGTAAATAAATAAATAAGCAAACCATTTTTTCCTGTGTAGCCACTACTTAAATTGAGAACACATTACTTGCTAACATTTGGTGTGTCTGAAGAGATCATTACAAATTGCTTCCCTCTTAATCCCTCAGTCTGAAGTGACTTCACCTTGTATTGTCATCATTTTCTCATCAGTGATCAAGCTATCTCAGCTGACAGTATGACTTGGTGCTTGGCATAAAAAACTGTGTGTCTTAATATCTTTTTCATGCCTTTCTTCACACCTCTCCAGCAAGGCCCTGGACTCTTTTGTGTTTCACTAATCACAGCTCCTTTGATCTTTTTTTTTTTTTTTTTTCCGGTACGCGGGCCTCTCACTGTTGTGGCCTCTCCGGTTGCGGAGCACAGGCTCCAGTCGCGCAGGCTCGGCGGCCATGGCTCACGGGGCCAGCCGCTCCGCGGCATGTGGGATCTTCCCGGACCGGGGCACGAACCCGTGTCCCCTGCATCGGTAGGCGGACTCTCAACCACTGCGCCACCAGGGAAGCCCTCCTTTGATCTTCTTAATTCCCTTTTTTCCTCCCCTGATTTCTTCCAGCTTATGAAAAGTTGCCTGCCTATCTTCCTTTCACATGTGTGTTAAAGAATATCTAGTAAGGGCAATAGTAGTAAGTTGTATCAAGGAAAAGAAAAACTGTAAGCTAACTAAAGTTCATACAATAAAATAAATTTCTTCCAAAGGCTAAATTGCTCTATTGCATTAGTGAAAAAAATAGAAAGGCTAGATAGAATAAGTCTCACTGAAGGAAAAGAGAAAGGTTTGTGAAACTCCTCTTTCTTTCACAGTATTATAATCATAACTGCTTCTTTTATGTTTGTGGAAAGCAGGACAGGGGAAGGATATTGATCAGGAGACCAACTGGGTCAGGAAAGTTGGAATGAGGCTAGAGGAAATAATTTAGAAATGAGTTTTTCTTACTGGGAAAACAGACCAGGGAGAAAGACAGTAGGATACAAAAGCCACGATCTAAACAATGAAAGGTCAGTGAACCTAATATAGGGAAATTGTGTAACCGAGCAGGACCCTTTAGGGTCTTCCCAGGGCATGCCCTTCCGCCATGTCCTCTGCTTTAGCTGTTCTCTGAAGTACCTAGATAATAGTATCTGATGCACATTTCCTGAGTTGTTTTACAGATGTGAACCCCTCCCCCCCCCACCAAATGGAAGGTGTTAACTACTTGGTGACCATGAGCACATAGCCCCCACACCTCCTGAAGCCTAAGGATTGATAATGTTAACCCCTGTGACCCTGCTCTGTTACCTCACTATCAATGAACCAGAGAATTGTGCATGAGCTGATCACATACCCTGCGATACCCACCCCTCACCTGGCCTTTAAAAATGCTTTGCTGAAACCCTTCAGGGAGTTCCGGGTTTTCTGGGCACGAGCCACCGTCTCCTGGCATGGCCCTGCAATAAATCTTCCTCTGCTCCAAACTCCAACATTTTGGTTTGTTTGGCCTCACTGTGTGTCAGGCAGACGAACTTGCCTTTGGTGACAATGACAGAAAAGTGGAGAAACTGAGACTCAGAAGCAAGAAATCCATTCATCTGTTTCCTGGGAATTCAACTTGAATTATAGAGTAAATGAGCTGTAACAAATGACGTACAAACAAGAGTCTCAGTGACTGAGTTCAGAACAGGCTCAGTTCCAAGCCAATGGTGGGCCAATGGTCTCCTTTCATGGGTTTGTTATGTTACTTTTCTTTGACCAAAATTTGATTCCAGGATCTTGGGAGATGAAGCTGACTCAGGTGGAGATTCTCCTTCAATCCTTTCTAAGGTTGGAAGTGTTGATCTCTACCTCTCTAACACTTCTTGTGTTTACCAATTGAGCGTGTATAAATGGTTCCTCATGAGGTAGAAGGAAAAGAAGGAACCTCAGGTGATATGGACACAATAGGGTTAAATATAATCTTGGTTCATGAAAATATCAAGGGCTAGAGAGGATGAGGGCCAATAGGATCTCTTATGCATTGCTTGCAATGATCTCAAGTTGGGTATTCACATAACTGACAAATCGGCAATTCCTCTTCAAGGCATATACCCAAGAGAAACTCCAGGAGACACATGCCAGGATATCCAGAGCCACAGTTTTCATAACTAAAAATAAACAAAATACAGGAAGCAGCCTAAATAGCCATCACAGAGGTATGGACAAATAAATTATGGTATATTTACACAATAAAATACTACAATATGAATATATTAGTAACACTACAAGTAAAAAGAACATGTCCCAGATGACTTCATACTGCGTGATGCTCATATAATAAAGACAACTACAACTAAACCACAGATACATGTATATAACAATTTTTAGAAGTGTATATTTTATAGAATTTTTTTTTTTTTTTTTGTAGTACGTGGGCCTCTTAATGTTGTGGCCTCTCCCATTGCAGAGCACAGGCTCCAGATGCGCAGGCCCAGCGACCACGGCCCACGGGCCCAGCCGCTCCATGGCACGTGGGATCCTCCTGGACCGGGGCACAAACCCACCCCCCCTGCGTTGGCAGGCGGACTCTCAACCACTGTGCCACCAGGGAAGCACCAGAAGTATATATTTTTAGGAGCATATTATTTATGTGTGTAGATATATGTTCAGCATATATCATATATACATAAAACTTTTATATATATAAAATCAAGAGAATGATAAACACGAGATTCAGGCCAATGTAATGGGTGGGAGAGAAGCACAGAGGCTGTTATAAGTCATTCAATGTATCAATTCCAGGTTGAGTGGTGAGTTCAAAAGTACTGCTGCTTATTATTATTAATAAACACACAAAAGAATAAACAAAAATGCCTTCTCCAAGACCAGTCATAATAAGGTGTCCAATTCTGTATAACTAAGGTTTGAATAAAATTAAAAGAAAAAATATTGGTAGATGTTACATAAATTCAACTAGAAGGATTAATAACATGGCTAATAAAGTACTTTTCAGACTCCAACTTTATTTCTCCTTCTTACTTTGTGTAAAATGCACTTAATTAGGAATGAAGTGCCTTGTTTAGTTGTTACACAGGCAAAAAGGCTAGCAAGACATAAAGATATAAATGCAAAGGAAAATGTGTGTACATCATTCTGAGCACACCACAAACTCTCGGTTAAAGCACAGCTGGTTCCTGTAAATCAATAGGGGAGGAGGGTGGTGAGAGGAGAGAAGAAACTAGGCAGGGTTAGACTCCTGGGAGCAATCAGCAGTTTTCATGCCAGTTCTTAGAGTTAAGCCTGGACAGAGCTAAGACAGTTCTATTAATGACATGGACAATTATGAAAAATCTCTATATTTCTTTTGAAACACCAATAGTCCACAATAGTAAACAGTTTTGATCATAAAATAATTTGTAAATTAAACGTTTTATTAACAACTGCTCTAGCCTGTTTGCTTAAACAGAGCTCTGATGAGATTCCTGGGTTATGTAATTATGGATTTACCCAATTTATTGTTCTTCCATTTCTCTACTTCCTCTTGTCTTACTTCCTTCTTTAAAGGTCATATGCTTTGACTCACCCTGGCCCATTATATTGATGCCTAACTTACCAATTTAAAAGATAATTTGAAAATTTCTTTTATATAAATGTGAGTGAGATAAGCTCAGCATTCAGCAGGTGTGGCTTTTTGTAATAGGATTCATTAACTTTCTGCTGATTCCCATGTGACCTCTTCAGCAATGATTGTTCAAGTGTCCAATGATCATGAGAAAACTGTACCTTTTAATTTATAAATGCTGATTTTGACAGGAAGAGGCAACATGATTATAAACATGTCATACCTTTTATGCCTTTTAATATAATGTGTTTGAAATTAATCTGATAATGTAATGTTAAACATGTGTCACCTATGTTGACCCATAGTGTCAATATAATGAAGCATATAAAACTCTCCCTAAGAGTCACAGAGTTTGTTTGTTTATGAGTCTGTCACCAAACAGACTTTAGTAAAGTCTGTTACTACCTCCTACTCATGAAACTATAGCTTGATCTCTGAAGAATTTGATCTTTGAACATAGCAATGTAATGAGAAGAACAAGACTGTTAACTGTACTTACTCTGAAATAAGCAAATAAAAGTGTCTTCAGGGACTTCCCTGGTGGTCCAGTGGGTAAGACTCTGAGCTCCCAAAGCAGGGGGCCTGTGTTCGATCCCTGGTTGGGGAAATAGATCCCACATGCATGCCACAACTAAGAGTTTGCATGCCACAACTAAGAAGTCCACATGCTGCAACTAAAAAAGATCCCACATGCCGCAACTAAAGATCCCACGTGCCGCAACTAAAGATCCCACATGTTGCAACAAAACATCCCATGTGCCACAACGAAGATCTCTCATGCCACAGCTAAGACCCGGCGCAGCCTAAATAAATAAATAATGAATAAATATATTTTTAAAAAAGGTCTTCATTCTCTGTAACAATTCCATCTGCTAGAATTGTGTATGTTATGCCATTACCCTGCACTGGGACTACTACAAGTTTTCTAATAACTCTCCCTCCCCCCCAGTCTCTACCTATTTAAGCCATACTTCCACCACAGCTAGTTTCTTCTAAAACAGAAATCAAATGATGCATTTTCTTTCTTAAAATCCTTTAATGGCTCCTTAGGAAAAAGTCCCAAATTTTCAACATGGCATAAAAGACTTTTACATGGGAACCCAACCTCTCTCTCCAGCTCATTTTTTGCTATTCCCTTGTACTATCTGTAAGAGGTATACCAAAGTCACTGTATATTTTCTGAATATGCCATGCACTTTTATACTTATGTGCCTTTGAATCTAATGTTCCCTTTGCCTGGACTATTTTTTTCTGCTTTAGCCTTCATTCAAGACTCATGTCCTCTGTGCAATTTCTCTCAGTATCTCTCCTACTCCAAAAGACTTGTCTTTTCTTCTTTAATTCCATGGATGTATATATATGTGTGTGTGTGTGTGTGTGTGTGTGTGTGTGTGTGTGTGTGTGTGTATGTGTGTTTTAACGTCTCTCATAATTAACTAAATTATTTATTTACATTCCTGTCTGACTTACCCACCAGGCTGTGAGTGCCCAGGGAATAATGATATGTGGTGTATGGCTTGTACTTTATCAATCTTTCTATTTCTGGTACAGACCTGATACTTAGTAAAAACCTTAACATTTTTTAATAAAACATTAGAAAATACAGATAAACATGAAGAAAAATGTAATCTCCTACAATCTTACCATCAGGGAGAACCGGTGTTAAGATTTTCTATGTATGTAAAGCAAACGATATTTCTTTTCAAAATGGTAGCAGGATATATATTTTATTTCATAATTTCCTTTAAAAAATGAATTGTACACTGTGAATATATTTCCAAGTCATAAAATATTTTAAATCATAATACTTGATAGTTGCATTACATTTCATTGTATGCAATGCCCTTATATTTGTACATTTGAGTTATTTTAATTTTTTAGGATTATAAATGATTGCATGGCGCCCACTGAGTTCTTTTGATAAAATCACAGTAATGAAATGGTCCATCAAAGCACAAGTTTTAGTGGCAGGGACCAAACTCTCAGAAACTTCTGAGATCTACACCCTCTTTCTGTCTGCCCCATTGGTTCTTAGGCCTTAGTACCACGGGGGAATGGAATAAATATAACAGGGTAACAAGAAAGGAGGGAGAAGAAAATCTGAGATAAGTGGAGGAGATGATTTTGATTGCCTGGAGTGTGGGAGGAGTTTGCTGTATTTTCTTTGGTTTTGTTTTTGGAATAGCTGCAAAGTACATGAAAGAGATTGAGAGTGAGTGAGATTTTTAGAAGGTTTTGTTACAGGTTTTGAACATATTCCAGATTTGGTGTTTTGGGGGGACCACGTTAAAGATTCTAATGCTTTTAATTCCCCTCAGGTTGAAGGACGATCGTTCCTCTAAATGCAGTGCCTTGCTGAGGCTGACTTCGAGAGAGAGAGCTGATGCTGCTTTCCACAATTCCCCCCTATTTTTAAGACAATCAGCATGTATTTTTTCAAATTGTCTTCCAGAAAAAAGTACCAATTTAGATTATCATCAACAGTGGAGGAGTGCTTTTTTCTCTTTGAGTGGACAGATAGATGAATAGGTGGATGGATAGATGTTTATGGCCAGATGGACAAACAGAGTATTTCGGAACCAATGAAAAGGAAAGCAAAACACGTTCCTTGCAGGGAGTTAATAATACTTTGATCTGTCTAGAGTTACTGGTTCCATTCCAGGTACTGCTCATCAGGTAGCAAATGAAATAAACTCTGAGCAAGGAATTCTGTTTTATGTAGGTGAGAACAGGATTTATGAGGCAACTTAGAAGTCCATCAGGATAGCAAAACAAAAAAAAAATCTCAAAATGTTAGTCTGGTGTGTTAGAGAAATATAGATACTTGAGCGAGATAGCTGAAAGAAAACTTGTTTGGTGGGAGGAAATGAAGCACAGCAAAATTACAAAAGAGTTTGAGGAAAGCTGGTAGAGTGAAATGAAAACTTGTCCCTAGCCATTGAGCAACCGCAGGATGATGTCTGTGGTCACAAAATAAATCCACTCTACTTCTGTTTGTAGAAGTTGCTAGATATCAGGGCAGTAATAAAGGTTTTTCATACACAGATTTTAGTGCCTGAAGAGCAGAAAATAAGAGTGGAGTGAATAGAGTTTTGTTTATTTTAATATTAGTAGAACAACAATAATAACGGTAATTAAGTTATTTACATGGTTTGTCTCATCGATATTTGCATAAAATAAAAAGTAGACACTTGAACCAACTATATATAGACCTATATTTGGAATTATATATAGACCTTGACCAAAGATTATGAAACATTTGATGGTTTATATGTGTCTAGAATATTTATTTTATAGAAAGTAAAAATTCTGGGTGACATTTGATTTCTGTTTTTATGAAGACTACATTGAGAACAAAGCTAGCGATCTGTGAGTGAGGAAGCATGAAAAAGAAGCAGCATAATGGTAGAATTAAAAGACCTAGGGACCGGCACATATATACAATGGAATATTTCTCAGCCATGAAAGAAACGAAACTGAGTTATTTGTAGTGAGGTGGATGGATCTAGAGACTGTCATACAGAGTGAAGTAAGTCAGAAAGAGAAAAACAAATACCGTATGCTAACACATATATATGGAATCTAAAAAAAAAAAAAGTTGGTCCTGAAGAACCTAGGGGCAGGACAGGAATAAAGACGCAGACGTAGAGAATGGACTTGAGGACACGGGGAGCAGTAAGTATAAGCTGGAGAGAAGTGAGAGAGAGGCATGGACTTATATACACTACCAAATGTAAAATAGATAGCTAGTGGGAAGCAGCTGCATAGCACAGGGGGATCAGCTCGGGGCTTTGTGACCTCCTAGAGGGGTGGGATAGGGAGAGTGGGAGGGAGATGCAAGAGGGAGGGGATATGGGGATATATGTATACATATAGCTGATTCTCTTTGTTATACGGCAGAAACTAACACAACATTGTAAAGCAATTATACTCCAAAAAAAGATGTTAATAAATAAATAAATAATAAAAATAAAACAAGTAGAAAAAGAAAAAAATATCTAGGGACCTAGTTTTTGCCCATGATGAAGCAAACGAGATGCAGAGAGGGTAAGATTTCTTGGGCTTCCAGCTGGTTGCAGCCTCTCCTCCTCCTCTTCACTGTCTTCTGCTCTTTCTGTCCAACTGAGCTGAGTGAAGAGTGAGCTCTGAGGGGAAAGATCCTAGGGAGAAAGGGCAGAAAGCACCATCTAGGGCCAATTTGGTATCAGGACTATATTGAGCCTATAAATCTGTGACAGAATTATCATCTATAGAAGTGAGACACAACCTCTCATAGAATCAAGGTCAAGCAGTTTCAAAGGCAATGACTTGAATACTAGGGGAGAGGGCACAATTAACAACAGTAAGTCATAAAATGCACAACTCTCCTTACCCTGATGTTTTGAATGACTTTACCCTCTAAATAGCTCTTAATGGAGAATTTTGCTGGGTCAAACATAGGGAGAATGGAGTGGGGTTGCTTGTCAGCAGGGGAGACAAAAGAAATGCTTCAATATTGCCCTAAAATACATCTTCAAAGTGTGTGCCAGAACAATGCACACATACTTCAACAGAAGGCTGCAGCTAAGGCTGGAATGCTTAAGAGTCCTTTCAGCTAAAACTCTTAAACTTCAGCCAAAAAGTGAGGGCTCAGTAGCTGTAGCTGTCACTGAAATCTCTGGTCATTTTCATCATACCTGTAAACATTGAAAATAGTCACCTCAGAAGCAGCATTTCTGAATACCAAGGATCTGAATACCTACATATCTTAAGGACACATGTGCAGGATAGATGGCCTTTCTTTTGACTTCTCTGGCTTGTCGCTTTGGGAAGAAAACACACCTCACTCTAACACAAAGTAAGGCAGCTTGTGTGGCAGTTTTTTCCGCTAGGTCAACTTGTTAGAATTGGAAAACTGTAAAACTCCTTCCAGCCTGAAAAGTAGAGATTGTTTTTCAAATTAGTCCTTCAAAGGACCGCATTCCTTATGATTCCATTCTGATGAAAAATATTGTCTTTCTTTTAATTGCCCATAACTTCTAACAGCATGATCCCCCATTTTGTTCTGAAAGCAAACTCATGCACACAAAATATTTTAGTGTGTTTGACAGTATAAGGCACTGGGATAACCTTCATAAAAGGAAAGGGAGCAG
This sequence comes from Orcinus orca, assembly GCF_937001465.1. Taxonomy (NCBI): domain Eukaryota; kingdom Metazoa; phylum Chordata; class Mammalia; order Artiodactyla; family Delphinidae; genus Orcinus; species Orcinus orca. The sequence goes on along the minus strand of NC_064559.1, from coordinate 3,180,994 downwards.
GACCCAAAGATAAGAAAATCTTTAGACTCATGAAGTTAAAAACCTTCTATGGGGAATACACTCTGCATATCTATAACTTTCACAGAATGCAGTCTGTGAGAAAGGCAAGCAAAGCTCTGTGTGCGTTGCAGGGGAAGGGGAGGTAATCACCATTGCAGGGGAAGAGGTTGGGAGCAGTGTTTCCCACGAGAAGGAAGATAACTAAGCCAATACAGTCATTTTGCTAAATATCCAGATTAACGTTCTTGAAAAACTGTTTTAACATCTTTTTCCACTCTTCAATAGCTCAACTTTCACCAATTTATGACCATGGTTTACAGTTTCTTTCACCTTTAGCTGCTGAGTAAGATTCTTTCATTGATCTATTGGCTCCTTCTGACCTTTTGGACTTGACATGTCTTCAAAGAACAGAAATCAACTGGTTAATCACAGAATCAGATGATCACTATACTAGAGCAAAGACAAATTCTAAGGGTAATCTTTCACTAGACAAGGCACCATTGGGAAAAAAATACGTTCACTATATTCTTTGGACTTCGAGTAAATGTTCTCAGCTCCATTTCATTTTTTCCCCTGGGGCCCAGAGAGAGTCTTTAATGTAGTAGACAGTATAAAGGATTAGGATCAGTCCATGGGGAGGAAGAGTATGGGAAAGGTGGGGGAAAAAATGCAAGGGGGCTTCCCTGGTGGAGCAGTGGTTGAGAATCCGCCTGCTGATGCAGGGGACACAGGTTCGTGCCCTGGTCCGGGAAGATCCCACATGCCGCGGAGCGGCTAGGCCCGTGAGCCATGGCCACTGAGCCTGTGCGTCCGGAGCCTGTGCTCCGCAACGGGAGAGGCCACAACAGTGAGATGCAAGGAAGTAGATGGGTAAGAAAATAATTTTGTCCTTTATGTATTGAATTTAACCTTCTTGAATTGCTCTATTTAATCAATGTTTTTTTTTCGTAATTTCCTCAATATTCAGACTTCCATCCAATATGAAATTTCTTTTACCTTCATATCATTAAGAAGAGTTTTTCATTCCTCTCATTCATTCATCCATCAAATACTAACTAAATAATGACATTAAGCAATGTTAGGTATGGTTCCAGCCATAAGAGTCTATATCCTAGTTGGAGTAGATATTTAATAAAGAGTTTACCTTTATTTACCAAAAACAAATAAAGTGTATAAGTTCAGATACTGATAAATAATACAAAAAAACAAAAAACAGGGAAAAGATGAGGCCAGGCAGGTAGACAGGCTCAGTTCCTGTAGGGCCTTTGGTAAGGAGTTTGGATTTTATTTTTTTTGTAATGGGAAACCACTGGAAGGTTTTAAGCAAACAGTGATAATTATCACACTAATGATTTAAAAGTGGCTGCTGTGTAACTGCCTGTGGATAAGAGTAGAAGCTGGGAGACCACTTAGGAGGAAATCAGGACTATGGATGAAGGATGTTGATGGCCTGGACTAGGATGTTAGCAATGGCCAGAATTGAAATATATCTTGGATATAGAGCCACCAAGGCTTACTGGTAGAGTGAAAGAGGAATGGGGTTTGCATAAAATGAAAAAAGAACATGATTCCTAGGCATGGACCTGAGCAAGAAGGTAAATAGAATTCCTTTGCAGAGGAATTTTAGTTGCTTGTTAATACACGTGTATTAATTCATGTCTTCTATTTTCTAGCACATGTATGTATGCATGCACAGATAATGACGTGTTTACATGATGAAGAGTTCAAGTGTTATTCGGGGAGAAATCTGTGGATGATACCCATTTTTATGCCTTCCAAAATCATATATCCAATCACATATTTGTTATCTCCCCTTGGACTTCTAAGACATTTTAAGATATATCACTGCTGCCACCCTAGTCCAAGTCTTGGACAAACACAACAGCCTCTTAACTGGTGTATCTGGTCTTCTTACAATTTTCCCAACTCTTCTCTACATAACAGCCTAAGGAATCTTAAAATCGCAGCTTGCTTTCCTACCTAAGATCTTCCAATGGTTTTCCATTGTGTCTAGGATAAAATCTGTCTGCCTTTCCCTCTAAGATCCTAGGATCTCTGGCTATTTCATTCTCCCCAGCCTCAGCAGCTACTCTTCTCCACTCTCATTCTTTCTGCCTTTCTGTCTGCTCCAAGAAAGTGCCCAGCCCATTATCTATCGCCTCAGTGTTTCTCTTTGGACAGTCGTTCATCTACCCAAGATGCTCTTTCTGTAGCCCTTCGCATGGTTCCTTCCTTCTCATTATTCAGGTCATATGCCTCCCCCTCAGAAAGGCTGCCCCTGAGCACACTCTAAATGGACACCCGTTAAGACACTACCGCATTACCCTGCTTGCATTTCTTTCATAGTGCTTAGGTCTCATCGAATTTATTTATTCGTTTTCTTCTCCACTGTCTTTCTCCTCCCTGAATGTTCACCACTGTATCCCTAGTACCTAAAGCAATGTTAGCACATAGCTGGCACCCAATAAGATTTTGTTGAATACATGAATTCTCCTTTTATGTAAAATTTAGAAACAAAAAAGCTGGACTGAAGCCTGGTATGAAGTAATAAGAAACGATGACACATGTCACATGCATTGGCCAACACGGCATGTGGTAGCCTTCCTTAGCATTTTGAAATTTAGAACCAGAAAAGTTAGAACTATCGTCATACTTTGGGGAAAACACAAGAAAGAAGGCAAAACAAAAGTCAGAATTAGTACAAACTGTATAACTCTATGTGCGATATAAAATATATTGATCTATATACAACCCAGAACAGTGTCTGGCACATATTAGGCCCTTAATAAATTTTTGTTGAGTAAATGAATGAATGAATGATCTAAAGGCCTGCAAATCATTAGACCAAAAGCAAAACCAAAATGATTAAACTTTAACTAATGGGGATATTTTTACTCCAAAATAGAAGTTCTGCTAAGGGAGGGGAAATACAGTTTAGCTGATGCAGTCCCACATTAAGCAGAGCTAGGTTTCATATAATAACGACAGAGCAGAGGAGAGCCCCTCCTACATCTTGCTAAATGTGGGCCATCTCAGCCCCTTCATCTCACCGGCTCTGTGAGAGAGGAGGCCTAACTTCACCACCCTAGGACCAGCTCCACTGCGCCAGCCAAATAAGGTGACTAAACAGGTTTTACTCCCAAGTACTCAGATAACTAGTGAACATTCAACATGATAGTTTTGCGTTAACTTCATGTTTCTTGACCCTTTTATTCTTATTAGACAGTATAAACTGAGTTATTAACCAAAGTGGGGCAAATGTTTTGATTAAAATGACTATTTACACTAATAATCTGTTTTTAAAGAGTAGCCAATTTGGGGATTAATCAAATTCAATTTGCTTTATTTTCTATTTTTAAAAATGCTGTACTGAAAAAGCAGGGGAAAACAGAAACTTTTGTATTTAATGGAAATAAAATCGCTTTTCTAGAAAAGAGCAAACTAAACTAATACCACATTTTAAAAAGGTGTATTTAAATATCAGAAAAGTTTCAAAAGAAAGTGAACAATCCTTACAAATGATTAGTAATAATCATTAAAATACGTGAAATAGGTAAGGAAGATTAGAGGTACAAACTTCCACTTACAAGATAAATGAACTGTACATCGTGAGGAATATAGTCAATAATTATACAGTATCTCTGTATGACAACAAACACGTGGTCAAAAAGTACAAACTTACAGTTATAATGTAAATAAGCACTAAGGGTGTAATGTACAACATGTAATTAATACTGCTATATATTATATATGAAAGCTAAGAAAGTAAATCCTAAGAGTTCTCATCACAGGAGAAGATCTTTTTCTTTTATTTTGTATCTGTATGAGATGAGGGATAATGTTCACTAAACTTATTGCAGCAATCATCTCATGATGTATATAAGTCAAATCATTATGCTGTACACTTTAAACTTATACAGTGTTGTATGTCAATTATACCTCAATAAAACTGGAAGAAAAAATTAAAGAAGTTAATCTCTGATAAACAAATAAAAAAGAGTAATGATAATTAATATAATACTGCTAACAGGAATAATATATCCAAAGAGATTCTTACCAAGCCACCACCAATGACAGCTATGTTTTTCCTTTGAATATCAGAAGAATCCATCACTGCCAAAGTGGTTTCCATAATTTTTGCTGGTCTTGTCACGGAGAAGACTGTCTCCTACACACTGATTTCCTCCGGTCTTTACTCTGCCCAAAGCCCTGCAATTGTGAGCCAGCAGCATTATTTGAGCAAGGCTAATTTTCCTTGAACTTAGAAGGTAGCATTTAACCCGTTAGTTGCCCAAAGGACAATCAGCTCAACTTTAGGAAAAAAGGGAATTCATTGCAATAATCAAAATTTGAAAAATCCAGACAAGTGAAGCTACTCACTATCTTATGTGTAAAACAGAATTTTTAAAGCACAGTTTTACAGCTTTTCTTCTTCCTTTTCTAAACTGTGTATTCTTACTTTCATTTTCATCCATGACTAACCATGAATGATACTTCCCTGGTCTCATGTCCCAGAGCATCTTACACTTTTCTTAGGAAGATGGCATGGTTTCATAATTGATCTGTGGATTATTCTTGTTATTAAGACTGGTCAGGAATTTCAGCTAAATGGTCCTCATGGATTGTCTTTTTTTGCATCAAATGCTAGAAACATTAGAATCTAATTTGTGCATTAACTCTAGGGGAGATGGTTAATATTATGCTTTTTATAAATTCACTCATGGTTTCATATTATCTTTCCACTTCTTTGTCTTCTTTCACCCCATTTTAAAAGCATATTTTAAATTTTTTGTGCATATTTTTGAATTGAGAGTTTCTTAAAAATGGAGCATGATGTGTAAGATAAAGTAAGAACGTAAATGAAGATGCTTTCTCCCTGGTGAGGGCAGACAGACTTCAGAACGGTTTTTCCCTGGTGAGGAACTAGAGTTAGACATCATTCAATAGTGACCCTTGTGGATAAGTATGGTTAGAGTTGCTAGAAGAAGTTGTTGTTAGGAATTTTTATTTATTTATTTACAATAGGTAATATTACATTCACATGGTATGAAATACAAGAGGCACAAAAGGGTATACGGTGAATAGTCATTTTTCTTCTAATCCTGTCCCTTGGCCACCTATTTCTCCTGCCCAGAGACATCTACTGTTTTGGTGTCTGGGTTTCCCTACTCTTCTGTAAACAGCACTCTCTTTCTCTCTCTCTCTCTCTCTCTCTCTCTCTCTCTCTCTCTCCCTCCCTCCTCCTCCCTTCCTTTTCATAAATAGTGGCCAATTTTACATACTTTTCCACGCTCTATTTTTTCATTTACAACATAAACTCAAGAATTCCAACAGAGAACAGTTTCATTTGTTTTTTAAAATTGTGGACTGTAACACAAAAAACTAAAGTACATAAAACACAAGTGTAGAGTACAATAACTTATTGTAAAGCAAGCACCCATGTATTCACTACTCAGGCTACAAAAAATCATTGCCAGAACCCCAAAAGTCTACATGTGTTCCCTGCTGATCACCACCCCCTTCACAGAGGTAACCACCACTCATACAAGTATCCTTAAAATACTTTAGGTTTGCACTTTTGCCTCATTTTAAACTTTACTGTAAATGAATTTATGTTGGGTTTTTTTCTTTGAAATTTGCTTTTTTTCTCAATATTATGCTTCTTAAGATCCATCTGTGTTATTCCATGGAGTTCTAGTTCACTCGTTTTCATGTATCCATTCTACTGCTGATGGATATTTGGGTGTTTCCAATTTTTTAATATTTTGAATAATGCTGCTGCTTGACCAACCTTGTATATATGATGTAGTGCACATACATATGAGTATGTATAGGAATTACATACTGGTTATGCATATTTTTAACTTTCCAAAATAAACCACAGTTATGTTCCAAAGTATTATACTAACTTTTACTTGGCACAGTGTATAGAAATTTCTCTTCTGCTACATCCTCATCAGCATGTACTTCGTTAGTACATCTAGTTTTTGCTGGTCTGGTGGGTGTGTACTGTATCTCACTGTCATTTTAATTTGCATTCTTTGATTATTAATGAAGTTGGGCACCTTTTCTCCTGTTCATTCACATTTGTTTTTCTTCCTCTGTATAGTGTTCATTTTTCTTTTGGGTAGTCTTTTTTTTTTTAACTGACACTGGATATGAGTTTTATTCTTTTTATATATTGCAAATAACTTCTTCTACTCTGTAGCTTGCCTTTTTGCTTTCTTAATGATGTGTTTTGATGGAAAGATATTCTGAATTTTAACATATCAAATGTTATCAACCTTTTCCCTTATGGGTTTATTTTGATGGTTATTTATTTGGGGGGAGTAGGTACTCATGTTATCTAATTTCCATACAAGCATTTTAAACTGAGTGCTCAAAATTCTTCTTGAAAATTAAAAAAAAAAAAACTGCAGGAGGGAGATCAAGATGGCAGAATAGAAGGATGTGGAACTCACCTCCTCCCACAAATACATCAGAAATACATCTACATGTGGAACAATTCTCACAGAATACCTACTGAATGTTGACAGAAGATCTCATACAACCAAAGCTTCAAGACAGATTACCATGTAATCAAGTAGAATGAAAGGGGGAAAAAAAGGAATTGGTAGGGGACCCGCATCCCTGGTAGGGAGCTATGAAAGAGGAAAATTTCCCAGGAACACCCTTCAACATCTGAGATAACAGCCAGGATACATAGGGAGCTTCAGAGGCTCAGAGGAGAGTGCAGCAGCAGAATTGTGGCAGGCAGAGCAGAGTGAGACCAGCACAGACAGTCCTGGTCACCTGCCGGCACTCCCCAGACTGAAATGCATGTCTGCTGGTGTGCGGGAGCTGGCTACTGAAATTTGGGCTTCAGCAGACAGACTTGGGGAGGGGATTGGGGTTGGCTCCATGGAGACAGCCTGAGGGGGCTGGAGTGTGGTCTGAGCAGCAACCACAGGTGTACATAGGACTGGCCCTGGTCCACCATAGAAGCCCCATTGTTAACACAAGCATGAAGCGGGGACACTGCCCTGCCATAGCAGCCTCATTCTCAGCATGCTCACAGTGGGCATGGCTCCACCTCTACAAACTCTAGGAGTGTGCAAGCAACAGTGGGTTGTCTGCATGCAGAGGCAGAGCTGAACTCTGAGCCAATCCCCAGGGGCTGCATGACTTAGAAAGAAGGGCTGAAATCTGAGCCATGTGTCAGCAGCTGTGTGATCCACAGATTTATGCCACCAGTGGCAGCTTTGTGAACTCAGTGCCTGCTGGACATCCAAGTGGATTACTGGTGCTCCCAAAACTGGGGTGGGGCCAGTGATAGCAGCTGCAGTCTTTGCAGGTGGGCACATGGAGAGGCAGAGCTGGGGACTGGACTGATTCCATAGCTCCCATGGCAGGTATAAGTGCACAACTGTGGTGGTCCCGATGCCTAACTTCAGCAAATCTGCACTGATGAATCTGCACTGGTGGCTTTGTGAGCACAGTGTCTGAAGAACACCCAGGCCAATCACCTGCATTCCCATGGTTGAGGTGGGGCTGAGGGCAGTGTCAAAAACCATGTACTTTGTGAGCCCGCACAATGGGTGACAGACACCACAGAGTACACAGAGTGCACTTCCTAGTGGACAGCTCCTAGGGAGGAGTGGCTCCTCTTCAGGCAAAAGTGCTCCAGTCCCACCTACCTCACACTGCAGCTGAGAAACAGATATGGGATCTTCTGCTCCGACAACTGGGGAGCAGACCCTACCCCCAACAGGGCTGTGACAACCACAGACAAAGAGGAGGGCCCACTCAACATCTAGTGCAGGCTGTGTTCACCACAACACCAATCACACAACCTGTCAAAGGGATAAAGAGCAGCACACACTGAGGAAAGATATGGCAGGCATTCATACTAAAAATAGCTCTTACACAAAAAATATTAGACTCATGCATGCTACACGGGGATGCTACCACGTAAAAACAGCCTTTCAAGAACATAGTAGATAACTGCTTCTCCTAAATTCATAGAGAAACATAAGTAAAATGAAGAAGCAGAGGAACCAGTCTCAGTTAAACAATCAAGAGAATTCCCCTGAAAGAACAAACAATGAAACAGAACTCTCTAGTCTATTAGATCCTGAGTTCAGAAAAGAGGTAACAGAAATACTGAAGGAATTAAGAAAGGCTATCGATAGAAATGCAGATCACTGTAAAAAAGAACTAGAAACTATAAAGAGAAGACAATTAAAATTAGAAAATTCGGGGCTTCCCTGGTGGCACAGTGGTTGAGAGTCCACCTGCCGATGCAGGGGACATGGGTTCGTGCCCCGGTCCGGGAAGATCCCACATGCCGTGGAGCGGCTGGGCCCATGAGCCATGGCCGCTGAGCCTGCGCGTCTGGAGCCTGTGCTCCACAACGGGAGAGGCCACAAGAGTGAGAGTCCTGCATACTGCAAAAAAAAAAAAAAAAAAAATTAGAAAATTCATTTGCCAAAAAGAAAGCTGCACTAAAGGCAATAAATACAAAACTAAATAATGCAGAAGAACGAATAAATGATCTGCAAAATAAAAAAATAGAAAACATGCAATAAGAACAGAAGACACAAAGACATATGAAAAAAAAATGAAAGCACTATACGAGACCCATGGGATAATATAGTGTCCCAATCTACACATAATAGGGATCCCAGAAGGAGAAGAAAGAGAAGAAGGGATTAAAACTGCATTTGAATAACTTATGCCTGAAAACTTCCCAAACATAAAGAAGGAAACAGATATCCAGATACAGGAAGCACACAGGGTCCCAAACAAGATGAGCCCAAACAGACCTACACCAAGATGCATTGTAATTAAAATGGCAAAAGTCAAAGATAAAGAGAGGATTCTAAAGGCAGCGAGAGAAAAACAAAGAGTTAGTTACAAGAGAAGCCCCATAAGGCTATCAGCTAATTTCTCTACAGAAAGTTTGCAGGCCAGAAGGGAATAGCAAGATATATTCAAAGCACTGAAAGGGAAACACTTGCAACATAGGATACTCTAACCAGCAAGATTATCATTTAGAATAAAAGAGATAAAAATTTCTCAAATAAGCAAAAACTAAAAGAATACAGCAATACTAAACCTATCCTAAAAGAAATATTGAAAGTTCTTCTCTAAATAGAAAAGAAGCAAGAAACTACAGGAAAGAGAAAATCACAGTTGGAATGTAAATCACTCAAATAAACCAGTACACAGATTAAAAAAAAAAAAAAAAAGCAAAAAAATTCTTATGAAAGAGCAGATAACTAGAATGAACAGCAAAAGGATAAACATGAAGATGTGAAAGGGGACATCAAAATCATCAAATGTGGGGTTGGGGAGCTAAGAAAATGTAGATTTATTTTTTAGAATGTGTTTGACCCTATATGACTACCAGTCTAAAGCAAGTAGATATAGTAATGGGTTAGCATACTTGAAAAACAGGATAACTACAAATCAAAAACATACAATAGATTTACAGAAATCAAAAAGCAGAGAACACAATCATAATGCAAAAGAAATCCATCAAACCACAAAAGGAAAAACAAAAAGAAAAATAAAGGAAGAAAGAAAAAATACAAAATCAACTGGAAAATAAGGTTTAAAAAGGGAAGAAATACATATCTAATCAAATTTACCTTAAATGTTAATGGATTAAATGCTCCAATCAAAAAAACAGAATGGCAGATTGGATAATAAAACAAGAGCCTACAACTTGCTGTCCTTATGGCGAATGACACACAGATTGAAAGTGAGGGGATGGAAAAAGATATTTCATGAAATGGAAATGACAAGAAAGTGGGGGTAGCAAAAGTCATGTCAGACAAAATAGACTTTAAAACAAAGGACATAAAGAAAGATAAAGAAGGACACTACATAATGATAAAGGGATCAATAAAAGGCTATTACACTCATTAACATATATGCAGCCGATATAGGAACACCTAAATACATAAAACAAATACTAAGAGACATAAAGGGAGAAATTGAATGGAATATTATCATATTAGGAGAGTTTTACACCCCACTAACATCAGTGGACAGATCTTCAAGAAAAAATCAGTAAGGCAACAGAGATCCTAAAAGACACAACAGAACAGTTAGACTTGATATTTTCAGGACATTACATGCAAAAAAACCAGAGACTCCATTTTGTGAGAACACCAAAATCACAACTAACTGCTGAACAATCATCAACAGGAAGACACTGGAACTTACCAAAAAAGACACCCACATCCAAAGACAAAGGAGAAGCTGAAATGAGATGGTAGGAGGGGTACAATCACAATAAAATCAAATCCCATAACCACTGGATGGGTGACTCACAAACTGGAGAACAATTATACCACAGAAGTCCACCCACTAGAGTGAAGGTTCTAAGCCCCACATCAGGCTTCCCAACCTGGGGGTCTGGCAACAGGAGGAGGAATTCCCAGAAAACTGGACTTTGAAGGCTAGCGGGATTTGATTGCAGGACTTCAACAGGACTGGGGAAAACAGAGACTCCATGCTTGGAGGGCACACACAAAACAGTGTGTGCATGAGGCCCCAAGGGAAAGGAGCAGTGACCCCGTAGGAGACTGAATGAGACCTAGCTGCTAGTGTTGGAGGGTCTCCTGCAGAGGCGGGGGTGGCTGTGGCTCACTGAAGGGACAAGGACAGTGGCAGCAGAAGTTCTGGGAAGTACTCCTTGGCATGAACCCTCCTGGAGTCCACCATTAGCCCCAACAAAGAGCCTGTAGCCTCCAGTGATGGGTCACTTCAGGCCAAACAACCAACAAGGAGGGAACATAGCCCCACCCATCAGCAGGCAAGTGGATTAAAGATTTACTGAGCTCTGCCAACCAGAGCAACAGCCAGCTCTACCCACCACCAGTCCCTCCCATCAGGAAGCTTGCACAAGCCTCTTAGATAGCCTCATCCACCAGAGGGCAAACAGCAGAAGCAAGAAGAACTACAATTCTGCAGCCTGTGGAAAGAAAACCACATTCACAGAAAGACAGACAAAATGAAAAGGCAGCGGACTATGTACCAGATGAAGCAATAAGATAAAACCCCAGAAAAATAGCTAAATAAAGTGGAGATAGGCAACCTTCCAGAAAAAGAATTCAGAATAATGATAATGAAGATGATCCAAGAACTTGGAAAAAGAATGGAGGCAAATATCGAGAAGATGCAACAAATGTTTAACAAAGACTTAGAAGAATTAAACAACAAATAAACAGAGATGAACAATACAATAACTGAAATGAAAAATACACTAGAAGGAATCAATAGCAGAACAACTAAGGCAGAGAATGGATAAGTGACCTGGAAAAGAGAATGGAGGGAAATCAATGCCATGGAACAGAATAAAGAAAAAAGAATGAAAAGAAATGAAGACAGCCTAAGAAATCTCTGGTATAACATTAAATGCACCAACATTCACATTAGAGGAGTCCCAGAAGGAGAAGAGAGACAAAAAGGACCCGAGAAAATATTTGAAGAGATTATAGTTGAAAACATCCCTAACATAGGAAAGGAAATATCCACCAAAGTCCAGGAAGTGCAGAGAGTTCCAGGCAGGATAAACCCAAGGAGAAACATGCCGAGACACATAGCAATCAAATTGACAATCATTAAAGACAAAGAAAAATTATTAAAAGCAACAAGAGAAAAACAACAAATAACATACAAGGGAACTCGCATAAGGTTAACAGCTGATTTTTCAGCAGAAATTCTACAAGCCAGAAGGGAATGGCATGATATATTTAAAGTGATGAAAAGGAAGAAGCTACAACCAAGATTACGGCACCCAACAAGGATCTCATTCAGATTCGACAGAGAAATGAAAAGCTTTACAGAAAAGCAAATGCTAAGAGAATTCAGCACCACCAAACCAGCTCTACAACAAATGCTAAAGGAACTTCTCTAGGTGGGAAACACAAGAGAAGAAAAGGACCTACAAAAACAAACTCAAAACGATTAAGAAAATGGTAATAGGAACATGCATATCAATAATTACCTTAAACGTGAATGGATTAAATGCTCCAACCAAAAGACACAGGCTGGCTGAATGGATACAAAAACAAGACCCGTACATATGCTGCCAACAATAGACCCACTTCAGATCTAGGGACACAAACAGACTGAAAGTGAGGGGATGGAAAAAGATATTCCACGCAAATACAAGTCAAAAGAAAGCTGGAGTAGCAATACTCATATCAGATAAAATAGACTTTAAAATAATGTTACAAGAAAAAGGAAGGACCCTACATAATGATCAAGGGATCAATCCAAGAAGAAGATATAATGACTGTAAATATCTATGCACCCAAAATAGGAGCACCTCAATACATAAGGCAAATGCCAACAGCCAAAAGAGGAAATAGACAGTAATAAACAAACAAGGAAACAAAATTATCGACAAATAATTCTTGGGGACTTTAACACCTCATCTCAGAATAAAAGCAATATGATCATCCCAATAGATGCAGAAAAAGCTTTTGACAAAATTCAACACACATTTATGATAAAAACTCCAGAAAGTGGGCATAGAGGGAACCTACTTCAACATAATAAAGGCCATATATGACAAACCCACAGCAAACATCATTCTCAATGGTGAAAAACTGAAAGAATTTCTTCTAAAATTTGGAACAAGACAAGGATATCCACTCTCACCACTACTATTCAACATAGTTTTGGAAGTCCTAGTCATGGCAATCAGAGAAGAAAAAGAAATAAAAGGAACACAAATTGGAAAAGAAGTAAAACTGTCACTGTTTGTAAATGACATGATACTATACATAAAAACCCCTAAAGATGCCACCAGAAAACTACTAGAGCTAATCATGAATTTGGTAAAGTTGCAGGATACAAAATGAATGCACATAAATCTCTTGCATTCCTATACACTAACAATGAAAGATCAGAAAGAAATTAAGGAAACAATCCCATTCACCACTGCAACAAAAAGAATAAAATACTTAGGAATAAACCAACATAATGAGGTAAAAGACCTATACTCAGAAAACTATAAGACACTGATGAAAGAAATCAAAGATGACACAAACAGATGGAGAGATACACCATGTTTTTGGATTGGAAGAATCAGTATTGTGAAAATGACTATACTCCACAAAGGAATCTACATATTCAATGCAATCCCTGTCAAATTACCAATGGCATTTTTTACATAACTAGAATAAAAAATCTTAAAATTTGTATGGAGGTACAAAAGGCCCCATATAGCCAAAGCAATCTTGAGGGAAAAAAATGGAGCTGGAGGAATCAGACTCCCTGACTTCAGACCATACTACAAAGCTACAATAATCAAGACAATATCGTACTGGCACAAAAACAGAAATATAGATCAATGGGACAGGATAGAAAGCCCAGAGATAAACTGACACACCTATGGTCAACTAATCTATGACAAAGGAGGCAAGGAGACACAATGGAGAAAAGACAGGCTCTTCAATAAGTGGTGATGGGTAAAAGGGACAGCTACATATAAAACAATGAAATTAGAACACTCCCTAACACCATACACAAAAGTAAACTCCAAATGGATTAAAGACCTAAATGTAAGACTGGACACTACAAAACTTTTAGAGGAAAACACAGGAAAAACACTCTTTGACATTAATCACAGCAAGATTTTTTTTGACCCACCTCCTAGAGTAATGAAAATTAAAACAAAAATAAACAAATGGGACCTAAGTAACTGAAAACCTTTTGCACAGCAAAGGAAATGATAATATGAAAAGACAACCCTCAGAATGGGAGAAGATATTTGCAAATGAATCAATGGACAAAGGATTAATCTCCAAAATTTACAAGCAGCTCATGCAGCTCAATATCAAAAAAACAAACAATCCAATCCAAAAATGGGCAGAAGACCTAAATAGACATTTCTCCAAAGAAGATATACAGATGGCCAAGAGATACACAAAAAGATGCTCAACATCACTAATCATTAGAGAAATGCAAATCAAAACTACAATGAGGTATCACCTCACACCAGTTAGCATGAGCATCATCAGAAAATCTACAAACAACAAATTCTGGAGAGGATGTGGGGAAAAGGGAACCGTCTTGCACTGTTGGTGGGAATATAACTTGATATAGCCACTATGGAGAACAGTATGGAGATTCCTTAAGAAACTAAAGATCGAATTACCATATGACCCAGCAATCTCACTAATTGGTATATACCCAGAGGAAAACATAATTCAAAAAGACACATGCACCCCAATATTCATTGCAGCACTATTTACAATAGCCAGGTCATGGAAGCAATCTAAATGCCCACTGACAGATTAATGGATAAAGAAGATGTGGTACATATATACAATGGAATATTAGTCAGCCATAAAAAGGAATGAAATTGGGTCATTTGTAGAGACATGGATGGATCTAGAGACTGTGATACAGAGTGAAGTTAGTCAGAAAGAGGAAAACAAATATCGTATATTAAAACATATATGGGGAATCTAGAAAAAGGGCACAGACAAACCAGTTTGCAAGGCAGAAATAAAGACACAGATGTAGAGAACAAACATATGGACACCAAGGGAGGAAAGCAGGGGGTGGGGGTTGTGGTGGTGGGATGAATTGGAAGATTGGGATTGACATATATATACTAATATGTATAAAATAGATAACTAATAAGAACCTGCTGTATAAAAATAAATAAACAAACAAAAAAAGAAATAAATGAAATTTAGAAAAATAAAAAAAAATCAGAAAGAAAAAAGCCCAGAATACACATTTTTTTCAAGTGCACATGGAACATTCTCTCAAATAGACCACAAACTAGGACACAAAACAAGCCTCAACAAATTTAAGAGGATAGAAATTATTTCAAGCATCCTTTCTGACCACACTGGCATGAAACTAGAAATCAATCACAGAAAGAGAAAAAAGGGGGAAAAAACTCAAATTACACAGGGACTAAAAAACACGGTACTAAAGAAAACAATGGGTCAACAATAAAATAAAAGAGTAAATTTAAAAATACTTCAAGTCAAATGACAATGAAAATACAACCATACAAAATCTATGGGATGCAGCAAAAGCAGTTCTAAGAGGGAGGTTCACAGTGATAGAGGCTTTCCTCAAAAAACAAGAAAAACCTCTAATAAACAATCTAAACTACCACCTGAAAGAATTTAGAAAAAGAACAAATAAAACCTAGAGTCAGCAAATGGAAGGACCTAATAAAGTTCAGAGAGGAAATAAGTAAAATAGAGATTTAAAAAAATGGAAAAAAATCAATAAAACCAAGACCTGGTCTTGAAAGGGTAAAGAAATTGACAAACCATCTAGCCAGGCTCACCAAGAAGAAAACAGGACCCAGATAAACAAAATAAGAAATGAAAGAGGAGAAATAACAACAGGTACTGAAGAAATACAATAAAACCCACAAGAGAACACTATTAACAATTATATGCCAACAAATTGGACAACCATTACTTCATGGACAATTTTCTAGAAACATACAGCCCACCAAAACTGAATCAAGAAGGAAGGGATAATTTGAACAGACCAACCACTAGAAGGGAAATAGAATATGTTAAAAACAAAACAAAACAAAACAAAACAAAAACTCCCTGCAAACAAAAGTCTAGGACCAGATGGCTTCACTGGGGAATTCTACCAAGCATACAAAGAAGAAATTATACTGACCCTTCTCATACTCTACCAAAAGATTGAAGAAGAGGGAACACTCCCAAAGTCATTCTATGAAGCCACCATCACCCTGATACCAAAACCTGACAAAGACAATACCAAATAATATAATTACAGACCAATATCTTTGATGAATACAGATGTAAAAATCCTCAATAAAATATTATCAAACCAAATCCAATGACACATAAAAGGGGTTATACACCATGATCAAGTTGGATTCATCCCAGGGTCACAAGGATGGTTCAACATATGCAAATCAATCAACATAATATACCACATCAACAAAAGAAAAGACAAAAACCACATGATTATCTCAATAGATGCAGAGAAAGCACTTGATAAAATTCAACATCCATCATGATAAAAACTCTTACTAAAGTGGGTATAAGAGGGAACATATCTCAATATAATAAAAGCTATTTATGACAAACCCACAGCCAACATAATACTCAATGGTGAAAAGTTGAAAGTGTTCCCCCTAAAATCTGGAACAAGACAAGGTTGCCCACTCTCACCACTTCTATTCAACATGGTATTGGAAGTCCCAGCCACAGCAACTGGACAAGAAAAAGAAAGAAACTGTATCCAAATTGGAAGGGAAGCAGTAGAATTGTCATTATATGCAGATGACATGATTCTATATATAGAAAACCCTAAAGAGTCTGCACAAAAACTAATAGAACTGATAAAAGGATTCAGCAGGGTAGCAGGATACAAGATTAACATACAGAAGTCAGTTGCATTTCTTTACACTAACAATGAAATATCAGAAAGAGAATGTAAAAAAAATCCTTTTTAAAATCGCATCAAAAAAATAAAATACATAGGAATAAACCTGACCAAGGAGGTGAAAGACTTATATGCTGAGAAGTATAAAACATTGATAAAGGAAATTGAAGATGATTCAAAGAAATGGAAAGATATCCCATGCTTTTGAATGGGAAGGATTAACATTGTTAAATGACCATACTACCCAAAGCAATCTACAGACTTCATGCTATGCCTATCAAATTACCCAAAACATTTTTCACAGAACTAGAAAAAGTAATCCTAAAATTTTTATGGAAACATAAAAGACCCAGAATTTTCAAAGCAAGGAAAGGACAAACCTGAGGAAAAAGAACAAACCTGGAGGTGTAACCCTCCCAGACTTCAGACAACACTACAAGCTACAGTAAACAAAACAATGTGGTATTGGCACAAAAACACACATACGGATCAATGGAACATAATAGAGAGCCCAAAAATAAACCAACTGACCTACGGTCAATTGATCTATGACAAAGGAAGCAAGAGTATACAACGGAGAAAAGAAAATCTCTTCAGCAAGTGGTGCTGGGAAACCTGGACAGCCACAAATAAATCAATGAAGTTAGAACACTCTTTCATACCAGGCACAAAAATAAAGTCAAAATGGCTTAAAGACTTAAATATAAGACATGACACCATAAAACTCCTAGAAGAGAATATAGGCAAAACATTCTCTGACATAAATCATAGCAATGTTTTCTTAGGTCAGTCTCCCAAGGCAATAGAAAAGAAACGAAAATAAACAAATGTGATCAAATCAAACTTTAAATCTTTTGCACAGCAAAGGAAACAAAACGATAAGACAACCTATGGAATACGAGAAAATATTTGCAAACAATGCGACAAACCAGGGCTTAATTTCAAAAATATACAAACAACTCATACAACTCAATACCAAATAAACAAACAAACCAATTTTTAAAAATGGGCATAAGACCCAAATAGACATTTCTCCAAACATACAGGTGGCCAACCAGCACATGAAAAGATGTTGAACATCACTAATTATTAGAGAAATGCAAAGCAAAACTACAATGAGATATCACCTCACTTCTACTGTATAGCACAGGGAACTATATTCAATATCTTGTAATAAACAGTAAAGGAAAAGAATATGAAAAATAATATATATGTATAACTGAATCACTTTGCTGTACAGCAGAAATCACTCCAATCAGAATGGCCATCATTAAAAATCTACAAATAATAAATGCTGGAGAGGGTACGGAGAAAAGGGAACTCGCCTACACTGTTGGTGGGAATGTAAATTGCTGCAGCCACTATAGAAGACAGTATGGAGGTTCCTCAAAAAACTAGAATTGCCATATGATCCAGCAATCCCACTCCTCGGTATATATGCAGAGAAGACCATAGTTCAAAAAGATACATGCACCCTAATATTTATAGCAGCACTATTTACAATATCCAAGACATGGAAGCAACCTAAATGTCCATCAACAGATGAATGGAGATATATATATATATATATATATATATATATATATATATATATATAGTACTCAGCCATAAAAAAGAACGAACAATGCCATTTGCAGCAACATGAATGGACCTTGAGATTATCATACTAAGTGAAGTAAGTCAGAAAGAGAAAGACAAATACCATATGATATCACTTATATGTGGGATCTAAAATATGATACAAATGAACTTATTTACAAAACAGAAACAGACTCACAGACATAGAAAACAAATTTATGGTTACCAAAGGGGAAAGGGAGTGGGGGAGGGATAAATTAGGAGTTTGGGATTAGCAGATACAAACTACTATACAACAAGGTCCTACTGTATAGCACAGGGAACTATATTCAATATCCTGTAATAAACAGTAAAGGAAAAGACTATGAAAAATAATATATATGTATAACTGAATCACTTTGCTGTACAGTAGAAATTAACACTACACTGTAAATGAATTATACTTCAATAAAGAAAGAAATGATGACTTAAAAAAAGAAAAAGGGCTGCAGTAGTTTGAAGCTTCAGATATCAGTATATTGCCTTAGTATTTCTGCTTCTGCCGAGTGCCTGTGGGTGATTTCCCACTCATTTGATGTGTAGAATTAGCGAGGTCTGTCTGTTTCTGAAATAGGTGTTCCCTTGATGTCTATATGTCCCTTACGAGACTAAACTAGTTATCTTCAACTATTTGCTCTCTTTCAGCCTAGGAGTTTTTTTCCACAACACGTGATGTGCCCATTTTGAACGTTATTCATCTGAAAGACAAATTCTTATGGAAGTACTCATTGGCAGATCAGTCACAAATAAGATAGACTGAAGTTTACATATAATTCTCTGCTTGATAACTGTAAACTTTCTCTTCTACTCAAAAAGCACATCTGGTAGTATATTATTACCTGAGTAACATTCTGACTGCTTTAATTATTTTAAAAAATCATTTAAAACTTTCAAAACCTAACTCTTCTGTATGACGTATTGTTGACCCACGTCCCAAATGATCTAGTTAAAACAATGTTTTATGACATTGAGATTAACTATGAGGATGCTGATAACTGTTATTCTATGATGTTTCTAGATCATTAATGAGGTGGATCAAGTAACTTTCCAGGTCTGAGCCAAAGAAACACGCATCAAGCAAGTAGATAAGAGATTAATAATGAATCATGTGGTTCTATGCAGCCTATAAGCAACATGCTAGTGGACTGATAGGTAATGATCATTATTACTTTGGTAGCAAGTCCCAGCTCTTGTCTCAGTTCACTCTCAGTAGAACAAGTAAAATTACTTTGTATTATTGTCTCCCAGGAATTTCCCCAGTCTCTGTAACAGGGAGAGTCAGTATTATTTGACTGTTTCTCCAGTTAGGTGACAATTTTCAAGTCTCATCTTGTCTTTTCCTTTTTTTCTCTTTTTGAAAATACAAAACTAAATGAAATTTGAATTATAAAGTAGCTACATTTCATAACACCTGAATAATGTGGATTTGATGTTCTTTGGGTTGGAGGAGAACGAAAGAGATAACTTTTTGCTTGAGGTTGGGCAGGAGGAAACAGATCTGAGTAGAGTAACATAGTCAATAACTTTATAAATTGAAGGATGGCATGAGGGCCTTGGGTGTCTGATAAGAGAAAGGGCATCAAAAGCTTGAACAAAGTTTAACTATTACAAAGCTACAATTTCGACCACGGCTACTTGTCTTTCTATTCTTCCTAAATGTCAGGTAGAAAGAGTTGCCTCAGAGGGGCCTCAGGAAACTTAAAGATGACCACACACTTTTTCTATGGAAGGTTTTCTTGAGGGAAAGAAGGAATTAATGAACTTGTTTTCTCCCTCCTCTGAGCCTGAAGAATGTGAGGCTGTGGCACAAGTTAGGGATTTATGGGGTAACTGTTGTGTCAGGAGCAGCAGCGTTTCATCCTCATTGGGATTTGATTATTTGTTAATCCCTAAGTCAGGTCCTTCTCCAACAGAATGACTCCAAGCGGAGCATACTTTACAGTATGCTTTACTTTACAGAAGACACTGAATGTTTCCACTTTTCTCTACATATATTTATAAGTTTTAAAAATCTGCATTGTTGGGAACAATAAAAGTTTATTAAAATTAAAATTTAGAAGAGATTAATTTATACAATATTTGTTGTTTTCATCATTGTTATACTGTTGAAGTTGAGATGAACTCAGCTTGCTCAATAATTATTTATTCATTTCACCAGGTCTTTGGCACTTACAGCTCTATATCTTCTGTCTTTGCAGGGCTGGCTCTGCGAGTTTAGGTCTGAAAAGAAAAAAGGTGTAGTGGATGAATAGAAAAGGAAATAAATATTAAAATAAATTAATAATGGACCTTATACTCTATAATGTGCCATAAAGTTAGGAGTGTGGTTAACTTAACCCTCTCTACTTGAGGTCCACTAAAAAAAATTTTTTTAACAGAAGAAAAAGGAAAGATCACCTAAGACTGAGCCCTGAGGCACTTCGTCATCTTCAAGTGAGGAGCTAGCAAAGAATAGCATGAAGGATTAGCTAATTAGATAAGGGAAGAGGGGGTCATTCAATACTGCAAAGATCAGGAAAGAGATATTTCCAAATGGAAGGAGTGTCAATTGCATCACTGCTGCTGAAAATATCGGACACTGTCCATTGGATTTGCAACTTGATGGTCATTGGTGAACTTGACAAAAGCAGTATCAGTGGAGTGATGTGAATGGAAGGCAGTCTCTAGTAAACTGAAGA
Source organism: Orcinus orca (assembly GCF_937001465.1). NCBI lineage: Eukaryota > Metazoa > Chordata > Mammalia > Artiodactyla > Delphinidae > Orcinus > Orcinus orca. The sequence goes on along the minus strand of NC_064559.1, from coordinate 3,160,298 downwards.
GAGAATCATAGGCGAAGTGTAGATGGTGAGCAAATATGCCCTAGAAATGGAGAGGTAGTTGAAGTGGGATGCAAGTTGAGGGAGTTTTGTTTGGTTTTGCTTTTAAACATGGGAGATAATACAGCAAGTTTACAGTATTAGTTTATGGCAGTGGTCCAATACAGAGAAATAAACTGATGATGTAGGAAGAAGAGTGGAAAATTAAAGGTACAATGTCCTTGATGGGGTGTGGAATCCAGCACATTAGTAGATTTTTTTTCTTTATTTTTCTTAGGGAATGGAGAGAGAGTTGCCTAGTTTTATATTTATTTATTTATTTTTGGTTGTTAATTTTAGTGTTTTTCAAAGTTACTGTACATCCACATAGCTTTAAAAATCAAAAAATTCTACAAGATAGCCAACATAAACGGTCATCATCCTCTTTATCTCTCTGTCATTTGTCCCTGCACAGAACCATCACTTCCAACTCCAGGGTATATATATCCGTATCTCTAAATAACATGCAATGGTATGACTTTTTGGTTGTTTTAATTTCTGGTTTTAGGTATTAGATCATGACTTCCTATCATTGAAGATGAGGATTAATGTTTTTCACCACCTTTTCTTTTCTCCCAGCACCTATACTCTTTCCATTTCTCTATCAGTATTGTTACATCAACAGTTTGGTTAGATTGATATTTAACATTTAATTTATTATAACTATGGCCTGTCAAATTTAACAATGATTATGTTTACTTTCCTGAAAAATACAACTATTTTTATTTTTCAATTTAAAAATGGTATCTTTTTCTTTGCTGAATTTTCAAGGACATCATAAATTCAATCTCCAAAATCTCCCCCATTTATCTAAATCTCTTATGAATACATTCAAGGGTTTTAGATATTTTATATTCTTGAAGAAATAGCTCCTGGATGCTCTAATCTGCTTCAATCTGGGATGGTTGCTCTCTGTGTTAAGTGCAAGCTGTCATATCCTCATCTAGGGATTTTAAATATCTATCAGATGTGTTGGAGACTCTACTTCTTGAAGCCCATGACTTCCCCTTTCTTGGTTTACTCCCTATTTTTGGTGAAGCCCTTTCTCCAAGGATTTTCTGAAAAAGAGTAAATGGTAAGTAAGTTTTTTGAGACCTTGTCTATGTGAAAATATTTTTATTCCATCCTCACATTTGATTTGGCTAGGTATAGAATATTAAGTTGGAAATGATTTTCCTCCAACAATTTGAAGACATCAGTCAGCTATTCTCTAATTTCCAATATTGCTGTTGAGAAGTCATGAAGATTCCTAATCCTTCAATCGTGACTTATTTTTCTCTCCAGAAGCTCTTCTCTCTGCTCCCAGTGTTGTTACATTTATTGATGACATGACGGATTCTGGCCTGTGTTCCCCATTGTTCTGGCACTAGTGGACTTTGTTAAACTAATTACACAAGGCAACCATTAGACCTAAGTGGCTCTAATGCTTTTGTGGCCTATATAAGCAAACCAAAACCTAAGCCTGTAAGTGCTTCAAGGTTAAGAAAGTGAAACCTAAGAATAACCAATCACAAACAGCCAACTGGCTTTAAGCTATAGCTAATCAGATCATTTCCTTTGCTTCTGCACTTTCTCTATGTAAGTCTTTGTCCTGGCCTCTACCAGCAGATTGCTCCTAACCACTTCTGGTTTGATGCTGCCCTGTTATAATCCAGTTTTTCTCAAATAAACAAAAATTTTAACCTGCCTCCACTTCTATTTTAACAGCTTTACTCTGAAAACTCATTTCTGCTAGTTCTAAAATATTTTCTTGAATTTGTTTAATAGTTTCTTCCTCTTTGTTTTCCAACATTATTAAGATGTTGGACATACTGAACTGTTCCTCTAATTAACTTCTCTCTCACATTTTCCTTCTATTTGAATATTTGCTCTACTTTCTGTAGACTTTTACAGCCATATATTCCAACCTTTCTACTAAATTTTTTCTAAGAAATACCCTAGTAATCTCCCAGGTTGGGAGGTATCTTAAATTAGAATCTTCAGAGTTTTTATTTATTATACATTATTATATATAGTCCTCTATTATTATTATAGGATAATGAGAATATTTCAACTGATAAGCATAGAAACTTACCATAAATTTTGTCAACAAGGTGTTTAGATTTAGAACAAAGGAAAGAGAAAACCACTGCATTGTTCATTTGGCCTTCATGGCAGGACATCAAGTTCCATAACTTGAACAGAAAGCAAAGTCAAAGAGAAACTCAAACAAACCATGCAAATATCAACAAGAATAAAGCAGGTCAATATTGTCATCAGACAAAGTTCAAGGTAAAAAAAGAAAAAAAAGAATTAAAAAACCATGCACACAAATCTCTAAGCAAAATAAAAACGTATTTTGCATAGATAAAACCTTGCATCCTAAAATGAAGATGTATAGTGTCAACTATTAATTTAAAGGCACTTACATTACATTTTCATTATTAAGTAACAAAATTAACTAAGTCAATGTTTCCCAAATTTCAGTCATTTGTATAGCACCTTCACAATATACTTAAAGTTTTGTTTCATCTTATGTACATTTTATTTATATAAAAATGTAACATTATACTGCTGCTGGAGAGGGGAAATCAGGTTCATTGATAAATAGAAGGGAAAAATACAAATAAATTCTAAATTGTAGCTGAATTCTTAACCTGTGGATGAACTTTAGCCAAAGGCTTTCCCTCTCTTTTTACAAGAGATATTAGCAAGTGTTGGAGAAGTGTAAAATAAACATTTGCACATACACCTAAAAGACTCTTTCTTACAAAATAGAGATCGAAAATGGGATAATGGCCAATGTTACTTAATGTTGCATTCCTGGGCCATGTAGAGGTGGCAATATTGGTTTATATCACACCCTTGCAGAAACTCTGAACTAGACTTAAGTCAGGAAGTTGTGGTGAAGAAAAGGAAATAAAAAATAAACCAAAAGAAAACAGGAAGAAATTAATAATCAAAAAAGCACTTTCAAAATAACAAGGAAAAAAGGAGTTGACATATATTGAGCCATTATTTGATCTCTAGAAAACACAAATTGTCATGGGAAATGTGAAATGAAGTGGGCCCCTTCCCTGACAAACTCCTTGAAATGGCTACCTTTTCTCTACTTTGAGAAGTAGGCTCACCAGAAGTCACAGGAAATTAATAAGGTGAGAAAGAAGGGTCCAAGAGGGCTAAAGCAACTAGTTGCAACTTTTTAAAAATTAATTTTATAAGTTCTATAAAGCCAGTGTGCAATATCCCCAGAAATTAAGAGGAACAGCAAACAAGGTAGCGCTGGCTCATTGGGCTTAGTGACACAGTGTGCCAACCCAGTAAAAGGCAACCAAATACCCCTGGGATAAATTGTAAACAGGGTTCCAGTGAGCAGGGAGCTACACATATGACTCCTTATATAAAGAATAAATGTAAATTGGTCTTGCTCTTCCTGAAGTAGGCAGAGACTTTGAATGGAAATGAAGAATAAATGTAAAGTACTCCTCTCTTAGTAACATAGTACAACTGTAACCACATTAGCAACCTTAAGTCTAGCCTGAATTTAAACCTAAGCAAGTCCCCTGAGTGTGGCAGTCAAAATCAGCTGAAATTCTGAAAATGGGACATAATGCTATGAATGTTGAACAAAAAGATTTAATTTATAATCTAAGTTTTATACCATTTAATATTTCTGTTGCAGAAAGCTAAGAAAGAATACTGAAGAAAAGAACAAGAGCTAAAAAATATAGGAAGAGAAGGTTGCTAAAGTCTTCTGGGAAAGTTCTTTCTTATTTTTTGGGGACTGTTTCTGGAGAGACCCTCTTTCACTGAAAGTTATTACATCAGATTCAAGGTTTGGAATTGCTGTAGCCATCTTGTCAAAATCTGAAGATGAAGCCTACACAAAGAAAAGGGCAGAATGAAGATAACATAAGAGAGATAAAACTACAACAGTGAGATCATCTAGTCTGGAAACTGTTCTATCTATGGATTTGTAACCAAGCAGGACCCTATGTGACCTTCCTGGGACAGAAGCGCTACCAATGTTCTCCACCTGCCTCTTGTTTTAGAAAAGCTTTAGTGTCCCAGGTTCCCCTGAGTTGCAAAAGTCTGGCTCAAGAATTAATGATTGAAAGAATGTGAACATGTAGTAACAAAAAATAGTAGTTGAGCCAGGAGAACTGGTGACAATTTGAACAATAAATCAGGCATATAGCAGAATCTTTAGTTCTTCTCTGAAGGGTATAGATAGCAGTATCTGATGCACAATTCTGAGTTGTTTTACAGATACTAAAACCACCACCAGATGGAAGAAGCTAATGGCATGATGACCATGAGCATGTACTCCAAGACATGCTGGAGCCTGAGGATTGATAATGTTAATCCCTGTGACACCACCCTGTTACCTCACCATCAATCAATCAGGAATTGTGCATGAGCTGATCATGCACAATTCTCTGTGACTCCTCTCCCTCATCTCCCCTTTAAAATCCCTTCCCTGAAACCCATCAGGGAGTTCGGGGGTTTTGAGCATTAGCTGCCCATACTCCTTGCTTGCTTGGTGCCTGCAATAAATGCTGCACTTACCTTCACCACAACCTGTTGTCAGTAGATTGGCTTTACTGTGCACAGGCAAGCAGACACAAGTCCAGTTGGGTAACAGTTTTAGTTATGTGAGTCCATCTGGGCTGGATATCCAAGACAGCTCACTCACATGGCTGAGAATTGATGCTGGGTGCCAGCTGTGAGCTCAGCTAAGCTGTTGACTAGAATGCCTGCCTGTGGCCTCTCCAGGACAACTGTCTTAGGGCAGTCAAACTTTTTACATGGTGGCTGACTTAGCACAGGGTAAGTGTCTCAAAAGACTCATGGGGAAGTAGCACAGCCTTTTCTGACCTATCTTCAGTACCACTCAGATTCTATTTGTTATCAGTGAGTCATAAGACCAGCCTAAATTAAAGGGGAAGATACTATTTAGACTCACCTGTGAAAAAGTCACACTGTAGAAAAGCAGATGGGATGGGAGATATTGCTGTTGGAAAATAAATTTTGCCACACCCATTTATTTATTTTTTTAAATTATTTTTAATCATTCTGCAGTGCCAAGCTCCATTTCCTGAGAAATATTAATAATGATACAAAAAAAAATCCCACTATGTGCCTGCAAAATAGTTAAGATTGTGGGTTAGTTAGATGATACTGGGCATCAATTTTCTCTTCTATAAATAGGAATAATAATAGGACCTACCTCATAGGGTTGTTCTCAGTGTTAAAAGAATTAATACATATAAGTGCTAGAAAATTTTCTAGATCATAACACGTATCAATAGGTGATTGTTAAAAGGGATTAAAATAGGCCATTTATAAAACATCTGTCAGTTAACATTTTAAGTTAAAATGTATGGTGGAAACAGAAGATACACTCAAAATAAAATGAAACAGAATTATCTAAAATAAAATGAGAAACATACATCAGGCAAATAACCACTATAAAACTGGCATAGAAAACAATACTTAAAAGAATTTAAAATAACAAGTAACAGAAATAGAGTGATGTTCCCAATGAAGAGAGACTACCTATAAAGAAATCATTGGAGCATTGTGTATAACAGCAAAAAATTACCCTTCATTAAAAACTGTATAAATAAAAAGTTTTACATTCATTCAATGAAATACTGTTAAGTTAAAAGATTATTAAGAAAATGTCATAAATAAAATGTGCTAAATTCATGTGATGGAATACTATTAAGTAAAAACATCATGGCTAGATGTTAAAAACAGAATCCGGTTATAGAACAGTAAAACTGTAAATTTTTAAAAACAGTTGTTTGCATACCAATATGCAAACCAAAAAATACACTGGTGAATATTATATCAAAACAATGACAGTTTCTGGGAAGATGGGGAAGAAAATGCCACTCCATTATTAGTAATTTATTTTATTTTACAAAGGGTATGAAGCAAATATATCAAAATGCTAGCATTTCCTAGGAAATGAGAGTAATTATTAGTAAGTGCTTGTTTCTGTAGTTTTCTGTCAAACCGATGACAACGCTAACAATATTACCTTCACACTAAACTTTGGTGTGCTGTCTTCTTATTCAGTGTTGTCTGTCTTTTAATGGTGGAAAGCATAACCATATGGGATGGATGGTTCATTGTTTTCTAAAACCATTCCACTGTCTTTTACTCTGAATTTTTTTTATTCTGACCTTCTAACTTCTAAATAAATCTTGGTTTGTTTGACAGAGGGAGGAGATACTGAGATACAAAGAGGTGAGGGGGGTGGCTCTGGAATGTTTAGATGGTAGTTCAACTATTATGCTCTTTCATTTAAATTTTCAAATTTTAAATATATACGAGTCAAGTTCGTAAGCCACAAAATAACAAACAGTGTTACCTAGAGGTTTTACAGAGACTAACTCTAAGAAGCTTGGCTCTGCAGGTCCTGGACTTTTGACTTCTGGACATCATCCAATGGTTCTCTTTCTTGATTAACTGTCATCTGGTTCCAAACAGTTCAAAGAAGAAACGAGAGAAAAAATTGTGATTCCTATCCAATTTTATATCTGTTCCTGCTTTCCTATCATCATCTATAAAAACAACATGCCTTTAATCTGAAAACATGTTATCAATGCAAAAAACTTGGAGAACCTGTATGCAAAAAATTAAAATTCCGAAATCACCTATGATTATGGACATCTTCCCCATTACATTTAAAAAAAGAGTTCTTAGAGTACCTACTAAGAAGAGAAAGGAAACTGTACAGACCTCAAAACAACAAGTTAAACGAACTGAGTAATTAGTGTTGGCTTTTTATGGATAATTATGATTTCATTCTCTATACTTTGTTTTCTAAAATTTCTGTACTTAAGAGGTAATCTGGAACAGATGAAAAAAGAGCAAATAGAACATGTAACGTTTACATGGTAGATAAATGAATAAGTAAATTCTCCTCTCTAGGCTACGCCACCAACCAAATACTGACTCATTAGCTAATACCTCTCTGTTAGGCACAGTAACACAGTAAAACCAAACCAAACCAAATAAACACTGGTTCAAGGACACCACAAACCCCCTTTCCCATCATTCGTTTCCCAGGAATCCCAGGGCTCTACAGTGAGGAAGTTAAGTCCGCCCCTCACGCTTCACTGGCCATTGGCCACTGGTCCCGCCCCACAAGCTCGTCTTTGAAGCCGTTGATTGGATATGAGTGAGGACCGTGGAGGGGACTGGTACTGACAGCCGGTGCGGAGGCGTGGCCATATCCCCCGGAAGTTCTACCCGGGCCGCCGCGCTATGGATCGCGCGCTACGGCTCCTCGCGCGTTCGCGTTTCCTCTCGCGCGCTCCAGTTTCCGACCCCCGCCCTGGCCCCGGCCCGGGTGGCGCGGCACTCCTGCTGCTTCGGCCTCCGAACGTCGTTCGAATGGTGAGCTCGTGCCGCCCAACCGCCGTGGCCGCCCCGCGGTGACCTTCAGGCCTCCCGCCTGCCGGCCCTAAGGTCCCGATACTCGGCTGCGTGTTGGAACTTCGCTGCCGGCCCGGGGCGCCTCCTCCGCCGCGGGAGCGCCCGGGAGGGGCGGCAGCTGTTGGCGAGATCCCTGTCGGGCCTCCCCGACCCCGCCCCAGCCGCGCTCACTGCTTTGCCCCTGCCCGCGGCGGCTGACCTCGGAACGGTGCTGGGGTGGACGGTGTGAAGAGGGGGCGGCGCCGGAATGGGACGGTGTCCGGAGGGAGCTGCTCCGCTTCTGCCTTTGATGGGCCGAGCTGGATCCAGCCCCTCTGAGCTAGCTTCTGGGGTCACAGCTCTGCAGGGAACTGTTCTTAGGCATCCAGGCGGGTTGAAAGTTCTTGTGAACCTAAGAGATTTTACTTTTCATGAAATTGGCCATTTAGTTTGTTAGGCTGGTTTTCCCCACTTAACTTTTGTATAAACCCTGAAATGTGAAACAGGGGCAGAGTGTCCTGAAGTACGTTGGAGGAAATTGCATGGACCATAACATAACTACAGCTGAATCAGCACTTTTTATTGAGAAAGACCTGCAAGGAACTTAAAGGTCCAATTTCAGGTTATGACACCCTGACTTACATGAGCCCTTTTGCGCTTTAGAGTGTCACCTTCGGTAATTTGGGCTTCAACAAGCATTAAATACGTATGCTCACATGTGTATTATCAGGAAAAGTTTGAGAAATAAATGCTAGTTTAGGAAGACTTACATTCTGCACTCTTCACTGCTGTATGAGCTTTCATTGAGAGAGATGTGACTTCAGACCCTAGTCTGCTACTCAGAGTTGGGATTTGGAGCAGGTAATGTTTGTCCTCAGTGTCTGCCGGTAAAATGAAAATAATTACAAATACTCGTCAAGATTGCCCCTGTGAAAGTACTTTGAGTTTGGGATATGGTGAGTGCTTATTAAATGAATGCTTCCATCTAAGGTATTTCAAAGGCCCAAGACATTTTTCTGGGCTATAAACTGTAAGATAATTTGATGACATTACTGTACTTGAAACTGCGAAATCAGGGGTGCTTTATATTTCTGCAACTCCCTGCTTGAATAATTTTAGTGCACTTTAGAGCCTTTTAAAAATTTGTTTTTCACTTATTTAGTGTTTTGTAAAAGGGAATAGAAGGCTGGAGAACTGACTCTATCCCGCTGTCAATGTCAAAAAAATAGCAATGCGTTGCTTTTAATGTTGTAATGTTAGCTAACATCAGATGCGGATAGATTTTTTTTTTTATATAATCCTAAATACATCTTTTGCGCTCTAATCTTCTCAGCTCCAAAATCTCTAAGTTGATTTTATTAAAAGTTTTTCTTGTTGCTAGTGTTAAGAAATAAATTATATTCAATATCCTGTGACAAACCATAATGTAGAAGAATATGAAAAAGAATATATATGTATAACTGAGTCATTTTGCTTTATAGAAGAAATTAACACAATATTATAAATCAACTATACTTCAATAAAATTTTTTTAACAAAACAAAGAAATTCACATAACCCTAAATGCCCTGTTACCTTTTATCTCAATTAAGAACACAAAGAAGTTCATCCAACAGGAAGATTACATTGAATGCTCCCTGTGTGTAAAACAGTCACTATGGGCACAGAGTTTAGAGACTACTGAGGCATATTAAATAAGCAAAGAAGTCATGCACAGTTAATAACACTGTGGTACCGAGGAGAAAAAGTACAGTGAGAGTGAGAATATATAATGGAGACCCGCTGTGAAACTGCCTTGGTAGCATGGTGGAAAAGGAAGTCCTACATTTTTTAAAGTTACTTTATTTTATGATCTTCAGGATGGCTATAAAGTCTGGAAACATAGATAATATTCTGTGTTACAATGCAATATCAATAAACCATTTATTACATATTTGTCAGTATTTCAAGACTTAGTGGTCACCCCATATTTTAAGAACAGAAAGACTTTTTAAAAAGTCTGTTTAAAGAAACTGAAAGCCCAAACACAATGAAGTCAAATTTTGGATTTTTATCTCTTGAGATAGTCTTTTTGCCTAGGAAATGATTTGGATTTTCTTGAACACTGAAATATTCTTTTAAACCACCTTAGGATAAGAATCTGAAAGGCATTTTATATTTTCTTTAGGAGATACCATGGTTTAGTTAATGGTTATCTTACACATGCGTGGGAATATACTATAGGCCTGAGGCCTATATTTTTTTGGCTGGCCTTTCTGATTTAGACTGGCATGCAAATTTGGAGACCACCTCATCAATTCCTGAGGTTACCGGAATTAGTGGTTGGTAATAGCACTTGGTATTTCTAGGGCTAAATAGCAATCATACTACGGTGAACACTGGACACATTAGTCATTCATGCTTCTCCAGGAGGGGAAGTGATTGTGAATAAACATGCATCTCCCAGGACATCAGGAAATTGCACATTTGTGCCTGCCCCATGCCTAGCTGGTTAACTCTTTAAACTTCTCCCAGAAATTCTGCTCTCTAAATTACAGGTTATAAAGACATGGTTTTCAAAAAAACTAGTTTTTTGTGACAGTGGATTATATTATATGAATTAAAAACATATTTAATAGATACCATCATGACATCATTTTTCATCAAAAGCACTGATAATTTTCCCATTAATTTAGGTGAGCAGCCCTCCTCTTCTTGCCCAAGCCACTGGGAAGAGGTGACATACATTATAATGTGGGAAGGTTTTGAAAATCATACATATGTTTTTCAGACTTCAGGTGGACTCATTAGTGGGTGGAGAAATCAATGTAGTGGGCAGTTAACAGCATTGGTTTTTTGACAGAATAGCATAGAATAGAAAATAGGCTTACAGGACAGATTTTTTCACAGAATTTTTGTTTCAGGTTTGTGTGCATATACATGTGTGTTTATGTACAATATAAAGGTTTTTTCTTCAGTAGGTCATTGGGAAGAACGTTTGAAGAGATTTGGCAGTTACCTGTTTCATTGTTCCTCTATCTGTGTATATGTGCTTGTCTAACAGACACCAACCATAGGCATTGCCTCCACTGACAGAGCCTGGAGCCTTTCAGAGTATTTTACAGCATTGCTTCAGTTTCTGATCTACAGATTTGTGCAACCTATGTATTTCCTGGGTTAAAAAAAGGGAGAACTTCCTGGTTTTTTGGAATACTTTATTAGCTAGCTAAGCTGCTACAATGTTTGTTGTTGGAAATTTGGGATGTTTATTTTTATTACTGTAAGGACAAGAAGTATATTTTTTGAAGTGTTTACTGAGATTGTGATTTCAGCCACAATTGACATCTGCCATTTTTTAATGGTCAGTGTCAAGATCTAGAATTTGATGTAGACCGTTGTTTCTTGAGTTAGAATTTAAATTTTTCTAAAGTTTAAACTTGAAGAACATAGGTAAAATTTATTCATTTAAATCTTTCCAAAATACTTTGGATATGAGTTTTATCATAGCAACCTGTTATTTAGGTGACAACATTATTCCTGTTTTATGATGAAAATTTAATAATTTTGAACACAAAAAATGATGTTTTAAATTTAAGGAATCGAACTTGATTTCACAAATGACTGATGGACACCAATCTCCTTTCTTTGGAGCCAGTAACTATTTGCTGTCTTATAACAAGGTGATGGAGAGGAAGAAGAACCTAGCTCATGTGTCCAGTGCCACTGTTGTCATTGCTAATGTTATTGCACCAAAGTATATTTTAACATACAAGGATATTTACTTAGGATATTTAAAACAAAGATCATTATGCAAAAATTTTTTGTGCATTTGAGATATAAAACCCCAGCTGCAAGTTGGCATACAGTGGTGTCAGTGTAAGCACACTCTATTAGAGAAAAATCTAACTACATCTTCAGATCCTACAGGGTAGTGGTTGTTGTGGGCCAATCTGGAGTTACTTCCTCCATTTCTTGGTTTATGGAAGTGATAAAAAAGGGAATCCAAACAGCTTTTAGAATACGAAAGTCCAGGGTTTGAGTGTTTCAGGCCTTCCCTCTTGCTATCTGGGTGATCTGCTGAGATTATTTAATCTTGTGTAGCCTCAGTGTCTCCTTCTTTAACATAGGATGACGATATTAAAATCTCCTAGGGTGGTTGTGAAATTCAAATAAGGTGATACCTAAAAAGTGTTTGCTACATAGCACAGTAAATGATTATTTTTTATTGGCTTCTCCTTATTGGCTTAGACCAGTCCTTTGCAGACTTTTTTTTTTCCATTTTTATTGAAATGTAATTGACATACAGCACTGTATAAGCTTAAGGTGTACAGCATAATTTGACTCACGTACATCATGAAATGATTGACACAATAAGTTTAGTAAACATGCATGATATCATATAGAGAATTAAAGAAATAGAACAGATTTTTTCTTTGTGATGAGAACTCCTAGGATTTACTCTTTTAACAACTTTCATATATAACATACAGCAGTGATAATTATATTTATAATGTTGTACATTACATCCCTAGTACTTATTTATCTTGTAACTGGGAGTCTGTAACTCTTGACTGCCTTCATCCAATTCTGCCTAACCCCACCCTCTGCTTCTGGTAACCACAAGTCTGATCTCTTTTTCTATGAGTTTGTTTGTTTGCTTGTTTGTTTTTGAAGTATAATTGACCTACAACACTATGTTAATTCCTGTTAAACAACATAGTGATTTTTTAAAGTTATTTATTTATTTTATTGAGGTATAGTTGGTGTACAATATTATATAAATTACAGGTGTACAGTATAGTGACTCACAATTTTTTAAGGTTATGCTCTATTTGTAGTTATTATAAAATATTGGCTATGTTCCCTGTTTTGTAAAATATAGCCTTGTACCTTATTTTACATATAATTGTTTGTACCTCTTAATTCCCTACCCCTGTATTGCCCCTTCCCTCTCCCCACTGGTAACTACTAGTTTGTTCTCTATATCTGTGAGTCTCCTTTTCTTTTTTTTATATTTACTCGTTTGTTGTATTTTTTAGATTCCACATGTAAGTGATATTTGTCTTTCTCTGTCTGATTTATTTCACTTAGCAAAATACCCTCCAAGTCCATCCATGGTGTTGTAAATGGCAAAATTTCATTCTTTTTTACAGCTGAATAGTTTTCCATTGTGTATATATACCATATCTTTATCCATTCATCTGTTGATGGACACTAAGGTTGCTTCTGTATCTTGGCAATTGTAAATAATATTGCTATGAACACTGGTGTGCATGTATCTTTTTGAATTAGTGTTTTTGGTTTTTTCAGGTTTATACCTAGGAGTGGTATTGCTGGGTAATATGGTAGTTCTATTTTTAGTTTTTTGAGAAACTTCTTTTCTACAATGGGTGCACCAATTTACATTCCCACCAACAGTACATGAGGGTTCCCTTTTCTCCTCATCTTCACCAAAACTTGTTATTTGTTGTCTTTTTGATAATAGCCATTCTCACGGGTGTGAGATGATAACTCTTGGTGGTTTGGTTTTGCATTTCTCTGTTGTTTAGTGATGTTGAGATCTTTTCATGTGCCTATTGGCCATCTGTATGTCTCCCTGGAAAAATGTCTATCTGGGTCCTCTACCCATTTTTTTAATTGGGTTGTTTGTTCTTTTGATGTTGAGTTATATGAGTTCTTTCTATATTTTGGATATTAACCCCTTATCAGATATATTGTTTGCAAATATATTCTTCCATTCAGTAGATGGCCTTTTTGTTTTGTTGATAGTTTCCTTCACTGTGCAGAAGCTTTTTACTTTGATGTAGTCCCGTTTGTTTATTTTTGCTTTTGTGTCTTTTGTTTCCCTTGCCCAAGGAGTCATATACTAAAAAATTTTACCAAGACCCATGTCAAAGAACTTATTGCCTATGTTTTCTTCTGGAAGTTTTACGTAAGTTTCGGGTATTACATTTAAGTCTTTAATCCATTTTTTAATTTATTTTTGTGCATGGTGTGAGAGAGTAGTCCAGTTGGATTTTTTGCATGTAGTTGTCCAGTTTTTCCAGCACCATTTATTGAACAGGCTGTCTTTTCCCCATTGTATATTTTGCCTCCTTTGTCATGGATTAATTGCCCATATAAGTGTGGGTTCATTTCTGATCTCTGTTCTGTTTCATTGACGTAAATGTCTGTTTTTGTGCCAGTGCCATACTGTTTTGATTACTATAGCTTTGTAGTATAGTCTGAAATCAGGGCGCATGATACCCCCAGCTTTGGTCTTCTTTCTCAAGATTGTTTCAACTGTTCAGGGTCTATTGTGTTTCCATATGAATTTTAAAATTATTTTTCTAGTTCTGTGGAAAATGCCATTGGTATTTTGATGGGGATTGCATTGAATCTGTAGATTGCCTTGGGTAGTATGGGCATTTTAAAATTATTATTTCTTCCAATCCATGTCTGTGTCATCTTCAGTTTCTTTCATCAGCGTCTTATAGTTTTTTGAGTACAGATCTTTTACCTCCTTAGTTAGATTTATTCCTAGGTATTTTATTCTTTCTTTATGAGATTGTACATGGGATTGTTTCCTTTTTCTCTTTCTAGTAGTTCATTGTTAGTGTATAGAAATGCAACAGATTTCTGTATATTAATTTTGTACCCTGCAACTTTACTGAATTCATTGATGAGCTCTAATAGTATTTTGGTGGTGTCTTTAGAGTTTTTATGTATAGTATCATGTCCTCTGCAAACAGTGACAGTTTTACTTCTTCCTTTCCCACTTGGATTCCTTTTCTTTTTCTTGTCTGATTGCTGTGGCTAGGACTTCCAATACTATCTTGATTAAATGTGATGACAGTGGGCGTCCTTGTCTTGTTCCTGATCTTAGAGGAAATGCTTTCAGCATTTCACTGTTGAGTATAATGTTAGCTGTGGGTTTGTGATATACAGCCTTTATTATGTTGAGGTATGTTCACTCTATACCCACTTTGTTGAGAATTTTTATCATAAATGGGTATTGAATTTTGTCAGAAGCTTTTTCTGTATCTGTCAAGATGACTCGATGATTTTTGTTTTTCAGTTTGTTAATGTGGTATATCACATTGACTGATTTGTGGATATTGAACCATCCTTATATCCCTGGAATAAATCCTACTTGATCATGGTGTATGGTCCTTTTAATGTGTTGTTGAGTTTTGTTTGCTACTATTTTGTCAAGGATTTTTGCATCTGTGTTCATGAGAGAGATTGGCCTGTAATTTTCTTTTTTTGTGCTTTGTCTGGTTTTGATGTCTGGGTGATGCTGGCCTTGTAGAATGAGTTCAAAAGTGTTCCTTCCTCTGCAGTTTTTTGTAAAGGTTTGAGAAGGATAGTTGCTACTCTTCTCTAAATGTTTGGTAGAATTTTTCCTGTGAAGCCAATTGGTCCTGGATTTTCGTTTGTTGTTGTTGTTAATTACTGATTTAATTTCATTACAGGTAATTGGTCTGTTCATATTTTCTATTTTTTCCTGGTTCAGTCTTGGGAGATTGTACATTTTAAGGAATTTGTCCATTTCTTAATGGCCATTTTATTGGTATATAATTGTTGGTAGTAATCTCTCATGTTTCTTTGTATTTCTGTGGTGTCAGTTGTAACTTCCTTTTCATTTCTGATTTTATTGATTTGAGCCCTCTCTCTTTTTCCTTTGAGTCTGGCTAAAGGTTTATCAATTTTGTTTACCTTTTCAAAGCACCAGTTCTTAGTTTCATTTATCTTTCATAATTTTTTGTCTCTATTTTATTTACTTCTGCTCTGATCTTTATGATTTCTTTCCATCTGTTGACTTTTGGGTTTTGTTCTTTTTCAGGTTCCTTTAGGTGTAAGGTTAGGTTGATTTTTGATTTTTCTTGTTTCCTGAGGTAGGTGTGTATTACTATAAACTTCCCTCTTAGAACTGCTTTTCCTCTGTCCCATAAATTTTGCATCATTGTGTTTTCATTTCCATTTGTCTCTAGGTATTCTTTTATTTCATTAATGATCCATTGGTTATTCAACTGCGTATTGTTTATCCTTCATGTGTTTGTGTTTTTTGCAATTTTTTTTCTTGTCATTGATTTCTAGACTCATGGCATTGTGGTCAGAAAAGATGCTTGATATGATATCAGTTTTCTTATATTTACTAAGACTTGTTTTGTGGCCTAGCTTGTGATCTGTCCTGGAGAATGTTCCATGTGCATTTGAAAAGAATGTGTATTCTGCTGCTTTTGGATGGAATATTCTATATAGAGCTACTAAGTCCATTTGGTCTAATGTGTCATTTAAGGCCAGTGTTTCCCTGTTAATTTTTTGTCTGGATGATCTGTCCATTGATGTAAGTAGAGTGTTAAAATCCCCTACTATTATTGTGTTCCTGTCATTTTCTCCCTTCGTGTTTGTTAATATTTGCTTTATATTTGTAGGTGATTCTGTGTTGGGTACATACATATTTACAATTGTTATATCTGCTTAGATTTATCCCATGATCATTATGTAATAGGCTTCTTTGTTGTTGCAGTCTTCGTTATAAAATCTATTTTGTCTAATGTTAGTATTACTACCATGGCTTTCTTTTCATTTCCATTTGCATAGAATACCTTTTTTCATCCTGTCACTTTTAGTCTGTGTGTGTCTCAGGATCTGAAGTGAGTCTCTTGTAGGCAGTATATATATGAATCTTGTTTCCATAAGCATTCAGCCACTCTATATCTTTTGATTGGAGCATTTAGGCCATTTACATTTAAAGTAATTCTTGATAGATATGTACTTATTGCCATTTTGTCCTTTGTTTTGGGGTTGTTTTTATAGTTCTTTTTTGTTCCTTTTTTCTTACTTTGCTCTCTTGTTATTTGATGACTGTCTTTAATATTACATTTGGATTCCTTTCTCTTTTTTGTGTATCGATTTTGGTTTGTGGTTACCATGTGGTTTATATATTGCAATGTGTGTGTGTGTGTGTATGTATGATTATTTTCAGCTCCTGATCTTTTAAGTGCAAAAGCACTTTAAGAACCCTGCATTTTTATTTCCCCACACATACTTTTTCTGTTTCTGACATTGTATTTTACATCTTTTTGTCTTGTGTGCCCCTTAACTTCTTATTGTGGATATAGACAATTTTACTGGTTTTGTGTTTCAGCCTTCCTACTAGCTTTGTACATGACTGATTTACTACCTTTACTATATTTAGCCTTACCAATGAGATGTTTTTTCATAATTTTCGTACATCTAGTTGTGGCCTTTTTCTCTTAGAGAAACCCATTTAAAGGTGGTTTGGTAGTGCTGAACTCTTAGCTTTTTCTTGTCTGTAAAACTTTTGATCAGTCCATTTAAATCATAATGAAAGCCTTGCCTGTTGGAGTCTTCTGATTTAGGTTTCTCCCTTTCACCACTTTAAATATATCATGCACTCCTTTCAGGCCTGCAGAGTTTGTGCTGAAAACTCAGCTGAAATCCTTATGTTAAGTACAATTACCTTGTACTTAACTTGTTGCTTTTCCCTTGCTGCTTTTAGTATTCTCTCTTTATCTTTAATTTTTGCCATTAATTAAAGTGTGTCTTGGTGTGGTCCTCTTTGGGTTGATCGTGTTTGGAACTCTCTGTGCTTCCCAGACCTGGATGTCCTTTCCCTTTCCCAGGTTAGGGACATTTTCAGCTATTATGTCTTCAAATATGTTCTCTGCCCCTTTCTCTCTGTCTTCTCCTTCTATGGCTCCTGTAATGTGAATGCCAGTACACTTGATGTTGTCTCTGAGGTCTCTTAAACTGCCCATGTTTCTTTTCATCCTTTTTTTTTTCCTGTTCAATTTCAGTAATTTCCACTATTCTTTCAGCCCACTGAACTGTTCCTCTCTGTCATCTAATCTACTGTTGATTCCTTCTAGTGTACTTTTTATTTCAGTTGTTGTATTCTTTAGCTCTCTTTGGTTGTTGGCTCGGGAGGTCTTAAGGCAGCTGGCCTGCTGGTGGGTGGAGCTATGTCCCTGCACTAATAAGCTGTATTCCAAAATGGTGCTTTCAAGAACTGATGTCCTTGTGGTAGAACAAGCTCCCATTAGTGGCTGCCCCCAGTGTGTAGGTTCCCAGTGTGAGCTCCAGTTGCCTCCTACCTCTCCGGGAGGCTCTCCAAGATCAGCAGGTATTCTGACCCAGGTTCCTTTCAAATTACTGCTTCTTCCCTGGGTCCCAGAGTGTGTGAAATTTTGTGTGCACCCTTTAAGAGTGGAGTTTCTTTTTCCCACAGCCCTCTGGCCAAAAATGAGCCCTGCTAGCCTCCAAAGCCAAACTTTCAAGGGGCTCTTCTTCGCCCTGCTGGGGAGCCTGACATGGGGCCTGGACCCCTCGCTTCTTGGGGAGAACCTCAGCAATTGTAATAATCCTCCAGTTTGTGGGTCACCCCTCCTCGGGGGGTGGGGGGAAGTGGTAATAGGTTTTCACTTTATTGTGTCTTCCTCCCTCCTACCTATTTTGCCATGGTTCCTTTATATCTTTAGTTGTAGAAGGTCTTCTCTCTAATTTTCTAGCCTTACTCATCAATCATTGCTCTGTAAATGATTGTAGTTTTGGTGTGCCCATGAGAGGAGATGAGCTCAGAGTCTTCCTACTCTGCCATCTTGGCCACTCCCCTCCTCTGCAGACTTTTAGGCATAGAAAAAAAATGTACCTCATTGGATATACACCTATATTTCTAACTAGGTACAAGGATACTTTTCTTTTCAATCTAAAAGGCTTTATAATATATAAAGGATTTTTAAATCTTTCTAGTCCCAGGGGATAACTACGAAATTAATTTTTTCTTATTCAGAGGACTGTTTACTAAAATAAGGTTACTTGGCTGGGTGTTTTTAAATCTTTTGAATCATCTGACCATGTTTATTTTATAATTAATGCAAGATGAACATTAATTAAAGTTCTGAGTATCTCTGATACTCTTAATCTCTTTAATGTAAAGTATCATATGTAAACTCCAGATTTGTATATATATTTTTTTAATTAGTGTAAGTTGATGTACTTAGTAGCATCCTAGGTTCTCCATAAAAGGGATTTGGGGTCATGGGTTCTTATCCTGGGGAGTGGATTGGTTTCAAGATATAAACTCCTTAAAATCATATGTAAGATTTTACATATATGTATTTATGTTCATTCTTCTAGAGAGAAGATCCATAGTTTTCCTCATATTCTCAAAAGGTTCCAACAGCCTGAAAAGGTTAAGAACTGATCTAGCCCATGTCCCTTTGTCTGTACATTTACTGTAACTTATAGATGAGAAAAGCTGACTTGCTGAAGGTGACACAGCTACCAGATGGTGGGCTGTCTCACTGCAAAGCCTGGACTGTTTTGTATGGCACTAAGCTATCTCTCATGCATAATATTTGTAGACCATAGTTGAGCTTTGTTTAAATATATAATTATAATATATATATATATATATAAAACACTTTCAAATTTTAAAGTATCATTCTTAGGTCATTTTCCAAAGTTCCCAGTAAAATAAGCATTAACCTAAGTACATCAAAGCTTGACCAATAATAGGCATACTCCTGAATTGGAAAAGATTATTATTTTTATTTATCATTTGCATAGTGTATGAATTCTACAATCTGTCTTTAACACATGTATTAATAAATTTGTGTGACAAAAATTTCTCAAGAAAAAAGCTGGAAGTGGGGGGAGTAGAATGAGAATCAAAATGGAATTTTTTTGTCTTTTTGGTACTTATTAAGGTTTCTTTACCTGTACATGATGTGTTGTTTATATGATGTTATTGTTCTTGATACTTGGTTTCTTTTCAAGCTATAACAGTGTCTTGTCTTTATCTTTAGGCAAGCCAAAATTCTTTTCGGATAGAATATGATACCTTTGGTGAACTCAAGGTCCCAAATGATAAGTATTATGGCGCCCAGACTGTGAGATCAACAATGAACTTTAAGATTGGAGGGGTGACAGAACGCATGCCAGTAAGTGGCTTTTTTGGAAATGTTGGCTTATTTTGGATGAACTTGGCATTATTCAGTGAGTCACCTTACCTTATAAATAAGTATTTTACAGAGTTAAAATGTAAAGTTATTAGAGAACTGGCTTTGTGAATAATAAGATGTTTCTCTCTCAGTAAAGTGTCAAAGAACTTTTTGAAGTTTAGTATACTAATATCTTGAGCTATGTATGACTTTGAGTATTTTGGGTTTTTGATAGAACTAAGTGATTTGTCTTTCATTCTTGTTTGGATTTTTCGTATTTTTACTAGAATTTTGCAGTTTGTAAGCACTTTTAATTTTGATACTTAATTTTTTACTGATTTTTTAAATGATTTAAAAGAAAACCAATTTTTCTTTAATATTATACTTTACCTGTCTTGGCTTCAGTTTGTAAAAAAGTATACACAAATTCATAAAAATACTATTTGTCATGATGTCTGGCATATAATAGGTAATATATAAGTATTTGTTCATTGCTAACATGAATGATTTAATGATTAGAAAACTTTCTACCATATTTCATTAAATCCTTAGATTAGAACTGATCCTCAATTAGAATTGTTATGTACTACTAAGAAAGAAAAAGTCTGCCAATTAAAGTTGTGACATGTCATTGATTGTAGGATGCATCTTGATTTCAGGGACGTTAAAGTGTGAAAAGAATTGATGGAATATATTACATATCCTACTGGAGCCCAACTAGGGTATGAAAAATAGTCAGTGTAGGAATGCAGGATAGGCTAGTAAGCCTAGAAGGAACCAGGCTTCATCTGGTGAGATACTGTTTAACATTTATCTTCTAAATATACTTTTTATCTTACAATAAATTTAACTTCCGTAGTTTAGCTAATTACTAAGGCTTCAAGACTGAATCTTGACAGGTTCATACAATTTCCCAAGAGACAGCTGAATCTTCTTAGAAGAATCTCTCTGTTATTGCCACCCACAGCCAGTTTAATGGTGAGGTAAACATAGGGTCAGACTACATGGTTGGGAGACAGAGGGTAGCAGATCCTAAAGTATTCTCATATAGTTCAACTCCTGGGATTAAAGAGATCAGTCTTAACCAGTATTGACTGGAGTAAGTATGGCTCATGTTTTGAATTTCCTGCTTTAACCAGCAAGGTGTGTGGTTCTGGGAGTGCATGATTGCTGCCACTGCTGCTGTCCCAGAGATAGAGAAGTTGTTTGGATTTGGACAGGTGTCTGTGAAACATGGATACGTGGGTTATCGATTTTTCACATTTGGCTTCATCTGGATTAATTTCCTGAACTATGTTAAATATAAAGCAGACTGTGTGCCTTGAGCTAAGTAGTATGATTAAACCCAACCCTTTGTACCTCAGGTCCATAGGAAAATAAAACCAAAAAAGATTATGAACTGCTATGTGAGTAAATGAAGAATAATGAGACCCTTCTTTCATCTCCAATGATACATTTACTATTTTGTTTTAATAGTGTCCAGTGAAACTTTCTGCTGTGACCTTTGTTCATTTTCATGAGTCCACAAGCACTGTGGGGTCAGTCACTCCATTCTAGTAGCCTGAGTTGATTGGCATTTGGTTGTGACTGTGGCTTGGTTGTGACTTTGGCAGTGGTTTAACCCACTGCAGTATTCCTGTAGAAAATTAAATTCCCATTTTTTTTCATGTGTAAAGTTTTAAAGCTTCTAATCTTTTGTGCCATATATCTCCATTTCATTTGGGTAAAACACTTGTAATGTTTTAATTTTGATTTCTTAAAATTCAAAGTAAAAATGTTTTGTTTTTCTTTTCTTTTGTTTGCCCTTCAGTTTATCCTCTGTGTGACCCAGGTTCAGTGTGTCTTACTCATTACTTTTTCTTGTTTTTCCACTTTTATTTTCCTCTAAGGACTATAGCTGCTCTTTTACAAATTTATCACTCTCTTCTTCACCCTTCCTTTCTTCCTTCTTTCTCATTCAAACCTGGTATGGTATCTAAATCACAGTCTATATTATTAACTTTGACAAGAGCACATAATTTATTTATCTTGCGGAAAGTTACAGTACCCCAAGCCCAGTGTAGCCCTACTTCCTGACCCAAGACTCATTTATCTTGTATTTCATTGAAACCTCATCAGATTTACTCAATTTATCCTTTTAAATTTTATGAGGTGCTTTGGAGTAGAAAGTGAAAAGATCTGAAAACTAAAAGGGTTTGATATGTGGTTATATATATCAGAAGCTATCACCGTTAAGTCTGTAAAACTCTGGGTTTTTAAAAAAAATTATTCTGAGAGAAATGTCCAGTGATTTATTGAGTGTCAAGGCTTCACTGACTAAATAAAATATCATGTTTTTTGGCTTTGGGATGAAATGATACCCATTCAGTAACTGGGTATTTCATACTAATTAGCAGTTAAATATATTATTTCTTTCTATTATTTGTTTATCTAGTTGAGGTATAATTTACATATAACATTAGTTTCAGGTGTACAGCATAATGATTCGATATTTGTATACATTGCAGAATGATCACCACAGTAAGTCTAGTTACTAGTTACTAGTTACATGCCTAGTAACATCCATCACTCTACGTAGTTACAAGAAAATTTTTTTTCTTGTGATGAGGACTTTTAAAATCTCTTTGCAACTTTCAAATATGCAATACAGTATTATTAACTATAGTTACCATGCAATACATTACATCCCCATGATTTATTTATTTTATAACTGGAAGTTTGTACCTATTGACCTCCTTTATACATTTTGTCCACCCCCTGCCCCTGGCAACCACCAGTTTGTTCTGTCTATGGGCTTGGTTTTCTGATTGTTGTTTGTTTTGCTTTTTAAATTCTACATATAAGTGGGATCATGTGGTATTTGTGTTTACCTGTCTGGCTTATTTCACTTGGCGTAATGCCCTCAAGGTCCATCCATGTTGTCACAAATGACAAGATTTCATTCTTTTTTATGGCCAAGTAATATTACATTGTATTTTTTACCACATCTTCTTTATCCATTCATTCATTGATGGATACAGGTTATTTCCATATCATGGCTATTGTAAATAATGCTGCTCTGAACATGGGGATGCATATATCTTTTCGAATTAGTGTTTTCATTTTCAAGTAAATACCCAGTAAATACCTGGAATTGCTGGATCAGACAGTAGACGTACTTCAGTTTTTTGAGGAATCTCCATACTGTTTTCCAAAGTGGCTGCACCAATTTACATTCCTCCAAACAGCGTACAAGATTTGCCTTTCCTCCACATCCTCACAAACACTTATTTGTTGTCTTTTTTTTTTTTTAATTTTGGGAGTAGGAGTTTATTAATTTATTTAATTTTGGGAGTAGGAGTTTATTAATTTATTTATTTATATTTGCTGTGTTGGGTCTTCGTGGGTGCGAGGGCTTTCTCTAGTTGTGGCAAGCGGGGCCCACTCTTCATCGCGGTGCACGGGCCTCTCACTATCGCAGCCTCTCGTTGCGGAGCACAAGCTCCAGACGCGCAGGCTCAGTAGTTGTGGCTCACGGGCCTAGTTGCTCCACGGTGTGTGGGATCCTCCCAGACCAGGGCTCGAACCCATGTCCCCTGCATTGGCAGGTGGACTCCCAACCACTGCGCCACCAGGGAAGCCCCTGTTGTCTTTTTGATAATAGCCATTCTAACAGGTGTGAGGTGGTATCTCATTGTGGTTTTGATTTGCATTTTTCTGGTGATTAGTGATGTTGAGCATCATTTCATGTATCTGTCAGCCATCTGTATATCTTCTTTGGAAAAATGTCTGTTCTCATCATCTGCCCATTTTTTAATCAGTTTGTTTTTTGCTACTGGGTAGTATGAGTTGTTTATATATTTTGAATGTTAACCCCTTATCAGATATGTGATTTGCAAATATTTTCATTCAGTAGGTTGCATTTTCTTTTCTTCTTCTTTTTCTTTTAAAGGCAGCAGACTCTTTATTTGATGTGGTTTTAAAATACATCAAAATCAAGTCCCTGGCTGTTCTGTATACCAAAAAGTTTTCAGCACACCTTCAAACAAATCTGGGCGGCCAGTTTGGGCCATAAGGGAAGCAGTTACAGGGACAGAAGGCAGCACCCCTCCCTCAGGCAGGTGCCTGGCTGTCCCTGGGGTTACCTCCTCTGTGCTGTGCAAGGTGAGAGGGCTAGAGCACCAACTCAGCAGGCCTCGCCCTCCCCCATAGACACTAGGGCAGCTCCACTGGCCTTCTGGTCAGCCTTCCACAGGGCCACCATGATGTGGGTGGAGGAGGGGAAATAACCATCTTTACAGACATAACATTCTCTTACAGAAAGTGCCTGAGCTCAGCCCATGGTCCAAAAACCTCACAGAAAACAAATTTTAAAAAGTACTGCTGACACCTCGTAGAATCTGGTGTACACAAAGCTCTCAGCTGGACAAGACCCTGAATGCAGATTACTGTCAGCAGATCCTCACCTGCTGTGGTCTCCTGCAGGAAAAGCTAGCAATCTAAGAACCCAATACACAACTCTTGGTCCTAAAACTGGGGCATAAGACCTGCCCCAGTGAGGAAGGAACTGGCCTTCACTCATGGACAGGCCACCTCTTCATCTGGCCCAGGACCCTGGCTGGTGTGGGCAGCACCCAGGAGCCTGGGCTGAATTTGGAAAGCAGAGCACCTGTAGTGGTTGATAAGATTTGGTCAATGGAGAGGAAGAAGAAGGGGATCCCCATCCATAGCCTGGCCTGGATGCCTAGAGACAGATGGCTGGAGGTGAGAGCAGAGGTTGTACCCTGCACAGCTGGGACCACCTTGCTCACTGTAGCTCCACAGCAGCTAGACTTGGTTTCTGAGCATTGCTGTCCTGTGCGGCTGTGATTTCCCACACCACACTGGACTCCAATAGTCCCCTCCCTGCCAACATTAGGACTTTAAGAGGTAACTGAAGTGGGGCAGGCAATCATGTGGGCTACTGCAAGCCTTCCTGCTGGGGACAGGCAGAAACTTCTGCCTCTTCCCTGTGCTTCGTTAGCCCAGCAAAACCTGTATGGGATTGGCAGCTCTTATGTTCCTCAGCAGAGTAGAGTAGTATCCCCTCAGCCAGGGATGGCAGATAGGTCTCAACACTTATACTGGCTGCTGGGGGAATCTTGAGAAATGAGAATATATACCAGGGATTTAGCAGGAAATACTCTGAAGCAGATTAGTGGTACCTACCATGGGGGAAGAGGGGAAGTGATGTGCCATTCATTTGCCATCTCTGGTCTAAGTCCTAACATAATTCAGGAGTACTCTTCATGAACTTAATTATCTGAAGGATTTAAGTTAAGGGCTGAAAGAGTAGGCTATTTGTAAGATAATGAATCGACTTCAAGAAAATACAGGAAGAAGCAAAAACTCAAGCATCTGATTCATCTTGGTCTGTGGCTCCCTCAGGTACACTGAAGCTGAGCCCCAGATGGAGATGGAGTTACAGTACCCCAAGCCCAGTGTAGCCCTGCTTCCTGACCCAAGACTCATTCTGCTGTTCCAGAACATTGTTCTGTACAAAGATTGGCTAATACTCTGGCAAGTTTGCAGTTAGCAGGACTTTCAGAGTATAGGGTATCATGTATAAGGGGTGGGAGTGGGGGTAGAGAAGGAACAGACATAACTGTCTGCAGCCATTTTTGTGGATTTCTGAGGCTTAGTCAATGGCTGAGTCTCATTCTTATCCATAAGCTGTCAGACAAGACCTGGGGGCTCCCACATAAGAAGAAGTAAGATGTCAAGAAGGACATAGCTCTTATTACTTGGGCAACAAGATCAGAGAAAATCTCAAAAGATTGTACACTGCGGGTATGGGTGTAGGAAGCAGAAACAGACTTATAAAGCCAAGGGGACAGTTGGGCCCGGGGCCCAGCAACTACTGCATGGAGATAGTGGTGATGGCATCAGCAGTGGCCTCCCAAGATTAAAACCACAGGTAAGCTTGTGGCAAAGCCATCAGAAGCCCTTTCCTTTTTCTTACTCTAAACAATCTGATTTCATCAAGCAGGAAACCTCAGCACCAACATGGCAAAGGTACCAGGTGGGGTGCTGAGGGGAGTGGGGCACTAGAGGCCAGGAACCCTGGCACCACCCCTAAAACACCCCTTCTTCCTCAGAAGATCCTCAATACAAACACTGTCACGTGCAAAACAAAAACAAAGGAAACAAAACAAAACCCAAAAACCTTTAGAAAAAATCCTTTGGGTGATCTCTTGTCAATCATTTGTGCAGGCTAGAGAGGCACCTGTGAATGATAAGGCTACTGCGAAACGTCATTGGCATGGTCCTGGCACTACCAGAGGGCAGAGGAAGTGGTGCCTGAGGGGCTCCCTAACAGCACATCATCCCACACAGAACATTCTCCAAGTCCCTTGTCCTAGGCAGGGAAGCAGTTTCATCGCTGGCTTTGAGCGCCCAATCAACACTCTGCCTGGCAACCCCTTTTCTAGGTCAAGAGAAGCAAAGGAGCTTCCAGGGAAGCTAGGAGAGCCAGAGCTGCCCAAGTCCTGCTAACAGGAGAAACACAGTCAAGGCCTGGGTGTGTCACCTGTCTCGAGCCCTGAAGGGCAGGGAGGGAGGGACTGAGCCTCAAATCGGGCAGCGAAACGCTCAAGTCGCTTATCCTGCCAGCATACTGTGACAGCAGCCGCAGATGACAGCTCCGCTTTAAGACTCTTCAGCTCACAGAAGAGCCACTGACTTCATGTGTACACACCCCCATCTCCAAGGCAAGCCCATTTTACACTTACAGATATAAGTGTATGAGGTCTTGCCCGTAGGCCATATGTATGTAAAATTGACCCACAAAATCCAAAACTGCAGAGTCAGATGCCAGCTAGGTCAGAGCACCCTGGGCCTCAGCGGTGAGAGCCTCGCACAGGCCAGGCCTGGCTGGGCCGCTCGCTCCCTTCCCAGCATGCCCCTGGCGCAGGCTCCCTCAGCGGTGGTGAAGGTAGACTCCTGAAGCCCCGTTTGGCCTGATGCTCCCGTGCTCAGTGCTCCAGGACAGCAAGGAGCTTCTGTGGCCCTTGGGGAGCTAGGTGCTTGGACCCTGGGCCCCTCAGCACCCTGTTCCTTGGAGGCATTGGCAGCCTCTGGCCTCCACACAGGGCCACTGTCAATGAGGGGGCCCTGGCTTCCAGCACTCAGGTCCTGCACCCTCCAGCTGCTGCATTTTCATTTTTTTGACGTTTGCTTTGCTGTGAAGAGGCTTTCTAGTTTGATGTAGTCCCATTTGTTTATTTTTGCTTTTGTTGCTTTTTCTTTTGGACTCCTCCAGAAAATCATTGCCAAGACTGATGTCAAGGAGCTTACTGCCTATATTTTCTTCTAGGAGTTTTATGGTTTCAGATCTTAATGTTCAAGTCTTTAATCCATTTTGAGTTCATTTTTATGTATGGTATAAGATAGTGGTCCAGTTTCATTCTTTTGCATGTGGCCAGTTTTCCCAGCACCATTTTGCTACCTTTATTTTATTTGCTACTTTTAGTTTTTTCTAAAGAGAAGGAAAACTTATAATGTAGCACGGGATCCAGTGAGGGGAAATAATGGTGAAGGCTGGTGAAATGGTTATCATTTGTTTTTAAATATATGAAATAAAAACATATACATTATAATGTCTTATAATAAATAGGACGAATGGTACATATGTGTGAATGTGTGTATATGTGTGTGTGAGGCATACATATATATCTATGAAAAGTCATTGTATTTGCTTTTGTTTGGTTCCCTAAACAAATAGATAAATGATGATTCTTGGTTTTTATATATCAATTTTTAATCTTTCTCTATATCCTAAACATTTTAGGGTCATAATGTTACTTAAGTTATTGTTTTATGTACCTGCATAAGATAGTAATCTTAAACTTTCATGCTTTTTTCTGTACCTGCATTTTTTTTGAACCTGCATAAGATAGTAATCTTAAACTTTCATGCTTAACTAAAATTGCAAATTTGAGATATTTTTCTGATTAACTCTAGATCCCAGTTATTAAAGCATTTGGCGTCTTGAAGCGAGCAGCTGCTGAAGTAAACCAGGATTATGGTCTGGATCCAAAGATTGCTAATGCAATAATGAAGGCAGCAGATGAGGTAAGAGGTGATAAGTGTGTTTACTTAATGGCATCAGACCCATATTAACTGCTGGATAATGATAAGTGCTGACACGAGGAAAGGGGCACTGTGAATTCTTTAGTTAATGAGTTTCAGCATAGGATGGCAGCATTATTATTTGGTGAGGATATTAATATGGCGCTTAAAATATTGTGGCAAATTTTCTGGGTGATTTTATACCTTTTATTTTTAATTTTCTTTACTTTTCCTTTTAATTTATATAGTTTAAAGAAAACTTTGAAGAGATACCCTTTGAACTTATATATTTGATTTCTTGTTTTATGTATAGATGATTCCTTTTAAAGCTAGTTGGTTATTTGATACTATGTGTGGAGAATGTAATTTCACTATTTCACTAATAACATAATTAATTGCTTACGCAATTAAAGATAAGCAGTCAGAGATAACAGTTTAAAAGCTCTGAATATAATGTTGTTCATTGCAGTACTATTTATTATAACAGCTGCTTATGTAAGTTATATTGTGAAGCCATGGAAATTTAGTTTTTTAAAGAATGTCATAGAACAAACCCTACCATATAAGAAGTGGGGAGGAAAGATTGCAAAATGCATGTATTTTATGATCCTAATTTTATTTAGAAAAAATGAACAGAAAAATATGTTTTTCTACATCTACATATGTACTCCCATTGCTGAAAGTAGAGACTAGAAGGTGATGCCAAAATGCTAATCATCTTTATTTCTGAGGGTAGAACTATGATGACTATTATGCTTTTCTTAGTTCTCAGAATTTTTTACACTGATCACCTGTTATTTTTATACAACTAGGAAAAACGTTTTACTTTAAAGTGAATCAGTTGTTTAAGGTAATAGATTTCTAAAGTGCATGCTGATTTTTTTTAAGCTAAAATCATTCCAGAAGGTGAAGTTAAGCACCCACTCTCTTAGAAAGCTTATAATCCAAAAACTAACAAATTAACTAAAAGGACAAAAATATGACAAAAATAAGGACAAATCTAGACCATATTTATGTCTATGCTTGGAGGTTGCTACTCATAGGACATGTGTGGGATGCAGTAGCTATTAGTGAGCTCACAGTGTTAAGTCACTCGTTCATTATCATGCTGACTCTGGCTGTAACATCTGTTGGATATTCTTGCTGAGTACCAACAGTAAATTTATCTAGAGACTTAACACATTTGCCAGCCTTAATGGGTGGGTGGGTCTGTCTGTATATTATTAGAGGGCAGTTGAGAAATAGGAGAAAGATATCTTTGATTCAGTTTTCATTTGGAATCAGTGAAATTGTTATACCATTCACAATAGATAATCTTTCACCTTTTTTTTTTTAAATGTTGGGGGTAGGAGTTTATTAATTTTATTTATTTATTTTTGCTGTGTTGGGTCTTCGTTTCTGTGCGAGGGCTTTCTCCAGTTGTGGCAGGCGGGGGCCACTCTTCATCACGGTGCACGGGCCTCTCACTATCGCGGCCTCTCTTGTTGCGGAGCACAGGCTCCAGATGAGCAGGCTCAGTAGTTGTGGCTCACAGGCCCAGTTGCTCCGCGGCATGTGGGATCCTCCCAGACCAGGGCTCGAACCCGTGTCCCCTGCATTAGCAGGCAGACTCCCAACCACTGCGCCACCAGGGATGCCCCAATCTTTCACCTTTTAAAGTAGCAGTGGTTAGACTGCAGGAGCTTCAATTTGCTGGACAACCACAAACTATTTGGCACCATCACTAGCATATGAAAAAGGTGAATACCTTTAAAATAGTACTATAAATAGTACCAACTTAATCATATTTGATTTAATTAGCTAAATGAATATTTCTTATTTTTTAAAATTCATTTTGTAACATTTTGCTCTGCAGGTAGCTGAAGGTAAATTAAATGATCATTTTCCTCTCGTGGTATGGCAGACTGGATCAGGAACCCAGACAAATATGAATGTAAATGAAGTCATTAGCAATAGAGCAATTGAAATGCTAGGAGGTGAACTTGGCAGCAAGAAACCCGTGCATCCCAACGATCATGTTAATAAAAGCCAGGTCGGTATACGATCTTTTCTTTGTTATAACTTGAAAAGAATCCTGAGATTTTCCTTGTAAAACAGACATTAACTTTTTTTTTTAATGAGGTTTTTTTTTTTCTTTTTAAATTTATTTATTTTTGGCTGCATTGGGTCTTCATTACTGTGCATGGGCTTCTCATTGTGGTGGCTTCTCTTGTTGCAGAGCACGGCTCTAGGGCGCAAAGGCTTCAGTAGTTGTGGCTCACGGGTTGTAGAGCACAGGCTCAGTAGTTGTGGTGCACGGGCTTAGTTGCTCCGCGGCATGTGGGATCTTCCCAGACCAGGGCTCGAACCTGTGTCCCCTGCATTAGCAGGAGGATTCTTAACCTCTGCGCCACCAGGGAAGCCCCAGGCATTAACTTTTGACAGGGAGTGTTCATTCTGCTTATATTCTTTAATGGAAAGGACTTCTTCTCCTTATTTCTTTTAGGAATCTTGAGTCTATGTCTTAAATTTTCATAAAAAGCACCTTTAGGGAAAAAAATCACTTTTAGGACACCTGAATTTAGTATATATATATTTTTTCGCTGTTTGATTTATATTTTAAAAACTCTTTCTTTTGAAATATAAAATTATTTATAAGAATTGCAAAGATATTTCAGAGTTCCTGTATACCCTTCACCCAGCTACCCTTAATATTAAATATTTTACATAGCCCTGGTACATTTGTCACACTAAGAAATTAACATTGGTACAATACTCTTAATTAAACAGTCTTTATTAGGATTTCCCTAGTTTTCTATTGATCTCTTTTTTCTCTTAACCAGGATCCAGTCCATGCTCCACATTGTATTTAGTCATCATATCCCCTTAGTCTCCTCTAATCTATGAGAGCTTGTCTTTTGTCTTTGTGACTCTTGAAAGCAGTGGCCAGGTATTTAATAGAATGTCCCTCAATATGGGTTTGTCTGTTGTTTTCTCATGATTAGACTGAGACTGGATTTTTGGAAAGACTTATAGAAATGAAGGGCTCTTCTTGCATCGTATCAGGGGTACATGATAGCAACATGTCTTGGTACTGGTGATGTTAACTTGAATCACTTGGTTAAGATGGTGTCTCCCTGGTTTCTCCATCTTCTATTCTCTATTTGGTAGAAGTAAGCCACTGTGTCCAGCCTATACTCCAGCTACTACACTTAAGCTCCACTTCCTAAACGGAAGAGTATCAAGAAATTTTTGGACATGTGGTAAGATCACCACAGAATTAATAGAGAACTTTGAGGCTATTCTAATAGCCTCTTTCTCCTTAAACTTTTGCCTATTCATTTTAACATTCATCAGTGGATCTTGCCAATAACACCTACATTAGTGTTTCAGTAGTGATTTTCTGTTTCCCTCATTCTTTCTACATTTATTAATTGAAATTTTTCTGTAAGGAATACTGTCTTCTCTCTCCCCTGACATTTATTTATTTAATCATTTATGTATATCAGTATGAATTCATTAATATTTTTTTCTTAAGGTTATAATCCAATATTTTTGATATTTATATTGCTACTCGTATTGTTGCCACAGAGCCACAGCTTGTTGGCTCCTGTGTCCTTTGGACATGCCACCATCCTTTTTCTTTTTTAAGGCACTGATTAATTTTTTGCACTATAAGATGCTCCAGGCTTCTCATCTTGTATTTTTCCTGCCCTAGCCCTCATAAGCACTCATTTTTCCAAAGAACTCTTGGAGGATCTTATCACTTATTGGGAAGTGATATTTAAAAACCAAGATCTGAGTTCTGAGTATAATTTAATATATTTTTAAGTAGTGAGGAAGTTTTTTCACATAAATCCATTGTATGAAGGATTTTGTAAACCCAAGGCTTGCCTTTAAATATGAGTTTATCTTATTTATTTTTTTTTTTTGGCGGTACGTGGGCCTCTCACTGTTGTGGCCTCTCCCGTTGCGGAGCACAGGCTCCGGACGCGCAGGCTCAGCGGCCATGGCTCACGGGCCCAGCCGCTCCGCGGCATGTGGGATCTTCCCGGACGGGGCACAAACCCGCGTCCCCTGCATCGTCAGGCGGACTCTCAACCACTGCGCCACCAGGGAAGCCCGAGTTTATCTTTTACATATACTGAAGTCTGAAATCTACTTCAGAATAATCTAGTGTGTATGGTCAGATGGAGGAGTGAGGTGGAGTTATAGATGAAACAAGATTGGCTATATGCTAATTGTTTGAATTCAGGTGGTAGATACATGAGTGTTCATTATACCATTCATCCTACTTTTGTAAGTAGTTTGATAATGTCCATAATACAAAGTTTAACAAATGAGTAATGAATATATTTTTTTAAATAGCATCGTAATTTAAAAGTATGGGTTTACAGTTGAGGAAAGAGCATGGAGTTTAGACTACCTGGTCAGGTCCCAGTTCTGCCAACTGTAAAAATTTTGGCAAGTCACATAATTTCTTTGACAGTTTAGCTTTTCTATTTTTAAAGTGGTGACCTACCTCACAGAATTTTCCTCAACTTTAGTAAAGGAAGAAGTGTTTGTGAAAGACTGTATGTGCTATTTAACTGTAAGATATTTTATTATTGCTATCCTTACATACATTTGCTAGTTGTACTTCTCTATGTCTTGCTGTCATTTCTTAGCAGGCAGATAGAGTAACATATAATACATTCATTGTAGGTGGTATATGTAATACAGTCCTAAATACCTTCCACAAAGGAAATCAGGTTGCTTCTTACTTGATCCTAAGTGACTTGCCACAGGTAAATGTAATTGAGTACTAAATATGCCAAGTTTTGAGTAGTCATTTAGTGAGATTTTTAATTGAGGCATTCAAGTTTGGTTTATTTTTGCCTCTGATTTAACGTTTTACATTTCTTTTGAAAATTTTCCAACAGAGCTCAAATGATACTTTTCCCACAGCAATGCATATTGCTGCTGCAGTAGAAGTTCATGAAGTACTGCTACCAGGACTACAGAAGCTACATGATGCCCTTGATGCAAAATCCAAAGAATTTGCCCATATCATCAAAATTGGGCGTACTCATACACAGGATGCTGTTCCACTTACTCTTGGGCAGGTATATTGCGTGCAATTAGATTTGGTTCAATTGCGGGCTTGGTACAAACGGCCAGCATATTACCCTCTAAATCACACTGGTTTAAAAGGCCAAATTTATAACAATTCAGTTCAGTGACAGATGATTCTGCATTAACCAGTCAGTAGTTTTTATTGGTATCCACTCAGAAGAGCAGAGCATACTGGCTATGAGCCAGACTCCACATCAGTCTACTTGAGTTCAAATCTTACTTTGCTATGTGCAAACTATTGGACCTTAGGAAAATTATTTAGCCTTTCTGTGCATCAGTTTTCGGAGCTGTAGAATGAGGAAAATATCTCTTTCATAGGATAGTTGTGAGGTTTAAATAAGCTGATTCATGTAGAGTGCTTAGAACCGTCCCTGACACATTATAAGCACATGTTGGTGTTAGCTGTCATCATCATCTTCATCAGTATCATTATCATAATTTCTTCCATTGTCTCTCTTACTCAAAATTAGTAAGTTCTTTAAAAATTAATTTTAAAATGATTAAATGGGGCATATCTTACTCTTTACAATTGTTTTGGCCACATGTAAAAGAGGTATTTCTCTCTTTTCCAAAATACCAGAAAGTATTTTTATGTTTCTTTATTGATACTTTAAAGAATGCCTAATAGTATATATTGCAAAGGAAATACAAGGAACAGTTTTTGTCTCAGTTAAGTTCACTCCAGTTTGGGAGGTAGGACATATGCAAATTCTATATCAAGTATCAAAAGATAGGTATCCAATAACAGTATTTTTGTAGAAATTCAGGTGAGGGAGAGAGTTTGGCTGCTGGTTATTTGGAAAGATTTCATTTGTAGTTTTTTTCAGATGACAGCAGACACTGAAAAAAAACTTGATCATTTACCTTAACTTTATCACGGAAGGAATGAGGAAAACTGGAAGTGATTAATTGACATACAGATGATATGACTAAACTGAGCTTGCTAAATTAAGTTGTTTCTTAGGCTGTATCTTATTTCTCTTTACATCATTGGCTGTTAGTACCATGCATAATTTCTACGGAGATACAGTATATGTTTTTGAAACTTTTGAGTATCCCTCTGGATACTCCTTTTTGTGTGTGTTACATGTAGGAAAACCATTATATGCTGAAGTCTGGTTGGGCCATTTACTCAGCCTCCTATGTAGAATCATCATTCTTCATATTATGACAGAAAGTTTTTTTTTTCTCTTTGATTTTATCTTATCAGAAGCATTTATACTTTTATTGTAATTGTCTTTTGAGGTTTTTGAGTGCAGTTTTTTTCCTCAATAAAAATATATTCCTGAAGTGAATCCAGCTGGTGTATATGTAAGTGGTGTTAAATCAGATGGATCAGGTCTACCTGAAAGGAGTTGTATCTTCTAAAACATTTTCTTTAGAGCAGTGTGAAATCCTAGTACTAATCAAAAGTATTCATGATTTTTCAGTGTTTTTAGGCAGGAAAAAAAGATTTAGTGTAACCCTATATCCCAGCTTGCTCAGTTGAGTTCTAGCTTATGCCTTCTGTCCCTGCATAATTCTTGATAGGGCCCTTGCTATGTTCTAAACATGATGAATTCTGTGGTTACTTTACTTAAAGGATGTTATACGGTGGGAACCAGTGTGGCATTAATAGCAGAATTAAAATGCATCTTGAAGCTATAGTCTTAACTCTAAGCTGTTACCTTCTTGTGCTGTTCAGTGAGTCACGTAGCTTCTTGAGTCCCTGTAAAACATCCTCAAATTCCATATCAGGTTTTTTAACTGAAATTGTATGGAGGATATTTCTATGTTTGCATTTTTCTTGAGGGGATTCAGTTTTTTTCTTTCTCAGAGTTGTTTGAGATACACCAAAAAGTAAATAATTTACAAATAAACCAATAATTTAATCTAGTAAAGTTTTTTTTTTAATTTCCTGTGTTGTTTTTCTTTGCTTTCTATGGAAAGACTAGTTTATAAATAGGCCACATGTTATCAGTGGCATTGTCTACCTGATAGGTTTATAAATTCTCTTTCTCTCCTATACTTTGTTTATTGTATGAATCAAATAATACAGTTACCACTTGAGTAGCTTCTAATTTTGTACCTGAAACGTGTTTTTTAAAAACTTGAATTTAATGTAGTTAGAGTAACTTGCATGCCATTAGAAAATTATATATTCTCACCTTAATTTCTTTTGCTTTTCAGGAATTTAGTGGTTATGTTCAACAAGTGAAATATGCAACAACAAGAATAAAAGGTGCCATGCCAAGAATCTATGAGCTCGCAGCTGGGGGCACTGCTGTCGGTACTGGTTTAAATACTAGAATTGGCTTTGCAGAAAAGGTTGCCGCAAAAGTGGCTGCACTCACAGGTAGGTGATAACACGGTTTATTACTCATTTCCATTATACTAGTCTGTATTTTTCTGGGTGTTTCTGCTTTGAATTCTTACAAATTTAAAGTTAGAAATAATATTTTCCCATCAAACATGTACTTTGTGTCTATTTCAGAAGTTGTAATGTTAACCTTTTGCTTTTTTAAAGTTTTCCATCTGTACGTTCATACAGCATGTAATTATTAAAATCTGTCAGTGCTAATTTGCTTACTATCTGGTAGTATCAATTATTTTCCATTTAAAGCTGTTTTGAATACTCATTTTCAAAGCAGGAGGCATCAACTGATGGTTGAGAAATTTATTTGAATGACAAATATGTTAGAGATTGACAGGCTTAATTTCTTTTTTTCCTATGGCATGCTGTGACATTTCTTTGAATTAATGACCTTTTTGAATTCTCTTTCCTTTAGTAGAGTACTGTGCTCTTGATAATGATAACTGTTATTAGAGCTATTATCTCCAGAAAACTCTTATTAAGATGCAGATATTACCAGAGAGTTAGGGTACAGATAATTATACAATGCTTATTATTGCTTACTAGCAGAGATTTTTTTAATCAAATTTTAATCAAGAAGAACTGTATTATGGGGTTTAGAATATGTAGATTTTTAAAAATTTGAACATGGGAGAGATTGAGAATGTCTAACTCATTCTGGCTCCCTAATCTCTCAGAGGACCTTGTGGGTCCTGGCTAGAGAAGAGAATAGAACACCTAAAATGGGGGAAAAATTGTACTAGGAGAGGAGTGTGGAATAAAGCAGAGTGAATTTTACCTACTTTTCCTCTTTACTCAAGCGTAGTCAGGCATCATACACAGGTGTTTGCAGTAGGATAATGTTTTTTCTTTCAATATTTTATATTTCTTTCAACATTTATTGTACTTGTTCTTTTTATCTTTTAAGTTTGCTAGTATCATCAGATTTTCTACCCCTTTAGGACTTCTTGAAGAAATGTAGACAAAGCTTGAGTCTTAAGCATTTTTTTCTGAAGTAAGATTTTTATTCTGTTCTTTTTTTGCTTTTCATATACTTGCATTTTCTGTTTAACTTGCTGATATTAGAAAAATGTTGAATTTTACCTGTTAACTCATATAGGTTATTATTTTTCTTCAGGCTTGCCTTTCGTCACAGCTCCAAATAAATTTGAAGCTTTGGCTGCTCATGATGCTTTGGTTGAACTCAGTGGAGCCATGAACACTGCTGCTTGCAGTCTGATGAAGATTGCAAATGATATTCGTTTTCTGGGTTCTGGTCCTCGCTCAGGTCTGGGAGAACTGATTTTGCCTGAAAATGAACCAGGAAGCAGTATCATGCCAGGTAATCACATAGCTGGTAAATGTTAGAACTGGAACTTGACTAGAACCCAGGCATTCTCATCTACAAAGCATATCTGCTTTTGTTTAACGTGATCTCAAAGTGGATAGGGACATGTGTGGTGCACTTGTTTCACAATGTCTTTGTGAGCTGCTTTTGATCAGGACTTCTGGGGACATCACCCAACAATATAGGAGAAAAGAATTTTAGTTAGCAGCATATATTTTGATTTCCACCTTAGAAAATATGTAATAGTTCTATCTTTCACAATCCAAAGCAAATAGAATTCTAAAACAGGCTGTTAAAGTGATCTGCATGGGATGAATAAAGATGAATTATATCAAATGCCTCTTATTTCATTTTTTGCTTTAGGTTTTGGCCAGTTAGGTAAGGGAGGCTCCACAAATATGGTTGGGGCCTTGCTTTATTATATGTCTTAATTTATTTAATGAAGTTGGATTTCCTTCTTTTCTTGATGTCTGGATTCCAGTAAGTCATTTGGTGGACTCACTTGATATTCATGGAATCCAGTGGAGAAGTGTGGGCAGTACTGTTAGATGAATGTAGCTGGGTGAACAGTGACATTTAAGGAGTGCCTAATGAGTTGACTTCAGACTGGAGGGATATCTTGGCAGCAAGCTGAAGGGCTGTGCCCTTTCACCACTTTACTGGTGACTGAGGGTGAAGGTAGAGAATATGTGTTGATCATATTAGCAGATAAAGTTGAAATAGCAGTACATCAGATGACAGAGTCTAGATTCATAAAGGACTCTGTAGTTGGACTAAAACTGACAAGAGTGAAAAAGAAAGACCTGACTATAGATTCTTTTAGATCTAGGCATGTGTAGAATGAGAAAAGATCTGATTTTAAAGTATGTCATGTTGAAAAATGACATGAGTTCAGTTGATTGCAAATTCAAGGTGATTACCTAAAAAAGAGAAATGCAGAGTCACAGATAAAGAACTAATCTTCCCACTGCGTTGCTTTGTACTTGTCAGAGGAATCAGGGATGTTCGGTTCAAACTTGAGCTTGTCAGAGGAGTGTTACAGGGTGGTAGGGTTCTGGAAACTCAAATAGGAAAATTCCAGCTTAACATCAGTTTCCTCTGGGAAGCCTCCCAGATGTTGGTGAGGTGCTTCTTTTATAAGTATTCCCATAGCAGTCTGCACTTCTCTGTATCGACCCCTTATCCATTATAATTGCCAGTTCTCTCTCCCTCGCCTCCAAGTTCTATGAGGGCAGGGGCTGCATCCTTCTTCCTCACTGTTGTATATTCATTGCCTGGCTCCATAAATATTTCTAGAGTGCATGTAAGCCAAGGTGAAAAGAGCTATATTTACTGTGTAGTTGTAGGTACTCTACTTATTAGCCATTGCATGATTCAGAGTTTCTGGCTATATGGTTTGTTTCATTAAACAGCACTGATGGTTGGGACATTGCTTTATTATATGTCTTTATTTAATGAAGTTAGTTTTCCTTCTTCTCTTGGTTATTTGATATAAAACCTAATCTTAAACTCATATTTGAAGCCACAAGTGTGTTTGATGTGATTTCTCTCTTTGGTGGTTTTCTTGAAGGCAAGGTGAACCCCACCCAGTGTGAGGCACTGACCATGGTTGCAGCCCAGGTCATGGGCAATCATGTCGCCATTACCATTGGAGGCAGCAGTGGACATTTTGAGTTGAATGTTTTCAAGCCATTGATGGTAAGCTTTAAATTTGATTTTTAATGTCGTTAACCAAAAGCTAGTTGTCTTGGTTTCTGTCTTTCATTAAGGTTT
The DNA here is from genome assembly GCF_937001465.1 of Orcinus orca. Taxonomy (NCBI): domain Eukaryota; kingdom Metazoa; phylum Chordata; class Mammalia; order Artiodactyla; family Delphinidae; genus Orcinus; species Orcinus orca. Next base: position 3,122,288 of record NC_064559.1, on the reverse strand, counting down.
CCTACAGTTCCTTAGGTACTTGGATAATATACCTAGCAGTTGGAAGTTAAACATATGCTAATGTTAGAGGACTAATCCTGTATATTTAATTAGGTGACTTTTAGCTTAAGTAATTGGTGGTTTGCTTTTTATAATAGGAAGAAAAATTCTGGAAGTAGGGTATAAGTTTCTTTCTTTTCCCTCACCACTGGGGATGCCAATTGTTAGAAATAAGTTCCAGTCTCCTCAGTTAAAAAAAAAAAAAAAGAAACTCTCCTTCCAGCCTGTCTCCTTCTCATGCTGCTGCTTTCTTCCTCTCTCTGAATTCAGCCTTTTTAAAGAAATACCCACTCTCACTCTCATTTGCACTGCAGTCTGGCTTCCACCCCTGCACTTATGTTTGAATTGTTCTTGTAGCACTTGTGACCTCTTGAGTCCAGCAGACATGCCACAGCTCTCAACTAACATCTGACCTTGACTTGTTGCTCCTTGAAACACTCTTTGTCCTTGGTTTCTTCAGCACTTTCTCTCCAGTTCTCTTCCCTTTCTCAAGGCTTTCTTCCATTGGTTTTACTCTTCCACATACCTTGAAAACATTGTGTCCACTCAATCTATTCTTTTTCCTTCATCTTTATGAAGACAGAATAAAATGGCATCATCTTTTATCCAGTTTCCCCAACTTCAGATAATGGAGCTATTATCATTTACAATCCTTTATTTGTGTGAAGTGTTATATCTAAGTATATATTAGAGGCTTATTTCCAGTTTGTGTCTGGTGTAAAGTCTGATTTTAATTTGATAAGAATATGCAAATAACAAATATTAAGTGTATTCATTCAGTGTATTCATCAAATATTTATTGAGTACTAGTCTGTGTCAGGCACTGTACTCATTGCTAGTGATAGAACAATGAACAAGACAGATTTTTTTTTTTTGCCCTTATGGAATGTACATTCTGGTGGAAAATAGAAAGAAGACAGACCAAAGCACAACTCAGACTGATAAACTTTTTTATTTTAATTAATTTATTTATTTTTGGCTGCATTGGGTCTTTGTTGCTGTGCATGGGCTTTCTCTAGTTGTGGTGAGCAGGGGCTGCTCTTCATTGCAGGGTGCAGGCTCTAGGTGCACGGGCTTCAGTAATTGTGGCACGTGGGCTTAGTAGTTGTGGCTTGCAGGCTCAGTAGTTGTGGTGCATGGGCTTAGTTGCTCCACGGCATGTGGGGTCTTCCCGGACCAGGGCTTGAACCCATGTCCCCTGCATTGGCAGGCGGATTCTTAACCACTATGCCACCAGGGAAGCCCCAGACCGACAAGCATTTGCTTTCAGGTCAAATTCCAAACAGTTAACACCAGCTGCCTGGCAAATATATGTGCATAACAATAAGTGTCTTGCCAAATTTTTTTAAACAAAGGTCTGTTTTGTTTTTAATAGAAAATAAGTCAAGATAATCAACATTGCCATATAATAAAGTCATTAGTATCAAATTAAACCTTGAAGTTCTGTGTCTTCTACTAGAGTCCATTGTTGGGAATCTGGTTTTCAGACCCTGGGATTTTAGACCACAGAGATTAGGATGTGGATATATATCTTAATATATATTGGAAATGTTATCAAAAAGAAAAAAAACTGCTAAAACAAACTAATTGACTTTATACTGTTTTAAAATACTGTGTGAAAGGTTATTTTCAAGAGATTATGGAATATTTGTTTTGTTAAGCATAAAAAATGTGATCATTAAGAACTGAGAAGCCCTGATTTCACTGATTGCCTCAAGCTCACGCTGAACTTTTTTCTTTTTGAATTTTATTTTATTTTTTTCTACAGCAGGTTCTTATTAGTCATCCATTTTATACACATCAGTGTATACATGTCAATCCCAATCTCCCAGTTCATCACACCACCACCACCACCCACTGCTGCTTTCCCCCCTTGGTGTCCATACGTTTGGTCACTACATCTGACCTGTGTCTCTATTTCTGCCCTGCAAACAGGTTGATCTGTACCATTTTTCTAGATTCCACATATATGCGTTAATATATATTTCTTTTTCTCTTTCTGACTTACTTCACTCTGTAAGACAGTCTCTAGATTCATCCACGTCTCTACAAATAACCCAATTTCGTTCCTTTTTATGGGTGAGTGATATTCCGTTGTATATATGTACCACCTCTTCTTTATCCATTCGTCTGTCGATGGGCATTTAGGTTGCTTCCATGACCTGGCTATTGTAAATAGCGCAGCAATGAACATTGGGGTGCATGTGTCTTTTTGAATTATGGTTTTCTCAGGGTATATGCCCAGTAGTGGGATTGCTGGGCCACATGGTAATACTATTTTTAGTTTTTTAAGGACCCTCCATACTGTTCTCCATAGTGGCTGTATCAATTAACATTCCCACCAACAGTGCAAGAGGGTTCCCTTTTCTCCACACCCTCTCCAGCATTTGTTGTTTGTAGATTTTCTGATGATGCCCATTCTAACTGGTGTGAGGTGATACCTCATTGTAGTTTGACTTGCATTTCTGTAATAATTAGTGATGTTGAGCAGCTTTTAATGTGCTTCTTGGCCATCTTTATGTACTCTGGAGAAATGTCTATTTAAGGTCTTCTGCCCGTTTTTTGATTGGGTTGTTTTTTTAATATTGAGCTGCATGAGCTGTTTATATATTTTGGAGATTAATCCTTTGTCTGTTGATTCATTCGCAAATATTTTTTTTCCCATTCTGAGGGTTGTCTCTTTGTCTTGTTTGTAGTTTCCTTTGCTTTGCAAAAGCTTTTAAGTTTCATTAGGTCCCATTTGCTTATTTTTGTTTTTATTTCCATTACTCTAGGAGGTGGATCAAAAAAGATCTTGCTGTGATTTATGTCAAAGAGTGTTCTTCCTATGTTTTCCTCTAAGAGTTTTATAGTGTCCGGTCTTACATTTAGGTCTGTAATCCATTTTGAGTTTATTTTTGTGTATCGTGTTACGGAGTGTTCTAATTTCATTCTTTTACATGTAGCTGTCCAGTTTTCCCAGTACCACTTATTGAAGAGACTGTCTTTTCTCCATTATATATCCTTGCCTCCTTTGTCATAGATTAGTTGACCATAGGTGCGTGGGTTTATCTCTGGGCTTTCTATCCTGTTCCATTGATCTATATTTCTATTTTTGTTCCAGTACCATATTGTCTTGATTACTGTAGCTTTGTAGTATAGTTTGAAGTCAGGGAGTCTGATTCCTCCAGCTCCTTTTTATTCCCTCAGGACTGCTTTGGCTTTTCGGGGTCTTTTGTGTCTCCATACAAATTTTAAGATTTTTTGTTCTAGTTCTGTAAAAACTGCCATTGGTAATTTGATAGGGATTGCATTGAATCTGTAGATTGCTTTGGGTAGTATACTCATTTTCACAATATTGATTCTTCCAATCCAAGAACATGGTATATCTCTCCATCTGTTGGTATCAACTTTAATTTCTTTCAACAGTGTCTTACAGTTTTCTGCATACAGGTCTTTTGTGTCCCTAGGTTGGTTTATTCCTAGGTATTTTATTCTTTTTGTTGCAGTGGTAAATGGGAGTGTTTCCTTAATTTCTCTTTCAGATTTTTCGTCATTAGTGTATAGGAATGCAAGAGATTTCTGTGCATTAGTTTTGTATCCTGCAACTTTACCAAATTCATTGATTAGCTCTGGTAGTTTTCTGGTGGTATCTTTAGGATTCTCTATGTGTAGTATCATGTGAACTGCAAACAGTGACAGTTTTACTTCTTTTCCAATTTGTATTACTTTTATTTCTTTTTCTTCTCTGATTGCCGTGGCTAGGAGTTCCAACAACAGAGTTGTTAGATGAAATGCTTTCAGTTTTTCACCATTGAGAATGATGTTTGCTGTGGGTTTGTCATATATGGCCTTTATTATGTTGAGGTAGGTTCCCTCTATGCCCACTTTCTGTAGAGTTTTTATCATAAATGGGTGCTGAATTTTGTCAAAAGCTTTTTCTGCATCTATTGAGATGATCATATGGTTTTTCTCCTTCAATTTGTTAATATGGTGTATCACATTGATAGATTTGCGTATATTGAAGAATCCTTGCATTCCTGGAATAAACCCCACTTGATCATGGTGTATGATCCTTTTAATGTGTTGTTGGATTCTGTTTGCTTGTATTTTGTTGAGGAATTTTGCATCTATATTCATCAGTGATATTGGTCTGGTATTTTCTTATTTTGTAGTATCTTTGTCTGGTTCTGGTATCAGGGTGATGGTGGCCTCATAGAATGAGTTTGGGAATTTTCCTTCCTCTACAATTTTTTGGAAGACTTTGAGAAGGATGGGTGTTAGCGCTTCTCTAAATGTTTGATAGAATTCACCTGTGAAGCCATGTGGTCCTGGACTTTTGTTTGTTGGAAGATTTTTAATTACAGTTTCAATTTCATTACTTGTGATTGGTCTGTTCATATTTTCTATTTCTTCCTCGTTCAGTCTTGGAAGGTTATACCTTTCTAACAGTTTGTCCATTTCTTCCAGGTTGACCATTTTATTGGCATATAGTTGTTTGTAGTAATCTCTTATAATCCTTTGTATTTCTGCAGTGTCAGTTGTGATTTCTCCTTTTTCATTTCTGATTTTATTGATTTGAGTCCTCTCCCTCTTGACGAGTCTTGCTAATGGTTTATCAATTTTGTTTATCTTCTCAAGGAACCAGCTTTTAGTTTTATTGATCCTTGCTATTGTTTTCTTTGTTTCTATTTCATTTATTTCTGATCTAATCTTTATGATTTCTTCCTTCTGCTAACTTTGGGTTTGATTGTTCTTCTTTCTCTAGTTCCTTTAAGTGTAACATTAGATTGTTTGAGATGTTTCTTGTTTCTTGAGGTAGGCTTGTATAGCTATAAACTTCCCTCTTAGATCTGCTTTTGCTGCATCCCATACGTTTTGGATCATCGTGTTTTCATTGTCATTTGTCTCTAGGTATTTTTTTATTTCCTCTTTGATTTCTTCAGTGATCTCTTGGTTGTTTAGTAATGTATTGTTTAGCCTCCATGTATTTGTGCTTTTTATGTTTTTTTCCCTGTAACTGATTTCTAATCTCATAGCATTGGGGCCAGAAAAGATGCTTGATATGATTTCAATTTTCTTAACTTTACTGAGGCTGGATTTGTGCCTCAAGATGTGATCTATCCTGGAGAATGTTCCGTGCACACTTGTGAAGAAATTGTAATCTGCTGTTTTTGGATAGAATGTCCTATAAATATGAATTAAATCTATCTGGTCTGTTGTATCATTTAAAGCTTGTGTTTTCTTATGAATTTTCTGTTTGGATGATCTGTCCATTGGTGTAAGTGAGGTGTTAAAGTCCTCCACTATTATTGTGTTACTGTCGATTTCCTCTTTTAGAGCTTTTAGCAGTTGCCTTATGTATTGAGGTGCTCCTATGTTGGGTGCATATATATTTGTAATTGTTATATCTTCTTCTTGGATTGATCCCTTGATCATTATGTAGTGTCCTTCCTTGTCTCTTGTAACATTCTTTATTTTAAAGTCTATTTTATCTGATATGAGTATTGCTACTCCAGCTTTCTTTTGATTTCCATTTGCATGGAATATCTTTTTCCATCCCCTCACTTTCAGTCTGAATGTGTCCCTAGGTCTGAAGTGGGTCTCTTGTAGACAGCATATATATGGGTCTTGTTTTTGTATCCATTCAGCAAGCCTGTGTCTTTTGGTGAAGCATTTAATCCATTCACGTTTAAGGTAATTATCAATATGTATGTTCCTATGACCATTTTCTTAATTGTTTTGGGTTTGTTTTGTAGGTCCTTTTCTTCTCTTGTGTTTCCCACTTAGAGAAGTTCCTTTAGCATTTGTTGTAGAGCTGGTTTGGTGGTGCTGAATTCTCTTAGCTTTTGCTTGTCTGTAAAGCTTTTGATTTCTCCATCAAATCTGAATGAGATCCTTGCTGGGTAGAGTAATTTTGGTTGTAGGTTTTTCCCTTTCATCACTTTAGGTATATCATGAAACTCCTTTCTGGCTTGTAGAGTTTTTGCTGAGAAATCAGCTAACTTTATGGGAGTTCCATTTTATGTTACTTGTCATTTTTCCCTTGTTGCTCTCAATAATTTTTCTTGGTCTTTAATTTTTGCCAATTTGATCACTATGCGTCTCAGCGTGTTTCTCCTTGGGTTTATCCTATATGGGACTCTCTGCAGTTCCTGGACTTGGGTGGCTATTTCCTTTCCCATGTTAGGGAAGTTTTCGACTATAATCTCTTCAAATATTTTATCTGGTCCTTTCTCTCTCTCTTCTACTTCAGGGACCCCTATAATGCAAATGTTGTTGTGTTTAATGTTGTCCCAGAGGTCTCTTAGGCTGTCTTCATTTCTTTTCATTCTTTTTTCTTTATTCTGTTCCTCAGCAGTGAATTCCACCATTCTGTCTTCCAGGTTACTTATCCGTTCTTCTGCCTCAGTTATTCTGCTATTGATTCCTTCTAGTATATTTTTCATTTCAGTTATTGTGTTGTCCGTCTCTGTTTGTTTGTTCTTTAACTTTTCTAGATCCTTGTTAAACATTTCTTGCATCTTCTCGATCTTTGCCTCCATTCTTTTTCCAAGGTCCTGGATCATCTTCACTATCATTATTCTGAATTCTTTTTCTGGAAGGTTGCCTATCTCCATTTCATTTAGTTGTTTTTCTGGGGTTTTATCTTGTTCCTTCATCTGGTACATAGCCCTCTGCCTTTTCATCTTGTGTATCTTTCTGTGAATGTGGTATTTGTTCCACAGGCTGCAGGATTGTAGTTCTTCTTGCTTCTGCTGTCTGCCTTCTGGTGGATGAGGCTGTCTAAGAGGCTTGTGCAAGTTTCCTGATAGGAGGGACTGGTGGTGGATAGAGCTGGCTGTTGCCTTGGTGGGCAGAGCTCAGTAAAACTTTATTCCACTTGCCTGCTGATGGGTGGGGCTGGGTTCCCTCCTTGTTGGTTGTTTGGCCTGAGGTGACCCAACACTTGAGCCTACCCAGGCTCTTTGGTGGGGCTAATGTTAGACTTTGGGAGGGCTCACTCCAAGGAGTACTTCCCAGACTTTCTGCCGCCAGTGTCCTTGTCCTCACGGTGACACACGGCCATCCCCCGCCTCTGCAGGGGACCCTCCAACACTAGCAGGTAGGTCTGGTTCAGTCTCCTATGGGGTCACTGCTCCTTCCCCTGAGTCCCAATGAGCACACTACTTTGTGTGTGCCCTCCAAGAGTAGAGTCTCTGTTTACCCCAGTCCTGTCGAAGTCCTACAATCACATCCCACTAGCCTTCAAAGTCTGATTCTCTAGGAATTCCTCCTCCTTTTGCCAGACCCCCAGGTTGGGAAGCCTGATGTGGGGCTCAGAACCTTCACTCCAGTGGGTGGACTTCTGTGGTATAAGTGTTCTCTAGTTTGTGAGTCACCCACCAGCAGTTATGGGATTTGATTTTATTGTGATTGCACCCCTCCTACCATCTCATTGTGGCTTCTCCTTTGTCCTTGGATGTGGGGTATCTTTTTTGGTGAGTTCCAGTGTCTTCCTGTCAATGACTATTCAGCAGTTAGTTGTGATTCTGGTGTTCTTGCAAGAGGGAGTGAGAACATGTCCTTCTACTCTGCCATCTTGAACCAATCTCCTCACGCTGAACTTTCTAACCTCTGCATCTTTGTTTCTCTTCCTTCTGCATAGAAGATTCTTTTTCCATCTCTGGCTATTTAAGTGCTCTCCATCAAATAAAACTTTATCAACTCCTACAACTGGAATTTATTTCTCTCTCTATGCTCTTTAACATTTCATACCTGTATTTTATAACACCACAGGCTATCTTGTGTTTTATTTATTTGTATTTATGCCTTTATACCTCTTAAAAGGGCACTTTGGTGCCCTCAGATGTTTATAATTTCTTTCATATTTGTTTTCTTGGGTATGATGCCTTACAGGTTGTAGGAGTGCTGTATGTTAATTGTATTACATACTCATTTATGAATTGCAAATAATGTGTTATTGGACAAAGAAAAAAGTTAGGCTTAATAAGTTTGTCTCTCTCTCTTAGATTAAAAATGTGTTGCACTCAGCCAGACTGTTGGGGGATGCATCAGTTTCCTTCACAGAAAACTGTGTGGTGGGAATCCAGGCCAACACAGAAAGGATCAACAAGCTAATGAATGAGTCGCTAATGTTGGTGACAGCTCTTAATCCTCATATAGGTATGTGTTTAAAGAATAATAGTGTCATTTTGAATACAGTTAAAGGCTGAAAAATTTTTAAGAGACTACTGGATCAATGTTTGTGAACAACAGATGTCTTTTGGACAATCTCTTAAGACATTTCACATTGTGTTGAAAGACGCTATATATATATATAACCTTTATGGTATCATATTTCTTTCAAAATCTTGATTGATTATGCTTCATTTTATTTGAAATGTGCTAAGTTCAGAAGTAGAACTTTAAACTTATTTTAATCTTAATGGAATTCAGATCCTGTGGGACACTAAATTCAGATACTAAGTGTCCTCTCAGTTTTTAATGTCACTAGGTGGCACTGGCTGATTAACAACACTGAATGAATTCATTTTTCTACCTTCTCTAGATGCTATACTATACTTTGTTTTTGTTGTTTTATTCAACTCAGAAATGGATTAAATTAAAAGAAAAAGGGTTATGTATGCATAGCTTATAGGGAAAGGGGGGAAATACAAATATTTTGTCTAAAACCATGGCTTTTGTGTTGCAAGCCTTTTCCAGATTTATAAATATTTCATTATGTAGATTCAAAAATGTTAGCTTGGATTATAGATTGACTAGTGATCCCCATTAAATACACTGTTTTGTCATGGATTTTGAGACATTCATTGCATTGTTATAATGTGTTAAAAGCCTTTTCCCACCTTCTCCTTACTGCTGAGCTGAGGTTATTAACATATTCTTTGATTTTCTACGTTAGAACAAGTTATGATGCAGTCATTTGGTGTGATATGATTACTGTTTTAAAACAGTCTTACTTCAATAATCCTGAACTTTCAAGGCTGATTTTATATTCTTGGCTTCATGTCAAGCTGTAATTTTAGTCTTATAAAGTTAGAGCTCATATAACTGCTTCAGGTAGCTCTGAGCCCAATATGCTATCTGCTCTTTGGAATAGTATTAAGATTGACAGTAATACTGGGTTCTTTTGAAATAATTGTACATCAGCATTCAACTGGAGAGATATACAGAGGAACCCAAAGGCTTATGTGAGAAATGTTTCATCACATATATACTTCAGAATTTGTTACAAAAGCATTTAGAGATACTCCTAAAGCAGAATGATTGATGTCTTTCTTAGACAATTTAATGTGAGGTAAAGGCCATACAAGGATAAGTGGGCAAACCACACCTTACTGGTTGACAAAGCATGAGCCTTACAACTCCACATCATGGGTTCTGTTTGTGCTCATATATAACAGGCTGATTGGTAATCATGTTTTGTGGGGCTTGAAGAAGAGAACTGAAAGGGTTAGCATAATGCATAGACTTTAATGTCATTATTAACGTAAAAGTATAGAATGTCTAATATTAACCCCAAAGGTTTGACATGAGAATTCTTTCTCTCAAAGTTAGTCTGACCAGTAAAATGCCCTTTTCAACATGCTTAGCATTCACAAATAAATTTTATTATTAACTATGTCCATAATATGTTTATAGGTAGATTAATTGCATACTACACATAACATCTTGTAGGTGGTTGATAATTGCACATGACACATAACGTGTTGCTTGGTCAATAATCATATTGCTTCAGCATATTGCTTCAGCTTCTTCTCTCTGGTCATAGTCCTCTAATCCTGGGTTGGTTTTTTTTTTTTTTTTTTTTTTTTTTCTCTTTCACTGGTTTCATTTTTGTTTTTTCCCTTCTTTCTGGTTTTTGCCTTCTTTTTTTGTTGTTGTTAACATTAAACCGAGATAACTTGCAGAATTGCCCTGCCCCTGTCTTTATTAATTTTAAAAGCAAGTAACTTTGAGTAAACAGTAGACCTGTGATCTCTTGCACAAGTATATATTTATACTAAGACTTCCCAACTTGTACCCTTGTAATGTCTGGAAGGAGGCCAGGGCATGGAGTGCTGAACCAGAGAGAGATGTTGGAAGCAGCCCTGAAGGCTCATCTCTCAGAGCCCTGCCAGCTCTTCCCTCATTGTGAGAGGACTCTCCTCTCTTTTCCCTCTTAGAGCCCTTTACCATATAGTTCCTGGTTGTGCAGTACTGTATTTTCTGTAGTGCTGCAGCATTGAGCTTGTTAATGCTTTGTTAGAAAGATAATTTTTCTGGTTAAGCATGCTACTGAAACAGCACATTTATACTAGTCAGATGCATACTTTTATCTTTTGGTGCCATTATGTGTGTGTGTGTGTGTGTGTGCGCGTGTTTGTGTTTGTGTATACATATATATCGAGAGAGAGATGCATCTATGTGTATATATTTTCCCCCTTATGAAAATATCTGGGTTAGTGGGCAATTTTAATTTAGGGACAAATCTTGTAGAAAGGGAAGTATGTATTACTTCAGAAAAGTAAAGGTTTTAGTCCATATAAGAAATGACAACTATCAAGATAATCCACTGCTAAATATTTTTAAGATTAAAAAATGTTTACTTAAGAGACCAGTAGCATTAAGTAAATAATAACGATTACCTTTTGCTTTAGAAAACTAAGTTTCACTATTAACTCCTACATCGCCTTTTAATTTTTTCTTTAGGGTATGACAAAGCAGCCAAGATTGCTAAGACCGCACACAAAAATGGATCGACCTTAAGGGCAACTGCTATTGAACTTGGCTATCTCACAGCAGAGCAGTTTGATGAGTGGGTAAAACCTAAGGACATGCTGGGTCCAAAGTGATTTAAATAAATTCATAATAAAAATGATTGTCATATAAAATAAAAAGTGAAACAGACTCCTTATATTTCTTAAACAAAAATGGATAAATGTGAAAGGAAACTGCTATTGAACTTGACTGTCTCTAGCAGAGCAGTTTGGTCAGTGTATAAAACGCCAGGACGTGCTAGGTCCAAAATGAATTTTAAAAGTATAAAATAAAATAATTAAATTGTATAAAATCAAAAGGAAAACAGACTTATTTTTCTTTTATGTTAATTGACTCGTATTATATAGTTGAATCTGTGAGTTTTGTGTATGGGTATTTACCATTTCAAATGTTTTATAAGAGCCATATCAGCTTTTAAAGAGTTGTAATTTTTTGGGGTGGTTTTTGTTTTTAAAAAATTCCCCTGTAGTAAAAAAGTACTTGTTAGCTCATTCCCAAGTTAAGTCGTCAGACATCTTTTATTTTCCTGTGATTTGGGAGCATAAGCTGACCAAGCATTTGCCCTCCTAAGTGGGGTTGTGAGTGTTTGTATGTGTGTACGCGTCATGCACACATGCATGCATATATATGGAATATATATATGTACACATATATAAGGAAATAGGATAGATTAACAAAATTAAAACATATATATCCTATGTGCTAGTTACACAGACACACACACCTCCTGATCTTATTTAAATTATCCTAGGAAGACTGGAAAGACTGAGTTAAGAATTATAGGACATGGATTAAAAAGGATAAGGGGTGCAAGCAGGAAGCTTGGAAAGAAAGGGAGGGTGTCATGGGAGTGAGTCTTGCCCATCATCTCTCTGTGCACCTCTCAGTGCCAGGATTTTTCAGCAGGAGTTCATTTGACACAACCTCAGGGAATTTTGAATTAGCAGTTCTAGGGAGATCCAGGTTAAGTTGATTTAAACCTGGAACTGAAGGCTTTGTCTAAAATAGACCCAACCTCAATTATGTAGGGAGTTGGAACAATTTGTTCTTTTTTCCCCTCCCACATGTATAATAAATAACAAGATTATGAAGAGAGTGATTCCCACTGGCTAAAGCATCTCATCTGTAAGTAGTGCTCTATCAAGTGTGTTTAAAACAAAAAAAAAAAGGAATACTTACTCCTGATACTTATTCTTGGAAAATTAGGCTCATTAACACCAACTCCGCTGTGGTATTTAGAAGATAGCATATATAGCATTTTAAAAAAATAATTAAAATTCTAATATAATGTTCTATGTCAATTGTACCTCAATTTTTAAAAGTTGTAGAAGTATTGTGATGAAAAATGAAATTATATTCTTACAACTAATCTCTTAAGCCTGAGTGGGTATTCTTTTTTTATTGTAAAAGGGATTTCAAACCTTTTAATGGAGCCCATAGGATCTTCTTTTAACCCATGCAGTATTGTTTTTGGCAGTGTGATGATGTGATGCTTGTGCAGTTTGATTTCCTGTAGCCTATTTTGTTTAAAAAAAAATTATTGGAAAAAATCATAAAACAAAATCAGATTGTGCCTGGAACTCAATAACCAAACTGGCAACTGTTCTATAGTTGTGGACCTGAATGATGTTTTGCCTGAGCAGGCATCCTCAATCTAAACAAGCTGTCATTGGAGGGCTCAACTAGAAACATAACCACTTATGTAATAAAGATAATAGCAGATCAGGTTTGTAGCCTCAAACAGTCTTTGTACAGCTATCTGCTATATCCTAGCATATTATGAGCCATCATTGAATCCTTTGAGCTGACAATCATCTTTGTGTGATGTTAGTGAAGTAAAACACTGTGCTTTATGGTGAAATCCTACATAAGCGTTTTAGGATTCCCTGTGAGAGGGTTGTACTGAAAATCAACTTCAGTATTTGTACACTGAGGACAGTGTTGTCTCATGGGACGTTTGGCAATGTCCAGAGACATTTTTGGTAGCACTGAGGAAGGAGTGCTGCTGGCATCTAGTGGGTGAAAGAGATGATGCTGAGCATCCTATAATGCACAGGACAACCCCCAACAACAAAGAATTGTCCACCCCCACATATCAATAGTGGTGAGACAGAAACTTAAACCCCAAAGCTACTATCTCTGGAAATGCTCACTGTTTAGTTAGGCTTCACTGCTTGCTTGTGTGTATTTATATCCTGGCATTGCAGAGACTTTATTAATTGAAACCATGAGGTATCTTAGATGTGAGCATGAACAGAAAAGTGTTAATGAAACATTAAGTGATCACAGTGCTCATGGCTTGGAATGACCTACACCCAGCAGGGTATCCAAGGATTTGTGCTGGATAAACATAATGGGGGTGAGGGGCTGTCAAGTACTTGCAAAAACGCCAGGTAAATATGTTTTAAGATGGAGACGAAAACAATCCATTGATCCTTAGCAAACATGTAGAATGCCAAGGGGCTTACTTGAGCAAACACATTTCAGAGGAGGAAAGTCATGGGACTTATGAACAGATCAGTCTAGAACTACACCAAACTTGCCACACAGACGCAGCAGGGAAGTTCATAGAAAGCCACGGGCTAAATTTACTCATTTAACTGTTTCATTTGGTTGACAGCAAAAGTATATATTCACAAAAATTTATGAGAATATTTCATACTCAAGTATATTTTAAAGATCATATGCTTGAATATGGCTGTTATATCTCTTCAACTGTCCTATTGGTCTATAACTACAGCAGCAAGAAATCTTGGAGAGACAAATTTAATGTTTTTTTAAAAAGACAAGATTAAAACTGGTAAGCTAAAATGAATTAGTTTTTTTTTAAGCAAATTCATTAAATTGGCCACTTAGCAACTGACTTTTTGAGCAACTAACCTAGAGCTGCTTCCATCTGCAAGCTGGGTGAGATGAAAGAAGCTGCTGATCATTGTCTGCCATCTGTGATGTCAAGAAGCAGAGCATCAAGATCACAGAACAACTGTGTGAAGCCAGGCAGATGAGGACATTGTCTTGGTATCTTCAGATTACCCTGGAGATAACCTGCTGACACTTTACCCTGCTCTTCAGGGCTTTCCACAAAAGACGTAACTATGGCTACCCAGCCACAGGCCAAGATGCTGAGTACCAAAGGAGCTCATTAAAATCTATTTGCTGTATTAGCATCAAACATATTCATTCATAAGCCTATGGAATCTGGGATTGAGAAGACCTCTGTCCCTAGGATTAACAGGTGGGAGATAATGAAATATGTTTCCCATATAAAACACCATACTCTAAAAGACAATACTCTCTAGGAACTTGTGGTCTGGGACTTCCCTGGCAGTCCAGTGGCTAAGACTTCACCTTCCAATGCAGGGGGTGCAAGTTTGATCCCTGGTCAGGGAGCAAAGATCCCACATGGCTCACAGCCAAAAAAACAAAACAGAAGCAATATTGTAACAAATTCAATAAAGACTTTAAAAATGGTCCACATAAAAAAAAATCTTTAAAAAACAGAACTTGTGGTCAAGTGTGCATCATCTTGCCTCAGGTGAGAAAGGGGTTTAGAATGAGTTTTTGATGAAAGCTACACATTGTCATCAGTAACTTGGGGCTAATTGTCATATCAAGACATTTAAACAAAGGTGAAATTTGAAGCTGTAAAAGAGAATGGCCAAGGAAAAGGCAAAAGGAAAATGAGAGGTAACCACTGAACGAGATAGATGTGGCCATGGAGGTTAAATTAGAGTGGTTCAGTCTAGATGCTAAGGCAGGAGAAGGGGGAAGCTGGTAAATCCAGTGGAGTTCAATTTCACCTCAGCTGCTTACTAGTCATGTTCCTGGCCACCACTTTATGTCTATAAACCCATTTCCTTATCCCTAAAATGGAGTTATTGATAACATATTTCATACTTACAAAGTACCAAGTGCAATCCCTGCCTCAATTAGCTTTCTCGGTTTCCTTCCCTGAAGAGAATGGACAAAATTACTAAGTGTTAAACAGATTTTAAAAGGTAAAATTGGATTAGCCATTTTTTCCTTCAAGAAGACTGTTCAGCCATATAATTTATCATCCAAACTGGAACACTTTGTGTTCCAGAACAAAAGGAGGTGCTAAGCTAATTTAAATCATATAATTTTTTAAAAATTTATTGACCAAAAACTTTTTATCGTATTGGTGGACCTATAAATAATGCTACTCAAAAGTTAAGTTTAAAAATAGATTTTTCTCCAAAATACTAAAAACACATGTATGAGTATGTGTGTACATTAAAAGGCAAAATTTTTAAACGATTATCTGAGCAATAAAAATTAGAGAAGCAGGGCTTCCCTGGTGGCGCAGTGGTTGGGAGTCCGCCTGCCAATGCAGTGGACCCGGTTCGTGATCCGGTCCGGGAAGATCCCACATGCCGCGGAGCGGCTGGGCCCGTGAACCATGCCCGCTGAGCCTGCGCGTCTGGAGCCTGTGCTCCACAACGGCAGAGGCCGCGGCAGTGAGAGGCCCGCGTACCGAAAAAAAAAAAAATTAGAGAAGCAGAGTGACATCAACATCATGACTGGGTGAGATGCTCTCTTTATCTCTTCCTCTTCAATCTACAACCAGTAAAACATTAACAACTCAACAAAGATTCCTCTGCCCAACACACTGGGACACTGGAGAATTCCACATATCTGTACATCTAAAGGTGGCCAAACTGGAACACATAGAGGAGGTGGAACTGGAGGAATAGCAGAGGTGGTGCCTGCAACTGGGGCCCTCCGATTGCAGCAGCTGAGCCTACAGCCCCAGAAAACCTGGTAGCAGCAGGGGAGGCTGCACACACAACTCTGGCCTCCCAGCCACAGCAGTGCCCACAGTCACAGATAACTTGGCAGCAGTGGAAGCAAAACCTGTGCTCCCATCCCTCCAGCCGAGGAGGCACCCGAGAATCTGGTACCGCGCTCCCTGACCACACCAGTGCAGCCCATGAACCTGACAACACTGGACATGGCAGAAGTGCCCACAACCCAGGCACCCCCCAACCTTCCATTCCTCCCTATGGTGGTGGAGCCTGTGGCTCAGGAAATTCCAGATGCGACATAAGCGCCCACCATCCTGGTACCCCAGGCAGTGATGCCAGAGACAACAGCAGCAGCAAGGCACAAATGACCCTGGAGCACAGCAACGACAGTGAGGGCACTGAGCATCAACTCTGGCAAAGGCAGTGCGTGGAAAGTGCTGGCTCTCAAATATAACTAGAAGTAGCTCAAGCAAGAGAAACCAAAAACTTGTGCTATAGCACCACCTTCTGGAAAACAAAAGAAAAGCCTCTAATTTCTAACCTGTTGAATCCTTAGACTCAAGGGTTTTTTTTTTGGTTTTTTGGGGGGTTTTTTGCGGTACGCGGGCCTCTCACTGCTGTGGCCTCTCCCGTTGTGGAGCACAGGCTCTGGACGAGTAGGCTCATTGGCCATGCATCACGGGCCCAGCCGCTCCGTGGCATGTGGAATCCTTAGACTCAAGGGTTTTTTTTTTGGTTTTTTGGGGGGTTTTTTGCGGTACGCGGGCCTCTCACTGCTGTGGCCTCTCCCGTTGTGGAGCACAGGCTCTGGACGAGTAGGCTCATTGGCCATGCATCACGGGCCCAGCCGCTCCGTGGCATGTGGGATCTTCCCGGACCGGGACACGAACCCGCTTTGCCTGCATTGGCAGGTGGACTCTCAACCACTGCGCCACCAGGGAAGCCCTAGACTCAAGTTTTAAAAAGCTTTGTGTAAAGGTGTTCACTACTTCAAATGTGCCTGGGGGGGGCAAGATGGCGGAGGAGTAGGAGGACATGGAGTTCATCACTCCCCACAGATGCATCAAGAATACATCTACAGGGCTTCCCTGATGGCGCAGTGGTTGAGAGTCCGCCTGCCGATGCAGGGAACACGGGTTCGTGCCCCGGTCCGGGAAGATCCCACGTGCCGCGGAACAGCTGGGCCCGTGAGCCATGGCCGCTGAGCCTGCGCGTCCGGAGCCTGTGTTCCGCAACGGGAGAGGCCACAACAGTGAGAGGCCCGCGTACCACACACACACACAAAAGAATACATCTGCAAATGGAACAAGTCTCATAGAGCACTGGCTGAACACTAGCAGAGGACCTCAGACACCTAAACGGACAAGAAAGATCCCCGCATAACTGGGTAGGATGAGAGAAAGAAGGGAAAAAGAGGAGAGGAAGTGGGACGGGAACGGCAGCCCTTTGGAGGGCAGCAGAAGGAAAGGAGAGGTTCCTGCAACCGGGGAGACCCCTCACCGGCGGCGAGATCAGATGGGACAGAAGGGGAGCTTTGGGGGCTCTTGCAAGACAGTGCAGCACCAGGTCTGTGGCAGGACAGAATGAGACCTACACAGACAGTCCGTGCCCCAGCCTGAGATGTGTGTCCCCAGTGCAGATGGGGGCTGGGTGCTGGAACGAGGGGTTTGGGGAGCAAGCCCAGGGAGAGGACTGCTCTTGGTTTCGAGGAGACAGCCTGAGGGGATAGGAGTGAGGAAATCCGCAACCGGAGAGTGTGGAAGAAACCCGACTGTCATGGAAGTGAAGCGCCATAAGTGACACGCAAGGGGCAGAGCTGCCATTACAGCCTTTCTCCCCATGCACTGGCCCCTGCCTTCCTGGCCACTAGGAGGGGCCCCCACCAAGGTGGCTCTCTCGCGCCTGTGACCTGACGCTAGGAAGGGCCCCTGCTGGGGCCTCTCTCTCACACCCACAACTGGGTGCTAGGAAGGGCTCCTGCTGAGGACAACTCTCTCATGCCAGTGGCCACTGGCTCCACCACACACCTGTCACTGCCAGGGCTCCAACGACCCCAGCCACCATGGTGCCTCTGCACCCCCTCCTCACTGGGGTGGACTCCTGTGCTCCAGGGAAGCCTCAGGAGCAAACCCCTATGGGTGGCCCACACGTGGAGGTGGGACTGAAAACACAGCTGAGCCCCAGGGACCATGCAACTAAGGAAGAAAGTTTGGAATCTTTCCTCACAGCTGCACAAACTGCAAATTGGCACCTGTTCAACTGGCCTTGTAAACTTAGCACCTACAGAACACCTAAACAGACGACAAGTGCTCCTGCAGCCAAGACAGGCTTAGCTTTAGCAGCTATAGACTTTGTGAACACATATACATGGGGGTTGGGCCAGGCTAGAGTTGAAGCTGCCCCATAGCATGCACAGCAGGTCCAGATCCATGATTACTGCAATCCTGGGACCTGACTTAGGTGGATCTATGCTGGTGGCCTGGTGAAAACAACATCTGAGAGACACCAGAGTCAATTGCTGGCATACCCACAGTTAAGGTGGGACCTAGAGCAGTGCCAACAACAGTGTAATCTGAGAGCTCACACAACGGGTGAAAGGTGACGCAACAGAGCACAGCCACAGGTGAACAGGTCCAGAGAAGGAATACTCAGTGGCTTCCCTCCCAGTGGGGGTGCTCCAATCCCACCTCATACCGCAGATCAGATACACAGCTAAGAAACAGATCTGGGGGCCTACTCCAACAAATAAGGAACAGATCCTACCTCTGACAGGGCAGCAACAACCACAGAGCAAAGGGGAGGCCCTGCTCAATATCCAGTGCTGGCTCTGTTTACCACAACATCAGTCACACCTCCTATAAAGGAGATAATGGCCAGCATACACTGAGGAAAGAGGTGGCAGACATCTATGGTAAAAACAACGCTCACACCAAAACCTATTAAACCCAAACAGGCTACACAGGGAAATTCCCACATAAAATAGCCCTCCAAGACAGTCTGAGGGTCTGGCATTGGGCAGAAGAACCCCCAGAGCATTTAGCCTTGAAGGCCATCAGGGCTTGAGTACATGAGCTCCACAGGGCAGGAGAAACAGAGACTCCACTCTTGGAGGGCACACATAAGGTCTCATGTGCACTGGGATCTGGCACAAAGCAATAGTGCCATAGGAACCTGGGCTACACTTACCTAGGGGTCTTAAAGTGTCTCCTGGGAAGGTGAAGGTCGACTGTTGCTCACTGTGAGCACAAGGACACTGGTAGCAGAAGTCCCAGGGAATATTGATCAGAGTGAGATCTCCTGGAGGTCCACACTTCTCCACCAAGACCCGGCCCCACCCAACAAACTGCAGGCTCCAGAGCTGGAATGCCTCAGTCCAGACAACCACCAAGATAGGAACACAGGCCCACCCATCAGAAGACAGGCTGCCTAAAGTGATACTGAGCTCACAGCCACCTCAAAACACACCCTTTGACATGGCCCTGCCCATCAGAGGGACAAGACCCAGCTCCACCCAAGAGACGGCAGGCACCAGTCCCTCCCACCAGGAGCCTGCACAAGCCCCTGGACCAACCTCACCTACCAGGGGACAGACACCAGAAGCAAGAGGAATTATGATCCTGCAGCCTGTGGAAAGGAGACCACAAACACAGAAAGTTAGACAAAATGAGATGACAGAGAAATATGTTGTAAATGAAGAAACAAGATAAAAACCCACAAGAACAACTAAATGAAGAAGACATAGACAATCTATCTGAAAAAGAATTCAGAGTAATGATAGTAAAGATGATTCAAAATCTCAGAAAAAGAGTGGAGGCACAGATGGAGAAGATACAAGAAATGTTTAACAAGGACCTAGAAGATTTAAAGAACAAACAAATAGAGAGGAACAATACAATAACTGAAATGAAAAATACACTAGAAGAGATCAGTAACAGAATATCTGAGGCAGAAAAAGGAATAAGTGAGCTGGAAGACAGAGTGGTACAAATCACTGCCACAACAGAATAAAGAAAAAGAAATGAAAAGAAATGAGAGTCTTGGAGAATTTGGGACAATATTAAATGCACCAACGTTTGCATTATAGGGGTCCCCAAAGGAGAAGAGAAAGAGAAAGGGCCTGAGAAAATATTTGAAGATATTATAGCCAAAACCTTTCCCAAAATGAGAAAAGAAACATTCACTCAAGTCCAGGAAGTGCAGAGAATCCAATGCAGGATGAACCCAAGGAGGAACACACCGAGACACATATTAATCAAACTGACAAAAATTAAAGACAAAGGAAAAAATAGTAAAAGCAACAAGGGAAAAACAACAAATAAAATAAAAGGGAATCTCCATAAGGTTATCAGCTGATTTTTCAGCAGGACAGAAGGGAGTGGCACAATGTATTTCAAGTGATGAAATGGAAAAACGTACAACCAAGAATACTCTACCCAGCAAGGCTCTCATTCAGATTCGAAGGAGAAACTGAAAGCTTTACAGAGAAGCAAAAGCTAAAAGAATGCAGCACCACCAAACCAGATTTACAACAAATGCTAAAAGAACTTCTCTAGGTGGGAAAGAGACCAGCAACGTAAAAAACATTGTACATACATAGACTGCTAAATCAAAACCTCATGAGAAATGCAAACCCAAAAACTACAATAGATACACACAAAGAAAGGAAAAGCAACCCAAACACAACACTAAAGATGGTCATTAAACCACAAGAGAACAAAAGAGGAAGGGAAGAAAAAAGACCTACAAAAACAAACACAAAACAATTAAGAAAATGGCGATAAGAACACACATATTGATAATTACCTTAAATGTAAATGGTTTGCTCCAACCAAAAGACATGGACTGGCTGAATGGATACAAAAACAAGACCCATATATATGCTGTCTACAAGAGACCCACTTCAGACCTAGGGACACATACAGACTGACAGTGAGGGGATGGAACAATATATTCCATGCAAATGAAAATCAAAAGAAAGCTAAGAGGCCGGCGTGACGTTGCAGCAGCCTGAGGCGCGCCGTGCGTTCTCCCGGGTTTCAATAAAGCCATATACATGGAAGTCATCTTCTTAAGATCTCCTGGAAGACATTGATCTTCTCTCTGTCACTATAGACCAGGCCCCTGGAGCGTCTCCCGTGGTGTTCACAAGAAGAAAGCATTTCCTGATTGAGGGACTTGGTGAAGAAGCCACCTGCCCCACCACAGCGTGCTGGCACTTGGGCTGGGTCAGAAAGAGAGAACAATGCTCTGAGGCTGTTCTTCCGTGGAGAGGCGCCAGGTACTGGTAGTGACGGTCTCCTGGGAAGGCTTCTGGGCCCTGGCTGCTGCCGGGAGGGACAGCTGACCCCTGCGACAAAGAAACGGCGTGTTTTGCGTTGCTGCGGCCTTGTACCTTGGCAGACGTGGGCTTGACACCCCAGGAGCCTGCGCATAGCCTCTAAGAAAAAAAGGGACAGATCCTTATGCGCAGAGAACTGTAACCGTGCCACAGGTCTGAGGGCTGGGACTTCCTGCCTGATCCTGCTCTTCTGGAAGTAAAATACTGCATGAAAGAGGCAAAGACCCTACTCACCTACTTTACAGTGAGGGATGAAGTCAATACAGAACCTGTGGATGAAAAGCTTTTGGTGCTCCAGCCAGGAGGCAGGGCTCTGCCTCTGAGGTAGGACAGCCAACTTCAGGACACTGATCAACAAGAGACCTCCCAGCTCCACATAATATCAAACGGCGAAAATCTCCCAGAGACCTCCATCTTAACACCAGCACCCAGCTTCACTCAACGACCAGCAAGCCACAGTGCTGGAAAACCGATGCCAAACAACTAGCAAAACAGGAACACAACCCCACCCATTAGCAGAGAGGCTGCCTAAAATCATAATAAGGCCACAGACACCCCCAAACACACCACCAGACGTGAACCTGCCCACTAGAGAGACAAGATCCAGCCTCATCCACCACAACACAGGCACTAGTCCCCTCCACCAGGAAGCCTACACAACCCACTGAACCAACCTTAGCCACTGGAGACAGACATCAAAAACAGGAGGAACTACAAACCTGCAGCCTGCAAAAAGGAGACCCCAAACACAGTAAGATAAGCAAAATGAGAAGACAGAAAAACACACAGCAGATAAAGGAGCAAGATAAAAATGCACCAGACCTAACAAATGAAGAGGAAATAGGCAGTCTACCTGAAAGAGAATTCAGAATAATGATAGTAAGGTTGATCCGAAATCTTGGAGATAGAATGGACAATAGATTGGACAAAATGCAAGAATCAGTTAACAAGGACCTAGAAGAACTAAAGATGAAACAAGCAACGATGAACAACACAATAAATGAAATTAAAAGTACTCTAGATGGGATCAATAGCAGAATAACTGAGGCAGAAGAACGGATAAGTGACCTGGAAGATAAAATAGTGGAAATAACTACTGCAGAGCAGAATAAAGAAAGAAGAATGAAAAGAACTGAGGACAGTCTCAGAGACCTCTGGGACAACATTAAACGCACCAACATTCGAATTATAGGGGTTCCAGAAGAAGAAGAGAAAAAGAAAGGGACTGAGAAAATATTTGAAGAGATTCTGGTTGAAAACTTCCCTAATATGGGAAAGGAAATAGTTAATCAAGTCCAGGAAGCACAGAGAGTCCCATACAAGATAAATACAAGGAGAAATACGCCAAGACACATATTAATCAAACTGTCAAAAATTAAATACAAAGAAAGCATATTAAAAGCAGCAAGGGAAAAACAACAAATAACACATAAGGGAATCCCCATAAGGTTAACAGCTGATCTCTCAGCAGAAACCCTACAAGCCAGAAGGGAGTGGCAGGACATACTGAAAGTGATGAAGGAGAAAAACATGCAGCCAAGACTACTCTACCCAGCAAGGATCTCATTCAGATTTGATGGAGAAATTAAAACCTTTACAGACAAGCAAAAGCTGAGAGAGTTCAGCACCACCAAACCAGCTTTACAACAAATGCTAAAGGATCTTCTCTAGGCAAGAAACACAAGAGAAGGAAAAGACCTATAATAACGAACCCAAAACAATTTAGAAAATGGGAATAGGAACATACATATCGATAATTACCTTAAATGTAAATGGACTAAATGCTCCCACCAAAAGACACAGATTAGCTGAATGGATACAAAAACAAGACCCTTATATATGCTGTCTACAAGAGACCCACTTCAGACCTAGAGACACATACAGACTGAAAGTAAGGGGATGGAAAAAGATATTCCATGCAAATGGAAGCCAAAAGAAAGCTGGAGTAGCAATTCTCATATCAGACAAAATAGACTTTAAAATAAGGACTATTAAAAGAGACAAAGAAGGACACTACATAATGATCAAGGGATCGATCCAAGAAGAAGATATAACAATTGTAAATATTTATGCACCCAACATAGGAGCACCTCAATACATAAGGCAAATACTAACAGCCATAAAAGGGGAAATCGACAGTAACACATTCATAGTAGGGGACTTAAACACCCCACTTTCACCCATGGACAGATCATCCAAAATGAAAATAAATAAGGAAACACAAGCTTTAAATGATACATTAAACAAGATGGACTTAATTGATATTTATAGGACACTCCATCCAAAAACAACAGAATACACATTTTTCTCAAGTGCTCATGGAACATTCTCCAGGATAGATCATATCTTAGGTCACAAATCAAGTCTTGGTAAATTTAAGAAAATTGAAATTGTATCAAGTATCTTTTCTGACCACAACGCCATGAGACTAGATATCAATTACAGGAAAAGATCTGTAAAAAATACAAACACATGGAGGCTAAACAATACACTACTTAATAATGAAGAGATCACTGAAGAAATCAAAGAGGAAATCAAAAAATACCTAGAAACAAATGACAATGGAGACACAACGACCCAAAACCTGTGGGATGCAGCAAAAGCAGTTCTAAGGGGGAAGTTTATAGCAATACAAGCCCACCTTAAGAAGCAGGAAACATCTCGAATAAACAACCTAACCTTGCACCTCAAGCAATTAGAGAAAGAAGAACAAAAAAACCCCAAAGCTAGCAGAAGGAAAGAAATCATAAAAATCAGATCAGAAATAAATGAAAAAGAAATGAAGGAAACAATAGCAAAGATCAATAAAACTAAAAGCTGGTTCTTTGAGAAGATAAACAAAATAGATAAACCACTAGCCAGACTCATCAAGAAAAAAAGGGAGAAGACTCAAATCAATAGAATTAGAAATGAAAAAGGAGAGGTAACAACTGACACTGCAGAGATAAAAGAGATCATGAGAGATTACTACAAGCAACTCTATGCCAATAAAATGGACAATCTGGAAGAAATGGACAAATTCTTAGAAATGCACAATCTGCCAAGACTGAATCAGGAAGAAATTGAAAATATGAACAGACCAATCACAAGCACTGAAATTGAAACTGTGATTAAAAATCTTCCAACAAAGAAAAGCCCAGGACCAGATGGCTTCACAGGCGAATTCTATCAAACATTTAGAGAAGAGCTAACACCTATCCTTCTCAAACTCTTCCAAAATATAGCAGAGGGAGGACCACTCCCTAACTCCTTCTACGAGGCCACCATCACCTTGATACCAAAACCAGACAAGGATGTCACAAAGAAAGAAAACTACAGGCCAATATCACTGATGAACATAGATGCAAAAATTCTCAACAAAATACTAGCAAACAGAATCCAACAGCACATTAAAAGGATCATACACCATGATCAAGTGGGGTTTATTCCAGGAATGCAAGGATTCTTCAATATACGCAAATCTATCAATGTGATAAACCATATTAACAAATTGAAGGAGAAAAACCATATGATCATCTCAATAGATGCAGAGAAAGCTTTTGACAAAATTCAACACCCATTTTGATAAAAACCCTGCAGAAAGTAGGCATAGAGGGAACTTTCCTCAACATAATAAAGGCCATATATGACAAGCCCACAGCAAACATCATCCTCAATGGTGAAAAACTGAAAGCATTTCCACTAAGATCAGGAACAAGACAAGGTTGCCCACTCTCACCACTATTATTCAACATTGTTTTGGAAGTTTTAGCCACAGCAATCAGAGAAGAAAAGGAAATAAAAGGAATCCAAATTGGAAAAGAAGAAGTAAAGCTGTCACTGTTTGCAGATGACATGATCCTATACATAGAGAACCCTAAAGAGGCTACCAGAAAACTACTAGAGCTAATCAATGAATTTGGTAAAGTGGCAGGATACAAAATTAATGCACAGAAATCTCTGGCATTCCTATATACTAATGATGAAAACTCTGAAAGTGAAATCAAGAAAACACTCCCATTTACCATTGCAACAAAAAGAATAAAATATCTAGGAATAAACCTACCTAAGGAGACAAAAGACCTGTATGCAGAAAATTATAAGACACTGATGAAAGAAATTAAAGATGATATAAATAGATGGAGAGATATACCATGTTCTTGGATTGGAAGAATCAACATTGTGAAAATGACTCTACTACCCAAAGCAATCTATAGATTCAATGCAATCCCTATCAAACTACCACTGGCATTTTTCACAGAACTAGAACAAAAAATTTCACAATTTGTATGGAAACACAAAAGACCCCGAATAGCCAAAGCAATCTTGAGAACGAAAGAAGGAACTGGAGGAATCAGGCTCCCTGACTTCAGACTATACTACAAAGCTACAGTCATCAAGACGGTATGGTACTGGCACAAAAACAGAAAGATAGATCAATGGAACAGGATAGAAAGCCCAGAGATAAACCCATGCACATATGGACACCTTATCTTTGATAAAGGTGGCAGTAATGTACAATGGAGAAAGGACAGCCTCTTCAATAAGTGGTGCTGGGAAAACTGGACAGGTACATGTAAAAGTATGAGATTAGATCACTCCCTAACACCATACACAAAAATAAGCTCAAAATGGATTAAAGACCTAAATGTAAGGCCAGACACTATCAAACTCTTAGAGGAAAACATAGGCAGAACACTCTATGACATAAATCAAAGCAAGTTCCTTTCTGACCCACCTCCTAGAGTAATGGAAATAAAAACAAAAATAAACAAATGGGACCTAATGAAACTTCAAAGCTTTTGCACAGCAAAGGAAACCATAAACAAGACCAAAAGACAACCCTCAGAATGGGAGAAAATATTTGCAAATGAAGCAACCGACAAAGGATTAATCTCCAAAATTTACAAGCAGCTCATGCAGCTCAATAACAAGAAAACAAACAACCCAATCCAAAAATGGGCAGAAGACCTAAATAGACATTTCTCCAAAGAAGATATACAGACTGCCAACAAACACATGAAAGAATGCTCAACATCATTAATCATTAGAGAAATGCAAATCAAAACTACAATGAGATATCATCTCACACCAGTCAGAATGGCCATCATCAAAAAATCTAGAAACAGTAAATGCTGGAGAGGGTGTGGAGAAAAGGGAACACTCTTGCACTGCTGGTGGGAATGTGAATTGGTTCAGCCACTATGGAGAACAGTATGGAGGTTCCTTAAAAAACTACAAATAGAACTACCATATGACCCAGCAATCCCACTACTGGGCATATACCCTGAGAAAACCAAAATTCAAAAAGAGTCATGTACCAAAATGTTCATTGCAGCTCTATTTACAATAGCCCGGAGATGGAAACAACCTAAGTGCCCGTCATCGGATGAATGGATAAAGAAGATGTGGCACATATATACAATGGAATATTACTCAGCCATAAAAAGAAACGAAATTGAGCTATTTGTAATGAGGTGGATAGACCTAGAGTCTGTCATACAGAGTGAAGTAAGTCAGAAAGAAAAAGACAAATACCGTATGCTAACACATATATATGGAATTTAAGAAAAAAATGTCATGAAGAACCTAGGGGTAAAGCAGGAATAAAGACGCAGACCTCTTAGAGAACGGACTTGAGGTTATGGGGAGGGGGAAGGGTGAGCTGTGACAGGGCGAGAGAGAGTCATGGGCATATACACACTAACAAACGCAGTAAGGTAGATAGCTAGTGGGAAGCAGCCGCATGGCACAGGGATATTGGCTCGGTGCTTTGTGACAGCCTGGAGGGGTGGGATGGGGAGGGTGGGAGGGAGGGAGACGCAACAGGGAAGACATATGGGAACATATGTTTATGTATGACTGATTCACTTTGTTATAAAGCAGAAACTAACACACCATTGTAAAGCAATTATACCCCAATAAAGATGTTAAAAAAAAAAAAAAAGAAAGCTAGAGTAGCCATTCTCATATCAGACAAAATAGACTTTAAAATAAAGACTGTTACAAGAGACAAGGAAGGACACTACATAATGATCAAGGGATCAATCCAAGAAGAAGATATAACAATTGTAAATATATATGCACCCAACATAGGAGCAGCTCAATATATGAGGCAAATGCTAACAGCCATAAAAGGGGAAATTGACAGTAACACAATAATAGTGGGGGACTTTAATACACCACTTACACCAATGGACAGATCATCCAGACAGAAAGTTAATAAGGAAACAAATCCTTAAATGACACATTAGACCAGATAGACTAAACTGATATCTATAGGATATTCCATCCAAAAGCAGTGGAATACACTTTCTTCTCAAGTGCACACAGAATATTCTCCAGGATAGATCACATCATGGCCCACAAATCAAGCCTCAGTAAACTTAAGAAAATTGAAATCATATCAAGCATCTTTTCCAACCACAAAGCTATGTGATTAGAAATAAATTGCAGCATTATTTACAATAGCTAAGCTATGGAAACAACCTATGTGTCCATCAACAAATGAATGGATAAAAAAGGAGTAATACATAAATATACGATGAAATATTACTCAGCATAAACAAAGATGAAATCTTGCCATTTATATCAACACGGATGGACCTTGAAGATTAATACTCAGTGAATGCTTCACTAATGCTAAATGAAATAAATCAGACAGAGAAAGGCAAATACTGTGTGATTTCCCTCATATGTTGAATATTAAAAAATAATAATAAATAAAATAAATGAACAAACCAAAACAAACTAAAACAAACATGTAGATACAGAGAACACATTAGAGGTAGCCAGAGGGAAAGGGTCAGGGGAAGGGTGAAATGGTGATGGATGGAAACTAAATTTTTGGTGAACATTCTGTACAGTATACAGAAGTAGAAATATAATGTTGCATACATGAAACATATAATATTATAAACCAGTTACTTCAATAACAAATTTTTAAAATAACAGAAGCAGAACTATTATTCATGGTACATATTAAAGTAATTTGATCAGTGTCTTATTATCTGTCTCTAATAAAGCATCACTTGTGTTTTCTAAAGAATGTACTTTTTTCCAATAGGGTCTTATTATTTTGAATTTTTCCACAAAATTGGCTATAATCTTTAAAGCTACATTTGTGGTGAATAATTATAAATCTTTTACATTTTCAATTGACTCTTTGTAGACTACAATATTTTTAATTGAGCAACTAGTCGCTCTATAGCTGCTGATGTACCTGATAAGCTCAGAGCAAATTCTAAATGAAAGATACTTTAAGTACTATATTTTGTTTGTTTTTGCTCTTTTTTTTTAACATTTTTATTGGAGTATAATTGATTTACAATGGTGTGTTAGTTTCTGCTTTATAACAAAGTGAATCAGTTATA
The DNA here is from genome assembly GCF_937001465.1 of Orcinus orca. Lineage (NCBI taxonomy): Eukaryota > Metazoa > Chordata > Mammalia > Artiodactyla > Delphinidae > Orcinus > Orcinus orca. The sequence continues at coordinate 3,094,050 of NC_064559.1, read as the reverse complement.
CATATACATATATCCCCATATCTCTTCCTCTTGTGTCTCCCTCCCTCCCGCCCTCCCTATCCCACCCGTCTAGGTGGTCACAAAGCACCGAGCTGATGTCCCTGTGCTATGCAGCTGCTTCCCACTAGCTATCTATTTTACATTTGGTAGTGTATATATGTCCACGCCACTGTCTCACTTTGTCCCAGCTTACCCTTCCCCCTCCCCATATCCTCAAGTCCATTCTCTAGTAGGTCTGCGTCTTTATTCCCATCTTGCCCCTAGGTCCTTCATGACCATTTCTTTTTTGTTTTTTAGATTCCATATATATGTGTTAACATACGGTATTTGTTTTTCTCTTTCTGACTTACTTCACTCTGTATGACAGACTCTAGGTCCATCCACCTCAATACAAATAACTCAATTTCGTTTCTTTTTATGGCTGAGTAATATTCCATTGTATATAGGTGCCACATCTTCTTTATCCATTCATCTGTTGAAGGACACTTAGGTTGTTTCCATGTCCTGGCTATTGTAAATAGAGCTGCAACGAACATTGTGGTACATGACTCTTTTTGAATGATGGTTTTCTCAGGATATATGCCCAGTAGTGGGATTGCTGGGTCATACGGTAGTTCTATTTGTAGTTTTTTAAGGAACCTCCATACTGTTCTCCATAGTGGCTGTATCAATATACATTCCCACCAACAATACAAGAGGGTTCCCTTTTCTCCACACTCTCTCCAGCATTTATTGTTTGTAGAATTTTTGATGATGGCCATTCTGAGTGGTGTGAGATTATATCTCATTGTACTTTGGACTTGCATTTCTCTAATGATTAATGATGTTGAGCATTCTTTCATGTGTTTGTTGGCAATCTGTATATCTTCTTTGGAGAAATGCCTATTTAGGTCTCCTGCACATTTTTGGATTGGCTTGTTTATCTTCTCAAAGTACCAGCTTTTAGTTTTATTGATCTTTGCTATCGTTTCCTTCATTTCTTTTTCATTTATATCTAATCTGATCCTTATGATTTCTTTCCTTATGCTACCTTTGGGGTTTTTTTTGTTGTTGTTGTTCTTCTTTCTCTAATTGCTTTAGGTGTAAGGTTAGGTTGTTTATTTGAGATGTTTCTTGTTTCTAAAGGTAGGATTGTATTGCTCTAAACTTCCCTCTTAGAACTGCTTTTGCTGCAACCCACAGGTTTTGGGTCGTCGTGATTTCATTGTCATTTGTTTCTAGGAAATTTTTGATTTCCTCTTTGATTTCTTCAGTGATCTCTTGGTTATTAAGTAGTATATTGTTTAGCATCCATGTGCTTGTATTTTTTACACATTTTTTCCTGTAATTGATATCTAGTCTCATAGTGTTGTGGTTGGAAAAGATACTTGATATGATTTCAATTTTCTTAAATTTACCAAGGCTTGATTTCTTACCCAAGATATGATCTATCCTGGAGAATGTTCCATGAGCACTTGAGAAGAAAGTGTATTCTGTTGTTTTTGGATGGAATGTCCTATAAATATCAATTAAGTCCATCTTGTTTAATGTATCATTTAAAGCTTGTACTTCCTTATTTATTTTCATTTTGGATGATCTGTCCATTGGTGAAAGTGGGGTATTAAAGTTCCCTACTATTATTGTGTTACTGTCGATTTCCCCTTTTATGGCTGTTAGTATTTGCCTTATGTTTTGAGGTGCTCCTGTGTTGGGTGCATAAAGATTTACAATTGTTATATCTTCTTCTTGGATTGATCCCTTGATCATTAGGTAGTGTCCTTCTTTAACTCTTGTGACAATCTTTATTTTAAAGTCTATTTTGTCTGATATGAGAATGGCTACTCCAGCTTTCTTTTGGTTTCCATTTGCATGGAATATCTTTTTCCATCCCCTCACTTTCAGTCTGTATGTGTCCCTAGGTCTGAGGTGTGTCTCTTGTAGACAGCATATATATGGGTCTTGTTTTTGTATCCATTCAGCAAGCCTGTGTCTTTTGGTGGGAGCATTTAGTCCATTTACATTTAAGGTAATTATCGATATGTATGTTCCTATTCCCATTTTCTTAATTGTTTTGGGTTCGTTATTGCTCTTCTGCAGGACTGGTTCCTTCTGGGGGGCCCTAAGGGAGCACCTGTTGCCTTGCCTTTTCCAGCTTCAGAGGCTGTCTTGCATTTCTTGGCTCACTGGCTCTTCCTTGCAATGCTCCATTGTCTTGCTTCTGTCCTCACATTTTCTTCTACTCATTCTGGCAGGAATGACTACATCAAACACATCTTCCCTCTACCACTGAGTATTTTAAATTATTATTACAACACTGTCATGAACTACTGCATACTCTAAATTTTGGCCACTCTTTCACTTTTTTTCTTACATAAAGCAGTAGGGGAGAATTTGGAGGCAAAAGGGCATGAACTTTTAGATATATACAGTTGATTCTCATTATTTGTGGCAGTTATGTTCTACAAAAGTCACAGCAAAGACTGATTTAGTGAATACTAAAGCACTGCTCCCATGAGAAATAGAAAGTTAGGATCTCACAAGCCCCTGGGCAACATATTTTCGTCAACTAATTAATATATAACCTTGTTTTATGTGTGTTTCTGTTTTAAAATCTCTTATTTAATGTATATAAGTTTGATTCATATATATATGAATATATGTATATATACATATGAATATATATGTGTATCTATGGTTGATTCATTAACATTGAACTCATGCCAACAGCGCTGTAACTCATGCCTGAACCAAGCTTATCTCATGCACATGCTTTCTCAGGAAGCCAAGTCACAGCCTTCTTGTGCTTGGGAATACTGGACAGCACTGCATTTGGGGGGCATTTTAAACAGCAAAGTGACCAAGAAAGAGCACAAAAATGAGAAAAACATAGCACTAACTAGACCAAGAAAAGAACACTTGTTTACAGAATGAGAGCTAAAACAAGAAGGTCAAGCTTACCTTATTTGAACTCAGCTAGGAGCATGTGTGTCAAGCAACCCAAATTTTTCACCACTCTGAACATGTTCACAAATGGACCACAAAAGCACTATCAGTATTAATTTGGGGTTACAAATAAATTTTAGTGAGTAGGTGAACTACTCACTATTACTATTTGAACTACTACTATTCTATGGAATCTGTAAATAATTAAGGTTGACTGTATTACAAAACACTTTTCTAGAAAAATTGTACAAATTTTTACAACTAGTAATAATTGTATGGGGATAATCTTTCAGCAAACAATGAGGGTTTTCATTTCAAAAAATTGCCCAACTAACAGTTTCGTTTTTGACGGTATCTCATCGTTAGTTTAAATTTCTTCTGTTACTACTGTAGTCAATTTTTTAACCCATTTATTAATTTGGTTTTTTGTTCCTGAACTTTGTTAATTTTTCTAATGGGTTTTAGTGTTTTTGTACCAATTTGAATGAGCTTTGTATGTATCTAGTTTATCAAGCTTTGATATAATGAATGTAAATATTTTTTCCAATTTTTCTGTTTGCCTGATAGCTGAATTTGTAGTATATTTTGACATGCAGGGATTTTTCATTTTTTATGGAGCACTCAAATCTGTCAACTTTTCCCTTTGGCTGTTTCAAGATATTTGGAAGCAAAAGAAAGAGACAGGGGTATAATTTGAGGGACAAGGAGAATCCAGGGAAGTTTTATTCCAGTGTCTTTGCTCTTCTTCTTTCCCTCCTTCTCTCTTGCCCTCCCTCCCTCCATTTCTCCCTCCCTCTACCCCTCTCTCCCTCCATTCCTTCCTTTCTTCCTTCCTTCCTTCCCTCCTTCCTTTCCTTCTTTTTTTTTAAATGCTAAAACTTAAACTTTTTATTGACATAGAAGTAGATTTGAAAAGACACCAAAGATACAAGAGAAAAAGTGTTGGATGGAGTAAAGTCCCAGAAGAAACAAGAATGAGTGTCATGGATAGTTTAGATTTGGCAAGAAATAGGACAGAGTTTATATTTTAAACTGGGGATACAGAAGTGAGGAGCAATTAAGGAGACCCAAGGAAAGGGATCTTATTCTTTTCTGGTGTCTCTATTCTTCAGAGGGCCTGGCACATGGTTGGTGGGTGCTCAACAAATCCTTCAGGGGTTGAAGGTTTAATGTTTAGCTGGGTTACAATCAAGGACTCTCTCCTAAACCACATTTATAAAAAGATTGCAGCTTTACTGAGGTATAACACAATTTTTTTGTACTACAATGAGTCTTTTGTTTCTTTGAATACCATGCCTGCCAAGTAAATATTTGAAAGAGTATTTTATTGACTGAAGCAATACAATAGATGGGTGCATCCTTAGCTCATTGAGATGAAAAGTCTCAATCATTATCCCCTAAAATTTTCCTTAGAAACCAAGAATGAAAGGAAAAGACTGCTATTTAGTCTGTTCCTGCTCAATAGCAGATGGATAACTGTCTTTCCAGTCAAAAAACCTCACTTATAGGACTTTACTACTGTCCTGCAGACTGAATTGCTGAGAAAATCATCACCCAGAATTCTGTGGATCAAGCCAGATTGATTTATCACATCAACCATGTCCTGTACAGTGTGCAAGGAGAATGGCAAAGGCTAGTTTAAATAAAATGTGTATGTCCTTGCAATTGTCAAACCAACCAGAAAAGATGATGAAAATAGTCACTTCCTCACCACAGTAGCAAAAGATGTGTTAATTTTCATTTTAATTTAAGCTATTCCTAATGTATTTCACAGTTTTGACAAGATGAGAAGTGCTTTGCACTTTGTCTTTTTTTTTAATCATTAATCACAAAAATTATCAATATAACTTATGAATTTTGATTTTGGATTATGTACCTATATATGGTTCTATTTGATGTATGAATAAACACACAAAACAAAACTATGGATTTAGATTTATACTCTGTAGTTATTTTTTGGGAGGGGGGCTGGAATTTAAACTGACCACTTTTTATTTTTAATTGAAGTATACTTGATTTACTATATTGTGTTAGTTTCAAGTGTAAGAAAAGGGATTCATTTATATATTTTTTTCAGATTATTTTGCATTATAGGTTATTATAAGATATTAAATATAGTTCCCTTTGCTATACAATAAATCCTTGTTGCTTATCTATTTTTATGTGTAATAGTTTATATCTGTTAATCCCATACTCCCAATTTATCTGCTCCTCTCCCTTTCCCCTTTGTTAACCATAAGTTTGTTTTCTATGTCTGGGGGCCTGTTTCTGTTTTGTATTATTTTTAGATTCCACATATAAATGACATCATATAATATTTGTCTTTCTCTGTCTTACTTCACTAAGTATAATATTCTTTAGGTCCATCTCTGTTGCTACAAATGGCAATACTTCATTCTTTATGGTTAATATTCCATTATATATATTTATATGCCATATTATATATATATGCCACGTCTTCTTAAGCCAGTCATCTGTTGATGGGCACTTGGGTTGTTTCCATGTCTTGGCTATTGTAAATAGTGCTGCTGTGAACATTGGGGTGCATGTGTCTTTTCAAATTAGAATTTTCTTCTTTTCTGGACATATACCCAGGAGTGGGATTGCTGGGTCATATGGTAGTTCTATTTTTAGTTTTTTTAAGCAACATACCTACTGTTTTCCACAGTGACTGCACCAATTTACTTTCCCACCAACAGTGTAGGAGAGTTCCCTTTTCTCCACACCCTCTCTAGCATTTATTATTTGTAGACATTTTGCTGATAGCCTCTCTGACCCATGTGAGGTGATACTTCATTGTGGTTTTGATTTGCATTTCTCTAATTAGTGATGTTGAATATCTTTTCATGTGCCTATTGACAATCTGTTATGTCTTCTTTGGAGAAGTGTCTATTTAGGTCTGCCCATTTTTTGATTGGGTTATTTGTTTTTTTGATACTGAATTGTATGTGTCATTTGTATATTTTGGATATTAATTCCTTGTCAGTCACATTTTTGCAAATATTTTATCCCATTCAGTAGATTGTGTTTTTGTTTTTGTTGATGGTTTCCTTTGCTGTGCAAAACTTTTAAGTCCCATTTGTTTATTTTTGCTTTTATTTATTTTGCCTTGGGAGACTGATCTAAGAAAATATTGCTGTGATTTGCATCAGAGAATATTATACCTATGTTCATTTCTAGGAGTTTTATGGTGTCATGTCTTATATTTAGGTCTTTAAACCATTTTGAGTTTATTTTTGAATATGATGTGAGGAAGTGTGCTAACTTCATTGATTTACATGCAGCTGTCCAGCTTTCCCAACACCACTTGTTAAAGAGACAGTCTTTTCTCCATTGTATATTCTTGCCTCCTTTGTCACAGATTGGTTGCCCATATAAGTGTGGGTTCATTTCTGGGTTCTCTATTCTGTTCCATTGATCTATATGTCTGTTTTTGTGCCAATACCATGCTCTTTCGATTACTGTAGCTTTGTAGTATTGTCTGAAGTCTGGGAAGATTATGTCTCCAGTTTTGTTCTTTTCCCTCAGGATTGCTTTGGCAATTCTGGGTCTTTTCTGGTTCCATATAAATTTTAGAATTATTTGTTCTGTGAAAAATGTCATGGGTATTTTGATAGGGATTGCATTAAGTCTATAAATTGCTGTTGGTAGTATGGCCATTACAATCCAAAAGCATGGGTTATCTTTCCATTTCTTTGAACTATCTTCAAGTTCCTTTATCAAAGTTTTATAGTTCTCAGCATATAGGTTTTTCACTTCATTGGTTAAGTTTATTTCTAGGTATTTTATTTTTTGACTCAATTTTATTTTATTTATTTATTTATTTATTTATTATTATTATTATTATTTGCAGTACGTGGGCCTCTCACTGTTGTGGCCTCTCCCGTTGCGGAGCACAGGCTCCAGACACGCAGGCTCAGCGGCAATGGCTCACGGGCCTAGCCGCTCCGTGGCATGTGGGATCTTCCCGGACCGGGGCAGGAACCCACGTCCCCTGCATCGGCAGGCGGACTCTCAACCACTGCGCCACCAGAGAAGCCCTGACTCAATTGTAAACGGGAGTTTTTTTATTCTCTTTCTGATATTTCATTGTTAGTGTAAAGAAATGGATTTCTGTATGTTAATCTTGTATTCTGCTACATTGCTGAATTCATTTACTAGTTTTAATAATTTCTGTGTGGAGATTTTAGGGGTCTCTCTATAAAGTATCATTAAACTAACCACATTTTTTATACCAAAATAATCTTAAATGAAATAGGATGAATTTCCATTCTACTGGGATGAGATGATAATAAACTAAATTCTGATTTTAATTATCTTTTGGTCATGTTTATACTTATAATTATTTAGATTCAATTTATTTAGCATATTTCTGCCTCATTTTCTATTACATTGCTTCTAGGAATAAATTATTGTATATTTGTCAAAATGTAATTTTTGACTATAGTATTTATCTTGTATATCAAATTACAGACATATTTGAGCAAAAAGCAACTGTAACAGTGATTCTTACCCCAGTTGGTAGTGGGAGTGACACATTGGAATCTTTGGGGGAAGTTTAAAAAGTAAATCAATGTCTTACTCCATCCTCATGTATTAAATCAGTTTCTGAGGGAGGGCCCCAGGCATTGCCATTTTTGTAGAAAGCTTCCCAGGTGATTTTTATGTCTAGCCAGGATTGGTAACCACCAACCTATATAACACAATGGTATTTTTTCCATATATAAATAAGCAATTCACTACATCCCAGATAAAATGTAGTCATTTTTAGTATGTCTAATGACTGCACATTTTGCGGTTCTTGTTATGACACTGTTTAAATCATCTGGGCAGGATTTCACATTATCAATTACTTATGTTATTTTAAATTCTCTAGTTATTTCTCCTTTATTTCCTTGAAGTCTTAAAGGGCCTTGATTATACGGGAGAAATTTTTCATTGCCATTTTATTTTATAATCAAACATTTTTCAAAAGTAATTTTTCTGTAGTAATTTTCCTTTTGGAAAGAATAGTAAAGTCACAGTTTCTTGGAATGTTGTGATACTTTCCCAAAATAAAAATTCCCCCTGCCCACCCACACACACACATGCACACACACACATAGCACATATTGTCTACTGCTATTCTTATTTTAACATAAGCAATATGTGACTTTATATTTTCATAATTGTTAGATGTAATTTTATTGAGATTCCTCACTGCCCATTTCAATACTCCCCAATCATAAATGAACATGTATTCCAAAAAATCATCCTAATTTTGTGAATACAATAAGTATATCACATAACATTTTCTCATTCTATATAACTCTACTTGTCATAGGATAGTAATAGTCAAACCTGAGCTGAAGACCAAGGTATTTGTGTCTAGTTTGCTGTGCTTAAGTCATGGAACTTCTCTATTTCTCAATTATTTAAACTGAAAAAATTGGATCAAAATCTTCCCATCATCTAATTTTTCCAGCTGTTTGAATGGCATCCTAGTGTTTTCCTCACTGACTACCCACTATTTTTATTTTACCTTATTTTATTGAGCTATTCATTTAGAACTATTTTAGACTTACAGAAAAGTTGAAAAAATAATACAAAAAGTTCCTTTATAGCTCTCATCCTCCTTCCCCTAATATTATCATCTTACATAGTAGTACAATGATCAAGAACAGGAAATAAGCATTCATACAGTATTATTAACTAAACTATAACCTTTCTCACAAATTTCAGCAATTTTCCCATTATTATTCCTTCTCTGTTCCAGAATTCTATCTGATGTCCCAAACTGCACTTAGTTGTTAATTCCCTTTAGTTGCTGCCAGTCTTTAACAGTTTCTCAGTCTTTCCTTATCTTTTATGACCTTGACACTTTTAAAGTGTATTGACTATTTAAATTATAGAATATTCCTCAATTTGTATTCCTCTAATATCTTCTCATTTTGGGGATGAAATTATACAATTTTGACAAGAGTAACAAAGAATGATATGGTGTTCTTCTCAGTAACATCATATCAAGAGTTTCATGGTGTCTTTACTTATTTTTTTAACATCTTTATTGGAGTATAATTGCTTTACAATGGTGTGTTTGTTTCTGCTTTATAAGAAAGTGAATCAGCTATATATATATACATATACCCCAATATCTCCTCCCTCTTGTGTCTCCCTCCCACCCTCCCTATCCTACCCATCTAGGTGGTCACAAAGCACCGAGCTGATCTCCCTGTGCTATGCAGATGCTTCCCACTAGCTACCTATTTTACATTTTGTAGCATATATATGTCAATGCCAGCTTACCTTTACTTCATCTCAGCTTACCTTTCCCCTCCCCATGTCCTCAAGTGCATTCTCTATGTCTGCATCTTTATTCCTGTCCTGCTCCTAGGTTCCTCAGAAAGTTTTTTTTTTTTTAGATGACATATATATGTGTTAACATACGGTATTTGTTTTTCTCTTTCTGACTTACTTCACTCTATATGACAGACTCTGTCTATCCACCTCACTACAAATAACTCAATTTCGTTTCTGTTTAAGGTTGAGTAATATTCCATTGTATATATATGCCACATCTTCTTTATCCATTCATCTGTTGAAGGACACTTAGGTTGTTTCCATGTCCTGGCTATTGTAAATAGAGCTGCAATGAACATTGTGGTACATGACTCTTTTTGAATTATGGTTTTCTCAGGATATATGCCCAGTAGTGGGATTGCTGGGTCGTATGGTAGTTCTATTTGTAGTTTTTTAAGGAACCTCCATACTGTTCTCCACAGTGGCTGTATCAATATACATTCCCACCAACAGTGCAACAGGGTACCCTTTTCTCCACACCTTCTCCAGCATTTATTGTTTGCAGATTTTTTGATGATGGTCATTCTAACTGGTGTGAGGTGATACCTCATTGTGGTTTTGATTTGCATTTCTCTAATGATTAGTAATGTTGAGCATCTTTTCATGTGTTTGCTGGCAATCTGTGTATCTTCTTTGGAGAAATGTCTATTTAGGTCTTCTTCCTATTTTTTAATTGGGTTGTTTGTTTTTATGATATCAAGCTGCATGAGCTACTTGTAAATTTTGGAGATTAATCCTTTGTCAGTTGCTTCATTTGCAAATATTTTCATCACTTTGAGGGTTGTCTTTTCGTCTTGTTTATGGTTTCCTTCGCTGTGCAAAAGCTTTTAAGTTTCATTAGGTCCCATTTGTTTATTTTTGTTCTTATTTCCATATCTTTAGGAGGTGAGTCAAAAAGGGTCTTGCTGTTATTTATGTCATAGAGTGTTCTGCCTATGTTTTCTTCTAAGAGTTTGATAGTGTCTAGCCTTATATTTAGGTCTTTAATGTATTTTGAGTTTATTTTTGTGTATGGTGTTACAGAGTGTTCTAATTTCATTCTTTTACATGTAGCTTTCCAGTTTTCCAAGCACCACTTATTGAAGAGGCTGTCTTTTCTCCACTGTATATCCTTGCCTCTTTATCAAAAATAAGGTGACCATATGTGTGTGGGTTTATCTCTGGGCTTTCTATCCTGTTCCATTCATCTATATTTCTGTTTTTGTGCCAGTATCATACTGTCTTGATTACTGTAGCATTGTAGTATAGTCTGAAGTCAGGGAGCCTGATCCCTCCAGCTCCGTTTTTCTTTCTCAAGATTGCTTTGGCTATTCGGGGTCTTTTGTATTTCCATACAAACTGAGATTTTTTGTTCTAGCTCTGTGAAAAATGCCAGTGGTAGTGTGATAAGGATTGCATTGAATCTGTAGATTGCTTTGGGTAGTAGAGTCATTTTCACAATGTTGATTCTTCCAATCCAAGAACATGGTATATCTCTCCATCTGTTTGTATTGCCTTTAATTTCTTTCATCAGTCTTATAATTTTCTGCATACAGGTCTTTAGTCTTCTTAGGTAGTTTTATTCCTAGATATTTTATTCTTTTTGTTGCAATGGTAAATGGGAGTTTTTTCTTAATTTCACTTTCAGAGTTTTCATCATTAATGTATAGGAATGCAAGAGATTGTGCATTAATTTTGTATCCTGCTACATTACCAAATTCATTGATTAGCTCTAGTAGTTTTCTGGTGGCATCTTTAGGATTCTCTATGTATAGTATCATGTCATCTGCAAACAGTGACAGATTTACTTCTTCTTTTCCGATTTGGATTCCTTTTATTTCTTTTTCTTCTCTGATTGTTGTGGCTAATACTTCCAAAACTATGTTGGATAATAGTGGTGAGAGCGGGCTACCTTGTCTTGTTCCTGATCTTAGTGGAAATGGTTTCAGTTTTTCACCATTGAACAAAGCTGGCTGTGGGTTTGTCATATATGGCCTTTATTATGTTGAGGTAAGTTCCCTCTATGCCTGCTTTCTGGAGGGTTTTTATCATAAATGGGTGTTGAATTTTGTCAAAAACTTTCCCAGCATCTATTGAGATGATCATATGGTTTTTCTCCTTCAGTTTATTAATATGGTGTGTCACATTGATTTATTTGCATATATTGAAGAATCCTTACATTCCTGGAGTAAACTCCACTTGATCATGGTGTATGATCCTTTTAATGTACTTTTGGATTCTGTTTGCTAGTATTTTGTTGAGGATTTTTGCATCTATGTTCATCAGTGATATTGGCCTGTAGTTTTCTTTCTTTGTAACATCTTTGTGTGGTTTTGGTATCAGGATGATGGTGGCCTCACAGAATGAGTTTGGGAGTGTTCCTCCCTCTGCTTTATTTTGGAAGAGTTTGAGAAGGATAGGTGTTATCTCTTCTCTAAATGTTTGATAGAATTCAGCTGTGAAGCCATCTCATCCTGGGCTTTTGTTTCTTGGAAGATTTTTAATCACAGTGTCAATGTCAGTGCTTGTGATTGGTCTGTTCATATTTTCTATTTCTTCCTGGTTCAGTCCCGGAAGGTTGAGCTTTTCTAAGAATTTGTCCATGTCTTCGATATTGTCCATTCTATTGGTATATAGTTGCTTGTAGTAATCTCTCATGATCCTTTGTATTTCTGCAGTGTCAGTTGTTACTTCTCCATTTTCATTTCTAATTCTATTGATTTGAGTCTTCTCCCTTTTTTTCTTGATTAGTCCAGCTAATGGTTTATCAATTTTGTTTAACTTCTCAAAGACTGGTTTTTCTGTTTGTTTGTTTTTTGGTTTTTTAAAAATTAATTAATTAATTTATTTATTTATTTTTGGCTGTGTTGGGTCTTCATTTCTGTGCGAGGGCTTTCTCTAGTTGAAGCGAGTGGGGGCCACTCTTCATCGCGGTGCAGGGGCCTCTCACTATCGCGGCCTCTCTTGCTGTGGAGCACAAGCTCTAGATGCGCAGGCTCAGTAGTTGTGGCTCACGGGCCTAGTTGCTACGCAGCATGTGGGATCTTCCCAGACCAGGGATCGAACCTGTGTCCCCTGCATTGGCAGGCTGATTCTCAAACACTGCACCACCAGGGAAGCCCAAGAACCAGTTTTTAGTCATTCATATTTACTATTGTTTCCTTCATCTCTTTTTCATTTACTTCTGATAGTTCTCTATGATTTCTTTCTTTCTCCTAACTTTGGGGTTTTTTTTTGTTCTTTCTCTAATTGCTTTAGGTGTAAGATTAGGTTGTTTATTTGAGATGTTTCTTGTTTCTTGAGGTAGGATTGTATTGCTATAAACTTCCCTCTTAGAACTGCTTTTGCTCCATCCCATAGGTTTTGGGTCATCATGTTTTCATTGTCATATGTTTCTAGGTATTTTTTGATTTCCACTTGATTTCTTCAGTGATCTCTTGGTTATTTAATAGTGTATTGTTTAGCCTCTGTGTGTTTGTAATTTTTACAGATTGTTTCCTGTAAGTGATATCTAGTCTTATAGCATTGTGGTCAGAAAAGATACTTGATACGATTTCAATTTTCTTAAATTTACCAAGGCTTGATTGGTGGCCCAAGATATGATCTATCCTGGAGAATGTTCCATGAGCACTTGAGAAGAAAGTGTATTTTGTTGTTTTTGGATGGAATGTCCTATAAATATCAATTAAGTTCATCTTGTTTAATGTATTATTTAAAGCTTGTGTTTCCTTTTTATTCTCATTTTGGATGATGTGTCCATTAGTAAAGTGTGGTGTTAAACTCCCCTACTATGATTGTGTTACTGTCGATTTCCCCTTTTACGGCTTTAGCATTTGCCTTATGCGTTGAGGTGCTCCTATGTTGGGTGCATAAATATTTACAATTGTTATATCTTCTTCTTGAATTGATCTTTTGATCATATTTAGTGTCCTTCTTTGCCTCTTGTAATAGTCTTTATTTTAAAGTCTATTTTGTCTGATATGAGAATTGCTACTCCAGCCTTCTTTTGATTTCCATTTGCATGGAGTATCTTTTTCCTTCCCCTCACTTTCATTCTGTATGTGTCCTTAGGTCTGAAGCGGGTCTTTTGTAGACAGCATATATATGGGTCTTGTTTTTGTATCCATTCAGCCAGTCTATGTATTTTGGTGAGAGCCTTTAATCCATTTACATTTAAGGTAATTATTAATAGGTATGTTCCTATTACCATTTTCTTAATTGTTTTGAGTTTTTATTGTAGGTCTTTTCCTTCTCTTGTGTTTCCTGCCTAGAGAAGTTCCTTTAGCATTTGTTGTAAAGCTGGTTTGGTGGTGCTGAATTCTCTTAGTTTTTGCTTGTTCTTAACTTTTGCTTGTCTGTAAAGGTTTTAATTTCTCCATTGAATCTGAATGAGATCCTTGCTGGGTAGAGTAATCTTGACTGTAGGTTTTTCCCTTTCATGTCTTTAAATATGTCATGCCACTCCCTTCTGGCTTGCAGAGTTTCTGCTGAAAGATCAGCTGTTAACCTTATGGGGATTCCCTTGTATGTTATTTGTTGCTTTTCCCTTGCTGCTTTTAATATTTTTTGTATGTGTTTAATTTTTGATAGTTTTATTCATATGTGTCTTGGCGTGTTTCTCCTAGGATTTATCCCCTATGGGACTCTCTGTACTTCCTGGACTTGATTGATTATTTCCTTTCCCATATTAGGGAAGTTTTCAACTATAATCTCTTCAAATATTTTCTCAGTCCCTTTCTTTTTCTCTTCTTCCTCTGGGACCCCTATAATTTGAATGTTGGTGCATTTAATATTGTCCCAGAGATCTCTGAGACTGTCCTCAGTTCTTTTCATTCTTTTTTCTTTATTCTGCACTGCTGTAGTTATTTCCACTATTTTATTGTCCAGATCACTTATCTTTTCTTCTGCCTCAGTTATTCTGCTATTGATTCTTTTTAGAGAATTTTTAATTTTATTTATTTTGTTGTTCATCATTGTTTCTTTACTCTTTAGTTCTTCTAGGTCCTTATTAAACGTTTCTTGTATTTTCTCCATTCTACTTCCTAGATATTAGAACATCTTTACTACCATTACTCTGAATTCTTTTTCAGGTCTACTGCCTATTTCCTCTTCATTTGTTTCTTCTGGTGGTTTTTTATCTTTTTCCTTTATCTGCTGTGTATTTCTCTGTCTTATCATTTTGCTTAACTTACTGTGTTTGTGGTCTCCTTTTTGCAGGCTGCAGGTTCATAGTCCCCATTGTTTTTGGTGTCTGTCTCCCGTGGCTAACGTTGGTTCAGTGGGTTGTGTGGGATTCCTGGTGGAGGGGACTGGTGCTTATATTCTGCTTGATAAGGCTCGATCTTGTCCTTCTGGTGGGCAGAACCACATCTGGTGGTGTGTTTTGGGGTGTCTGTGACCTTATTATGATTTTAGGCAGCCTTTCTGCTAATGGGTGGGGTGGTGTTCCCGTCTTGCTAGCTGTGTGGCATAGGGTGCCCAGCACTGTAGCTTGCTGGTCTTTGAGTGTAACTGGGCCTTAGCATTGAGATGGAGATCTTTGGGACAGCTTTTGCCATTTGGTATTATGTGGAGCCAGGAGTTCTCTGGTGAATCAATGTCCTAAACTTGGCCCTCCCACCTCAGAGGCCTGACACCCGACCAGAGCACAAAGACCCTGTCAGCCACACAGCTCAGAAGAAAAAGGAGAAAAACAGAAAGAAAGAAAGAAGAAAATAAAAAGAAATTATTAAAATAAAAAATTATTAAAAGTAAAAAAATTAAAAAGTAATAAAAAAGAAAGAAAGAAGAGAGCAACCTAACAAAAAGCAAACCCACCAAGTATAACCAGTGCTAAAAACTATACTTAAAAAATAAATAAATAAATAAACAGGCAGCCAGAACCCTAGGACAAATGGTAAAAGCAAAATCAGACAAAATCACAAAGAAGCATACACATACACACTCACAAAAAGAGAAAAAAAAAAAAATATATATATATATATATAAAAGAAAGAGA
This sequence comes from Orcinus orca, assembly GCF_937001465.1. Classification (NCBI taxonomy): domain Eukaryota; kingdom Metazoa; phylum Chordata; class Mammalia; order Artiodactyla; family Delphinidae; genus Orcinus; species Orcinus orca. The sequence goes on along the minus strand of NC_064559.1, from coordinate 3,078,812 downwards.
GCAACCAAATCAATAAACAAATCTACTAATGGTAATAAACTCTAAATACTAAACTAAGATAAACATAAAACCAAAAACAAATTAGATGCAGAAAGCAAACCCCAAGTCTGCAGTTGCTCCTAAAGTCCGCCGCCTCAATTTTGGGATGATTCATTGTCTATTCAGGTACTCCAGAGATGCTTGGGTACATCAAGTTGATTGTGGAGATTTAATCCATTGCTCCTGAGGCTACTGGGCGAAATTTCCCTTTCTCTTCTTTGTTCGCACAGCTCCTGGGGTTCAGCTTTGGATTTGGCCCTGCCTCTGTGTGTAGGTCACCTGAGGGCGTCTGTTCTTCACTCAGACAGGACAGGGTTAAAGTAGCAGCTGATTAGGGGGCTCTGGTTCACTCAGGCCTGGGGGAGAGAGTGGTATGGAATGTGGGGGGAGCCAGAGGCGGCAGAGGCCGCTTTGATGTTGCAACAGCCTGAGGCATGCTGTGTGTTCTCCCAGGGAAGTGGTCCCTGGAACACGGTATCCTGGCAGTGGTGGGTTGCACAGGCTCCTGGGAGGTGAGTTGTGGATAGTGACCTGTGCTTGCACACAGGCTTCTTGGTGGCTGCAGCAGCCTTAACATTTCATGCCCGACTCTGGTGTCTGCACTGATAACCACAGTTTGCACCGGTCTCTGGAGCTCGGTTAGGCGGTACTCTGAATCCCCTCTCCTCGGGCATCCCGAAACAATGGTCTCTTGCCTCTTAGGCAGTTCCAGACTTTTCCCCAGACTCTCTCCTGGCTAGCTGTGGTGCACTAGTCCCCTTCAGGCTGTGTTCAAGCATCCAACCCCAGTCCTCTCCCTGGGATCTGACCTCCAAAGCAGGAGCCTCAGCTCGAGTCCCTGCCTGCCCCGGTGGGTGAGCAGACAAGCCTCACGGGCTGGTGAGTGCTGGTCGGCACCGATCCTCTGTGCAGGAATCTCTCTGCTTTGCCCTCCGCACCCCTGTTGCTGCACTCTCCTCTGTGGCTCCGAAGCTTCCCCTCCCCCGCCGCCACCCATTGTCTTTGCCAGTGAAGTGACTTCCTAGTGTGTGGCAACTTTTCCTCCTTCACAGCTCCATCCAAGCATTTCAGGTCCTGTCCCTATTCTTTTGTCTCTGTTTTTTCCTTTTTCTTCTTCCCTACCCACATACATGGGGAGTTTCTTGCCTTTTGGGAAGTCTGAGGTCTTCTGCCAGCATTCAGTAGGTGTTCTGTAGGAGTTGTTCCACATGTACATGTATTTCTGATGTATTTGTCGGGAGGAAGGTGGTCTCCATGTCTTACTCCTCTGCCATCTTGAAGGTCTCTATCTTTACCTTATTACCAATGTTGTTTACCTTGATGTCTTGGTTAAGCTGGTGCCTTCCATGTTTCTCTAATGTAAAGTTACTATCCCTCCCTTTGTAGTTAATAAATATCTCAAGGAAGTATGTTGAAAGTATGCAAGTCCTATTTCTCTCACGAATTTTTGCAACCGCGGGTAGATCTTTTCTGCATCAATTATTATTGTGGTATTTGCTTAACGGTGGTGATTCTCTTTTTTTTTCTTTCCTTAAAGAAGAGTTGTACTTTTCATCATTTATTACTTATTTTATTATTTATTTATATCAGTATAAAACTGTGGAAAATTACTTTTATTCTCTATGTTAAAACCAATAAAAACATTATTAATTTTGTGACTCAATTTGCTCTAAATCTGGTTATTCAGGTTAGGCTACCCCTTATGTTCTTTTGACAGGCTCTCTTATTTCAAGTGCATTTTAACTTTCCTGGTACTAAAAGATTTTCATCCTTTGTAACTACATGACCTCCAAACATTTCTATGATGATCTTACCTGTGCAAAGTGTTCACTTTGAAGTAGAAAACTGATGAGTTAATGTGACTGGTAATTATCTTCTCCATTAATTAGTTCATTTTTATGTTATAACCAACACAATTGTAAAATTGAGAATTGCCTGCACCTCAGTGATACCAATGTCACATAAAGTGGGTAGATGAGTATTACCAAATACCACACATAAATGAAAAATAATAAACTGAAATCACATCTAACTTACAAAATTGTTGATGTGCATACCTCCAAATGAACCTAAGTATACTTCATATTATTGTAGGGGTTTCAAGGGATTTGGGGGTTGTCCAAGGTAAGGCATGACCATAAGATGGAAGTAGTACACCCAAGCTTTATTGGGTGACACTTTGATAGATGTGAATGAGGGCAAAATCTCTCATAGTATTTGACCTCCTAGAGTCTAAAGATTAGGGGGTCATCACTCAGAAGGGTAGGAAGGCAAGGGAACTCTTAGGGTAGAGGTGCATGAGAGATGGGATTTATGTGGACACAAGAGTGAAGTCACCTAGCAGCATGGTGGGAGTCTTTCAGTCAGACAGTGCCAAAAGGAAACAGTATCTTGGGGCCTTTATGGCCTGGATCTTATCCTATCTATAGTTAGCATATGTTGGGTGCAGTTTTTCATGAGGTACACAAAACAGGCAAGCTCTAATGGTTAAAAATCTGCTTTTTTGGACCATGTTTAAAATAGCTGGATGTGTAAAAATTTGTTTGTCTCTGGTAGGCTTTTGAGCTAAGAGGTCTTTGAAGCAGTGAAGAAATAAGCTAGGGTCCATTACAAAGAAGCCATCTTTGACTCATTTATATAATAAACATAAAGTTGTACCACACTTTTCTCATGCCGCATCAACTCTCAGTGCCATCAATATAATGAATGATTATTGAGGGTGAGCTGGAAGGCTAAGCCATTGTCAATCATCTGACAGAAGAGGAGGGTGAGTAATGGATAACAGTTTGTGCCTAGAGATAAAATATTCAATACTAGACAGAAAAAGATCAATTGGACTCAACCTCCAATGCCATACTAACACTTTGGGGGAAGACATAGGAATAGAGTGAGTTCATACATATAAAAATTAATGAAGTAAAGGGCAAAGAGGGTGCTAGCTGGATGACTCTTGTCAGCATACTTTATGCAGCAAGAACGTTATTAGCATGGGACTGTTGCAATAGCAGTAGTTTAAAACCTGCATTACAGCTCTGTCTCTCTGGTGGGAGAAAATGGTATGCATTCAATGAGAAGCTGAAGATGGCATGCGATTCCTGATTATCTACTTACCACATATCCAAGGGGCCCTTGGGAAGGATTTGAAGCGACTTCTGTGGTGGAGTGGACAATTCTGGACTTGGATGTCAAAGTCCTCTCCAGATCTTGAGATTGCTACTTGCTTGTCCTGATACCCTAAGTAGAGGACTTAGCTTTGTAAAACCAACTTTCTTTGCAAAACAGGAGTAGAACTTTCTAATTCACATGGTTGTTGTTTGTGCTGCCATAAGTCTCAGAATGTAACTACTACCAAGGATGACCTTCTAAACGTTGTCTGGCCTGTGGTGACAGAGTAGGTGGTCGCCATACCAGATATTATTTAAATGGTCTGGAAACAGTCCCTCTCAATGCTGGCTTGAAGACTCATTACAGTATAGGGCTCCATGAATATAGTGACCATGTGTATTTTGTCTACCTCTGAATATCCAACATCTTACACAGTACTTGACACATAGTAAGTACTTCATAAATATTTGTTGATCAAATAAGGGCATTATTCAAACTCCTTCTTTGAGAAAACCTTGACTCTAGGCAACAATCCCTGATAAACCAAACATTATTAAATCATTAACATTGGCTTAATCAATCAAATTAACTTCAGCCATGTAGTAATATCCTTGGGGAATGGAACATAGTTTTCATAGATGAGGTCTAGACCGTGGGATATTATTGAGTAAGGAAGGTAAAACTATGGTGTTGGGGCAGGTGGTTGCTGAGCATTAGGGAGCTAGAGGAAGTTAAATGCGTTGAAAGAGGAACACTCAAAATTAAGAGAAGGTTTCCAAAAACAGACACTTAAAGCAAATGTGAAAAACTTCCTGGGAATAAGTTCTGTGCCTATACAAATTTTAATGAGTTTGAGTCTCTATCTTACTGGGGATAAGACATTATGGAATTAATCATATCTTGAATATGGTTAGTATTTCCTAGAAGAAATCAGAAAGGGATAGACACCCATTTTTGCAGGTCCCACAACCCACTTATCTCTGAAGTATAGATCTCATAAGGCCAATATGCACAGAGAGAACCACAGGAAAAGGAGGACAGAGGAGAGGGAGTAGGAGAAGAGAAGTGACAGGAGCATGGATTGAGTGAAGGAAGGAAGAAGCAGGGAAAAATAAGGGCTAGAAAGGAAAAAATGAGATGCTAACAGTCTGAGAGCTGCCTGCCATTAGTTACCTGAGCTGTGTTTCAGAGTTCCTGCTCTACTCAACCATTTCTTGGCATAGGCCAGAGCCCTCAGATAACTTTTTTCTATCATTCTCACCCACAATTTCAACTACAATTGCCTTTGAAAGGTATTCATCTGCTTCTCAAATGTTCCTACAGAAAGAAGTCTTTAGACTCTGAGTACTATTGTGTATCTCAGCCACCAAGAAGAACATTTAGGAGAGTAATTGGGCAAGTTGAGGGTATAAACCCCAGAAGAAACAATGTATTTTGACCAGAAAAATTGGTTGGCAAATGTTAAGGTTTTTATGAGTAATCATGATGATATTTAAAGTAATTATAATTTGTTCCGTACTTTGTCACAGTTGTTTTGATTTGTGGCTTTTATCAGTGTATAAAGTTATTTTGTTGTCCTTATTTTTAGGAAGATATTCACAGCATTGAAATATTTCAAATGCCAATGATGTTAGATTTCTTGAATATTTTCCCTTTCTAGTGCCTGATGAGTCATTGGACTATCATTCTGTCCCAAGAACATTATGGTGACACCAGTCTTAGTCATAAATCTATTACCATTGTGGAGGTGGGGTGGTAGGTTATGGGAAGAAATCTACACAATGAGAATAATCTGTTTTAATCTTAAAGTTGGAGTTATTACCCACATTTTAAAAGCAAATTTATTTTAAAGTAGATTTCCAAACCTACAATTGCTCAGCTAGCTGCCCTATTATCATGCTATCACCAGCTGCATGAAGTCTTGAGTTTCAAAGATATGCCGTTTGGATGCTATAGTTCATAATTCAATTTTCTTTTCACCAGCATGATGAATGGAGTTTGGGCAGATAATCCTACAGAAAGACTACATTCAATTACTAAATAGAATGTAAGCCATGATGTGTCCTGTTATATCACCTAAGCATAAAGCTGGAACACACCTACAGATTATCTGCTTCAGTTCCTTATTAAGTATGAAACTCATAGTAACAAAGCTCTGATAAACTTTCATACAGAGGAGATGAACACCAAATGTTGGTTGATTAGCAAAGCATGCCATACTGTTGAAAAATCTAAACAGAAGAGCTGTTTTCAAACATGATAAATAGATCAAATAGTTCTGTAAGAATTAAAACTGACAGCTTTCCTAGTTATGTTATAACACATCAAAATACAACACACTATTGAGCCTTTCAGGTTTTGAGGGGGAAAAGAATGCCTTTAGTTTCATTTTATAACCAAGAAATATGTGTAAAACTAAACCTTACCTCATCCCTTACCTCCATCCACATCTACAGGTATGACAGCCAGAGGGAGAAGATATATGTACCATACGGGTTCAGTTTTCTCCATAAAATAGAAGGTTGACTTTCCCAACTTCATATCTCCAGATTGGTTAGGTCAGATCACTCTGGGAACATTATATTTGAAATAATCTTATTTTGGGTACATTTTAGGAAGTGGATTAAGAAGTATGGTCTCTGTTCTTCAGGAATTGATTTACTTTGGTTTTTCTATTTCATCATAATTAATTAACACTTTAAATTGCTGAAGAGTTTTAGAAACAAAATAAGTTCTCATAGAAGCTCCATTAAAAGTACCGTTAATCTTATTTTACATAAATTTCATACAAAGAGATTGAAAAAGATCCCTAAACACGGGATATCTAGAAAGAATGGACCATTTGATCCAGTTTAACAGTTCTTTCTGACAATCAGAGCTAATGTTTAATTGTTTTTCAAGAAATTGACCAAACCTGCAAATTGTTTTGGCCTTTTGTAAATACAATGATGATATATAAAATGAGACTTTCTAACTGCTTATCTGTATGTACTTCTGTAATTCCTTCCTTCGTGTAAATTGATTGCTGAATGAGTGAAAATTATTTTACTTGGTTCTGACTATTAACCAATAGTCAATCTTTCACTATTCATCAAAGTTGGAAGGAGGAAAATTATTTATCTGACTTTAGTGACTTAACATTATAAGAAGTTTTTTGGTGCTTAAAAAAATCTTATCAAAACAACATATTTTATGTAGATAGAACTGAAATTTATTGTCTTACTTAGAGGTTACTTTTATTTTTATTGCTAATGGAAATTTCTGATTCTGATGAAAATTACTTACACTATTTTATTTGTAAATTATTTAAATCCTTTTACTTGTGAATTATGTAAAATGTTTCATTTTGAAAAATTTAAAAAGTAAAATATACAAAGAACTCTTAAAATTTAACAATAAACAAACAACCCAATTAAAAAGTGGGCAAAGGATCTGAGCAGACACCTTAACAAAAAGGATATACAAATGGAAAATGAGTATATGAAAAGATGCTCAACATTATTGTCATTAGGTAATTGCAGTTACAACAATGATGACATATCATTACCACCTATTAGAATGGTGAAAATCCCAAACACTGACAACACCAAATACAATTGAGGATGTGGAGCACCAGGAACTCTCATTCATTGCTGGTGGGAATGCAAAATGGTACAGCCACTTTGGAAGGCAATTTGACAGTTTCTTACAAATCTAACATACACTTACCATAAAACCAGAAATTGCTCTGGTTTTATGGTGTTTATACAAATGAGTTGAAAACTTATGTCCACACAAAAACATGCACTACTTTACTCATAGTTTCCAAAAATTAGGGAAAAAAAATTCTCTCAATGAGTGAATGAACAAACAAACTCTGGTATATCCATACAGTGGAATACTATTCGGTGATAAAAAGAAATGACCTATCAAGCCATGACAAGACATGGAAGAAACTTAAATCCACCTTTAGTGAAAGGTGCTAAATGAAAGTGAAAGAAGCCAGTCTAAAAAGACTACATACCATATGAATTCAACTATATGACATTCTGGAAAAGATAAAACTATGGAGACAGTAAAAAAAAAGTAGTGGTTACAAGAGGTAACAAGCATTTTTAGAGCAGTGAAACTACTCTGTGTGAAACTGTAATGATATATACATGGCATTATGCATTTGTCAAAACCTGCAGAACTATACAACACAACTAATAAACCCCAATGCAAAATATGGATTTCAGTTTATAATAATGCATCCATATTGGTTTATCAATTGTAACAAGTATACTTTCTGCTCAATTAATTAAAAATATGCAAAAGCGTACAGAATATAAATGGATTTTTACAAAACAAATACTATAGAATCACCAACTATAGAATAAGCTTACCATAGAGGACTTACAATAGACTAAGCAACTAACTAAACTAGTCGAAGCTATTGAGTGTGGCACTATGGTTGGTTTTCATCTGAGAAGTAAGAGTAGAATATGCTACCTTGATAAGCTTCCATTTTGGAGGAAACACCAGAGATTTATATTACCATATTTTAATAATTCTAAGATGCTTTAAAAAAAAGTTTTAGAGATGCATCTCTAAAACTGGATGCATCTTACAATTGATGGCATTTTATAATTGGTTAACTTTTCTTTTTCTTAGTGAAACATAAAATTTATGAGAGCTTGGAATTCAATAAAATATGGTAGCTGCTCCTTTGTAGTCTCTTAACTTACTTTCTTACTTTCTCTCTAAATTTAAAGAGAGCTAATTCAAAGTTCTAGGAGAGCAGGTTCTAGTATGTCCATTAATTTTTCTGATCCCTGGTTTCATCATCTATAAAATGGTAGAAGTTAAAAGATCCTTAAGGTTCCTGCTAGCTCAACATTTGAATCTAGGTCACTTTGTAGTAAGACAGGAGATACATGGACTCCAGGCTAGACATTTACAACTAGCCTCCTGTTTATATTTCCTGAGGCAGGAAATAGAGGGACTCCAGGTTAGACATTTACAGCCAGCCTCCTCTTTACACTTCCAGATAGAAATAACAACAGGAACAAAGTAAATAGCTGGCCTTTGTCTCCAGTGGACATGCTAAGGTAACAGTAATGGCAGGGGCAGAAAGGGACTAAATCCTGCTTGGGTAAAAGATCAAGAGGTCACATATTTCTCATCCTTGGGGTCAGGGAGACCTCAACTGCACATGCACAGAAAGACTCCTCAGAGGTCAAAAAGGAATGGTCCTGAGTCAAAGAACAAAGTAAGACGATTGACCAGAGGAAAACAAAGATTCAGAAGACTACCCCCTTATAAATGATTTAAACTTCCCAAAGGCATGACTTTTGTCTGAGTTCACTGTGTGTCTGTTGGCATGTACTCTGCTTTTGAAATACACACCTTAGACTTTCTACCTTCTATCTCCTTGTCAAAAAAATTTTTTTTTCAAGGCAGACAAGAACTGAGGCCCAGATTTTAGCCACTGGCCCTCGTGGTCTAGTGGCTAGGATTTGGCACTCTCACTGCTGCAACCAGGGTTTAATCCCAGTCTTGCTTCCAGCGGCTGCTCACTGCTGTCATTCCGAAACCAGTAGAACAGGACAGTCAAATTGCAAGGTAATACAAATGAAATTGAATTGTTCTTCTCTCCCTGTGAAGCACCTGGGTTGTTTCCAAATAGAAAATGCAGCTTAGTAATAGTTGTGAGCAAGAAATGTCTTAGCCAAGCTTAGTGAGGAAATAGCAGCAGAATCACAGGACTTGGAGTATGTGATCACACATTTTATATATTTGGCACCACCTTGGACTTTCATATGAATAAAAATGAAGAAGTTTTTAGTTTTTGAAAATAAAATGTTTCATATTTGATTTGCCTATGAATTATACTTAGAAGTAAGGGGAAATTAGCTATATCTATAAGGAACCCTCCAACTCTCCATCTGTCTGCTCACCCCATGCATTCCCAACATCCTTCTGCACTCCTAGCCCACCACCAGTGCCACCAAGTATTGTTCCCATGACCACTTCTTCAGGCATCTCCCAAGGCTCTACTTTCTGCATATAAGCCTATACTCTGCAATCTACCTTCACTACCTAAGGCCACTCTAGATTGTGGACTTTATCCTTCCAAACATTTCCCAGCAAGTCCATGAATAATACTCCAAATGTCTTAGCTAATATCAAAAGCTAGAGAGCCTCTTTTAGGTTGATTATGAAACCGTGGATTTTATGTTTATTATAGTTGTGATTTGAGAGCAAATTAACAAACCCAGAAAAGCTGCTAATATCTGCTACTTGCCTGCATGAACATGGTGTTAATAACATAATTATATTATATGTTAATGATAATGTTTTATTATGGTAATGAACTATTGTTCTTTCAAATTAACCCCACAGTGGCATTAGTTTAGCCTTTAGTCTTGCTTAAATCTATTAATTAAATGGCCAGAGGTATCTATGTAAATCTACCACTGCATTCACCACTGAAACCTGACAGCTGTTTATGTGACACAGAACTGCTGATCACTTCCTTGAGAATCTGTCTCCTGACAGTTCTGGTAAGAAAGTAAGATGAGTAATGTAATGAATAGACATCAGAAGGGAAAGTTTAGGGCAATTAACATTAAATTTCTGTTTTGCTGAATTGCCCATATAAAATGTGATAGAAAAATTAATACATGATTTTAAATACAGGAGACATGAAATCCTACTATTTGCTTTTTAATCAGAACTTGAGATTAGATATACAAATTTGTCTTCTTCTTCAGCTTATTGATATTTATTATTTTCATACATCTCATACTTATTGGTATCTTGGTTTTTGGAGGATAATAAATATTGAGAAAAGCCATTATTTCTCTTTTCACATCTCCCAACCTCCCTTCACAGTTTAAGTGAAATAAAAAAATGATCACTCACTTCTCCCTAATTTTCCTTCTTTCTTCTTCATCACCTAGTTTATATCGATAATTACTTCCTAGATTTGGATAATTATAGAGATTGTGATATATGTGAGTTCACACAATCAAAATTGATTTGATAACAGCATTCAATAAATAAGCGGACCAGTAGAGGGAGTCAAGATGGTGGTGTGGGAAGACGTGGAGTTAGCATCTCCCCACAGCTAGGGCACCTGCCAGCCACTGATGGGGAACTCTGATGCCCAAGGAGATGGAAGGAACCCCAAAGTGAACCGGTGGCTTGCAAGATCTTGGTTCATGAGCCCAGGGCCAGCCTGAAGCTCCTGCAGTGGGAGCTCTGAGTCCAAACCACTGGACTAACAAAGAACCTCATACCCCAGGGAATATTCATCAGAGTGAGGTCTCACAGAATTCCTCATCTCAGCACGAAGACCCAGCTCTACCCAATAGCCTACAAACCCCAGTGTTGGAAGCCTCAGGCCAAACAACCAGTGAGACAGGAACACAATCCCAATCATAAAAAAAAAAAAGAGAGATGGCAAAAAAAGTCACAGATGAAGGAACAAGGTTAAAACCTACAAGGCCAAATAAGTGAAGTGGATATAGGCAGTCTACCTGAAAAAGAATTCAGAGTAATGATATTAAAGATGATCCAGAATCTCGGAAATAGAATGGAGGCACTGATTGAGAAAATACAAGAAATGTTTAACAAAGATCTAGAAGAACAAAAGAACAAACAAACAGAAACGAACAACACAATAACTGAAATGAAAAATGCACTAGAACCTATCAATAACAGAATAGTGGAGGCAGAAGAATGAATAAGTGAGCTGGAAGACAAAATGGTAGAAATAACTGCTAAGGAGCAGAATAAAGAAAAAAGAATGAAAGGAATTGAAGACAACCTCAGAGATCCCTGGGACAAGACTAAACACAGCAACATTCTAATTATAGGGGTCCCAGAAGAAGAAGAGAAAAAGAAAGGGTCTGAGAAAACATTTGAAGAGATAGGAGGAAGGAGAAGAAGGAAGCTGAAAACTTCCCTAACATGGGAAAGGAAATAGTTACTCAAATCCAGGAAATGTAGAGTCCCATACAGGTTAAACCCTAGGAAAAACATACCAAGACACATATTAAACAAACTAACAAAAATTAAATTCTAAGAAAAATATTAAAAGCAGCAAGAGAAAAACAAAAAATAACATACAAAGGAATCCCCATAAGGTTATCAGCTGATTTTCAGTGGAAACTCTGCAGGCCAGAAGAGAGTGGCAGGATATACTTAAAGTGATGAAAGAGAAAAACCTATAACCAAGATTACTCTACCCAGCAAGGATCTCATTCAGATTCAATGGAGAAGTCAAAAGCTTTTCAGACAAGCAAAAGCTAAGAGAATTCAGCACCACCAAACCAGCTTTACAACAAATGCTAAAGAAACTTCTCTAGGCGGGAAACACAAGAGAAGAAAAAGACTCACAAAAACAAACCCAAATCAATTAAGAAAATGGTAATAGGAACATACATATTAATAATACCTTGAATGTAAATGGATTAAATGCCCCAACAAAAAGACACAGGCGGGCTGAATGGATGCAAAAAGAAGACCCATATATATTTTGTCTACAAGAGACCCATTTCAGACCTAGGGACACATACAGACTGAAAGTGAAGGAATGGAAAAAGATATTCCATGCAAATGGAAATCAAAAGAAAGCTAGAGTAGCAGTACTCGTATCAGATAAAATAGACTTTAAAATAAAGAATGTTACAAGAGACAAGGAGGGAGACTACATAATGATCAAAGGATCAATCCAAGAAGAAGATATAACAATTATAAATACTTATGCACCCAACATAGGAACACCTCAATACATAAGTCAAATGGTAACAACCATGAAAGGAGAAATCGACAGTAACACAATAATACTAGGGGACTTTAACATCCCACTTACATCAGTAGACAGATCATCCAAACAGAAAATAAATAAGGAAACACAAGCTTTAAATGACACAATAGACCAGATAGATCTAATTGACATTTATAGAACATTCCACCCAAAAGTGGCAGAATACACTTCCTTCTCAAGTGCACATGGAACATTTTCCAGGATAGATCACATTTTGGGTCACAAATCAAGCCTCGGAAAATTTTAAAAAATTGAAATCATATCAAGCATCTTTTCTGAACATGATGCTATGAGATTGGAAATCAATTACAGGGAAAAAAACACTAAAATACACAAATACATGGAGGCTAAACAGTGCACTGCTAAATAACCAAGAGATCATTGAAGAAATCAAAGAAAAAAATTTAAAAATACATAGAAACAAATGACAATGAAAACATAATGACCCAAAACCTATGAGATGCAGCAAAAACAGTTCTAAGAGGGAAGTTTATAGCTATACAATCTCACCTCAAGAAACAAGAAAAATCTCAAATAAACAATCTAACCCTACACTCAAAACAACTAGAGAAAGAAGGACAAAGAAAATCCAAAGTCAGTAGAAGGAAAGAAACCATAAAGTTCAGAGAAGAAATAAATGAAATAGAAATGAAGAAAACAACAGCAAAGATCAATAAAGCTAAAAGCTGGTTCTTTGAGAAGGTAGACAAAACTGATAAACCCTTAGACAGACTCACCATGAAAAAAAAGGGAGAAGACTCAAATCAATAAAATTAGAAATGAAAAAGAGGAGATCACAACAGACAGTGAGGAAATACAAAGGATTGTAAGAGACTCCTACAAATGATATGCCAATAAAATGGACAACCACAAAGAAATGGACAAATTCTTGGAAAGGTACAATTTTCCAAAACTGAGCTAGGAAGAATTAGAAAATATAAACAGATCTATCACAAGTAATGAAATTGAAACCATAATTTAAAATCTTCCAATAAACAAAAGTCCAGGACCAGATGGCTTCACAGGTGAATTCTAACAGACATTTAGAGAAGAACTAACACCCATCCTTCTCAAAGTCTTCCCAAAAATCGCAGAGGGAGAAACACTCCCAAATTCATTCTACAAAGCCACCATCATCCTGATACCAAAACCAGAAAAATATATCACAAGAAAAGAAAATTATAGACCAATATCACAGATGAACATAGATGCAAAAATCCTGAACAAAATACTAGTAAACAGAATCCAACAGCACATTAAGAGGATCATACACCATGATCAAGTGGGATTTATCCCAGGGATGCAAGGATTCTTCAATATACACAAATCAATCAATATGATACACCACATGAACAAGTTAAGGAATAAAAACCATATGATCATCTCAATAGATGCAGAGAAAGCTTTTGACAAAATTCAACACCATTTATGATAAAAACTCTACAGAAAGTGGGCATAGAGGGAACCTACCTCAACATAATAAAGGCCATATATGACAAACCCACAGCAAGCATCATACTCAATGGTGAAAAAATGGAAGCATTTACCCTAAGATAAGGAACAAGACAAGGATGTCCACTCTCACCACTCTTATTCAACATAGTTTTGGAAGCCCTAGCCACAACAATCAGAGAAGAAAAGGAAATAAAATAATACAAACTGGAAAAGAATTAAAACTGTCACTGTTTGCCAATGACATGATACTATACACAGAAAATCCTAAAGATGCCACCAGAAAAATACTAGTACTAATCAATGAATTTGGTAAGGTTGCAGGATACAAAATTAATGCACAGAAATCTCTGGCATTCCTATACATCAACAATGAAAAATCAGAAAGAGAAATTAAGGAAACACTCCTATTTATCACTGCAACAAAAAGAATAAAATACCTAGGAATAAACCTGCCTAAGGAGGCAAAATACTTGTACTCAGAAAACTATAAAATACTGATGAAAGAAATCAAAGATGACATAAACAGATGAAATATACCATGTTCTTGGATTGGAAGAATCAATATTGTGAAAATGACTATACTACCTAAAGCAATCTGCAGATTCAGTGCAATCCCTGTCAAACTACCAATGGCATTCTTCACAGAAGTAGAACAAAAAATTTTACAATTCATATGGAAACACAAAATACCCTAAATAGCCAATGCAACTTTGAGAAAGAAAAATGTAGTTGGAGAAATAAAGCTCCCAGACTTCAAACTATACCACAAATCTCCAGTAATCAAGACAGTATGTTACTGGCACAAAAACAGAAATATAGATCGGTGGTACAGGATAGAATGCTCAGAGATAAACCCACACACATTTGGGCACCTAATTTATGACAAAAGAGGCAAGAACATACAAATGGAGAAAAAACAGCCTCTTCAATAAGTGGTGCTGGCAAGACTGGACAGCCACATGTAAAAGAATGAAATTAGAACACTACCTAACACCATACACAAAAATAAACTCAAAATGAATTAAAGACTTAATTGTAAGACCAGATACTATAAAACTCTTAAAGAAAAACTTAGGAAAAACACTCTTTGACATAAACCACAGCAAGATCTTTTTTGACCCACCCCCTAAAGTAACGGAAATAAAAACAAAAATAAACAAATGGGACTTAATTAAACTTAAAAGCTTTTGCACAGCTAAGGAAACCATAAACAAGACAAAAAGGCAACCCTCTGAATGGGAAAAAAAAATTTGAAAATGAAACAACAGACAAAGGATTAATCTCCAAAATAATACAAATAGCTGATGGAGCTTAATATCAAAAAACAAACAATCCAGTTAAAAAGTGGGCAGAAGACCTAAATAGATGTTTCACAAAGAAGACATACAGATGACCAAGAGGCACATGAAAAGATGCTCAACATCACTAATTATTAGAGAAATACAAATCAGTACTGCAATGAGATATCACCTCATGCCAGTCAGAATGGCCATTATCAAAAAATCTAGAAACAATAAATGCTGGAAAGGGTGTGGTGAAAAGGGAACCCTCCTGCACTTTTGGTGGGAACATAAATTGATAAAACCACTATGGAAAACTGTATGGAGGTTCCTTAAAAAACTAAAAATAGAACTACCATATGACCCAGCACTCCCACTACTGGGCATATACCCTGAGAAAAGCATAATTCAAAAAGAGACATGTACAATGTTCATTGCAACACTATTTATAATAGCCAGGATATGGAACCAACCTAAAGGTCCACTGACAGGTGAATGGATAAAGAAGATGTGACACATAGATACAATGGAATATTACTCAGCCATGAAAAGGAATGAAATTGAGTTATTTGTAGTGAGGTGGATGGACCTAGAGTCTGTCATACAGAGTGAAGTAAGTCAGAAAGAGAAAAACAAATACCATATGCTAACACATATATATGGAATCTAAAAAAATAAATGGTACTGATGAACCTAGTTGCAGGGCAGGAATAAAGAGGTATACATAGAAAATGGACTTGAGGACATGGGGTGGGAGGGCAAAGCTGGGCGAAGTGAGAGTAGCATTGACATATATATACTACCAAATGTAAAATAGTTCGCTGGTAGGAAGCAGCAGCATAGCACAGGTAGATTGGCTCGGTGCTTTGTGATGACCTAGAGGGTCATGGGAGGGAACCTCAAGAGGTAGGGGACATGGGAACATGTGTATGCATATGGCAGATTCACTTTGTTGTGCAACAGAAACTAACACAGTGTTGTGAAGCAATTGTACTCCAATAAAGTTTTATTTAAAAAATATATGAATAAATAAATAAATAAGCTGACCATCTAGTAAGCTGGCTACCAGAACTGTTTCTCAGACTTTTCCTAGCATGCTTGCTACTAAGTAAATACAAAGAAAATGCTTTTGAGCAAGATGGTGGCATGAGAAGAAGGCATTTTTATTCTTGCTCCCAAATTCCTATTTAAATGAACAGTAAAATATACAAATATATTTTTAAATAACTAAAAACTAGACATGAATATTATCCACACATTAGAGGAAGTGAATACAAAACCCTAGAAGAGCTCTTCTGACAAGCTATAAATTTCAAGAACTGAAGCAAAAATAGGCCCTGGAGCTAAAACTCCCACCTGCCTTTTCCCACCAATAGGATTTGTGTTCCACTAGTAAACTCATAGGTCCCTGTGTTCATTCTTGTTTCAGTCTAGAAAGTAGAGAATTAGAGTTCAGCTAAGGTTTGCTCTTTACTCTTGTGAGACTGAGGAGAAAAGTGGCTGGAGACTTCTCTCTAGTGAACTGACAGTATTAGTGGCATAGATGAATATTCATTAAGTGAAAATCTATGATTTATGTTCCGTCTCCATGCCCCAGATTGTTAGATCATGACAGTGGTTTATAACTGTAAACATTTCTTTAAAATGTGTGGACTGAGATCAAAGGTATTCAACCTATTTCTTGCTTGCCTCAAAAGTTCACCATGAGAGGACTTCCCTGGTAACACAGTGGTTAAGAATCCACCTGCCAATGTAGGGGACATGGGTTTGAGCCCTGGTCTGGGAAGATCCAACATGCCACAGAGCAACTAAGCCCATGTACCACAACTACTGAGCCTGCAATCTAGAGCCTGTGAGCCACAACTACTGAGCCCACGTACCACAGTTACTGAAACCCGTGTGCCCTAGAGCCCATGTGCCACAACTACTGAGCCTGTGTGCTGCAACTACTGAAGCCCGCATGCCTAGAGCCCATGCTCTGCAACAAGAGAAGCCACTGCAATGAGAAGCCAGCACACCACAACAAAGAGTAGCCCTCACTCACTGCAACTAGAGAAAGCCCACACACAGCAACAAAGACCCAACACAGCCAAAAGAAAGAAAGAAAGAAAGAAAGAAAGAAAGAAAGAAAGAAAGAAAGAAAGAAAGAAAGAAAGAAAGAAAGAAAGAAAGAAAGAAAGAAAGAAAGGAGAAATCTCTGTTAAAAAAAAAGTTCACTATGAGATGAGTTAACTGAAATATTGTAGGATGTATGAAAATATACTGCAGTACACATAAAATGGATCACTCAAAAATAATTACTTCTATTGCCTTCTTCAGAAATGGATTTTCTGCCTGATTAAGAAGGAAATTCTAACTTCTAGCAAATCGTTAGTCCATTGTATACATATGATTTTATAATAAGTATTTGTGAAATGAACATAATTTTAGGACAGAAAGATTACATGGAGATGAAAAATGTATTTTTTGAAAACAAAAAGATGGTTAGGAGAGGACATAGGGAAAGTAAAAGTTACTAATTAATAATTATAAATGAAAGGATGGTTGGGAGAAATCAAAAGTTAGTCTTTTACTCCCTGATGCGAGAATTAGAGAAAACTATAGAACACTTGAGAGAAAGGTAATTTTCCAAACACAGTCCATACAGCAGAATAGGAAAAAGCAAGAAGAGAATGGATTTGAAAGAAGGAAGGAAAGAAAGAAAGAAAGAAAGAAAGAAAGAAAGAAAGAAAGAAAGAAAGAAAGAAAGAAAGAAAGAAAGAAAGAAAGAAAGAAAGAAAGAAAGAAATTTCACATGAGTTAAACATATCAATATGTCTGACAATGTAAATGGACTAAATTCCCTTATTAAAGTGAAAAACTTTCAGATTGGTTTAAAACAAAAACCAAACAACACCAAATACCATAATATATTGTTGGGGCTCAGAGTAGGCCACACCAAAATGAGACTCAATGGCATATTGAGTATTCTGAATTAAACTTACTTAAGAAATGGCCAATGCAATGGGGACACTCTGAGTCTCCTTTCTGTTTCCCTGTAAAGCATGAAATAAATATCCCAAGTGAAAGATGCATTCCTTGCATCTGGAGGTAGAAGGGCATGCTTATCACTAAAGATATGAAGTTCAGGCTCAGAAGACTGTATAAACAAAACTTGTTACTTCTTTAAATTACTACCCCAAGTCCAAACTCTGCTTAGATTCTTCACTAACTGAGCACCCAAAACCTAAGTTTCTTTGTCCTATCAATTCCTCACAAATTTATTGTTTCTTTGTCTAAAAAGTATAAAAGCTGCTTGCTTTGGCCACTTCTGAGGTCCTATTTCTATGGGACCTCCAGGTACATGTATTAAAATTTATTTCTGGAGTCAAGATGGCAGAATAGGAGGACGTGGAGTTCACTTCTCCTCACAAGTAGATCAAGAATACATCTATAAATGGAGCAAATCACACAGAGCACCTGCAGAACACTAGTGGAGGACCTTAAACCTAAAAGTACAAGAAAAATCTCCATGCAACTGGGTAAGACTAAAGAAAGAACAAAAGAAAAGGGAAAATAGGAAGGGACAAGCACCCCTGGCAGGGAGCTGAAAGAGAGGAGAGTTTCCCACACTCAGAGAAGCCCCCTCACAGCAAGGAACTCAGCTAGGACAGAGAGGGAACTTCATGGTATCAAAGGGGAATGCAGCAACTGGTCAGTGGAAGGCAGGACAGAGTAAGAGCTGCGTGCATGGTCCATGCTGCAGCCCTGAGCACCCCAGCCTGAGTTGTGTGTCTCCTGGTGTGGAGGGGGTCTGGGTGCTGGAAAGTGGGGTTTGGAGACTGGGCCCAGGAAGTGGGCAGCTGTTGGCTGTGAAGAGACAGCCTGAAGGGACAGGAGTAAGGAATTCCATGACCAGGAAAGTTTGTGGAAGAAGCCTGGGCCACCATAGAAGCAAGGCACCATTGTTGAGTAGTGTGCAAGGGGTGGGGCTGCCATTGCACCCCCCTTCTCCAGCTGCTGGCCCCTGCCTCCACGGGCACTGGGAGAGGTGCCCATCTGAGCAGGCTCACCCACCCCTCAAGCCAAGGACTCCCCGACCTGCACAGACTCCGGGGACCCACATGCCACACCTGCCAAATCCTCCTTGGGAGTCAGCTCTGGGCACCCCAGCCTAAGATGGGTGTCCGCCAATGCTGGTGGGGGCTGGGTGTTAAAGTATGGGGTTAGGAGAGCAGACCTGGGGAGAGAACTGCTGTTGGCTGTGCAGAGATGACCTGAGTGGATGGGATTGAGGAGCTCCGCTGCCAGGAATGCTCCTGGACTAAGTGGGTTCTGCCTTGGAAATGAGACACCATCGTTGAGTGGCATGCAAAGGGCAAGGCCACCATAACGGACTCTCTCCGTACATTCCAGTCCCTGCCTCTGCAGACAGTGGGAGGAACTCCCACCAGAGTGAGCATGCCCTAATCCATCACAGCTTCCTGCCAGCCCCTGCCTCCACAGGCTCTAGAGGGGGATCCCATCAGAATGAGCATGTGAGCCCCAGTCATGGCCACCTTATCCCTCTCCTGCCTGAGTGAGAAACCTTGCCATCTCCCCCTTTTGCCTGGGTAAGGAACAGATGCCTGAGGGTGGCCCACACACAGAGGTGGAGCCAAAACCAAAGTTGAGCCCCAGGGACTATAGGACTAAGGAAGAGTAACTGAAATCTCTCTGTGGAGCTGCACAAGCCACAGATCAAACCCCTATGATTGGTTTGGTAAACCCTGCATCTGTGGAATATCTGAATGGACAAAAAGTGCTCTCACAACTGAGACCAGTCTAGCTGTACCAACTGTGGAATTTGGGGGCAAGAACATGTGGGAACTGGGCCAGGTCAGAGTCTGAGCTGCCCCCACAGTGCCCACAGTGGGTACAAGAGACCTACCCAGAGGTCTTGGAGGGCCTCCTGGGGAAGTGGGGGTTGGCTGTGGCTCACGGTAGCTGCAAGCACACTGATAGCAAAGACCCCAGGAAAATTTTGTTTTGTGGTTGTTTTATTTTTTTTATTTTTTTATTTTTCAAATTTTCAAAACTTTTAACTTATTTTTTGAAATTTTTAAATATATTTTTTATTTTTCTACTTTTATTTTACTTTTTTGAGGGTCCATTTATTTTTGTTTGTTTTTGTTTACTTTTGGTTTTTTGATTTTTGTTTTTTTAATTTTTTTCTGATTTTATCTTTTTTTGGTCGTTTTTGTGTGTTTGTTTTTTGTTTTCTTTGCTTTTTTTACTTTGCTTTCTGTTTTTGTTTTGTTTTTTAATTTGTTTGTTCTTTTCTTGTTTGTTTTGGGGTTCCTTTCTTTGGTTGGTTTCTTGTTTCTTCTCATAGTGTTTGTTTCTTTAGTTAGTTTTTTGTTTGTTTTTGTTTTTATTACTTGTCTTGGGTTTTGTTTGTTTTCTTTTCTTTTTCACTGTTGCTTGTTAGTTTTGTTATTTGCCTTGGGTTTTGTTTGACTGTTTATTTTCTTTTCCTTTTTCGTTTGTTTCTTTTTGGTTTGTTTGTTTGGTTTTGTTTTTATTACTTGTCTTGGGTTTTGTTTGTCTGTTTCTTTTCATTTTCTTTTGTTTTTATTTTTGTTATTTTTCTTGAGTTTTGTTTCACTGTTTGTTTCCTTGTCTTTTTTTTTTTTTTTTTTTTTGGCTGCACCACGTGGCTTGCAGGGTCTTGGTCCCCCAGCCAGGGGTCAGGCCTGTGCCCACAGCAGGGGGAAGCACTGAATTCAGGATGCTGGACCACCAGAGAATTCCTGGCCTGAAGGAATATTAATCAGTGTGATCTCACCTGGAGATTCCCATCCCAGCACCAAGACCCAGCTCCACCCAACTGCCTGCAAGTTTCTGTGCTGGATGCCTCAGGCCAAACAACCAGCAAGACAGGAACACATCCCCAACCATCAACAGAAAGGCTGCCTAAAGTTGTATTAAGCTCACAGACACCCCAAAACACACCACTTGGCACAGCCCTGCCCATCAGAGGGACAAGACTCAGCTCCACCCACCAGAGCACAAGCACCAGTCCCTCCCACTAGGAAGCCTACACAAGTGTTTGGACCAACAGGGGAAGACACCAGAAGCAAGAGGAACTACGACCCTGCACCCTGTGGAAAGGAGACCATAAACACAGTAAGTTAGACAAAATGAGATGACAGAAATATATGTTGCAGATGAAAGAGGAAGATAAAAACTCACAAAACCAAATACATGAAGAGGTAATAGGCAATCTACCTGAAAAAGAATTCAGATATGATCCAAGATCTCGGAAATAGAATGGAGGCACCGATTGAGAAGATACAAGAAATATTTAACAAGGACCTAGAAGAACTAAAGAACAAATAAACAGTGATGAACAACACAATAACTGAATGAAAAATACACTAGAAGGAATCAATAGCAGAATAACTGAGGCAGAAGAACGAATAAGTGAGCTGGAAGATAGAATGGTGGAAATAACTGCCGTGGAGCCAAATAAAGAAAAGAATGGAAAGAAATGAGGACAGTTTCAGAGACTTCTGGGACAATGTTAAATGCACCAACATTCGAATTATAGGGGTCTCAGAAGAGGAAGAGACAGAGAAAGGGACTGAGAAAATATTTGCAGAGACTATAGTTGAAAATTTCCAGAACATGGGAAAGGAAATAGTCACCCAAGCCCAGGAAGCACAGAGAGTCCCATACTGGATAAACACAAGGAGAAATATGCTGAAACACATATTAATCCAACTAACAAAAATTAAAGACAAAGAAAAATATTAAAAGCAGCAAGAGAAAAGCAACAAATAACATACAGGGGAATCCCCATAAGGTTATCAGCTGGTTTTTCAACAGAAACTCTGCAGGCCAGAAGGGAGTGGCAGGATATATTTAAAGTGATGAAGGGGAAAAACCTACAACAAAGATTACTCTACCCAGCAAGGATCTCATTCAGATTCAATGGAGAAATTAAAACCTTTACAGACAAGCAAAAGTTAAGAGAATTCAGCACCACCAAACCAGCTTTACAACAAATGCTAAAGGAATTTTTCTAGGTGGGAAACACAAGAGAAGAAAAAGACTTACAAAAACAAACCCAAAACAATTAAGAAAATGGCAATAGGAATATACATATTGATAATTACCTTAAATGTAAATGGATTAAGTGTTCCAACCAAAAGACACAGACTGGATGAATGCATACAAAAACAAAACACATATATACACTGTCTACAAGAGACCCACTTCAGACCTAGGGACACAAACAAACTGAAAGTGAGAGGATGGAAAAATATACTCCATGCAAATGGAAATCAAAAGAAAACTGGAGTAGCAATTCTCATATCAGACAAATAGACCCTAAAATAAAGACTGTTACAAGAGACAAGGAAGGACACTACATAATGATCAAGGGATGAGTCCAAGAAGAAGACATAGCAATTGTAAATATATATGCATCCAACATAGGAGCACCTCAAATATAAGGAAAGTGCTAACAGCCATAAAATGGGAAATTGACAGTAACACAAGAGTAGTGGGGGATTTTAACACTGCACTTTTACCAATGGAGAGATCATCCAGACAGAAAATTAATAAGGAAACACAAGCCTTAAATAGCACATTAGACCAATAGACTTAATTTATTAGTTAAGACTTAAATTATTAATTAAGACTTAATTTATAGGAAATACGACCCCAAAGCAGCAGAATAGATTTTCTTCTCAAGTGCAGACAGAACATTCTCCAGAACAGATCACATCTTGGGTCAAAAATCCAGCCTTGGTAAATTTAATATCATAACAAGCATCTTTTCCAACCACAACACTATGAGATTAGAAATCAATTACAGGGGGAAAAAACCCTGTAAAAACACAAACACATGGAGGCTAAACAATGCATTACTAAATTATCAAGGATCACTGAAGAAATCAAAGAGGAAATCAGAAAATTCCTAGAGATAAATGACAATGAAAACACAACAGTCCAAAACGTATAGGACACAGCAAAAGCAGTTCTGAGAGGGAAGTTTATAGCAATAAAATCCTAAAATCAAGAAACAAGAAAAATCTCAAATAAACAACCTATTCTTATACCTAAAGCAATTAGAGAAAGAAAAACAAACAAAACCCAAAGTTAGTGGAAGGAAAGAAATCATAAACATCAGAGCAGAAATAAATGAAATAGAGACAAAAAAATAGCAAAGATCAATGAAACTAAATCCTGATTCTTTGAGAAAAACAAAACTGTTAAACCTTTAGCCAGACTCATCAAGAAAAAAAGGGAGAGGACTCAAATCAATAAAATTAGAAATGAAAAAGGAGAAATACAAAGGACCATAAGAGATTACTATAAGCAACTATAAGCCAGTAAATTGGATGACCTAGAAGAAATGGACAAATTCGTAGAAAGATAAAACCTTCCAAGGCTGAACCAGGAAGAAATACAAAATGTGAACTGACCAATCACAAGTACTGAAATTCAAACTGTGATTAAAAATCTTTCAACAAACAAAATCCAGGACCAGATGGCTTCACAGGTGAATTCTATCAAAAATTTAGAGAAGAGTTAACACCTATCCTTCTCAAACTCTTCCAAAAAATTTCAGAGGAAGGAACACTCCCAAGCTCATTCTATGAGGCCTCCATCACCCTGATACCAAAACCAGAAAAAGATATCACAAAAAAAGAAAAGTACAGGCCAATATCACTGATGAACATAGACACAAAAATCCTCAACAAAATACTCACAAACCAAATCAACAACACATTAAAAGGATCATACACCGTGACCAAGTGGGATTTATCCCAGGGATGCAAGGATTCTTCAATATGTGCAAATCAATAAATGTGATATACCACATTAACAAACTGAAAAATAAAAACCATATGATCTTCTCAATAGATGCAGGACACTCTTTTGACAAAGTTCAAAACCATTTATTATAAAAACTCTCCAAAAGTAGACTTAGAGGGTACATACCTCAACATAATAAAGGCCATATATGACAAAACTACAACTAACATCATACTCAATGGTGAAAACCTGAAAGGATTTCCTCTAAGATCAAGACAAAACAAGGATGTCCACTCTCTCCACTTTTGTTAAACATAGTTTTGGAAGTCCTAGCCATGGCAGTCAGAGAAGAAAAAGAAATAAAAGGAATACAAATTGGAAAAGAAGTAAAACTGTCATGTTTGCAAATGACATGATACTATACATAGAAAATCCTAAACATGCTACCAGAAAAGTAGTAGAACTCATCAGTGAATTTGGTAAAGTTGCAGGATACAAAATTAATACACAAAAATCCCTTGCATGCTTATACACTAACAATGAAAGACCGGAAAGAGAGATTAAGGAAACAATCCCATTTACCATCACATCAAAAAGAATAAAACACTTAGGAATAAGTGTTTAGGAATAAACTTACCTAAGGAGGCATGAGTGACAAATGCAGTTCTATAAAGGGACCATTTCTCAGTGAAGGATCAGAGCTGAAGATTTCTAGAGCTGGGTCTTTGGATGAAACTATCCAAGTGAGGAGAAACCTAAACCTAAGGCTAAGGCATGGATACATTTTTAACTTCCAAGACCCTCAGCTGGGGCTCCTTTAACAAAGTACCACAGACTGGGTGGCTTATAAACAACAGAAATTTACTTCTTACAGCTCTGGAGGCTGGAAGTCTGAGATCAGGGTGCTAACATGGTCTGGTTCTGGAGAGAGCACTCTTCCAGGCTGCAGACTGCCAGATTCTCTCTGTGACCTCACAGGGAGGACAGCAGAGAGGAGAAGCAAGCTCTTTGGAGATACTTGTAAGGGCACTAATCCCATTGATAAGAGTGGAGCCCCCATCACTTCATCTAATCCTAATCACTTTCCAAAGGTCCCACCTCCTCATACCATCACGTTGGAGGTAGGGTTTCAACAGATAAATTTGGGAGGGACACAAACATTTAGTCCATAACAAGGACTGAGATGCTATCGTGTCACATTTGTTATTTCTCCAGAACATTTTCTTCAACATGGTAGAGGTGCCAAGCCTGGAGATGGCAGCCTTACCTGGAGATACCTAAAAGCTTATGCCCACCCCACCTAGGGAAAGCCTACAGTCACTGACTGAGACAGTGATGTTGGGGAATAGAAGATTGGCACTGCTGCTTCAAGTCAGGACACCACTGCTGCCATTCATGCTCCTGAGCTCCCTGAGGGACCAGATGAAGCTGTGTCTTTTCTTAGCTTCTTCCTCTGCCCACTCCAGTGTCTCTTTGTTTTAAATGTCCTTATTGGAGTATAATTGCTTTACAATGTTGTGTTATTTTATGGTGTATAACAAAGTGAATAAGCTATATGTATACGTATATCCCAATATCCCTGCCCACTTGTGTCTCCCTCCAACCCTCCCTATCCCACCCCTCTAGGTGGTCACAAAGCACTGAGCTTATCTCCCTGTGCTATGCAGCTTCTTCCCACTAGTTATCTATTTTACATTTGGTCATGTACATATGTCAATGCTACTCTCTCACTTCGTTGCAGCTTACCCTTCCCCCTCCTGGTGTCCTCAAGTCCATGCTCTACGTCTGTGTCTTTATTCCTGTCCTGCCCCTAGGTTTTTGAGAACCATTTCTCATTTTTTTTTTTTTTTTAGATTCCATATATATGTGTTAGCATACAGTATTTGTTTTTTCTTTCTGAATTACTTCACTCTGTATGACAGACTCTATGTCCATCCACATCACTACAAATAACTCAATTTCATTTCTTTTAATGGCTGAATAATATTCCATGGTTTATATGTGCCACATCTTCTTTACCAATTCATCTGTTGATGGACACTTAGGTTGCTTCCAAGTCCTGGCTATTGTAAATGGTGCTGCCATGAACATTGTGGTACATGACTCTATTTGAGTTATGGTTTTCTCAGGGTATATGCCCAGCAGTGGGATTGCTGGGTCATATGGTAGTTCTACTTTTAGTTTTTAAGGAACCTCCATATTGTTCTCCATAGTGGTTGTATCAGTTTACATTCCCACCAACAGTGCAGGAGGGTTCTGTTTTCTCCACACCCTCTCCGGCATTCATTGTTTGTAGATTTTTTAGTGATGGCCATTCTGACTGGTGTGAGGTGATACCTCATTGTAGTTTTGATTTACATTTCTCTAATGATTGGTGATGTTGAGCATCCTTTCATGTATTTGTTGGCAATCTGTATATCTTCTTTGGAGAAATGTCTTTTTTAGGTCATCCACCCATTTTTGGATGGGTTGTTTGTTTTTTTGATATTGAGCTGCATGAGCTGCTTGTATATTTTGAAGATTAATCCTTTGTAAGTTGCTTCACTTGCAAATATTTTCTCCCATTCTGAGAGTTGTCTTTTCATCTTGTGTATGGTTTCCTTTGCTGTGCAAAAGGTCTTAAGTTTAATTAGATCTCATTTGTTTCTTTCTTTTTTATTCCCATTTCTCTAGGAGGTGAGTCAAAAAGGATCTTGCTGTGATTTATGTCATAGAGTGTTCTGTCTATCTTTTCCTCTGAGAGTTTGATAGTTTCTGGCCTTACATTTAGGTCTTTAATGCACTTTGAGTTTATTTTTGTGTATGGTGTTAAGGAGTGTTCTAATTTCGTTCTTTTACATGTAGCTGTCCAGTTTTCCCAACACCACTTATTGAAGAGGCTGTCTTTTCTCCATTGTATATTCTTGCTTCCTTTATCAAAGATAAGGTGAACATATGTGTGTGGGTTTATCTCTGTGCTTTCTATCCTGTTCCATTGATCTATATTTCTGTTTTTGTGCCAGTACCATACTGTCTTGATTACTGTAGCTTTGTAGTATAGTCTGAAGTCTGGGAGCCTGAGTCCTCCAGCTCTGTTTTTCTTTCTCAAGATTGCTTTGGCTATTTGGGGTCTTTTGTGATTCCATACAAATTGTGAAATTTTTTTTTTCTAGTTCTGTGAAAAATGCCAGTGGTAGTTTGATAGGGATTACATTGAATCTGTAGATTGCTTTGCATAGTATAGTCATTTTCACAATGTTGATTCTTCCAATCCAAGAACATAGTATATCTCTCCATCTGTTTGTATCACCTTTAATTTTTTTCATCACCATCTTATAATTTTCTGCATACAGGTCTTTTGTCTCCTTAGGTAGGTTTATTCCTAGGTGTTTTATTCTTTTTGTTGCAATGGTAAATGAGAGTGTTTCCTTAATTTCTCTTTTGGATTTTTCATCAGTAGTGTATAGGAATGCAAGAGATTTTGGTGCATTAATTTTGTATCCTGCTAGTTTACCCAATTCATTAATTAGCTCTAGTAGTTTTCTGGTAGCATCTTTAGCATTCTCTATGCATAGTATCATGTCATCTGCAAACAGTGACAGTTTTTGTTCTTCTTTTCCAATTTGAATTCCTTTTATTTCATTTTCTTCTCTGATTGCTGTGGCTTAAAGTTTCAAAACTATGTTGAATAATAGTGGTGAGATTGGGCAACCTTGTCTTGTTCCTGATCTTAGAGGAAATTGTTTCAATATTTCCCCATTGAGAACGATGTTCACTGTGGGTTTGTCATATATGACCCTTATTAGGTTGAGGTAGGTTCCCTCTATGTCTACTTTCTGGAGAGTTTTTATCATAAATGAATATATGAATTTTGTCAAAAGTTTTTTCTACATCTATTGAGATTATCATATGGTTTTTCTCCTCAATTTGTTAATATGGTGTATCACATTGATTAGTTTGCATATATTGAAGAATCCTTGCATTCCTGGCATAAACCCGATTTGATCATGGTGTATGATCCTTTTAATGTGCTGTTGGATTCTGTTTGCTACTATTTTGTTGAGCATTTTTGAATCCATGTTCATCAGTGATACTGGTCTGTAGTTTTGTTTATTTTTTTCTGAAATCTTTTTCTGGTTTTGGTATTAGGGTGATGATGGTCTTGTAGAATGAGTTTGGGAGTGTTCCTCCCTCTGCTATATTTGGAAGAGTTTGAGAAGAATAAGTGTTACCTCTTCTCTAAATGTTTGATGGAATTCTCCTGCCAGTCCATTTGGTCCTGGGCTTTTGTTTGTTTGAAGATTTTTAATCACAGTCTCAATTTCAGTGCTTGTGATTGGTCTGTTTATATTTTCTATTTCTTCCTGGTTCAGTCTTGGAAGGTTGTGTTTTTCTAAGAATTTGTCCATTTCTATGTGGTTGTCCATTTTACTGGCATATAGTTGTGTGTAGTTATCTCTCATGATCCTTTGTATTTCTGCAGTGTCAGTTGTTACTTCTGTTTCATTTCTAATTCTATTGATTTGGGTCTTCTCCCTTTTTTTCTTGATGAGTCTGGCTAATGGTTTATCAATTTTGATTATCTTCTCAAAGAAACAGCTTTTAGTTTTATTGATCTTTGCTATTGTTTCCTTCATTTCTTTTTCATTATTTCTGATCTGATCTTTATGATTTCTTTCCTTCTGTTAACTTTAGGGGTTCTTTTGTTCTTCTTTCTGTAATTGCTTTAGGTGTAAGGTTAGGTTGTTTATTTGAGATGTTTCTTGAGGTAGGATTGTATTGTTATAAACTTCCCTCTTAGAACTGCTTTTGCTGCATCCCATAGGTTTTGGGTCATCATGTTTTCATTGTCATTTGTTTTTAGGTATTTTTTTATTTCCTCTTTGATTTCTTCAGTGTTATCTTGATTATTTAGTAGCACATTTTTTAGCCTCCATATGTTTGTGATTTTTACAATTTTTTCCAGTAATTGATATCTAGTCTCATAACATTGTGGTCTGATAAGATACTTGATATGATTTGAATTTTCTTAAATTTACCAAGGCTTGTGTTCTGACCCAAGATATGATCTATCCAGGAGAATTTTCCATGAGTACTTGAGAAGCAAGTGTATTTTGTTGTTTTTGGATGGAATGTCCTATCAATTAAGTCCATCTTGTCTAATGTATCATTTAAACCTTGTTTTTCCTTATTTATTTTTATTTTGGATGACCTGTCCATTGGTGAAAGTGAGGTGTTAAAATCCCCTACTATTATTGTGTTACTGTCGATTTCCCATTTTATGGCTGTTAGCATTTGCCTTATGTATTGAGTTGCTCCTATGTTGGATGCATATATATTTACAATTGTAATATCTTCTTCTTGGATTAATCCCTTGATCATTAGGTATTGTCCTTCTTTGTCTCTTGTGATAGTCTTTAAAGTCTGTTTCTCTGATGTGAGTATTGCTATTCCAGCTTTCTTTTGATTTCCATTTGCATGGAATATCTTCTTCCATTCCTTTACTTTCAGTCTGTATGTGCCCCTGGGTCTGAACTTGGCCTCTTGTAGACAACAGGTATATGGGTCTTCTTTTTGTATCCATTCAGCCAGTCTGTGTCTTTTGGTTGGAGCATTTACCTTTAAGGTAATTATCAATATGTATGTTCCCATTACCATGTTATTAATTGTTTTGGGTTTGTTTTTGTAAGTCTTTTCCTTCTCTTGTGTTTCCTGCCTAGATAAGTCCTTTAGCATTTTTTGTAAAGCTGATTTGGTGGTGAATTCTCTTAACTTTTGCTTGTCTGTAAAGGTTTTAATTTCTCCATAGAATCTAAATGAGATCCTTGCTGAATAGAGTAATCTTGGCTGTAGCTTTTTCTCTTTCATCACTTTAAATATGTCCTGCCACTCCCTTCTGTCTTGCAGAGTTTCTGCTGAAAGATCAGCTGTTAACCTTATGGGGATTCCTTTGTATGTTATTCGTTGCTTTTCCCTTGCTGCTTTTAATATTTTTTCTTTGTATTTAATTTTTTATAGTTTGATTAATATGTATCTTGGCATGTTTCTCCTTGGATTTATCCAGTATGGAACTCTCTGCACTTCCTGGTTTGATTGACTATTTCCTTTCCTATATTAAGGAAGTTTTCAACTATAATCTCTTCAAGTATTTTCTCAGTCCCTTTCTTTTTCTCTTCTTCTGAGGCCTCTATAATTCAAATATTGGTGCGTTTAATGTTGTCCCAGAAGTCTCTGAGACTGTCCTCAATTCTTTTCATTCTTTTTCCTTTATCCTGCTCTGAGGTAGTTATTTCCACTATTTTATCATCCAGGTCACTTATCTGTTCTTCTGCCTCAGTTTTTCTGCTATTGACTGCTTCTAGAGAATTTTTAATTTCATTTATTGTGTTGTTCATCATTGTTTGTTTGCTCTTTAGTTCTTCTAGGTCCTTGTTAAACATTTCTTGTATTTTCTCTATTCTATTTCCAAGATTTTGGATCATCCTTACTATCATTACTCTGAATTCTTTTTCAGGTAGACTGCCTATTTCCTCTTCATTTGTTTGGTTTAGTGGGTTTTTACATTGCTCCTTCATCTGCTGCATATTTCTCTGTCTTATTTTGTTAAATTACTGTGTTTGGGGTCTCCTTTTCACAGGCTGCAGGTTCATATTTCCCATTGTTTTTGGTGTCTGCCCCAAATGGGTAAGGTTGGTTCAGTGGGTTTTGTAGGCTTCCTTGTAGAGGGGACTGGTGCCTGTGTTCTGGTGGATGAGGTTGGATCTTGTCTTTCTGGTGGAAGGACCATGTCTGGTGATGTTTTAGGGGTGTGTCTGACCTTATTATGATTTTAGGCAGCCTCTCTGCTAATGGGTAGGGTTGTGCTCCTGTCTTGCTAGTTGTTTGGGATGGGGTGTCCAGCACTGGAGCTTGCTGGACGTTGAGTGGAGCTGGGTCTTAGCATTAAGACAGAGATCTCTGGGAGAGCTCTTGCTGACTGATATTACATGGGGCTGGGAGGTCTCTGGTGCTCCAATGTCCTGAACTCGGCTCTCCCACTTTGGAGGTCAGGCCTGACACCAGGCCACAGCACCAAGACCCTGTCAGTCCCATGGCTCTAAAGAAAAGAGAAAAAGGAAAGAAATAATTAATTAATTAAAATAAATCATTATTAAAATATAAAAATAAATAAAATAAGAGAGCAACTAAACCAATAAATAAATCCACTAATGATAACTAGCGCTAAAACCTGAACTAGATAAACATAAAAATCAGAAACAAATCAGTCACAGACAGCAAAGCCCAAGTCTACCGTTGCTCCCAAAGTCCACCACCTCAATTTTCAGATGCTTCATTGTCTATTCAGGTATTCCATAGATGCAGGTTACATCACGTTGATTGTGGGGATTTAATCCGCTATTCCTGCGGCTGCACAGAGAAATTTCCCTTTCTCTTCTTAGTTCACACAGCTCCTGGGTTCAGCTTTGGTTTTGGTCCCACCTCAGCGTGTAGATCGCCCTCAGGCATCTGTTCCTGCTCAGACAGGAGAGGGTTAAAGCAGCAGCTGATTAGGGTGCTTTGGCTCACTCAGGCCGGGGATAGGGAGGGGTACGGTTGTCATAATTGGAATATGAGGCAAGCTTGCAGTGGCAGAGGCCGCTGTGACATTGCAACAGCCTTAGGAGTGCTGTGTGTTCTCCCAGGGAAGTTGTCTCTGGATCACAGGACCATGGTAGTGGTGGGATGAACAGGCTCCCGGGGCGGGTGGTGTGTGGATAGTGATCTGTGCTTGCACACAGGATTCTTGGTGGCAGCAGCAGCGTTAGCATTTCATGCCCATCTCTGGGGTCTGGGCTGCTAGCTGCAGCTCATGCCCATCTCTGGACCTTGCTTAGGCAGTGCTCTGCCTTCTGTGGGCACATGGGAAAGGAATCCCCTCTCCTTGTGCACCCCGAAACAATGGTCCCTTGCCTCTTCTACAGGTCCAGACTTTTTCCTGGACTCCTTCCCGGCTAGCTGTGGTGCACTAGCCCCCTTCAGGCTGTCTTCACACTGCCAACCCCAATCCTCTCCCTGTGGTCTGACTTCCAAAGCCCAAGCGTCAACTCCCAGGCCCCACCCGCCCTGGCAGGTGAGCAGACAAGGCTCTCAGGCTGGCGAGTGCTGGTTGGCACTGATCCTCTGTGTGGGAATCTCTCCGCTTTGCCCTCTGCACCCCTGTTGCTGTGCTCTCCTGTGTGGCTCTGAAGATTCCCCCCACCCCCACCGCCCATCTCTGCCACTGAAGGGGCTTCCTAGTACGTGGAAACTTTTCCTCCTTCACAGCTCCCTCCCAGAGGTGCAGGTCTTGTCCCTGTTCTTTTGTCTCTGTTTTTTCGTTTTGCCCTACTCAGGAACATGGGGATTTTCTTGCCTTTTGGGCAGTCTGACGTCTTCTGCTAGCATTCAGTAGGTGTTCTGTAGGAGTTGTTCCACATGTAGATGTATTTTTGATGTATTTGTGGGGAGGAAGGTGATCTCCACATCTTACTCCTCTGCCATTTTGAAGCTTCCCTCCCCGCCCTTCATTTTTTTTTAACAGGCTCTTTCTTTCTTTTTTTTTCTTTTTACGGGCTCCTTTTGAGAGTACTCCCACAAAAAATCACTGTGCAAGACTCACCTTCTGAGACTTTTGGGAGACCCAAATAAGACATTTTTCATGGTGTAAGTAGGGTGATGAAGTGGTCTGTTGGGCAGTTCATGGCTGGTCAGTGATATCACAACATCCAAGCCTCTGTGTAGCTGTGGTTTCATCATCATCTTAATGGCTATATGTGGTAGATTACAAAAATGACCACCACTTTCCCTCCTCACTTCAAGCAGTGGAATCTCTTTGCCTAATCCCTGAATCTGTTTGGCCATGTGGTTTGTTTTGGCTAACAGGATATTAGCAAACTTGATGCAAAGACTAGAAAAGTATATGCATATTGGGCTTGCTAGTTTGCTGTTCTTGGACCCCTGGGCTACTATGTGAGTGAGCCCAGGCCAACCTGCTTGGTGATGAAATGCATGTGTCTCAGTTACCCACATTTTCCCAGAAGCAAAGCTGCCTAGCTAACCAGAATTGTACCTTAGATACATGAGTGATCCCAGCTGAGATCAGCAGTAGAACCACACAACCCAAATTGCTGATGCACAGAATCATAAACTAAATAAATGTTTATTATTTTAAACCACTAAATTTTGTTTATTTTATAGCAAATACTAACTGATACAGTGTCATAAACTATGATGGCTCATATTTATTTATACATTTTTGCTGTTTTAGGTTCAAATCGCAGCCCTACAAATGCATATGGCATGATATATGCATATAAAAATATAAAGACACAAATATATATGTTGCAAAAATATCTTTTTAAATTAATAACTTTCTTGAAATTTAGACAGGTAAATGTTGTAGTTATCAGTAATTTACATTTTGGGTAGGCAATTTATACAGTACAATGAAGGAAAAGATTCTTAACATTTATTGAGTGCCTTCCATGTGTTGGGAGCTTTCATATTTACTATCTCATTAATCCTCACAATTACATAGTTAATGCACTGTATTTATTTTTACAAGAGAAAACAACCCTTAATGCTCAGAGAGGGAATGTAACTTGCCCATGGTGAGTTGATTAGCAGATGGATTTGAAGATTAGTTTTCCTGACTTCAAAGATGCTATAATCAGGGAATTCCCTGAGGATCCAGTGGTTAGGACTTCACCCTTTCTCTGCCGAGGGCTCAGGTTTGATCCCTGGCCAGGCAGCTAAGATCCCGCAAGCCATGCAGTGCAGCCAAAAAAAAAAAAAATAGATGCTATAATCAGGTACCTCCTGCAAGCCTAGGAATTTTCTTTAAGTAGTTAATTGGAAATGCAGGGTTTCTCAATGCAATATGTATCTTTCATAACAGTGTAAGTATAACTGGATGAATCTGTGGACCCTATTTACCACCCTTTCAATGTTGGCCTCCATGGCTTATATATAGCTCAGATTTGCAAGAAATTTTCAAGAAATTGTTATTTCCATGTTTCAGTTTAGAACAG
The DNA here is from genome assembly GCF_937001465.1 of Orcinus orca. Lineage (NCBI taxonomy): Eukaryota > Metazoa > Chordata > Mammalia > Artiodactyla > Delphinidae > Orcinus > Orcinus orca. The sequence goes on along the minus strand of NC_064559.1, from coordinate 3,045,324 downwards.
AATTTCCCAATTTTCAGAGTAGGAGATACACCTCTAAACTTTAAAATAAACCCTTCCAGTCATCTGTCATTAAAACATCTCCTCAGGCATAATATATATTTTATATTCAATACAAATGCTTATTATGCACATTTTTTCTTTTCAGTACGCGGGCCTCTCACTGTTGTGGCCTCTCCCGTTGCGGAGCACAGGCTCTGGACGCGCAGACTCAGTGGCCACGGCTCACGGGCCCAGCCGCTCCGCGGCATGTGGGATCTTCCCGGACCGGGGCATGAACCCGTGTCCCCTGCATCGGCCGGCGGACTCTCAACCACTGCACCACCAGGGAAGCCCCTATTATGCACTTTTATGTGTCAGTCTTTGCCCTAGGCTCTGGAGAGGTAAGAAAGAGTAAAACATAATCCATTCTCTCAAGAAGCTCAAATTCTAGTGAAGGCAATAAATACACACATAATTATAAAACAATCTAGTAAATGAAATGTAAGAGCGTTACATTGCACACTTGTGAGTCTGGGGGCTGGAGAGGTGGAGTGGTCAGGGTGAATTTCTTAAAGGAGATGATATCTAAGTCTCAGAGGAGTCCACATGGCTAGGGGTGGGAGTGGGTAGGCACATTATTAGTTAAGGGGATAGTAACTGCTGGAATGAATAAACCCCCAAATTTCAGTAGCCTAAAACAATAAAGGTTAGTTTCTTATTCACATTTCGGTCTAATGCAGATGTTCCTGTTGGGGGTGGGTGTGGATGTGGATGGGGCTCAGTCCCTAAAGTCATTCAGGGATCGAGGTTGACAGAGGCTCTGACATTTTCAACACACAACCTCTGATGTCTCATTGGCATCCAGAAGAGAGAAAAGGCAGGGTGTAGAAGGCACTTCTGCATCTTATCCACTTCAATATACTTCACTTCTATAAATACTGCATTGGTCTACATTCATGGACTAGTCACATGGCCCAGCCAAAAGGACCAGTACTTTGTTTTGTTAACTGCTGTGTACTCTGCACTGGGAGCAGTCCCTAACACATATTAAGGGCACAACAATACTTCTTGGACTTTTTTGTGATTGAATGAATCTTTATAACATCCAGCACACAGTGCCATTTCATGTATATTTGTAGAAATAAAATGCAGTTTCCCATCCTCCTGTTTTCCCTACCTTAAACATAGTCAAAATGTAGTGAAAAACCTAAGGCATCAGAATATGTGGACTTCTTAGTAATGAACCTAAGTGCTGTGACAAGTTGGCAAAATTCTAGGAAATGTTTGTTTGTTGGGCATCAAAGAGGTACCATATCTCTCTAGTCAGACTCTCTCTTAGCTGGAGATTTTTTTCCTTCTGCCCTCCTTCTCTCCCTTTCTTCCATTTCCACAGGCATGAGCATATTCTACAGTGCTGCTGTCCCATATGCTTGGGGGAATACAGAGATTTATTAGACATACTTTTGCTTTGCAAAAGAAGCCCAGATACATCACCAAGAACAAGAATACAAGGAAAACAGTGACAAGCACCACATTAGAGCCATTTATAGAACTGCTCTCTTCCCTGTTCTCTGAGGCCAGGGAGGGGCTGGTTCTAGAATACTTCCCATCATCTAGATGGTTCTAGGATATCAGCTTTACCTTTTCCCTATCTGGAGACTCTGGTACACCTAACATTCAGATGCCATCTCCCACTTCCTAGTTCTAGTGAGAGGAAAGTGGAGAAAAGATGACTGGGTGAAAACCTTCTACTGTCAAAGCCATAATTTTCATGTTAAACATCTGATGTCTCCCAAGAGAACGTTCTTGTCGTACATGTGTGCCTGAAAGTGATTCTTCCCATGAAGAATCTTTTGGTTGTCAGGCCCAAGGATTAGAATTGCACATGTCAGAAGGACAGTTTTTACCCTCTTTAAGAAGTAAGTTAACTAAAATGCATATAAATAGCTATTCCCACAGATGCAGCTGAGTTTGGAGGACACCCTAACCAGCAGAAGTTAGTGATTTTTCATGCAATCAGGAGAATTAGCTTTAAAAAACACTGCTTCCCAGTGAGACATTCATCAGCCAGTACATCAAGTCAAGCTCCAAGTTCTCAAGCACCTTATATTAAATGGATCATGAGGTTCCTCAGTAGCTTGAGGAATATGATGAATTTGTAGCCCTAGGGATTCATACTCTGTTACAAATGTTACATGGCCCACTGATAATTCCCAAGGACAGCAGGGTTAATGCCAAGTTAATGTCATTAGAGGAAGAATCAAAGATCTCACCACATTTCTTCTTCATGAAGAAAATTTCAGTAATGAGGCAATAAGGACATAAAATACTGTGTCTTGTTGGGATATCAGCTAAATGGTTGTTTATGTTTTCAATTTCAAAAAAAGTCATGAAGAATATGGAACATTCTCAGTTCTGGTCATATCACCAACATCTACATTGTGTGCATTTTACCAGATTTTCTAATTTCCAACTGACGACCTCACCAACTCTAGCCCTTTCTTACTCTTCCAACTGGTTGTTTGACTTCTATTTTTATGATTTTGTCTTATTAACTACATGAGCCAAATTATTGGTGTCAATCATGAAAAGTCATCTAAATGGAATTTATTTTCTTTAATATTTACAGGGAAGAAAACCAGTACCCTGTGTAGACAGACATGTTTCTAGTTCCCTGAAAACTGATACCTAAGAACCTAAAATGGTCAGTCTGGAGATCATGGGCAAACTGTAATTGCTCTGTCAAGAAAGCCAACCTGCCTTCTGCAGACCTATTAGGCAAAAGCAATAAGATATGTTAATGTCTTTAATCTTTGGCTTTACTTTATTCTTAGACCATTCTTCCTTGAACTTGTTTTTAGGTCATAATCAAATCCAGGATTCTGTTGAGGTGGCCCTGAAAGGTCCTTAATGAATAGTCTATAAAGTATATATTTCATTAGGATTAGAAAGTAAAGCTATATTTTAGGAACAAGTATAAGTAACAGCAAACATCCAGAATCATTCATTTATTAAAATAACACTTCAGGGCTTCCCTGGTGGCGCAGTGGTTGAGAGTCCACCTGCCGATGCAGGGGACACAGGTTCGTGCCCCGGTCCGGGAAGATCCCACATGCCGCGGAGTGGCTGGGCCCGTGAGCCATGGCCGCTGAGCCTGCGCATCCGGAGCCTGTGCTCCGCAACAGGAGAGGCCACAACAGTGAGAGGCCCGCGTACTGCAAAAAAAAAATAATAATAAAATAAAATAAAATAACACTTACGTGATGATTCAGAGGCCTGAATCTGAATTATCATTCTGCCACTTACTAGCTATCTGACATTGGACATCTCTCTTAACCATTTTGAGCTTCATTCAGTTGCTGATGTTTAAAGTGAAGATAATAATGTTTTATCATCTGACTTCAAAGTTTTTTTTTTTACAATAAAAAGATTTTGAAAACTATTATTTTTTACAATAAAAAGATTTTGAAAACTAACATAAACTATTATTAAAATAATCCAACAAGTAGGCCTCACATACTATTGCTTATGGGTAAGTCCTTTCTGCTTTGCATTTTAAAAAATACCTAAAGCCAGATAAAATGAACCAGAAGACCTTTTTGTTCCTATTATTTTCAGCTTGGAAGGTGTATTGAGATGGAGGAAAACTACCTTAGAGCTTATTAGATTAGTGAACGATTGCATACTGTGTTAAATGGGTTTGGACTAAACTTGAATTAATACTACTGCTAGACGTAGGGGTTTTTTAGATTCCACCTGTAAGTATTTGCCTTTCTTTATCTGACTTCTTTCACTTAGAATAATGCTCTCTAGATTTATCCATGTTGTTGTAGATGGCAGAACTTCCTTTGGTTTTTTATGGTTGAATAATATTCCATTGTTTATATAGGTCACATTTTTAAAATCTATCCATCAATGGAAGGACATTTAGGTTGTTTCCATATCTTGGCTATTATGAAAAATGCTGTAATGAACATGGGTATGCAGATATCTCTTTGAGATACTGATTTCAATTACTTTGGATGTATACCCAGAAGTAGGATTGCTGGATCATAAGGTAGTTCAATTTTTAAATTTTTGAGGAACCCCCATACAGTTTTCCATAATGGTGATGTAGGCCAAAGGCACAAATTTCTAATTATGATAATAAGTAGTGAGGATCTAATGTACAACAAGGTAACTATAGTTAATAATATGGTGTTGTATAACAAAGTTGTTGAGAACAGATTTTGAACAATCTTAGCACAAGAAGAAAAAGACTTAAGTATGTGAGGTGATAGATGTGTTAATTATTTCGATCTTGGTAAACATTCTACAATGTATATGTATATCACAAGTTGTACACTTTAAATATATACAATTATATTTGTCAATCATTCCTCAATAAAGTTATTTTGAAAATAATACTAGACAGAATAAGTGATTTGAAGAAAATATCCTGCCTCTTTATTAAAAGCTTGGACAGAATTTTCATAGACTCATAGTGTCAGGGAATACAGATGCTTGGCTCTACTATCTTTAAAGTTATAAGGGCAAATCACTGCTGTTCACTAAGTTGAAGGATCTTAAAGTTAATTTCTAGATCCCTAAATGAGACCAATACAACTGATTTTCTAAAAAATAAGAAGAGTAGACTTTGGTATATAATATTCTAAATGATGAATTTCACTAACTTTTAGTCACTGAGGTGACTAGTTTTGGGGTATCAGATATCTGACTTCAGTCAGAATATGAATTTGGTTGATCATAGATCAGGCTCTTGATAAAATAGAATAAACAGAAGATACAAGCCCTTTAAAAGAAAATGTTTAATCCCAAATACCAATTCTACAACTGCACATTTCCTCTGCTGTAAAGGTGAGAGTTGAGGGACTATAGAAACAAATGCTAACATGGGAAGAATCTTTGATGTATTTTAAGTTTGGGTTAGTGCTGAGTCGTATTTTGACACTTTGAGGAGAATGTGATAGTGAGCACTTCCTATGGCTTCTCTCATTTTGGAGCCAAGAACTTCATCAGCAACCTCTAATGTATGAATGACAATTGATGATTAGTTTTCTATGTGGCAGACATATCTTGATTGATCCTGGAAGGAAATATCCTCTTAACATTTTGGGAATTTGTTGATGCATTGTATTTCATCTTAACCCATGTCAAATCATAAAAAAAAAATAGATATTTTCATGGCAGCTCCTTTCTTTTAAATGCAACAAAAACTTTTATTAGAACATTGAAATTATTTCATTTAATCCTTGCAAAAACTCTGTGAGGTTTCACATTTATTAGCTCCCAGCTCTCATTGAAAGGTGTGAAAACTGAGGCGCAGAAATTACAAGAGAACAGTCAAAACGTTTATTGTTATATATTTGTAAGAGGAAGTTAACAAGTACCCAAGTACATGCAAGTAGTGAGCTGGTCCTGTCTGGATACATGTACAAGTGTAAGCTTCAAAAATATATATGCAAATAACAATAGAATTCAAAAATCCATGAAGCAAAAATTTTAAAGATTAAAAGGAGAAGTATACAATTTAACAATAATAGTTGGAGACTTGAATATTCCACACTCAATAATTGATAGAGTGCAGAAAAACAGCAAGGAGTCACAAGACTTGAACAAAACTGTCAACCAACTTGTACTAATCAATATTTATAGAATACTTCAAATGATAGCAGAATATACAGTCTTTTCAGAAGCACATGCAACATTATTCAGAATAGATCATATGCCAGGTCGTAAAACAAATTTTAATAGATTTTAAAGGATTAGAATCATGTAAAGTATGTAAATTAGAAATTAACAGTAGGATGAAATTTGGGAAATCCTCAAATATTTGGATATTAAAAAAAACACTTTTAAATAACCCATTGGTTGAAGAAAAATTCACAAGGGTAATTATGAAATATTTAAACTGAATGTAAACATTTATGGCCATGAGTGGCCATAAAATGGTACAACTACTTTGGAAAACAGTTTGGTCATTTCTTAAAAAGTTAAATGTAATCTTACCATATGACCTAGCAATTCACTCTAGGTGTTTAGAAGAGAAATAAAAGCCTATGCCCATAATAAGACTTATACATGAATTTTTATACAGCCACTATTCATAATAGTTCCAAACTGGAAACAATCAAATGTGCACAATAGACGAACCTCAAAAATATTATGCTAAGTGAGAAAAGCCAGATGTCACATACTACATATTATATGATTCCATTTCTATAAAATGTCTAGAAAAGGCAAATCTACAGAGACAGAAACCAGATCAGTGTTTGCCTAGGTCTGAGTTGGAAGGGAGATTGACTCCAAATGAACACAAGGGAACTTTTGGGAGGTGATAGAAATGTTCTCAAACTAGTTTTGTGTAACGGTGCACAACTTTATAAATTTACTAAAAATCATTGTAGTGTGCAGTATGATGGGTGAATTTTATGCTATGTAAATTATATCTCAATGAAGCTGTGAAAAATCATAAGCAGCAAGGAGTAATTTTTGGACAAGTAGAGATGAAAGAAGATTGACAATGTGTTTACAATTGATGAAGCTAGTTGATTCATAATGGGTCTCATTATACTGTTTCTTCTACTTTTATATATGCTTGTATATTTTTAAAATAAAAAGTATTTTGAAAGTTAATATTAAATCAAAATTAACAAAACAAACACTTGCTTTCCCACTCCTCTGGTGTCTAAAGTATATCTATCTCTTTTAAACAGTATCAATCTGGGACTTCCCTGGTGGTCCAGTGGTAAAGAATCCACCTTCCAATGCAGGGGACACAGGTTTGATCCCTGGTCAGGGAACTAAGGTCCCACATGCCACAGAGCAACTAAGCCCATGTGCCACAACTACTGAGCTACTGTGCCTCAAGGAGAGAGCTAGTGTGCTGCAACTACAGAGCCCACGCACCCTGGAGTCCATGCGCCACAACTAGAGAGAGAAAATCCGCATGCCACAACCAGAGAGAAGCCCATGCACCACAATAAAGAGCCTGCACCACAATGAAAGATCCCATATGCTGCAACTAAGACCCAACGCAGCCAAAAAAAAAAAAAGAAAATAAATATATAAATATTAAGAACAGTATCAATCTTCAAGTGTCTCACCAGATAATTAAACCACAAATTAACTTAATCCAATTTAATTTAACAGATTTTGATTGTACATCAGTTGTATGCAGGATTTCATGTTGATGCTTACAGCATTTTTTTTTTTTTCTCCCCGCCAGTTCCTGATTGATTGAAGCAGATAGTCATGTCATTGTTTTTAAATTTGGTGTTTTCTGTTCCTTTTCACTGAATTTTTATTATTGTCAAGAGTATGAACTTAGAAACATTCTGTTCTATATCTCTCCCTAGATCGCCTTCCTTTCCCATATTTTATCTATAGATAATAGAGGTTTCTTATAGATAATGGAGTTTTTACCCTCACAATTCAAAACATGTAATCATAGAAGCAAAATACTTTGCAATGTGGTAAGATAATTAGGTTTTGGAAAAAGTAATTTACCCCCTCAGATGACGTCCAGCAGAGACAGTAATTCAATGCCATGCTCTGAGTGACAACAAGGTCTCACTTTGTAAAACTGATTTACTTCATATAGAGATGAAATGGGTGAATTCCTCCCATCAAAGGGTAATGTACTCAGCTGAAGTAGCCAGTCCATAATTCTAGCTTTACCTATTTGAAAAATCTCAGAAGGAAGAGAGAGAATGAAGAACAGTTTTAGAATGTTTTTCATTCCCTGCTTCCCCTTAAAACAGAATCACCTATAATGGGACATTTGAGATATTGCATTCACAAACCTTATTAAGATATTTATTTTGGGGCAATTGTTAGAGCCAAAGGAAGATTGATGTCCCTAGGTATGATCAGGCCCTGAACTGTCTTAACTTCTAGAATTTGGGTACAATGTCAGGAAAGTCAACACAAATTAAACAGACTAACTCTGCATAGAGGTAACTTTGTGTAGCAAACATAATAGATAAGATTATGGAAGGTTTCAAAAGCTCATCAAAGACATGGGAGAATGTCTAAAACATTTATCAAAAAAAATCTCAGGTTTTCTGAAATCTCCACACCTGTTATTGGGCCTGTAAAAAGCAGGAGCTCAGTAAAAAAGAACTGAACTGAATGTTATTTATCAGCACTGACAATGACTAATGTAAGATAAATTGTAAAACTATTAATGATGTTATGCCTCAAGTGGTAACAATATATACATATTGTAGTATATATACTCAAGGACAAAAAAAAAGATCTATGTATACTCTATAACATTATATATATACTCATATATAAAGTATACATGCACACATATATATACTCTTTTAATTTTAATTTTTTTAACGTGTATATATTGTGACTAAGAAAAAAAGACACCATCTCTGAGAGATACAAGAATTTCTGTCACTACAAAAGGTGACTACAAAATAAAATAGGAAAAAATGTTCAGATTACACCACAATCTAAATGAAATGTTTTTACTGTTTCAGCCATCTGATTATTTACTCTGGAAACACTTTCCAACTTGAAAGGCATCAGGCAACAAATACAAGTATCTTGGCCCTTGAAAAAATAGCTTCCAGTGGAAACTGGAATTTTGTTTTGTAAATCAGTGTTTAGTCTTAATGTAGCTAGTATTAATTGTGTGACCTTCAGAAAATCAATTTACTTTTCTGGGTTTCATTTTCTTCACTTATACAATATAACATGAGATTAGGTGAGCATTTTCCCAATTGTCTCCCTCAGAGTGAAAGTCCTAGAAAAGTGCTCAATCTGCTAGAACAACTGGACATCCCCATTTATTGACTTGCCATTGATTATTCATTGAGTCCTTGAGCGTTGGTTAAAGTGTATTCTATTTTTTTTAAAACATATTTTCACTTTAATTTTCCTTCTGACTTCAGAGTATGAAGTACTACTCCCTCTGACCTGAGGAAGGGGAATGGTATTCCCCAGTACTGCCTCTTTTTCCAATTTCCTGAAGGTGAAATCCTTCTTTAGAAATGTCAGATGAGTATCAGTGAAGACAGATCCCCAGACTGTCAAAAAACGTTGCTGTCCTTTCTGTGCAGGACTTTCTAAAGGACTTGTGGCATCACACATCCTTATGCATCCAGGTCTCTCAATCTAGCTGCAGGACATGGCCATTTGCAATGACTTCACTGAGTCCAAATTCCCTATAGACAATTTCAACCTTCTTATTATTTTTTTGTATTTTATTGAAGTATAGTTGATTTACCATGTTGTGTTTAATTTCTGCTGTACAGCAAAGTGACTCAGTTACACATATATATACTCTTTTTCATATTCTTCTCCATTATGGTTTATCACAGGACATTGAATATAGTTCCCTGTGCTATACAGTAGGACCTTGTTGTTTATCCATCCTATTAACATATATAATAGTTTGCATCTGCTAATCCAAAATTTGCAGTCCTTCCCTCACCCACCCCCTATCCTTGGCAACCACAAGCCTGTTCTCTATATCTGTAAGTCTGTTTTTGTTTCTAGATATGTTTATTTGTGTCATATTTTAGATTCCACATATATGTGATATCATATTGTATTTGTCTTTCTCTTTCTGACTTACTTTACTTAGTATGATAATCTCTAAGCCCATCCATGTTGCTGCAAACAGCATTATCTTATTCTTTTTAATGGTTGAGTAGTATTCCGTTGTATGCATGTACCACATCCTCTCTATCCACTCATCTGTCGATGGACATTTAGGTTGCTTCCATGTCTTGGCTATTGTGAATAGTGCTGCTATGAACACAGGGCTGTATAGCAGTTTTGAATTATAGTTTTTGAAATATACTTGAATTATAGTTTTGAATTATACTTGAATTATAGTTTTGAATTTTTTGAATTATGGTTTTTCTGAATTATAGTTTTGTCTGGGTATATGCCTAGGAGTGCGATTGCTGGATCATATGACAGCTCTATTTTTAGTTTTTTGAGGAACCTCCATACTGTTTTCCATACTGGCTGCACCAACTTAAATGAGCCATTTATATACATCAACAGTGTAGGAGGGTTCCATTTTCTCCACACCATCTCCAGCATTTGTTATTTGTAGACTTTTTAATGATGACTGGTGTGAGGTGATACCTCATTGTAGTTTTTATTTGCATTTCCCTAATAATTAGCGATGATGAGAATCTTTTCATGGGCCTATTGGCTATCTGTATGTCTTCTTTGGAGAAACGTCTATTCAACTTTTGTATTCTTGACCTCTTTACCTCTCTCATCCCTTGGCTTAGCACTTGGTCTGTGACTATTTTGCTTTGATTATATGTTTGGTCAGGTTTTTTTGGCTCTGCATGGCCAGCACTTTCAACCACAATTTTGTCCACATTAGGTCTCCAGTTCCTTCCACCACAGTCACGGGTAAGATGTGATCTTGTCTATCTTCATTCTCAGTATCCCCATTGGCCAGGCCCTCCATTAAAGAAGGACTAGAAAAGACCTGAAAGCTGCCTTTTCACCATTCTCCCAATCTCCTGCACAATTGCTTATGATGGGAGGTTTGGGGACACACTGTGTATCTCTGCAAGTGCCTTAGATTTCTCTTTTGCCCCCTACCATGTGGGGTCTCCTGTGAAGTTAGAGGGAGAAAAATGGAGAAACTCACATTTACCATGTGCCTCCTACAACAGGAACTGTGCTAGTTGTTCACTTAATATCTACATCACTGCCATTTCACAAAGGGGATAACTAAAGTTCACAGAAATTTACTTAACTTTTCCATAGCTGGTAAAGGGCAGAATTATGATTTGATCCCTATGCCTTTTTCTTTCCTCTCTGTATCAGTGCCTCACTTGAACATCTATTTATGGACATATAGCCCAATGTCTAGAGAATCAGATATAATGAAATTTGAGTTTCACATTATTTTTCCAATACCACTTAATAAATGATAATGAATATTGAACATATTCCTCCATTTATTCAAAAAACATTTATTGAATAAGTTCTATATCAGGCACTGTTCTAAGCATTTGGGATACATCAATGAAATAAAATGACAAAAATCCTTGCTTCTTGTACAGTTCACATTCTAGTGGGTCAGGGATAGAAAATAACCAATAAGTACAATAATAAATGAGTAATTGTATAGTATATTCAAAAGTGTAAATAAACAGGAGAAAAGAAATAGAACAAGATAAGGGGAATCACACTGTATGTGGTTTAGAGGGAGGTTTACATTTTGAAATGGAGTGGTGATTGAGAAGATGACATTTGAGCTAAGACATGAAGGAGTCAAGAGAGCAACTGGGTGGTAGAAGACTTTCCAAAGGCTCTGATGTGACTGAAGCAGAGTGAGCAGTATTGGGAGTCAGGGAGAGGGGAGGGAAGGAGAGGAATACAGAGACACTTGCACACAAAGGATTTTGGAAGGGCTTTTCTTTTACCTTTTTTGAAATAGGGACCCCTTGAGGGTGTCTGAGTAAAAAAGTGATTGATTAAGTTTAAAAGAGTGCTGTGTTGAGAATAGACTGAGATAGCTTAAATGTCTAATTTATCATTGTGCATTTACTATGTCTCATGTAGGTTAAGACTGGATCTTAACAAGAACAAAATCATGGCAAATGTTCATTTCATTAGACTAAGATGAGCAGCTGAGAAGAGGTGGCTGTAGTCAAGCCCAGAATGTTAACAGTAATGGAGTGTAGGAAACATGGGGGCAAGTAATAACCAGAAAAGGAAAGTGTGGTCTCTGATTTAAGAATCTCGATTTATAACCCCAGGCTTACTTCCGGGATTGATCTCTTTGATGTTCATCTTTCTTTTCTCCGTTTTGTGAAAAGATTTCAGTTTCATAATTGAATTTTCCCTGAACGATCCTATTTTCAGTTATACATAAAACTTTAAATTTCAATGTATGTGACAAAGAAAACACAAGACTTTGGGCACAATTCTTTTTCTTTGTATTTTTTGAGTATATGCCAGTAGCTACATGAAATTCTTTTAATATCTGTTAATTGATTCTTTTATATTCTCTGTTTTTCTTTTTTACCTACATAATTCCCTTAAAGAATCCAAGACAAGGGACTTCCTTGGTGGCATAGGGGTTAAGAATCCACCTGCCAATGCAGGGGACACGGGTTTGAGCCCTGGTGCAGGAATATCCCACATGCCACGGAGAAACTAAGCCCGTGCACCACAACTAACTACTGAGCCTGCTCTAGAACCCGTGAGCCACAACTACTGAACCCACGTGCCACAACTACTGAAGCCCGTGCACCTAGAGCCTGTGCTCCGCAACAAGAGAAGACACCACAATAAGAAGCCTTTGCACCACACTGAAGACTATCCCCTGCTTGCCTCACCTACAGAAATACCTGCACGCAGCAACGAAGACCCAACGCAGCCAAAAAATAATTAATTAAAAAAGAATCCAAGATAAGATGAATAGAAGAGCTTTCCAAATAAATGTGAGAATCTTCTCTCATCCTCTTTTGTTTTTATGAGTTCTTTCTTACCCAACTTAGAATATAGAATGTGAAACAGATGTTCCTACTCTCAAATAGCAATTTGTATTTCTTTGATACTCTTTTCCCTCTCGTCTGAAACATGAATCATATTTATATGTATTAAATATAAGTTAAAAAACATTTACCAAGCACCATTTAAATTCAAAGCACTAGTAACCCTCAAAGAATTCAGACAATACTACAAAGCTATAGTAATCAAAACAGCGTGGTACTGGCACAAAAACAGACATATTGATCAATGGCAAAGAATAAAGAGTCTAGAAACCCACGCAACTATGGTCAATTATTCTTTGACAAGGGAGGCAAGAATATACAATGGGAGAAAGACAGTCTCTCAGCAAGTGGTACTGGGAAAGTTGGACAGCTGCATATAAATCAATGAAGTTGGAACACACCCTCACACTATAGACAAAAATAAACTAAAAATGGCTTAAAGACTTAAATATAAGACATGACACCATAAAATTCCTAGAAGATAACATAGGCAAAACATTCTTGGACATAAATGGTACCAGTGTTTTCTTAGGTCAGTCTCCAAAGACAATAGAAATAAAATTTAAAAGTAAACAAATGGGACCTAAACAAACTTACAGGCTTTTACACAGCAAAGGAAACCATAAGCAAAATGAAAAGACAACCTACAGAATGAGAGCAAATATTTGCAAATGATGCAACCAACAAGGGCTTAATTTCCAAAATATACAAACAGCTCATACAACTCAACAACAAAAAACAAACAATCCAATCAAATAATGGTCAGAAGGCCTAAATAGACATTTCTCCAAAGAAAACATACAGATGGAAAATAGGCACATGAAAAGATGCTCAACATCACTAATTATTAGAGAAATACAAATCAAAACTACAATGAAGTACCATTTCACACCAGTCAGAATGGCCATCGTTAAAAAGTCTACAAGTAACAAATGCTGGAGATGGTGTGGAGAAAGGGAACCCTCCTACATTGTTGATGGGAACGTAAATTGGTGCAGCCAGTATAGAAAACTGTATGGAGGTTCCTTAGAAAACTAAAAATCAAATTATGATATGATCCAGCAATTCACTCCTGGGCATATATCCAGACAAAACTATAATTCAAAAAGATACATGCACCCCTATGTTCATAGCAGCACTATTCACAATAGCCAAGACATGGAAGCAACGTAACTGTCCATTGACAAACAGATGGATAAAGAAGATGTGGTGCGTATATACAATGGAATACTACTCAGCCATAAAAAAGAATGAAATAATGCCATTTGCAACAACATGGAAGCAACTAGAGATTATCATACTAAGTGAAGTAAGTCAGAAAGAGGAAAAGACAAATACCATATGACATCACTTATATATGGAATCTAAAATATGACACAAATGAACCTATCTATGATGCAGAAACAGACGCACAGACATAGAGAACAAACTGTGGTTGCCAAGGGGGAGGGAGGGTGGGAGAGAGATGGACTGAGAGTTTGGGGTTAATAGATGCAAACTATTACATACAGAATGGATGGACAACAAGGTCCTACTCTATAGCACAGGGAACTATATTCAATGTCCTGGGATAAACCATAATAGAAACGAATATAAAAAAGAAGAAAAATTCAAAGTACCAGGCTGGAAATTGAAATATGAACATGGACAGGCAAACCCTCTGAGCTCCAGGAGCTCAAAAGGTAGTGGCTTTCATTCCAGTGGGAACTTTGTTATGGGACCATTATTAAAAGCATCATCTAATATTTCTGCATGGCCATGCAGAATTAAATTATTGTCACTGAGGCCATGAACAACTCTCCTGCCTGCACTATCATTAAGGAATGGGTCACACGAGATGTTAGAAATTCTTGCTAGCCACATTATAGCCCAGTCAACTTACACTCTTGGTGACTTTCTCTGCTCATTCTGGTCTTGTAAAATCACTATTGGGATTCAGAGTTGCAGGAGTACCTTATATATCTGAAAGATTTGTAAATAAATCCAGTATGCACAGATCTAGATTTAAACAATAGGCCAATTACTGATTATTCATTTTACCAAAAGATTCATAGCTAATTCCTTTAAGAGGCAAGCTCCTCTTATGTATTTAAAACTTTGATAAAATCCATTAAATATTCACAGTTGACATATTACTCTTTAGGGGTACAAGTATTAAATAGAGAGAGAGGTATAGTTGTACCTTGGCAGCAATAATAACTCCTATTAATTCTGTGAAGTGAAAAGATAACAGTATTGGAACTGGAGATTCCCTGAAGATAAAAATCTGTATCACAGAAACTGAAGGCAGTTACTTATACCAAAGGGAGAAAGGGAAGGAAGGAGGGAGGGAGGAATTCATTTGTCATTTCCTCAAGGACAGACCAAGTAGAAGAAAAAGGAGATGTACTTTTCCAGTTCCCTACTAACACAGGGAAAGCTTTTAGATGATATTTTATTTTTTAAATGCCTTTTCTATTTTCTGTTTGTGTTCATGTTGTATATGTATATTTTAAAAACTCATACTTTTGGTAAATATCACTATGTAATATATATTGTACTACTATATTCTATCTATCACATTTACCAGATCTATCTATCATCTATCTATCTATCATCTACCTACCTATCACCTATTTATATAGCCATCTATCCTTCTACTCATCCAGCATAAAAATCTCTGCTCAAAATAACTACATTTTACAAGAAAATCTTTCAATTTCTAATTCTAGCCCACTCTGGAATCTAGAGTGATAAAAAATAGTTTCAAGAGGGAAAGATTATTGTGAGACTTTTCCTCTCTTCAATATATCACATTTCAGGGCATTCAATAAATCAAATGACAAAGTAGTCATTGCTACCTTAGAAGCTATGGAGAACAACAACACACATGCATACACATACCCCTGTCTTCTTAGAGTTTATCAACTACTGAAGAGACAGAAACCCAACATGTGATCCAACCGCTGAAAATCAGCTTCTGCTACCAGCAACAGAGAACCCAGGGCAGGCAGGGGAGCTTGTGCCTAGAAGATTCTGCATTCTTTACATGCAAGCTGAGGAGCACACCCCAAAATCATTTATTCAGTAGAGTCAAGATGTGAACATACCTCACTCTTTTTCATGTTTTTACTTCATTTTGAAGAAAACAGCCCTGCCTAGTTCTCTTTTGAAAGAGCTGTGGTCAGGCCCAGTTTGCAGGGGGCTTGTGCCCCTCACAGTCTGGCTCTTTAGCACACTTGGCTCCAGGCCACTGGTAACCAGTATAGCTCATGACCAAATGTCCTTCCCATTGCCAGGTTGTGGGAGGCCGTGAAATGTTCACAGTATGTCAATGGAATTCATCCAATGTGTGCCATACACTACCTTTTAAAAAAAATTGAAGTACAGTTGATTTACAATGTTCTGTTAATTTCTGCTGTACAGCAAAGTGATTCAGTTAAACATATATATACACTTTTTTAAAATATTCTTTTCCATTATGGTTTATCACAGGATATTGAATATAATTTCCTGTGCTGTACAGTAGGACCTTGTTTTTTATCCATCCTATGTATAATAGTTTGCATCTACTGACCCCAAACTCTCAATCCATCTCTCTCCAACCCTCCCTCCCCCTTGGCAACCACAAGTCTGTTCTCTATGTCTGTGAGTCTGTTTCTGCATCATAGATAGGTTCATTTGTGTCATATTTTAGATTTCACATATAAGTGATATGGTGTTTTGTCTTACTCTTTCTGACTTACTTCACTTAGTACTATAATCTCTAGTTGCATCTATGTTGTTACAAATGGCATTATTTCATGATTTTTTTATGGCTGAGTAGTATTCCATTGTATATGTGCTTCCTGTACCTGGATTTCTGTTTCTTTCTTTAGGTTTGGGAAGTTTTCAGCCATAATTTCTTCAGATACATTTTTGATCCCCTTTTCTCTTTCTTCCCCTTCTGGGATTGCTATTATGCGTAGATTGGCATGTTTTATATTATCCCATAGGTCTCTTATATTGCTTTTATTTTTTTTATTTGACTTTTTCTTGCTGTTCTGATTGGGTGATTTCCATTATTCTATCTTCCAGATTGCTTATGCATTGTTCTGCATTATTCATTCTGCAATTCATTGCCTTTAGCTCAACTTTCTCTCTGCAAATGTGTTTTCTAATTTTTCTTGGCTCTTCTTTATAGTTTCTAGATCCTTTTTACAATAACTTTGCATTTCTGTCAATAGCCTTTCTTAGTTCCTTCAGTATTTTTATTACCTCCTTTTTGAACTCGGGATCTAATAGACTGGAGAGGTCTGTTTCATTGTTTGTTCTTTAAGGGGAATTCTCCTGGTCTTTTAACTAGGAGTGGTTCCTCTGCTTCTTCATTTTATTTATATTTCTCTTACTCTGTGAGTTTAGGAGAAACAATTATTGACTGTGGTCTTAGGGGGCTATTTATAGGTGGGACTGTCCCTGTGTAGCTTGTGTGGGTTTAATATTTTTGGTGCAAGGGCTGTTTTTAGTATGGATGCCTGCTGCCTCTTTCCTCAGCATGGACTGGCCATTATCCCCTTGGTAGGGGCTATGTAGATGCAGCTGCTGGTTCTTGGCAGCAATGGCAGGTTTTGAGCTCCCCTGTAGCCCTTGAGTGCGGCTCACAACTGCTCCTGGAGGCCGGGAAGGAAGGGGCTGCCATACACTACATTTTGATCAAAGGGAGCTGTAGGAGAGAAGCAGTAACAACAATTCAAACCAAGAAAACATATCCCATTTCCCAAGGGAGAAAGAGTCACAGCTTGAGAGGACTCTTTCTTTCAGGTCCCCACAGAAAGCATTGCCAGATGGCCCCCAAAGGTGGTGGGGAAAGTGAGCAAACACACAGGGTCTACTCCTGGAGACTGCCTCAGGCAAGCGTGTGATTCATGTGCCTGGGTACTATACTCTGAAGCTGGGGTCTTATCTTGGTGATTTAGTGGCCTGAAGGAGTTTTGGCAGCGATTACATACACTTGGCTCAGGAATGAAGCGTATGCTTGGCAGACTCATGACTCATTATTTTCTGATAATGTTTACATCCTGATCAGTGTCCTCAGATTAAAACTACTGTCCATTGTGCGGTGATGTCCGTGTGTGACTACAGCTCAGCACAGGAGTGCAGGCACTGTCCTGAGCTTTCACAAAGTGCCTGCTGAGCTACAGCCTCATGCGGCTACAGGCACACTGACTCACACTGTAGTTCTCCTCTTCTTCTTCTGTGATGCATTTTTACCCTAAACACAGATTCGGTGATTGAAATGATCAAATGATAAGAAGCACCAGTTTTTTCATCACTCAAATCTGGATTCAAATCCTCTTTCCACTAGTTAGCAAATGGGTGAAACTGAGCAAGTCATCTAGGCTCTGAGGCTCAATTTACTCATCAGTGAAATGGGGATATTAGCATACCACTCACTGCCTTACTTTGAGGAATAAATTAGATGATGTATTTAAGCGGCTCTTCAAGGAAATTGGCATGACTAGAGTGTAAGAAACACTATTTATTACTATCGGCAAATCTGTCTCCAAAGCTGCTTCTGTGAACTGGGTGGTAGGTGACCGTATTCCTCCTGATTTATTCAGTAGCTGCAGCTGAATTCAGTCCACCTGAAATAGAATTTTCTATCTGGAAGGGGATGCTGCAAGTAAGATTCTAAAATCTGGAATTGGCTGAGTGAAGGAGGTGGGACTTTGGACAGTTAGGACTCAGATATTTCAGGCTACAAATCTGGTGACCCTTATTATGTGATGGAAAAACATTTGGTCAGATTGCCACCTGCTGTTCTTTGGAATACAGACCATGTGCTATGGCAGCTTTGCTATTAGCATAAGTAGTAGGAAAAATCCAGAACCCCGGCATGAGGTTATAGATTTTTTTTTCTGAAGGAGAGCTCTGTACTCAGCCTAGAGTTTGCTAATCTGTAAGCAGGGATGGGAGAGGTATTCTTTACCTGTGGCCTGCATTCTAAATTCACTGCGAAGCCTATATTTTGCATACATGCAGAATTTTAAAAATAAATGTATTCTTACCAAACTCAGTACCTGAGTTTCTTATACACAGTCTCCTAAGTGTTCTTTAGACAAATGCCAATTAACTAAGATCATATTATGCTTGATATGTCCCCACTAATGCCTATTATATTTTAAACTACCTCAAAACATGGCCATTAAGCTATGGAATAGAGGACTTGGAAGAGCCCAGAGATCAGCAGGTGAGGGAAAGGAATCTTCAAGCTAAATATCATGTCTAGATGAAATATTTGTCTGTGGTTATTCACACATGGAATTAACTGACCAAGAGCAAAAAGATTGGAAATCTAAATTTTTGATGGAACTATACTGCCAAAGGCCATAATTATTAAACCTCTAAGTCCATTCCTGTATCCCAAATTCAAACCAAAAGAAGTGGGCCCAAAAAATCTGTGGCCCCCTAAGGGAAGTTATCCTCTACAAAGCCTGCTTCATATGTAGTCTTGTATGACAATGGTCAAGAGATGGTCTCCCAGGGAGTAGAATGTGAGGCTGTTGGATTGAGTAAACCCAGGAATGTATCCTAGTGATAGAGCACAGAAGTTCTGAGCTTTCCTGCCTGGCAATGTTTGGTATTTACTCTGGTAATATCTCTGCTATGTGCTTTCCATGGTTCTCTTTCCCAAATAGGAGTTAATATTGCCCTTAACCTGTTCCTTTTTTTAACCATTAAATATTGAGTGTTCTGGGGAAAGATAGCTTGTCTTTCAGTTTACCAGTCATTAGACTATGTGAAGTCCCATATAGATCTGATGGAAAGGTTGCACCCAGAGACTTTGAAGAGCTAAATGAAGCAAATAAATTAGGTTTTGAGGTTGATGCCTTTGAGGAGCAATGCTAACATATTCTGCCTTGGAAGGAAGGGTGTGTGTGAATGTTGGGTATCCGAAGGAGTTGACTATGACAGATATAACTAATTGTCTCAAGAGCCATTCTCCCCTTACTTACTAAAGAAACTCTAATTTTATTTGAAGTGGCAAACAAACAACCCACTTACCAATCAATCACCCACTTAGCAATCACTTTCCACTTACCTATAACCTCCACAGACTTCCTTGAAGAGTCATCTGACCCACTTGGACTAATGAGGTACAAGCAGAAATCTATTGACTAGGCCTCCAGAGTTTTAATTTTCCTGATTAAAAAAGAATAAAGCTGTTTAGCATTTACTATTTGCCCCTCATCTTCCTCTCTTCTTTTACTTTTGGCTGGAATTAAGACTCAGAGCCTGAAGGTGGAGGAGTCACCTTGAGACCATTAAGACAGAAGCTGCATGCTGAGAATGGTGGAGCAGGTAGCTAGCAGGAAACTAGCTCCTGGTGACTTCCTTGAGCAGTTGCACCATCTATGGATTGACTGTCAATTTCTAGATTCCTTCTTATGTTAAAAAGTCCCTTACTTGTTTAAATCCCTGCAGTTGAGTTTTTGTGTAAATACATGTATACGGCCACATTTTAATAAACTGTGGCTTGGTTGCCAAGAGAAATAAGAGATCATGGAAAAGAGAGGAAGGTCAAACATTCTTAGTTTTGGGAAGTCCATAGAAGCAATACCTGAAATGATGTAAATGGCAATGGGGTTGTGAAGGAGGCAACTGTGAGCTTTATATAGTGAGGGTGATGGTACCTAAGGAAGTTGAGGAGACAGAAGAGTGTGACTGTGCCAGAGGCCAAAAGGAGAGGTGAGGCCAAGAGGGGGCAGTGGCACTCTCTTAGGTAAAAGACCTTGGGACAGATAAAGGCCCGTGTCAAACAGAGTTACCCTGCCTGGGCCCAGGAACATAGTAGCAAGCTTCGCTAGTACCTGCTGGGACTCAGAGGTGGAAGAATCAGCAGAATGATCTCCCCATCTTCTGGACATTCTATGAAGTGTCATGTTTGGGTTGTAACATGGGTCTTCTGCTCTTCTGTCATTTTCTTCTGAATGAGGACAGTCATTCAGGGGACTAAAAAGGCTGGGTTTAGGTTTTGTGCTGGCTGTTCAGGGAAGTTGTCTGGGTATGCCGCTTTCTAGCATCTGATATGCCTGAGGGAAGTTGGGGATAGATAGGCAAGGCGAGCTATCATTTCGGCCTTCAAATCACCCTCAGTTAATCCTGTTTGACTCGTAATAGCCTGGGAAGACATTTATTTGCCTTTAATATATTTTTTACCTACTAATTCCATGAGATGTGATATTAGGCATAGAGTCTCCTTGTCTAATGAATATATAACAGAATCCTAGTCAAGAAAAGTGATTACATCTTAGTTACCTGTATAATAAACATCTGAATAATTTCAGTGGTGTCTCTGATTTTTCCTGATTTCTGTTCCTGCATTTTAAGAAAATACAAAGGAAAAGGCCCTCTAAGATACAGCAGGCTTCCAAGCTTCAAGCAGACCTCAACTTGGAAGGCCTGAAATTGAAAGCACTGGTAATGGATTTGCTCAAATCAAGCAGAATAAAGTCGTCCCTCCTGGCATGAATAAAAACAATCATAATCTTCAAGTAGCATGTACTACATAGATGTCATGATTATGCCTCTCCTTTTAACATACTGATAAAGAAAACAAGAAATGGAATAAAACAATGGGGAAATCTGTCCATCCCTGCTTTTGCTTCCATTATTAGTTTTAACAGAGATTATAAGGTCATAGTGGTTTGCCCATCAGACCTGGCTCATAGGCCATCTATGTTTGGCCCAGTGTTTTAAGAGATTTTCTAAGTACTTGTTGTTAAGCCAATGGATCAGAGACTATTAAGAACACATCTGTAGTTAAGGACATTAGGTTTCTTTATATTGTTGCCATAGGGGTGATCTCACTCTGGGGAAGTTTCTGGTAAAGTGTTGTTGAAAGGGTCTTCTTTTAGAGGTTGGGCTTGTGTTCAATTTTGAGGAGGAATTGGGAAGCAGATACCAGTTCTGGATTTCAGTCTACCAAGAAACTAGGAAAATTCAGACATTGAGTATCTTAATAATTTGTACCTACAAGGTGGGAGCATTATATGAGTCTAGATATACAATTGTTAAAGAAGCAGTATCCACTCAGAAATAAGAGATGTTAGCCAGAAGAGGAGTTTTAGCCATTTTTGTGTCATGGGGTGACCTCATCTATGTCTTGTTCTGAACATGGTCATGGAGTGACCTTATTTGTCTTGCTTTGAGTATTATAATTTGGGGGTAACATTGTGGTCTGGTTGTCAGTAGGGCCATTTTTTTACTTTCTCATTATCAACATTTTAAAAATCAAGAGATTTTCACCTAATCTGAATTTGTCTCTTTGGGGAAAAAAATGGAAATATTGGAAAATGCTGGGCTTTTATTTCCAGGTGACACTAATTGGCTATTTTATCTCCAGTTTGCCACAGTCTCCACCCACTTATTGTTTGCTAACAGGCATACTTTATTCTTTCATGTTATTTTCCTGACCTTTATAGACGTGTGCATTTTAAACCTCTGGTCTAGATAATTAGCTAACCTCTGTTTTGCAATGGCCTAGGTCTTTTCAGTTATTGAAAATGTTTAATTCTCAAACTTTCTTCACAGTTATTAAAATGAAAGTATTTACCATGATTTAACTAAATCTCTATGCATTAAATTTTGGTCTATATTATTTTAGGAAAATAAAATGAAATCCGCAAAGCATATATTACATTTCAACTGATTGATGAGTCTCTAAATGACTCAGCTGATTTATGTTGGATTTTAAAGGTAGTAAGCTAGAACACATCTTTCAAGGTAAATCCCATAGGATACTTGTAATTTGTCCATCAGTAGGACTCTTGAATACAAGTGACAGAATAATCTCACTCAGAGTGGCTTAAACAAAAATAATTTATTGACTCACATAACTAAAAAGGCAAGGGGAATATTTGTCCATACTGCTTGATCTAGGCACATAAATAGAGCCATCTATTTACATCTTTTTAGAGTCTTTTCCATTTCTCATCTGGTCTTCTTTTGTTGGCTTCCTTCTCAAGCTCTGCATGAAAATGGCAAATATATATTAAACTATACAAATATAGTTTAATGTTTGACTCTCTTCTCTTTTTGAAAGCTGCACATTCATTTTTTTTAAGTTCTCAATTCGATTATTCCATTTCATCCCTTCGGTGAATAAATTAACAAACTTAATAAAAAAAATCAGTACTGTATGCTCTATGCCAGACACTGCTGAGTGATAGGAATGCAAAGGCAAACATAACACATTTCCTTCGTTCAAAGAGCTCATGGTTCATTAAGGGATTCAGACAAATGGGCAAATAATCACAATCTAATGGGATGAATGCTATTATACCCATATGTACATGGTGCTAAGAGACCATAGCTATCAGATCCAACTCTGCCTGAGTAGGGAGTGGGTGGTCAGGGAAGCTTGCATACAATAAATACCCCTTGATCACTTACCATGTTCAGATAGTATGCTGAGGGATGGGGTTACAATGGAGATAAGAAAGCCCTCACAGGTCTTACCATCCTTAAAAGAGGAGGAGGAATTTGTCAGATGGAAGATTGTTAGTGACATTCCTAACAATGTTAGTGACATTCTCTTTGACCTAGAAGTTGTCCTTCTACTGCCCCTCCCCTGAGCAACTCAAATAAACTAAAAACAATACTCACCATAGCCCTGCTGCTAATTTCATTATTGGCAACCCTAATGATCATAAATTCACACTTCACCTTGGCCAGCATTATACCAATCATCCTATTAGTGCTCACATTCTGAGAGGCCGCACTCAGACTATCCTTACTAGTGATAGTATCAAACATATACGGCACCGACTACGTACAAAATCTTAACCTCCTCCAATGCTAAAATTTATTGTTCCTATGATTATATTAATACCCCTGACTTGGCTATCAAAAAGTAATATAATTTGAATTAATGCTACTGCCCATAGCCTGCTAACTAGCCTCACAAGCCTGCTCCTCCTTAATCAGTTTAATGATAATAGCCTTAATTTCTCATTAATGGAATAATAAATAATTAGTGCTAAGACATGACTTGTTTAGAGAACTCCAAGAAGTTCAGTGTGCCTGGGAGAGGGGCAGAAAGTCAAAATGAAGAGAAAGAAAAACTAAATCACAAAAAATCCTGAATGAATGAATTGTATATTGTAAAAATGAGGAGCATTTGAAGTCTTTTCATTGGGGTAGTAATGTAATCAAATTCCTATCTTATGAAGATAATTCTAGCATTGGTGTGGAAATGGATTAGAGCAGTGGCCCCAACCTTTTTGGCACCAGGGACGGGTTTCATGGAAGACAATTTTTCCATGGACGGGGTGGGGTGGGGGGCAGGGATGGTTCAGGCGGCAATGTGAGTGATGGGGAGCGGCAGATGAAGCTTCTCTCACTCGCCCGCCACTCACCTCCTGCTGTGCGGTCCAGTTCCTAACAGGCTGCAGACCGGTATGGGTCTGCAGCCCGGGGGTTGGGGACCCCTGGATTAGAGAAAGCTGAGATAGGAGGAAGGAGACCAATTAGAGATATATGTTAACTTTTGAGCTGAGGATTTGGATTAAAGGATGTGCAGTGGAGGGAAATTTTAAGAGACAGTCTAGAAGTAGAATTAATGAGATTTTGTGACCAAAATATAGGAACAGTCCACAAATGAAGGCTGAAGATGACTCTTGGACTTTTGCCTTAGGCATCTTGGTGATTAGTGGTGATATTAACAAAGGCAATGGAAGGAGCAGAAGATTGGTGGATGGTGTGAGGAGGGGAAGATAATGAATTCCACTTTGAAGATATTAAGTTTGAAGTAGTGGCCTGATATTATAAATGCCAGAAAGCAATTGAATGACTGGGTCTGCAACTCAGGAAACAGGAACTAAGATATATAGATTTATTTAGAACACATCAACCAGGGAATCGAAGACAAGAAGTTAGGATTACTCAGGGAGAATGTTTAGAAATTTTAGAGGAAGACTAGGTTGGTGCCTGGGCAAATTTGGAATGTAGTTGAGCAAAGAGAACCCATGGAAGCAGAGTGACAGGTAAAAAGACAGGTAAAAGATTTTTTTAAAGAAAGGAAAGAAAGTATTTCTGAAAGGAAAGTGTAGACAATAATGCCAACTGTTGCAGAAGTGAAGTAAAATAAAAACGAGGAGTAAATTTTAGATTTGGCACCTTGATGTCTGTAATAGTTTTGGGTATAGGTGAGGAGATAAGTATAAAAAGCCAGGAGGGTGGAGGAAAGAATGGAAGATGAAGAAATAGTTAATGTATGTTGCTTTTTCCAAAAGTTTGGCTATTAAGGAGAAAAGAATGATAGCTAGAGGAATTCTCAGAGCAGAGGTTAACTTTTGTTTGTTTGCTTAATTATTGTTTATTTTATTCCAGGTGGGGAAGAACTGAGTATATTTACTTATAGACAAGGCACAGTCATGGAGAATAAGTTCCTACGGGGTTGTGAGAGGATTCATGGAGCAAGAACAAACTGGAGGCAGGAGATGATGAAATTTAAAGAACAGCCAGAGGGATTAGCTCACTGGCTTTCAAACTTGTCTGTGCCTTAAGTTCACCTGGAAAGCTCGAATGCAATGCCAATGCTGAGACCCTGTTCTGAATTTCTGAGACTGGGGCCAGGGAATGGATACTTTTTAATAGCTTTGCAGATAACTTCAACATATAGTCAGCATTTCCTAAAACAAATAAGACGTAACCAAACTCATCAAAGTGTTAAAGGGTGAGAAATATTTCCAAGGCTAGAACATCATGAAGGGAGTTTGAGATGATCCTCTCTCAATTCTAGGCACTAATCAGGACTTTATTTTTTTTCTGGCATCTGACAAGTTACAGAAATAAGATATGGAGGCCATGAAAGAGGTCCAGAGAAGCACAAAAGAATAACAAAGTTGAAGTACTTGTCCTCCAGGGCCCAGGGGTGTCAAGGAATTTCTCTGGTCATATGAGTGGCTTTGAGATGATGAAAAATATGTTTGAAGAGGATATTCTTTTTAGAAAATATAGAGAAAATAGATATAGAAAGGGAGTAAATGAATTCTAGGGAACTTTTTGATCCTTGGGAAAACTTTTATATTGAATAAGCCCCATAAAGTTCCTGTCATTTCTGAAAGGAAACAATAAGACAGAGCTCTAACTCCAAAACATTCCCTCAACACACACACACACACACACACACACACACACACGCACACGCACACGCACACATGGAGAAAGGGAGCTAAACCTAAAACAAAAAACCAATATTTGGGATTTTTATTAGTTATGAGTATGTTTGTCTATAGGCAGCAGAAAATATGACTTCACTGACTTAGCAAATAGGAATTGCTTATGTAATATGACCATCGAAGTAGCTGTTAGTGTTGGTTCAATGACTTGATAAGAAACCTCATGATTCACTTGCTTTGCCTTTTGTTTTTTCATCCCACGCTCAACACCTTATGTTGTAAGATAAGCACTCCTCTTCCTGGCACCAACGCACATTCAAGGCTAGGAAAGGAAGGAAGGGCAGGAGGTTATGCAGGCTGTGACTTTTCTATTTTATCAGAAAAGAAAAATCTCCCTCAGGGACTTCTGCTCCCTGGCAGAGAATGCTAGCTGCTTATCCAACATTTGTCCTCCCATAGTCCTCAATGACAGAACCCAATTTTATTTTGGGTGTCACTGTGCTCAGCTAAAAGACTATATGTCCCAGCTTTCCTTGCAGCTAGGGCTAGTCAATAAGACAACAGGGGGCTTCCCTGGTGGTGCAGTAGTTGAGAGTCCGCCTGCCGATGCAGGGGACGCGGGTTCGTGCCCCGGTCCGGGAAGATCCCACATGCCATGCTGTGAAGCGGCTGGGCCCGTGAGCCATGGCCGCTGAGCCTGCGCGTCCGGAGCCTGTGCTCCGCAACGGGAAAGGCCACAGCAGTGAGAGGCCCGCGTACCACAAAAACAAAAGAGTAGCGGGGAGGTCAGTATATACGTGATTTTGGTGAAGGGGGATAAGTGTAATCAAGCACCCATTTTGGCAAAAGGTTGCTGCTAGTCATGAGGAGCAGACGTCACCATTAATGATTTTAGTGCTTTTCTAGATATGAGAAGATGCAAGAAACTGGGGTCATAAAATTGTCTTCTGAAAATACCTATCTGAAGACCTATTCAGCTGGTTTTCCCAGAGCACAGAGTGTCTCATTCCTGATCTCAGCCTTGAACTTCTTTCAGGGTGTGTTGAAGGTCAGTGGCTGCAGTGGCGACTTCTTTCTTCCATAACCAAATGGCGAGCAACAATTTTTAGCTGGCAGGCTTTTTTTTTTTGCGGTACGTGGGTCTCTCACTGTTGTGGCCTCTCCCGTCGCGGAGCACAGGCTCCGGACGCGCAGGCTCAGCGGTCATGGCTCACGGGCCCAGCCGCTCCGCGGCACGTGGGATCCTCCCGGACCGGGGCACTAACCCGTGTCCCCTGCATCGGCTGGTGGACTCCCAACCACTGCGCCACCAGGGAAGCCCTGGCAGGCATTTTTATACATATCAATTTATTAGAGAAATTACCTACCAACTGGTTAATTTTGGCACAATGCATATACCCTGATGGGGTTGTGGCAAGAATTCCCTCATGAATGCCATGTTTTTCTCTCAGAGAGAGTAGCATTTGAGGGCATTGCTACATTTATGCAAAGTTGAGTAGTTTGTCAGGGTGACTGCCAAGTGGCAGATCTTATCTGAAGTGCTTTTAACTATTCAGCATACTCCATATGTCTTCATTTTAATTTA
Organism: Orcinus orca; assembly: GCF_937001465.1. NCBI lineage: Eukaryota > Metazoa > Chordata > Mammalia > Artiodactyla > Delphinidae > Orcinus > Orcinus orca. The sequence continues at coordinate 3,018,121 of NC_064559.1, read as the reverse complement.
ATCTTGGAAGTCCTTGTTTCTGGACAGAATGCTAACCTGAGGGTGGGCTCTGCCCAGTGGCCTCCATTGTCACTTTGGGGTGTCTTTTCGTCATGTCACATGGCTACTGCCACTCCTCTTTCTATGGAACTATTTAAGCCTGTGAAACCCACCTCCTGTGGAACAGCTGTTTCTCTTCTCCACTTTTGTCTCCACTGAAGAGTCACTCAGCAGCTTCTGTGGATGTTTTTGAAGCTTTGGAGCCCAGTGAGGACTGAATTTTTCTCATGTTGCCTCAATCTTTTAGACTCTAAGCACAATTCCTTCTGCTCCACCTTTTCTGCAGGTGTGGGATACAGCTCTGCCATTACGTTTTTCTTTTTAGAACTTCTAAGTTGTGTTTAATTTGCTGATTTTATTCATTCCTTTCTTTCTTTAAAACTGCAGGACCCCCCTGGCACAGGATGAGATACCTACATGTCCCTGAAGTTCATTCAGCTACTCTTCAAGTGTTTAAAAACATTCAGCCTGGGCTTCCCTGGTGGCGCAGTGGTTGAGAGTCTGCCTGCCGATGCAGGGGACACGGGTTCGTGCCCCGGTCCGGGAAGGTTCCACATGCAAAAATTCAGCCTTTGGATAAGCTACCTCTATTCAAGGCTATCCATTCACAGTTTGCTCCTTCACCCTGAGAACAGAATGAAATTTGGGCAGTGACTCTAGCACTTTCCACCTAAGCTTTAAATTAATAATTTAAAGGTAAATTCTCCCTAGTGTCAACATTCCAATACCTGGAATGTTGTTCGTTGCCTTGAAATTTAAAAGCAAAAATTTCTGCTCAACAATGCCTAAAAGGCCTATATATGGAGAAATTCTCTTTGTCTTAAAGTTGAATCCTTACCTCAGCTACAAGTACTTAGAGAAATTATGCCTTCTAGTCCAAGGTCAGGCTGTGGAGATACTGCATGCTGATACTTGGCACTGTTTTCCAGAACGCTGGTACCTTCAGCTTTGTCTCCATAGAAACAGCAGTTTACTGTGGCAAAGTTGCCATAAACTCATGTGAACCACTAAGGTGAAAAATCCAACATGGCTGAGCCTGACACCCAAAGCTGCGTACCTTGGTGATGACAGCTAAAAACTAAATAAAGGCGCAGTTGTTAAGACACAGCCACATGGCTCTGAATGGCCTCTCTAGGTTTTCAGGGTCCAAGCTGTGTATTTACTGAAGCCCACACCTAAATTCCCATGCCTTGGCCTCAGCTAAAGACTCACCATGTCTTATTTTGGTCTGGTTCTCAGATTTCTGGCCCAATCCAATAGATGTTGTACACGTCTATTTTTCCCCCCTGTCCAAGTATTGAACCACTTGAAAAAAGAAAAAAACAATAAGTTATAGACTGGATGTCTGTGTCCCCCTGAAACCTAATGCCTGAAGGGATGGTCCTAGGATGTGAGACCTTTGGGAGGTGATTAGGTCATGACAGTGGAGCCCTCATGAATGGGATTAGTACCTTCATATGAAAGACAGCCCAGAGAGCTCATAGGATTATCACAGTAGCAATAACAATGAACTCTATTGTGTGGGTTTTTTGGTAAATTTACATTGCATTTCTCTTGGGTAAACACTTGGAAAATGAAATCTTGGCTAATAGGGTAGGCACATGTTCAGCTTTAGAATGTATGACCAGTTTTCTGAAGGGATTTATAATTTATTTTATTTACAATTTATCCAAAGGGATTTACCAATTTATATTCCCATCACCAGTGTAGGAGAGCTCCAGTTGCTTTACATCCACATGAACACGTTTTTTTCAGTCTTTTTAATTTTGGCCATTCTGGTGGTTGTGTAGTCATATCTCTTTGTGCTTTTGATTTCCATTTTCATGATGACTAATGATTATAAACATGTTTTCATATTCTTACCAGCCCTTAAATATCCTTTTTTGTGAAGTACATTCTCAAGCATCTCCTCCAATTTTCTGGGCTAGTTTCATGTTTCTGGGTTGTTTGATGTTTGCTTATTCATTTGTAGGAGTTCTCTATACATTTTGTATTTGCATCCAGACCCAGGACATCTCTCTCAGTACCACAATGAGTCCATACATAAGCATCCTGGATGTACAGGGAGTTATACCACCTTTTAGGGTAAAAATTTTGACCATCAGGGGACAAGAGTTGATAGGTTAATGTGTTCCCTTTTTATCTTACTTGGACAAGCATCCTGAAAGCATGCTGTATAGTCTTAGTCAGTCCCATGGAATTGAGACACCAGTTGTCTGCATCAGAGGCCAAGTCAATAATTTACCCTTAAACTCCAATATCAAAAGCATTCTTCCAAGACTTTTTTAAGAGCTGCCTCCCCTCAGACAATTTATCCTTTTGTTGAATTTCTTTAAATATCACATAGTATTTTTTTAATGAACAGTTCAAATTTATTCACCCTTAACTTCCACACAGCAATAGATATGTTTGAAAATGCATTTGGTATATTTACAGCACTGTGCTCAGCCCTTTATATGTATATCAGCAAATTCTCACACACACACAAAATAATTACTGTTATTAGCTCTATTTTACAGATAAGAACTTTGTACGTAGCAGTTTAGTAACTTACTCAAGGTTGTGTAGCTAGTATGAACTGAAACAGGAAACCAAACTCAGATCTTTTTTCAAAACTCCTGTTTGAGGGACTTCCCTGGTAGTCCAGTGGTTGAGAGTCTACCTTCCAATGCAGGGAATGCAGTTTCGGTCCCTGGTCGGGGAACTAGGACCCCACATGCCACGAGGCAGCCCGAGTGCCACAACTGGAGAGAGGCCTGTGGGCTGCAACAAAAAATTTCGCATGCTGTGTCTGGGACCCGATGCACCCAAATAAACAAATAAGTAAATATTTTTTAAAAATAAAGCTTTTGAAAATAAAATCCTGTTTGATTAATTACAATGTTCTGCTGCTTTACTTTGATTGTAGTTCTACATCCAAACATGATAAATTTGCTGCTGATATCACATAATTTTCAGTGTGTTCCCTGAGGCTTCTTCTCATTATTTTCATATGTTAATGAGGAGGAGGAGAAGGATATAGATGAGGATGATGACAATGAATCACTTAGTCTGATATCCCTTATAAAAGAAAAAGTAGGGAAATCTCTGGGGGAAAATGTCATTCACCTCAAGAGGAACAGATGGCTCAAGCTTACAAGGAGCTACGCAAACACAGCTAGGAAACTGGAGCCTTTTCTAAGCATACAGTGGGCTAATAAAGAAAACAAACATTTACTAACCAGTGTTGAATGAGATAACAGGAAAAAGAACTGCAGCCATAATCATAGGGCTTTGGGCAAGCCAGGGAGAACATAAAGGGAATCTTATCCTATAGCAACATGGTTAGTTTCCCATTTGCCCATCCTGAGAATGTTTAATCTCTATTTTACTACTGTTGGCTCACTGAAGACAGAGATTGGAGTGAAAGGACCAAAGACTTTGGGGCTGCACATACTTGGGTTTAATACCCGGACTTGGCCACTTACCAGCTGTATGTCTTTGCGGAAGCTGCTTGATGTCTCTATGGCTCAATTTTCTCATCTGAAAAATGAAACTAATAAAAGCCTGGCTTTGCTGGGATTTTGCGGAGGTAGGTGTCTGGAATTGTTTCCTTGGCAAACATAATGAAATGATAATTTGCATGCAAGAGTTTTATTGGGCTGTTTTCAGGATCACCACCTGTAGGGGAGCAAGGGAAGCAAGTTTGGGCTGAGCAAGAAGCTGACGGCCTGGGCAGTTGCAACAGAAACCTCAGCTGATCCTGTAGGAGCTCTAGAGCTGAGATGACCCTTAAGAGTTGCCCTCCCTGAGGCAAAAGGTCAGGTCTTTATACCCCACCTCTCCCTGTGGACCAGACGTTGGATGTGGGTTGTGTCCAGTGGGGAGTTTCTGACCTTGGGCTAGGTGGCTCTCTTTAGCTTAAGCAGATTACCCAAGAGCTGACACTCTCAAGGGATGGCCAAATGAGTGCTTCCGTTGTGAAGGGGGGTCTAAGTAGTGGCCCACAGTATCCACTAGAGTAGGTAAAGCCCCAATCCCATGACTCAGTAGCTGCCTCTTCACCCTAACTCTCCTTCCCAGAGTCTCACTGTGCTTTTCCTTAAGACACTGTAATTGAAATTTGAGCTGCCACCGTTGGCGTCTACCCTAGGGATCGTCCGTCTTCCTGGCCCCATTCCCAGCTTCTTTTCCTGAGGTGACAGCATGCCTTTGAGGCAAGACCCAGTCACTCAATTCAGAGACTATCTTTGAGAAGTTCCTGAGAGCTACCACCTTTTAAAGCCTACATCCTGGAGCTGTTTATCTTGAGAGTCTTTGAACATTTCTGCTCATCTCTTCTTTACTTCAGATACTAGAGTTCAATTTCCAAACATGAACCTGGCACAAGTCAGACAGCACAAAAAAACTGCCAATAGCCAGAAAATCAGGTAAAAATCAACAAAACAAGCCCCACTGAATGTATCTGCATGGAGGTCAGGCCATTTCCCATAATAGAGTCAGAAGAATAAGAGAACTGGCTGGGAATAGCTAGCTAGCTGACAGATGGTACACTTCTCACATGGCCCCAGGGCTGAATGAGTATTATTTTGTATATTATGTGAACCCTTCCAAAGCATCAGTGCTGGTTTGATTAGTGACAGCTAATATTTATCAAGCCCTTCCCATGGGTCCTGTGGGTTATCTCATTTTCTCCTCACTGTAACTGGGTGGGGTTCCTGTGAGGAGGGGAACACTAGTTTCTCCATTTTGTACCTGAGGAAATTGAGGCTTAGAATGAATTTAGTTTTCTAGGGTCAATGAGATTTGAATCGAGGTAGTCTGACTCTTAACATCTATGTGGGAATTATGGCCTAAAACAATAGGAGAGGTGCAGAGTCCAGTAGCTGCTCCCTCAGATCCAGGAATGATCTCTTTGTGTCAGGGAGGAACACATGGTATATAGTGGGTTGAATAGTGTCCCCACCAAAATTCAAGTCTAGCCAAAACTTCAGAATGTAATCTTATTTGGAAACAGGGTTAAAATTAGCTAAGGATCTAAGATAAAATAATCCTGGATTTAGGGTGGGCCCCAAATCCAATGACTGGTGTCATTAGAAGATGAGCAGAGGACACAGAGAGACACACAGAAGGAAGTCCATGTGAAAACAGAGGCAGAGATTGGATTGATGTGATCACAAGCCAAGGAATGCTCAGGGCCACCAGAAACCAGAAGAGGCAAGGAAGGATTCTTCCCTAAAGTCTCCAGAGAAAATATGGCTCTGCTGATACTTTGATTTCAGATATCTATGCTCCAGAGCTGTGCAAAATAAATTACTGTGGTCTTCAGCCAGCAAATTTATGTAATTTGTTATGCCAGCCCTAGGAAACTGACACGTGGTATAATAGAAACAGACCTAAACTGGAAACCATTCTTGTTCTTCTGTAAAATGAGGAGTTTGGTTTAAATGACCTCTAAAATCCCCCTCATCTTTGTCAGTGTATGATCCTAAATCATGCCCTTCCCCAAAATAATCTTTGCACCAGCCATTTAATATCACAGTTACTCAGATCCTTCAATACACCTTTTAAAATGGTGTTTCTTCTACAAATCTCTTAAGTAAAATGTAATCTAAAATGACTTCAGTTTTGAAAATACTCTTCATTTGTTCTTGCCATCTCTTCACTTCCTAATACAGGCACTTATAGCACAGATGACAGCATCAAAAATTAATGCAAGCATTTGAATTTGCCTGAGTTTGTTGCTTTTCAATGGGCTATGTCAGTAATGATTAGCTTCTAGAGAGAAATTGACTCTCAGAAGTAATCACACCAATAACCTACAAAAGGCTGAAGACTATGAAATGCAGGACTTTTCACAGTACAGATAATGCCCATGTAAATGTTCTTCCTTACTTAAACTTCTGCAAGATAAGACTGTGACTAACACCTCCTCATTACGGGGGCAGCAAAACTAAAACAATGCAAAAGTAGATTTCTACCCCTAAAACATTTTGCTTCTCAGTGGCCCCACAACTAAATCTAGATATGGATCATACTCCTTCACTTTAGAGATCCTGTTTACATGCCATTGGCTGAATGCTAAAAGCAACAGGGAGCTGAAGAAAAGAAAAGTTAATTAACTTGTCCAAGGTCACCCAGTCAATAAGTAAAGGAACCAGATTCAAAGTTAAGACAGTCTGACTCCAGAGTGTGTGCGCTTAATCCCTACTGTACTTCCACAACATCCCCATACTATGATTTGGAGAATGGATTTGATGGAATCAAGAATGAAGAAAATGAGACCAGTTAAGAGACTGATGTAATTTTCCAGGCAAGAAGTGTTACACACTTGAATTAAAATAGAAGTAATACTGTAGAGGGAGTAGATTGCAACATTAAGGAGGTAGAAGTTAGATAGACTGATTTGCAGGAGAGAGAGGGTTGAGATATATGACATCCTGGTTTGCTTCTTGGTAAGTGAATAAATGGTGGTGTTATTCACTTAGGTAGGGAGCACAAGAGGAGAAGAGATAAGCTTGAGTACAGATAATGTGTTCAGTTTTGGACACACCAATTGTATCTCCATTCCTGTGGAGATGTTCAGTAGATGTCTAAATGGTATATATCTTACTCCCAATTTTTACATGTCTCCAGATTTTCTTGGCTTCTCCTGCTTCCCAAGCACTTGGCCACTTTCTCAGTGGAGAACCTGAACTGCTTGCTACCCTGTCTCTCAACACTGCTGGCAGTTCCAGTCACTGTTAGTGAAGGCCAGGCTCTGGCAGTCTCCATTGTCCCCAGAACAGTGGGAGCCACTGCAGCTCTGGCCTCCAAACCTGGCCTGAATGCATCTGGAGGTGATGGTTTCTCTACCACTCTGGACTCAGATGAAGTACTACCCTGGGAGATTGGCTTCCCCAACAGCTTCCCATAACCTGGAAGTATAGGAAGTAAATGGTCCAGGTGGCGAAATTTGACTAATAAAAGACAAAAAATGGAGAGAGCCATCAGATACCTTATTCTTTCTGCTTTCCCATGACAACTGTTTCATGGCACAATGGTTCCAACATCTTATCTGGAGACATCCCCTGGAGAACAAGCAAAAGAACAGTGCTTTTTTGGAGGCTGTACCAACCTGGCCATGTTACAAATTGTATTTGTTTTCCCTTTTTTTCTTTTCCCCTCATTCTTGATTTCCTGGATTGTACCTCCTCCCTGAATAAAGTATTAGCTTGTAAGCTTTGTCTTTGCCTCTGTTTTCCAGGGAGCTTTGGTTATAACAATTGGTACAAGAAGTGGCTCTGGAAAGCAGACACTTAGCATGAGGTTTTGAAAATGTTCTTTCCACCTCTATAAAGTCAGTAAGAAGTTACTGCTGGAGTAAGTGTGATGGCAAAACTCCTCTGGCATGTAGAACATAACAAATACTAAAGCTTTCACATGTATTTAATTGGGACAAGATGCACGTGGAAGGGAAGGAGAAAATAGATCAAGTGCATGCTACACTATGTTGGTATAAGGGCAAGAATAATTACAAGTTGTGCTGTGAAGTAAGTACTTTTTTCTCCCTAACTTCCAGGGCTTTATTTTTTTTTTTTGAATTTTATTTTAACATCTTAATTGAAGTATAATTGCTTTACAATGGTGTGTCAGTTTCTGCTGTATAACAAAGTGAATCAGCTATACATATACATATATCCCCATATCTCCTCCCTCTTGCATCTCCCTCCCACCCTCCCTATCCCATCCCTCTAGGTGGTCACAAAGCACCGAGCTTATCTCCCTGTGCTGTGCAGCTGCTTCCCACTAGCTATCTATTTTATGTTTGGTAGTATATATAAGTCCATGCCACTCTCTCACTTCGTCCGAGCTTACTCTTCTCCCTCCCCGTGTCCTCAAGTCCATTCTCTATGTCTGCATCTTTATTCCTGTCCTGTCCCTAGGTTTTTCAGAACCTTTTCTTTTTTAATTCCATATTTATGTGTTAGCATACAGTACTTGTTTTTTTCTTTCTGACTTTGAAGTAAGTACTTCTGAGAGCACTGAAGATCTTGCAAAAAATATAAACAATAAGTCCAGAGTAGTTAATTTCCATCTTAAGGAATACTGTGAATGTTAGGGTACCTTTGTGGCAATTTTAAAGGGGATGCTTGTCAACTGCAGCCTCAGGGCATGCTCTGCTGAAATATCAAGTCTAGGATCAAACTATAAATTTGGCTGTGTTACAAACAAGGCTTAATGCATAGATCGACAGGTTTTCTATGTCAAAGTCAAGGCCCTCACAGGGAAACAGTATACCTTGAGACATGGGATGACAACATTTGGGTTGGACTAATCTGAGCATCTTATACTTGTAAATTCCCCAAGATCCTTCTAGCAAGGAATACAGCCTTCTTTCCCTTGCCAGAGAAGAATAAATTTTACTTTTCTGGAAACTGTAGAAAACATCATCTGAATGAGGTTACCTGTAATATAATGTTAGCTTCCAAGTTTCACCTCTCTACTCCTCTTTGGCTTCAGGCCAATAAACAGGGCCTTATGTCAGCACAGCCTGAGAAGGGAAACATAGCCTCTGTTTCAGGAAAGATAGCCAAAACATGTCAAAATAATCAAGTGGCATGACTACTATGTACCAGTAGGAAAGGGGAGAATATTTCTGAAAGGAGATATTTAGGGTATTATATCGTGGTATGGAGAAAGCTGGAGCAGGATGAATAGAAAAGAATTTATTGACATGGGGAGAATTCTCTCATGACTTGGGATTTAATATTCTTTCCTGGAAAGATACACGTGTGCCAAGTGTGCCAATTTCATGGGGCTGGCATGTTGGTGAAGTTTTCAAGCAAAGACATTTGCTTAAAGCTGGTTCTTATATTTTGTTGGGATGACTCCTTGAAGCTAGGCATGACAATGACCTTCAATAGATGAAATAGAGATGACAGAATCTCCTTGGCCCAAGATTGAGGAAGGAGTCAGAACGCTCAGGGGTATAGAGTATGAGGATGGGTTTGCATGAAAAACCCCAAATCCATCACTTGACAGTGTTGCCACAGGAGTAGTCAGAAGATGGTTGCTTCACCAAGGCAATCAAGAAGGACCAGAATCATAGGACTTCCCTGGTGGTCCAGTGGTTAACACTCCACACTCCCAATACAGGGGGCCTGGGTTCAATCCCTGGTCAGGGAACTAGATCCTGCATACCACAACTAAGAGGGTGCATGCTGCAACTAAAAGATCCAGGATGCCACAACTAAAAAAGATTCCACATGCTGTAATGAAGACCCCACGTGCTGCAACTAAGATCCAGCACAGCCAAATAACAACTAACTAACTGAATAAATAAATAAATATTTTTTAAAAATGAAGGAAGGACAAGAATCTTTAAAAGGCTTGGTAGCATTCTCTTCTCTTAGTGAGGTTTGACAAAAGGGTAATTCTGCCATGGAACTGGACTTCTTTTAACAATGAGTATGTTGGGTTTCTGGAAAGTCAGAGGCCAGAAGTAATATTAAATCTCAGAAGGCAAGTAGACATATGTGTTATTTATATATTGCTAAGTGCATTTATTAATTCTAACAGTTTATCTTCAGATTCTATATATAAAATATAATCTTTTCTGTACAAAATGAGAGTCATATTACTTCCTTTCCAGTCCTCATTATCTTTTATTTCCTTTTGTTGCCCTATTGCTTAGGCTTGAAACTTTACCTTTCTTACAATGCTAACATCTTTATCTCGTCCTTGAGCATGGGGGAAAATATTTCAGTGTTTCACAATTAAATGTGATGTTTGCTGTTGATTTTTTGTAGATATCTATATCTAGGTTAAGAAAGTTCCCTTGTCTCCCAAGTTTGCTAAGAGTTTTTCTTATTATTATTATCATTATTATTAATCAATGTTAAATTTTAAATCTTTTTTCTGAATTTATCACAATGATTTTTCACCTTCTGTTAATGTGGTGAATTACCTTCATTGTTCTTAAATGTTAAAATATCTTTACATTCTTGGGTTAAAATCAGTATTTTTGTGATGCATTTCTGTTTTGTACCTCTGGGTTTTATTTGTTTTTTTAGTTTAAGATTTGACACCTTTCCATGAGAAACACTGACCTTAACTTTTCTTTCTAGTACTGTCTTTGTCACATTTTGGTATTGTGTTAATACTGGCCTCAAAACAAATTGGGTAGAAGAATCAATATTGTTAAAATGACCATACTACCCAAGGCAATCTACATATTCAATGCAATCCCTATCAAATTACCAATGGCATTTTCCACAGAACAAAAAAATTTTAATTTGTATAGAAACACAAAAGACCCCAAATAGCCAAAACAGTCTTCAGAAAGAAGAAGGAGCTGGAGGAATTGTGCTCCTTGACTCCAGACTATACTATAAAGCTACAGCCATCAAAACAGTATGGCTCTGGCACAAAAACAGACATGTAGATTAATGGCACAGGATAGAAGGCCCAGAAATAAAACTACATTCTTATGGGCAACAAAAAAAGCAAGAATATACAATGGAGAAAATACAGACTCTTCAAAAAGTGGTGAGGGAAAAAGTGGTGCTGGGAAAACTGGACAGCTTCAAAAAGTGGTGCTGGGAAAACTGGACATCTACCTGTAAAGGAATGAAATTAGAACATTCTCTAACACCATATACAAAAATAAACTCAAAATAGATTAAAGGGCTTCCCTGGCAGCGCAGTGGTTGAGAGTCCACCTGCCGATGCAGGGGACGCAGGTTCGTGCCCCAGTCCGGGAGGATCCCACATGCCGCGGAGTGGCTGGGCCCGTGAGCCATGGCCGCTGAGCCTGCACGTCCGGAGCCTGTGCTCCACAACGGGAGAGGCCACAACAGTGAGAGGCCCACGTACTGCAAAAATAAATAAACAAATTAAATTAAATAGATTAAAGACCTAAATGTAAGACAAGATACTAGAAAAATTCCAGAGGAAAATATAGGCAGAACACTCTTTGAAAAAAATCACAGCAACTTTTTTTTTTTAATCCATCTCCTAGAGTAATGGAAACAAAAGCAAAAAAAAAAAAAAAAAAAAAAAAAAGGTGACCTAATTAAATTTAAAAGTTTTGCACAGCAAAGGAAACCATCAACAAAATGAAAAGACAACCTATGGAATGGGAGAAAATATCTTCAAATGATACAACAAAGAGATTAATTTCCAAAATATATGAACAGCTTATACAGCTCAATAAAAAAAAACAATTGAATCAAAAAATGGACAAAGACCTAAATAGACGTTTATCCAAAGAAAACATACACATGGCCAATAGGCACATGAAAAGATGCTCAACACTGCTAACTTTCAGAGAAATGCAAATCAAACCTACAATGAAATATCACCTCACACTGCTCAGAATGGTCATGATTAAAATGTCTATAAATAATAAATGCTGGAGAGGGTGTAGAGAAAAAGGAGTCTGCCTATGCTATTAATGGGACTGTAAATTGGTGCAGCCACTATGGAGAACAGTATGGAGGTTCCTTAATAAACTAAAAATAGAGTTGCCATATGATTCAGCAATCCCACTCTTGGGCATATATCTGGAAAAGAAAAAAACTCTAATTTGAAAAGATACAGGCACCCTAATGTTCACAGCAGCACTACTTACAGTAGCCAAGACATGGAAGCAACCTAAATGTTCATCGACAGATGAATGGATAAAGAAGATGTGGTATATATATGCAATGAACTATTTCTCAGCCATAGAAAGAATGAAATAACGCCTTTTGCAGCAACACGGATGGACCTAGAGATTATCATACTAAGTGAAGTGAGTCAGACAAAGACATTATTTTAGACTCCACATATATTACTTATATGTAATATAAGTAATTTATTACATATAAGTAATATATTACTTATAATATAAGTAATATATTACTTATAAGTAATATATTACATGTGGAATCTAAAATAATGATGCAAATGAACTTATTTATAAAACAGCAAAGACTCACAGACATAGAAAACAAACTTATGGTTTCCAAAGGGGAAAAGGGGGAGGGATAAGTTAGGGATTTGAGATTAACAGATACACACTACTATATATAAAATAGATAAACAACAAGGTTCACTGTATAGCACAGAGAACTATATACAATATCCTGTAATAAAACATAATGGAAAAATATGCATAAAGATATATATTCTTTTACATATATTCTCTCTCTATATATATATGTATATGTGTAACTGAATCACTTTGCTGTACAGCTGAAACATTGTGTGGTATGCCTGAATCAACTATACTTCAATTTAAAAAATAATCAATAGCAAAAAAAAAAAACATCAAAAAGAAGCAAACTCTTTCCCTTTCTAATCTCTGAAAAATTTTGTGTGACATTGGTATTACTTCCTCTTTAAATATTTGGAACAATTCATCAATGAGACCATCTAGATCTGGATGTTTCTTCATGACAAAACTCTAATAGTGGGTTCAGTTTTGATCATTGTTTTATGACTGTGGCTAGGTCCTTTTTCAATGGATATTTCCAATTCATAGTGAAAAGTTTTAGCATTACGTTTTTGATAATATATTATTATTTTTTATTGTCTGTGGGGACTGTAGTGATTTCTCCTTTTTATTCCTGAGATTGGTAGTTTATGCATTCTCTTTTTTTTCTTGATCAGTCTTGCTCAAGGCTGTTTAATTGCATTACTCATTTTGTAGACCCTGATTTTGAATTTTTTCTGTTGAACATTTTATTTCACTTAATTGATTTTGACATATATTTATTATTTATTTTTCTTTGATTTGATATTATCTTTCTATTTATTTTGATGAAATGTTGGATCATTTATTTTATGCCTTTTTTCTTCACTAATATATGTATTTACATCTATAAATTCTTCATTTCTAAACACTGTTTCTGCTTTATGCCATATTTTGTCATGATATATTTTCATTGAAATTAAGTTAAAAATACTTTCAAATATTTATTTCAATTCTTCTTTTGAATTATTTGTTACTTAAAAGCTTACTGATTAATATTCCTAACATTTGTAAATTTTCTGGTTGTATTTTTGTTGATGAATTTAAGTTTAATTGCACTACAATTTAAGAATGCACTTTCAGTTATTTTAATTCTTGGGTATGTATTGAGGCTTGCTTTCTAATGCAACATATGAAGAGTTTTGGCAAATGCTCATGTGCATTCTGTGATTCTTGACCATAGTGTTATCTTTAGGCAAAGTATGTAATGTTCACATTTTATATATTGTTACTATTATTCTATCTCTTGGTTCTTGCACCTTTTGTAAGATATGTGTTAAAATCCCCCAAATTGATTAAGATTTATGTATTTATTTTATTCTTCCTTTCTTGTAATCTCTTTGTCTGGTTTTGGTATTAGGATAATGCTGGTCTCATAGAATGAGTTATGAGGTGTTCCCTCTGTTTTTATTTTTGGAAGAGATTGTAGAAAATTGGTATAATTTCTTCCTCAAATGTTAGGTAGAATTCACTAGTGGAACCATCTGTGCCTGTTACTTTCTATTTTGGAAGATTATTAATTGTAGATTCAATTTTGTTAATAAACATCAGCCAATTCAAATTATCTATTTCTTCTTGTGTGAGTTTGGTAGATTGTATCTTTCAAGGAATTGGTTCTTCTTTTAAGTTATTAAAATTGTGGATATAAGATTTCATATATTTGAAGACGTTCATAATATTTTTTTATTATTCTTTTCCCTTTCAATGTCTATGGCATCAGTAGTGATGACCCCTTTTCATTTCAAATATTAAATGTCTACTTTAAAATAAAACATCCAGTTATCTCACCAGCAAAGTTAGTTTATTCAGGAACAGCCAGAGAAATTGCAATTTGTGAAGCACTAGCTATGGCAAGCCATGGGCAAATACAGAGAAAAAAGGAGGGGAGCTTGCTTTTATAGGGAAAAGAAGGAGATGCGAAGGTCTGTTCAAAATGAAAGTTCATTAGAGGAATGTAAGAATTCAGGGTGGCCATGGCTTCCCATTGGCTGAGTTGTGTCATTTTTCATTGGCTGAGCTTGTTGCTGGGAAAGATGAAAATCTTCCTTCCTCTTCCTAGAGAAGTAGAAGCACCTTCATGTTAAAGGTGCAAGGTGCGTCTCTTCCTGTTTGAGGAAATTGACACCAAACAGAAGAGGTAGAACATGAGAACTCCTTCAACAGACTTTCCTGACCAACTTTAATTGAGGTTTAATTTATTAATTTTCACAGTCATTTGTGTCTCCTTTGTTATCTTGATTATAGTGGCTAGAGATATAACAATTTTATTGAACTTTTCAAGGAATTAGCTTTTGGATTTGTTGATTTTCTCTATTAATATCTTGGTTTTGATTGTATTTATTTCTGCTCTGATTTTCACAATTTCTTTTCTTCTTTCTACTTCGAATTTATTTATCTATTTATATTGAAGTATACTTGATTTACAATGTTGTGTTTGTTTCTGATTTACAGCATAGTGATTCAGTATATATATATATATATATATATATATATTCTTATGGATATTTTTTCCATTATGGTTTATTATAGAATATTGAATATAGTTCCCTTTATTATACAGTAGAATCTTGTTATATGTGTCTAATTTATACATACTAGTGTGTATCTGTTCATCTCAAATCACTAATTTATCCTTTCTCCCACACGCTTTCCCCTTTGGGAAACAACCAACCATACTGTTCTCCATAGCGGTTGCACCAATTTACAATCCCATTAATAGCATAGGCAGGTCCCCTTTACTCTACACCCTCTCCAGCATTTATTATTTATAGACTTTTTAATGATGGCCATTCTGAGCAGCGTGAGGTGATACCTCATTGTAGGTTTGATTTGCATTTCTCTGAAAGTTAGCAATGTTGAGCATTTTTCATATGCCTATTGGCCATGTGTATGTTTTCTTTGGATAAACGTTTATTTAGGTCTTCTGTCCAGTTTTTGATTGGATTGTTTTGTTGTTGCTGTTTTTGTTGTTATTGAGTTGTATGAGCTGTTTGTGTATTTTGGATTTTAAGCCCTTGTCAGTTGCATCATTTGCAAATACTTTTCTCATATTCCATAGGTTGTCTTTTCATTTTGTTGATGGTTTCCCTTGCTGGGCAAAGTCTTTTAAGTTTGATTTGGTCCTGTTTGTTTAGTTTTGCTTTTATTTCTGTTGCCTTAGGACAACAACCAAAGAAAACATTGCTACAATGTGTGTCAGATAATGTTTTGCCTATATTCTCTTCTAGGAGTTTTATGGTGTCCTGTCTTATATTTAAGTCTTTAAGCCATTTTGAATTTATTTTTGGGTATAGTGTGAGGTAGTGTTCTAACTCCATTGATTTACATGCAGCTGCCCAGGTTTCCCAGCACCACTTGTTAAAGATATGGTCTTTTCTCCATTGTATATTCTTGCCTCCTCTGTCATAGATTAATTGACTGTAGATGTGTGGGTTTATTGGGGGACTCTCTATTCTGTTGCATTGGCCTATATGTCTGTTTTTGTGCCACTACCATGCTGTTTTGTTTACTGTAGCTTTGTAGTATTGTCTGAAGTCTGAGAGGGTTATTCTTCCAGCTTTGTTCTTTTTCTTCAAGATATCTTTGGCAATTCTGGGCCTTTTAAGGTTCAATATAAAATTTAGGATTATTTGTTCTAGTTCTGTGAAAAATGTCATGGGTAATTTGATTGGGGTCCATTAAACCTGTAGATTGCTTTGGATAGTATGACCATTTTAACAATATTAATTCTTGCAATCCAAGAGCATGGGATATATTTAAATTATTTTGAATCATCTTCAGTTTTCTTTATCAATGTTTTATTGTTATCAGTATATAAGTCTTTCAGCTCCTTGGTCAGGTTTATTCCTAAGTATTTTTTATGTGATTTTTAAATCTTTATTTACTTATGTATTTATTTTTGGCCATGCTGCATGGCTTGTGGGATCTTAGTTCCCTGACCAGGGATTGAATCCAGGCCCTGGGAGTGAAATCACTGTGTCCTAAGCACTGGACCATCAGGGAATTTCCTTAATTCTTTTTTTGGCTGTGTTGGGTCTTCGTTGCTGTGTGTGGGCTTTCTCTAGCTGTGGTGAGCTGGGGCTACTCTTCATTGCAGTACACTGGCTTCTCATTATGGTGGCTTCTCTTGTTGTGGTACGTGGGCCCTAGAGTGTGTGGGCTTCAGTACTTTACAAGTGGTGCGCAGGCTCAGTAGTTGTGGTTCATGGGCTCTAGAGCACAGGTTCAGTATTTGTGGCACTTGGGCTTAGTCGCTTCATGGCATGTGGGATCTTCCCAGAGCAGGGATCAAACACGTGTCCCCTGCATTGGCAGGTGGATTCTTAACCACTGTGCCACCAGGGAAGTCTCCCTTTATGTGATTTTAAAAGGGTTTTTTTTTTTCACATTCTGTTTCTGATGTTTCATTGTTAGTATAAAGAAATGCAATGGATTTCTGTATGTTAATTTTGTACCTTGCTACCTTACTTAATAATTTTGTCAGTTCTGGTAGTTTTTATGTGGAATCTTTAAGATTTTCTATATATAGTATCATGTCATCTGCATATAATGACAGTTTTACCTCTTCCCTTCCAATTTGGATACACTTTCTTTCTTTTTCTTGTCTGATTGCTGTGGCTAAGACTTCCAAAACAATGTTGAGTAGAAGTGGTGAGAGTGAGTATTCTTGTCTTGTTCCAGATTTTAGTGGGAAGGCTTTCAGCTTTTCCCTGTTGAGTATTTGTTGGCTGTGGGTTTGTCATAAATAGCTTTTATTATGTTGAGTTATTTTCCCTCTAAATCCACTTTGGCAAGAGTTTTTAATCATTAATGGATGTTGAATTTTATTAAATGCTTTTCCTGCATCTGTTAAGACATCATGTGCTTTTTGTCTTTTCTTTTGTTGATGTGGTATATCATGTTGATTGATTTGCATATTCAACCTTGTGACCCTAGAATGAACCCAACTTGATCATGGTGTATGATCTTTTTCATGTGTTGTTGGATTCAGTTTGCTAATATTTTGTTGAGGACTTTTGCACCTATATTCATCAAACTTATTGGCCTGTAATTTTCTTTTTTGGTAGTGTCTTGTCTGGTTTTAGTACCAGGGTGATGATGGCTTCATAGAATGACTTTGGGAGTGTTTCCTCCTCTTCAATCTTTGGGAAGAGTTTGAGAAGAATTGGTTTAAGTTCTTCTTTTTATGTTTGGTAGAATTCTCCAGTGAAACTGTATGGTCCTGGACTTTTGTTTGCAGGGAGTTTTTTAAATTACATATTCTATTTCACTTGTAGTGATCAGTCTGTTCAAATTATCTGTTTCCTCTTGATTCAGTTTTGGTGGGCTGTATGTTTCTAGAAACTTGTCCATTTCTTCTAGGTTGTAAAATTTTTTGGCATATAATTGTTCATAGTATTCACTTTTTTGTGTATTTCTGTGGTATCAGTTGTTATTTCTCCTTTCATTTCTTATTTTGTTTAATTGGGTCATCTCTTTTCTTCTTGTTGAGCCTGGCCAGAGGTTGTCTATTTCATTAACCCTTTCAAGGAACCAGCTCTTGGATTTATTGTTTTTTTCTATTGATTTTTATCTCTATTTTATTTATGTCCTCTCTGATCTTTATTATTTCCTTCCTTCTGCTGAATTTAGGTTTTTGTTTCTTCCCTTTATAATTCATTTAGGTGGTAGGTTGGGATGTTTATTTGAGATTTTTCTTGTTTTTTGAAGAAGGCCTGTATCACTATGATCTTCCCTCT
Source organism: Orcinus orca (assembly GCF_937001465.1). NCBI lineage: Eukaryota > Metazoa > Chordata > Mammalia > Artiodactyla > Delphinidae > Orcinus > Orcinus orca. The sequence goes on along the minus strand of NC_064559.1, from coordinate 3,000,367 downwards.
AAGGACTTCTTTTGGTACATCCAATAGATTTTGTATGGTTGTGTTTTCATTGTCACTTGTCTCAAGGTATTTTTAAATTTCCTCTTTGATTTTATCATTGAACCATTGGTTTTTTAATAGCATGTTGTTTAGTCTCCATGTAATTGTTTTTTGTTTCTTTTCTTTTTTTTCATTTCTCTTTCTGTGGTTGATTTCTAGTTTCTTGTTGTTGTCGTCAGAAATGGTGCTTGAAATAATTTCTATCCTCTTAAAGTTGTTGAGGCTTATTTTATGTCCTAGTATGTGGTCTATCCTAGAGAATGTGCACTTGAAAAGAATGTGTATTCTGTATTTTTGGATATAACGTCCTGAAAATATCAAAAGTCTAACTGCTCTATTTTATCATTTAGGATTTCTGTTGCCTTACTGATTTTTTTCCAGAAAGATTTGTCCATTGTTATCAGTGAGGTGTTAAAGTCTCCTATTATTATTGTATTTCCATCAATTTCTCTTTTTCTGTCTGTTAGGATTTGTTTTATGTATTTAGGTGCTCCTATATTGGATTTACATATGTTAACAGGTGAAATAACCTCTTCTTGTATTGATCCTTTTATCATTATATATTGTCCTTTTTATGGGTAGTTTTTTAAAATTTATTTTATTGAAGTATAGTTGACTTACACTATTGTGTTAATTTCTGCTGTACAGCAAAGTGATTCGGTTATACACATATATATTCTTTTTCATATGCATTTCCCTTATGGTTTATCATGGGATATTGAATTAAAGTGTTGTTCTTTATCTTTCTTTATGGCCTTTGTTTTAAAGTATACTTTCTCTGATATGAGTATTGCTACCTCCTCTTTCTTGTCATTTACTCTCACATGAAATATCTTTTTCCTTCCCCTCCATTTTAATCTTTGTGTGTCCTTCATCCTAAATTGGGTCTCTTGTAGGCAGTGTATTGTAGGTTCTTTATTATCCAATACACCACTCTATGTCTTTTGATTGGCACATTTAGTACATTGACAATTTAAGGCAATTATTGATATGTATTTATAGCCATTTTAAATGTTTTCTATTTGATTTTGTATTTTTTCATTTTTCCTTTCTTTTTCCTTTTGTTTTCCTTTTGTGATTTGATGGTTTTCTTTGTTTTATTCTTGTGTTCTCTTCTTTTTGGTGTTTGTAAATCTATTGTATGTTTTTCATTTGTGGTTACCCTGCTTTTCAAGTATTTTATCCCCTTACTATACCTACTTGCTTTAGACTGGTAGTCATATAAGTGCAAACACATTCTAAAAAATACCCCTACATTTTCTTATTCCCCTCCCCCACATTTTATGATTTTGATGTCCTCTTTTACATCTTCATGCTTATTCTTCTGCTGTTCATTCTAGGTATCATTGCTTTCACAAGATTTTTTTTTTTTTTTTTTTTTTTTGCTTTTGTTGTATTTTTTAATCTGTGTACTGGAGTAAGTGATTTACTTCCCAATTGTGATGTTCTCTTTCCTATAGTTTCTTGCTTCTTTTCTATTTGGAGAAGAACTTTCAATATTTCTTTGAGTTTTTGCTTTTCTGTGAAATTCTTTATCTCTCCTTCGATTCTAAATGATAATCTTGCTGCATAGAGAATTCTAGTTTGCAGTTTTTTCCCTTGCAGGACTTTGAATATACCTTGCTACTCCCCTCTGGCCTGCAACCTTTCTGTAGAGAAGTAAGCTGATAGCCGTATGGGGGGGTTCCCTTGTAATTAACTTTTTGTTTTTCTCTTGCTACCTATAGAATCCTCTCTTTACCTTTAACTTTTTTCATTATGTTTATAATATGTCTTGGTGTATGTCAGTTTGGGTTCATCTTCTTTGGGATCCTCTGTACTTACTGTACCTGGATGTCTGATTCCTTCTCTAAGTTTGGGAAATTTTCAGCCATAATTTATTCAAATGCATTTTCAATCCCCTTTTCTTTTTCTTCTCCTTCTGGGATCCCTATTATGTGTAGATATGGATGCTGTATAGGTCCCATAGGTCTCATATATTGCTTTCATTTTTTTGCTTTTGTTTTTCTGTCTGCTATTCGGATTGGGTGATTTCCATTATTCTATCTTGCAGATCACTTATTCATTATTCTGCAATATTCAGTTTGCTATTATTGCCTTTAGCTCACCTTTTGTCTTGGCAAATGAGTTTGCTCTATCGTTGTCACAGTCACGTCAGGTCAGGAGTCTTCCCCAGTTGTTGTAGTAGAAGCCCCCAGATCCATTTCTGAGCTGTGGTGTGAGGTGGGTGGGAATGGAGAACTTCTTCTGGGAGAGGAGCCATTGAGTATTCCTCATAGGAGCTGTCCACTGGGAATTGTGCTCTGTGGTGTTGCTTGTCACCTATTGTACAGGTTCACACAGTACACTGTTGATGGCATGCCCTTGGCCCCAGCTCAAGTGTGGGGATGCAGGCAATTGGCCTGGGTGTCCCAGGCTCTGTGCTCACAAAGCCAACAGCACAGGTCTCTTGGTGCAGATCTGCTGAAGTCTGGCACTGGGACTGCAGTAGCCATGCACCTGGGTCCACCAAGGGAGGTTTGGAATCAGCACAGACCCTGACCTGCCTCCAGGTGTGTTCACCAGCAAAACCCACAGCCACTAAAACTGGACCCACCCCAGCAGTGGGAGCACCAGTAATCTACTCAGATGTCCAGCTGGTGCTGCTCATGGAGTAAATCCATGGATCAACAGCCCTGGAACACTGCTTAGATTTCAGCCCTGGTTATGAAGTCACATGTCCCCTGGGGATCAGCTCAGATTTCAGCCCAGCCTCTTTGTGTGGGCAACGTGCTCATGCTTGCGTACTCCCAGAGTTCATAGAGGTGGAGCTGGACCTGCTGTGAGCACACCAAGAATGAAGCTGCTATGGCTGCATCCTGCCCCTCCCTTTGTTTACAATGGGCCTTCTATGGTGGACATGGGCTCCATCCTCTACACACACCCAGTTGCACCTCAGACCACACTCCAGCCCCTTCAGGCTGTCTCCTTGCAGCCAACCCCAGTCTTCTCGCCAGGTCTGTCTACTGAAGCCCGAGTTTCAGCTCTCAGCCCTTATAAGCACCAACAGTTGTGTGTCTTGGTCTGGGAAGTGCAGGGAGGTGGCCAGGACTGCCTGTGCTGGTTTCTTTCTGTTCTGCCTGACAGAATCCAGCTGCTGCATTCTCCTCTGAGTCTCTGAAGCTCCCTTTGTGTCCTGGCTGATCTCCCATCAGTAAAAAGCTTTCCCAGGCTGAGAGTCCCATTCCTCTTTCACAGCTCCATCCCATGGGCACCAATCCCATCCAGATTCCTCTTTTTTTGTTTTTTTTCTTTTGTCCTACCTGGTTATCTAGTGATCTTTCTTGCAACTTTGGTTATATGAGATATTCTGCCAGTGTTCTGTAAGTATTCTGTAAGAATTGTTCCACCTGTAGATGCGTTTTTGATGTATTTGTGGGAGGAGGTGAGCTCCATGTCCTTCTAGTCCACCATTTTCATCTTCTCTTATTTACTTTGGATTTAATTTTCTCCTTTGTTTTCTTGTTTCTTAGAATGGAAGTTTAGATAATTGATTTTAGATCTTTTTTTCTAATGTATGCATTTAATATTATAAATTAATATTTTAGCATGGTTTTTACTGCATTCTACAAATTTTATTAAGTTTTATTTTCATTTTCATTTAGTCCAAAATATTTTTAGCTTCTCTTGAGACTTATTCTTTGACCATGTGTTACTTAGAAGTGTGTTGTTTAATCTTCAAATATTTTTGTGTTTTCTAGCTCTCTTTCTGTCATTGATTTCCAATTTGATTCTGTTGTAGTCTGAAAGCATACTTTGTATGATTTCTACTTTAAAAAATTTGCTGAGGTGTGTTTTCTGCCCCAGGATGCAGTCTATCTTGGTGAATGTTCCACGTGGGCATGAGAAGTATGTGTATTTTATTATTGTTGGATGAAATATTCTATAAATGTCAGTCAGATCCAGTCGATTGATGGTGTTGTTTGATTCAACTATATCCTTATTGATTCTTTTTGCCTGCTGGACCTGTTAAGTACTGATAGAGGGGTGCTGAGGTCTCCAACTATAATAGTGGAATTTTCTATTTCTCCTTGCAATTCTGCCAATTTTTCTTTCATGTATCTTGATGCTGTCTTGCTAGGTTTATGCATGTTAAGAATTGTTGTAATTTCTTGGAGACGTGACCTCTTTAATATTACATAATATCCTCTTAATCACTGATACTTTTCCTTGCTCTTGATTCTACTGGTCTACAATTAATACAGCCATTCTCTTTTCTTTTTGTGTGTGTTAGTGTAGTATACCTTTCACCATCCCTTTCTTTTCTCTTATTTTTTTTATTGGAGTAAAATTGCTTTACAAAGTTGTGTTAGTTTCTGCTGTACAATGAAATGAATCAGTTATATGTATATTTATATCCCCTTCCTCCGGGAGCTCCCTCCCACCCCCGCAATCCCCATCCAACCCATCTAGGTCATCACACAGCACCAAGCTGAGCTCCCTGTGTTCCACAGCAGGTTCCCACTAGCTATCTATTTTACACATGGTAGTGTATTTATATCAAACCTAATCTCCCAGTTCGTCCCACCCTCCCCATCCCCCCCACCCTGGGGTCGACATGTCCATTCTCTATGTCTACATGTCTATTCCTGTCCTACAAATAGGTTAATCTGTACCATTTTTCCAGAGTCCACATATATGCGATAATATACGATATTTGTTTTTCTCATTCTGGCTTACTTCATTCTGTATGACAGACTCTGTGTCCATCCACATCTCAACAAATGACCCAATTTTGTTCCTTTTTATGGCAGAGTAATATTCCATTGTGTATATGTACCACATCTTCTTTATCCATGTCTCTGTTGATGGACATTAGGGTGTTTCCATACCCTGGTTATTATAAATAGTGCTAAAATGAACACTGGAGTGCATGTGTCCTTTTGAATGATGGTTTTCTCAGGGTATATACCCAGTAGTGGGATTGCTGGGTCATATGGTAGTTCTATTTTTCATTTTTTAAGGAATGTCCATACTGTAGTCCATAGTGGCTGTATCAATTTACATTCCCACCAACAGTGCAAGAGGGTTCCCTTTTCTCCACACTCTCTCCAGCATTTATTGTTTGTAGATTTTTTGATGGTGGCCATTCTGACCAGTGTGAGGTGATACCTCATTGTCCTTTTGATTTGCATTTCTCTAATAATTAGTGTTGCTGAGCACCTTTCATGTGCCTCTTGGCCACCTGTAAGTCTTCTTTGGTGAAATGTCTATTTAGGTGTTCCAATCATTTTTTAATTGGGTTGTTTGTTTTTTTGATATTGAGCTCCATGAGCTGTTTGTATATTTTGGAGATTAACCCTTCGTCAGTTGCTTCATTTGCAAATAATTTCTCCCATTCTGAGGGTTGTGTTTTTGTCTTGTTTATGGTTTCCTTTGCTGTGCAAAACCTTTGAAGTTTCATTAGGTACCATTTATTTTTGTTTTTATTCTCATTACTCTAGGAGATGGGTCAAAAAGGCTCTTCCTGTGGTTTATGTCAAAGAGTGTTTTCCTATGTTTTCCTTTAAGAGTTTTATAGTGTCTGGTCTTACATTTAGGTCTTCAATCCATTTTGAGTTTATTTTTGTGTATGGTGTTAGGGAGTGTTCTAACTTCATTCTTTTACATGTAGATGTCCAGTTTTCCAAGGACCACTTATGGAAGAGATTATCTTTTCTCCATTGTATGTTCTTACCTCCCTTGTCATAAATTGGTGACCATATGTGTATGGGTTTATCTCTGGTTTTCTATCCTTTACCATTGATCTATATTTCTGTTTGTCTGCCAATACCATACTGTCTTGAGTATTCTAGCTTTACAGTATAGTTTGAAGTCCGGTAACCTTATTCCTCCAGCTCTGTTTTTCTTTCTCAAAATTGCTTTGGCTCTTGGGAGTCTTGTGTGCTTCCACACAAATTATAAAATTTTTTGTTCTAGTTCTGTGAAAAATGCCTTAGGTAGTTTGATAGGGATTGCACTGAACCTGTAGATTGCTTTGTGTAGTACAGTCATCTTCACAGTGTGTATTCTTCCAATCCAATAACATGGTGTATTTCTTCATCTGTTTGTATCATCTTTGATTTCTTTGATCAGTGTCTTATAGCTTTCTGCATACAGGAATTTCGTCTCCTTTGGTAGGTTTATTCCTAGGTATTTTATTCTTTTTTTGTTGCAATGGTAAATGGGAGTGTTTCCTTAATTTCTCTTTCATAATTTTCATCATTAGTATATAGGAATGCAAGAGATTTCTGTGCATTAATTTTGTATCCTGTTACTTTGCCAAATTCATTGATTAACTCTAGTAGTTGTCTGGTAGCATCTTTAGGATTCTTTATGTATAATATCATGTTATCTGTAAATAGTGACAGTTTTACTTCTTCTTTTCTGATTTGGATTTCTTTTATTTCTTTTTCTTCTCTGATTGCCGGTGCTAAATCTTCCAAAACTATGTTGAATAATAGTGCTGAGAATGGGCAACCTTGTCTTTTTCCTGATCTTAGAGGAAATGGTTTCAGTTTTTCACCACTGAGAATGATGTTGGCTGTGGATTTGTCATATATGGCCTTTATAAGGATGAGGTAGGATCCCTCTATGCCCACTTTCTGGAGAATTTTTATCATAAATTGGTGTTGAATTTTATCAAAAGCTTTTTCTGCATCTACTGATATGATCATATGTTTTTCATCCTTCAATTCCTTAATATGGTTTATCACATTGATTGATTTGCATATATTGAAGAATCCTTGCATTCCTGGGATAAACCCCACTTGATCATGGTGTATGATCCTTTTAATGTGCTGTTGGATTCTGCCTACTAGTATTTTGTTGAGGGTTTTTGCATCTATGTTCATCAGTGATATTGGCCTGTAATTTCCTTTTTTGGCGTCTTTATCTGGTTTTGGTATCAGGCTAATGGTGGCCTCATAGAATGCGTTTGGGAGTGTTCCTCCCTCTGCTATATTTTGGAAGAGTTTGAGAAGGATAGGTGTTAGCTCTTCTCTAAATGTTTGATAGAATTCACTGGTGATGCCATCTGGTCCTGGACTTTTGTTTGTTGGAAGATTTTTAATCACAGTTTCGATTTCAGTGCTTGTATTTGTTCATATTTTCTATTTTTTCCTGGTTCAGTCTTAGAGGGTTGTACTTTTCTAACAATTTGTCAATTTCTTCCAGATTGTCAATTTTATTGGCATAGAGTTGCTTGTAGTAGTCTCTTATGTTGCTTTCTGCAGTGTCAGTTGTTACTTCTTTTTCATTTCTAATTCTGTTGATTTGAGTCTTCTCCCTTTTTTTCTTGATGAGTCTGGTTAATGGTTTATCGATTTTGTTTATCCTCTCAAAGAACCACCTTTTAGTTTTATTGATCTTTGCTATTATTTCCTTTATTTCTTTTTTATTTATTTCTGATCTGATCTTTCTGATTTCTTTCCTTCTGCTAACTTTGGGTTTTTTTGTTCTTCTTTCTCTAATTGCTTTAGGTGTAAGTTTAGGCTGTTTATTTGAGATGTTTCTTGTTTCCTGAGGTAGGATTTTATTTCTATAAGCTGCCCTCTTGGAAATGTTTTTGCAGCATCCTGTAGGCTTTGGGTCATCATGTTTTCATTGTCATTTGTTTCTAGGTATTTTTTGATTTGCTTTTTTATTTCTTCAATGATATCTTGGTTACTTAGTAGTGTATTGTTTAGCTTCCACGTGTTTGTATTTTTTACAGTTTTTTTCCTGTAATTGATATATAGTCTCACAGCATTGTGGTCGGAAAAGATACTTGATACAATTTCAATTTTCTTAAATTTACCAAGTCTTGATTTGTGACCCAAGATGTGATCTATCCTGGGGAATGTTCCACGTGCACTTGAGAAGAAAGTGTATTTTGCCACTTTCAGATGGAATGTCCTATAATTATCAATTAAATCTATCTGGTCTATGGTGTCATTTAAAGTTTGTGTTTCCTTATTTGTTTTCTGTTTGGATGATCCATCCATTGGTGTGAGTAGGGTGTTGAAGTCCCCTACTATTATTGTATTGCTGTCAATTTCCCCTTTTATGGCTATTAGCATTTGTCTGATGTATTGAGGGTGCATAAATATTTATCACTGTTATATCTTCTTCTTGGAGGGATCCCTTGATCATTACATAGTCTCCTTCCTTATCTCTTGTAAAAGTCTTTATTTTACAGTCTATTTTGTCTGATATGAGTATTGTTACTCCAGATTTCCTTTGATTTCCATTTGCATGGAATATCTTTTTCCATTCCTTTACTTTCAGTCTTATGTGTCCCTAGGTCTGAAGTGGGTCTCTTGTAGAGAACATATATATGGGTCTTTTTTTTGTATCCATTCAGCCAGTCTGTGTCTTTTGGTTGGAGCATTTAATCCATTTAAATTCAAGGTTATTATCGATATGTATGTCCCTATTACCATTTTCTTAATTGTTTTGGGTTTGGTTTTGTGGGTCTTTGTCATCTTTTGTGTTTCCCACCTAGAGAAGTTCCTTTAGCATAAAGGTAAAACTGGTTTGGTGATACTGAATTGTCTTAGCTTTTGCTTGTCTGTAAAGCTTTTGATTTCTCTGTTGAATCTGAATGAGATCCTTGCTGGGTAGAGTGGTCTTGGTTGTAGGTTTTTCTCTTTTATCACTTTAAGTATATCCTGCCACTCCCTTCTGTCCTGCAGAGTTTCTGCTGAAAAATCAGCTGATAACCTTATGGGGATTCCTTTGTATGTTATTTTTTGCTTTTCCCTTGCTGCTCTTAATATTTTTTCTTTGAATTAAATTTTTGTTAGTTTAATTAATATGTGTCTTGGTGTGTTTCTCCTAGGGTTTATCCTGTATGTGACTCTCAGTGCTTCTTGGACTTGCATGACTATTTCCTTTCCCATGTTAGGGAAGTTTTCCACTATAATCTCTTTGAATATTTTCTCAGAAACTCTTTTTCTCTTCTTCTTCTGGGACCCCTGTAATTCGACTGTTCGTACATTTAGTGTTGTCCCAGAGGTCTCTGAGATTGTCTTCAATTCTTTTCATTCTTTTTTCTTTATTCTGCTCCTCGGCAGTTATTTCCACCATTCTGTCTTTCAGCTCATTTATTCGTTCTTCTGCTTCAGTTATTCTGTTATTGATTCCTTTTAGTGTATTTTTCATTTCAGTTATTGTGTTGTTCACCTCTGTTTTTTCTTCAGTTCTTCTAGATCTTTGTCAAACATTTCTTGTATTTTCTCAATCCATGCCTCCATTCTATTTCTGAGATTATGGATCATCTTTACTATCATTACCCTTAATACTTTTTCAGGTAAGATGCCTATTTTCTCTATTTATTTGGTCTTGTAGGTTTTTACTTTGCTCCTTCATCTGTGACATATTTTTTTGTTGTCTCTTTTTTTCTTTTTTTTTTTTTTTTTGGTGTGTGGGATTGTGTTCCTGTCTTACTGGTTGTTTGGCCTGAGGATTCCAGCACTGGAGTTGGGTAGAGCTGGGTCTTTCTGCTGAGGTGACAACCTCTGGGAGACCTCACTCCAATGAATATTCCCTGGGGTCTGAGGTTCTCTGTTTGTCCAGTGGTTCAGAGTCAGAGGTCTCATTGCAGGAGCTCTGGCCCAACTCCCAGCTCATGAACCAAGACCCTGTAAGCAGCATGGGGCAGCAAAAAGAAGAAAAGCAAAAAAAGAGGGACTTCCCTGTTGGCACAGTGGTTAAGAATCAGCCTGCCAAAGCCAGGGACATGGGTTCGAGCCATGGTCCAGGAAGATCCCACATCCCGCAGAGCAACTAAGCCCATGCACCACAATGTCTGACCCTGCTCTCTAGAGCCTGCGAAGCCACAACTGCTGAGCCTGTGTGCTACAACTACTGAAGCCCGCATGCCTAGAGCCTGTGTTCTGCAACAAGAGAAGCCACTGCAATGAGAAGCTCACACAGTGCAACAAAGAGTAGCACCCACTCGTTGCAACTAGAGAAAGTCCACGCACAGCAATGAAGACCCAATGGAGCCAAAAAAAGAAAAAAGAAAAGCAGAACAATAAGAAAGGGTAAAAAATAAAATTAAGCTAGAAAACTAAAAGATATGTTAGAAAGAATAAAAAAATAAAAATATAGATGAAACAACAACCAGAAGGTAAAACAGAACCACAATAGTAAAAAAGAGAAGAAAAGGAAAACAGAAAAAGCTGGAAACGGTCTTGGTTGTGGAGGGCGGCACTTAGGCTGGGGCGGGGTTTAGGTGGTGGGCAGGGTCTATGTTTAGGCCCCAGAGGGCCAGTAAAGGCCCTCAGGAGGCTGGGAGGGGGCTTAGGCTCAATGCAGCAGGAGGGGCCCAGGCATGCCTCTGGCCTTGGAGGGTGGAGGACCAGGTCCAGGACCCCAACAGACTCACTGGGCCCAAGTGGGCAGGGGAAATGTTAAGCATGTTCCCCCCTGATCTTCCAATCCCAGAGAGCCCCTCCCCATGGTCTCTCTTTTTCTTCTGCCTCCTCCCTCCTATGACCCTCGGACCCATTCAGCCAGTGGGGACCCTGGAAGGCAGGGGAAAAGACCCAGAAACCCAACAGGCTCCCCAGGGCCTAGTGCATGGGGGAAACACCTACAGTGCCACCTCTGATCCCCCAGCCCTGGATATTCCTTCCATCTGCCTCTCCTCCTCTTCTCCCTTCCTCCCTTCCTCCTACTTCCCTAGGACCCCTGCATCCAGAGGGAGCCTCAGAGGGCAGAGGACCAGGCCCAGGAGTCCAGCAGGCTTCCCAGGGCCTGAATGGGTGGGGGAAACGCCTGCTGAGCCTCCCCTCATCCTCCGGTCCTGGAGGGCCCCTCCTTCCCGCCTCTCCTCTTCTCTCCCCATCTCCCTCCTATGCCCCTAGGACTAAAGCAGCCCGGAAGGGGCCTCAGAGGGCAGAGGACCCGGCCCAGGTGTCCTGCAGGCTTCCTGGGCCCCAGCTGGGCAGGGGAGATGCTAAGTGCACTCCTCCCGATCCTCCAAGCCCCCGAGGGTCCCTCCAGGCATGGGAAACCCTCCCTCTTCCCAGATACACCCTAGGGGTGCTGGTCCTGTCCAGCCTTCACTACTTTTCCCCCCTCACTCTCCCCTCATCCTACCCGGTTGCTCAGGAGTTCCTCCTGTCTCCTTGGGCGTCAAAGTCCCCCACCAGCATCCAGCAGGCACCCTCGTTGTGGGGAGACATGAACTCCGTGTCTTCCCCCACCACCATCTTAACATGCAGTATTCCTTTACTTTTAATCTATTTGTGTTTTTATATTTAAAATGGATTTCCTATAGAAAACATTGTGCTGGGTCTTGTTGGTGGTGGTGGTTTTTTTAACCCATTCTGATAGTCTTTTAATTGTATTTAGACCATTCTAATTTAAAGCAATTGTTTATATTGCTGGATTAGTATCCACCACTTCTGTAACTGGGTCCTATTCATTGCCCTTGTCTTTTTCCCTTTTATTTGTCTTCCACATCTTTTTCTGCCTTTTGGTTTTAATTGAACATTTTATAGGATTCCATTTCCTCTTCTCTCTTAGCATATCAATTATAATTCTTTAAAAATATGTTTAAGTGGCAGACCTAGATTTTTCCACTATCTCAGTCCACTTTCAAATAATACTATACTGCTTTATGGGTAGTGCAGGTAACATAACAGAGTATTACCAATTTCTCCCTCCCCTACTTTATAACATTACTGTCGTATATTTCACTTATCTGTAAGCTATAATCATCATTGTTACTATTTTTTTTAACAAACTGCTATTTGTTAGATCAGTTAAAAATAAGAAAAGTAAAAGATGTTATTTTAAGTTCATTAGCTCTTTCTCTAATATTCCTTTATTCATATAAATCTGATTTTCTGACCTATATCATTTTCCTTCTCTCTGAAGAACTTCTTTTTAGCATTTCTTGCTAGCCAGATTTATTGGTGGGCAATTCCTTCATTGTTGTTTACCTGAGAAAGTCTTTGTTTCTCTTTCACATTTGAAGAATAATTTTACTGGGTACAGAATTCTACGTTGATTGGTTTGTTTGTTTTTGTTCTTTCAACACTTTAAATATTTCACTCCATTCTCTTTTTCCTTGCATGGTTTCTAAAAGAAGTCTAACATAATTATTTTATTTAGTTAATTTTTATATTATTAATATTGATTATGAAATGTACATCTTTATCTCTAGTAATGCCTTTTGCTTAAAGTGTACATTTTTGGGGTTAATATAGGTATTCCACCTTTTTTGCGGGAGAGGGTTACTGGGATATACTTTTCTACCCCTTTATTTTTAACATTTTGTGTGTTTATATTTAAAGTGTGTCTCTAATAAATAACATGTAGTTATATTTTCTTTTTAACTCATCCATAGTCTTAGTATTTAGCACATTTATGTTTTTGTTATTATTGATGTATATAGACTTATTTATATCTTTATATTATATTTTTCCTATTTAGCACCTCTCTTTGTTTTTATCCCTTTCTGGTGTCTTTTATTAATTATAAATAAATTAATACCATTAATATCTTAGTGAGATATTTTTCTTGTTCCATTTCCCGCTGTATTTATTTGACATATATTTATTCTTTTACTATTCTTTTAATGGTTACCCCAGAGATTACAATATGTACCCTTGACTTATTATAGTTCAATAATAACTATTATTTTTATTACTTCCCAATAATGTTAGAAGTTAGGAATATTTTAGTTCCCTTATTTTGTTACTCTTACCATGAATTTTATTTATATTTTAACTCTCACATAATATTGTGTTTTTATTAAAGTCAATATTTATTTATTTTTACACACATATTTGCCCTTTCTAGTGCACTTTATTTCTTCATTCATTTCTATCTTTCCTGCCAACAAATTTCTTAGTTTTTTTTTTCTTTCTGGAAATGACTTTTATGATTTTTTTTTGGTATGGATATTTTCACTTGTTAAAGAATTCTAAGTTGGCAGTTATTTTTTTAAACACCTTAAAAATATCATTCTGTTATCTCTTGACCTCCATCATTTTTGTTGAGAATTCAGTTGTCATTTTAAAATCATGTGTCATTTTTCTCTTTTATTCATTTTAAAGTTTTTCGTTATATTGGTGCTGAAAGGCTTTACTATTATTTGCTTACATCTTACTTGACTTATTTAGCTTGTGGTTTGCAGTGCTTCTTCTATATCATTTTGCTTCTCTCTAAAGAACTTATTTCAACATTTCTTGCAAGTCAGGTCTATTGGTGAGAAATTTCTCCAATTATCATTTATCTGAGAATGTATTTCTCCTTCACTTTTATAGGATAATTTTGGTGGATCAGAATTCTAGGTTGGTGGTTGATCTGTGGGTTGATGGCTTTGATTAGTTTTGAAAATTTCTCATATAGTTTTCCTCCAAATATTGTTTTTACTCTTTTCTTTCTTTCATCTGTACATTACAACTCTTCATTTTACCCCACAATATCTTCCACTTTTTTTCTGTATTTCCTATTCTCAATGGTTCTGTTTTTTAATCTCAGTGCTGCTGTTTGATTATTTTCTGTTAACATTTCTTCCAGTTCACTAATCCTGTCTTCAGCTGTGTCAAAACTGCTGCCAAAGACCTGTTTGATTCTTAATTTCAGTTACTATATTTTTATGTTATAGAATTTAAATATTAAATGAATTACAACACTTTGGTGAAGGTCTTTATCTTTTAATCTATTTTCTCCATCTTTCCTCTATGTTCTTGAACATGCCAATCATAGTTACTTTGAAATTCTTAATTTTCAACTTATTATCTTGATTACCTTTGAGTCTGTTTCTTGTCTTCTTCCCTCTTGGCTTACAATCATATGTTCCTGTTTCTTGGCATGATTAGTAATTTTTAATTGAAAGGTAGATATTGAATAGAAAAAAATAATGATAGAGGCTTCAGTTTATATTTCTCCATAGAGATTTTACCTTTTCCTCTGCTGGGCATATAGAGAAAGGGCTTATAACTTTATTTCAGTCAGAGACTGTTGAGTCAAGGCTATATTTTGTTTTTGGAAAGGCTTTGTCTAGTTCTGGTTAATTTAAATCCTAGGTTGTAAATTTTCACTGTCTTTTTATGTTAACCTAAACAAGTAGACTGCCAAATATTCCTCCAGAAAAGATGGGTTTATTCAGGACCTGCTGAGAATTGAAATTTGGGGTCTGCAACCATGGTGAGTCCCAGGCAACTTTCCCCATGGCAAGGGAAGGAGAGGAAAAGGAAATAGGGAGGGCTACATTAGAGAGTCCATGGCTTTTCATTGGTTGAGTCCTTGCCAGAAAAGAAAAGGAGTCTTCCTTTTTCCTGTTGGACTGTTATCATTACAGGGTGTGAGAACTCCCTATTCTGGTCTCCCACTCTATTTAATTGAGGTTTCTGTTGATTAATTTTTTACATTTTCCCCTTTTGATCAAGACCATTCTCTGAAAGCATCTCTGATCAAGTATCAGGTTTTCTATTTTCAGCAGCTTTTTGTCCCTCAACATCAGGAAGGACCTTTCCTGGGCGTCATGTGTCTTATCAACAGGAAAGTTCACAGATTGAAAACCTATTAAGGTCACAGTGAAGTAACAAGTTAAGGGTAGGAGGGAGAACTGTCAGGCACTTTTTATCTAAAGTCCATATGTTATCAAGTTCATAGACATTGGAGATCATGTGAAACATTACATCATCATAGGTTTGGCAATAAACTTCCAATAGACCTGGTCCAGATATCTTAGGAAAGCTGTCTCATCAGATGTCATCTGCTTCAATTCTGGGAAATCTTTACTTTCAAGTCACCAGATGAAGTGTATGTCCAGTCAGGGTTCAGTGTTTTCTTTAGGTGTGTAACATGAATCCAAAAGTCTACTCCTTAGAGTTTGATGGCACAAGGGTTGGTTAGCAGTACTTGATAGGGGCTTTTCCAGCAAGGTTGAAGAGAGTTCTTGTGGTGGTGTCTTTTCCAATAGATAAAATTTCCAGGTTGCAAAATGTGATGCTTAAGGTCTTCATCTCTAGAGAGTACACTGTGAAAAGATGGCTCTACCAAAACATGATTATTTTAATAGAAGCAATTAGGCCTTTGCAATATTAGAGTATCTCTCCTTCTATCAGTTGTGGATCAAAAGAAGCAGGTGCCAATTGTATTGGATGTCCTGTGACCATTTCAAAGGGTGAGGGTTTATAGCTCCAAGAGGGATAAGTCTGAGATTTAGAAGGACCAACAGCAATGCTTTTGACCAAGGTATTTGGAGGGCCTCTACAAATTTTGTCAATTGAGTGTTAATAATGCTGTTAGTGCATTAGAAGATTGACCACAGTGAAAGTGTTGTAAAACCAGACACACAGCACAGACTTGTTAAAACACCTGGCCAAGAAAACAGGTTCCTTGGTCACTATGAAGTTTGAATAATCGTTCCCAAAAGTACTTTAGCCACAAAAAAGGTAGTAGACTGTCTGCAAGGGAAGGCTTCAGTCCAGTCTGAAAATGGGTAAAAATGCTGCCTCGACATCAAAAGTAGTTATAATAGCATACTCAGCACAATATTTGCCACTGTCACCTTTAAAATAAGAACCATCAGTGAACAATGAGAAGTAAATATTATCCAATGGGATTTTCTGTAGATCATCATGAGGAGTCAGGAAGTGGTCCATCAGTGTTAAGCAGTCATGAGGGACTTTGTCAGTGATGGAGGGAAGAAGAGTAGCTGGGTTAAGTTTATTGCAATATAAAGAGTTATGTGCATGGCAGTTAACAAAAGGACTTCATAGGAGGTGAGGCAGCTGGCTGAGAAATACTGAGTGTGATGACAATTCAGGAGAGCTTCTACTGCATGAAGTACAAAAATAGTTAAAGGGGATTCCACAATAATTTTCTCTTTGGCCTTAGCCAAAAGGGAAGTGGCCATAATGGCTCTAAGACCAGAGTGTTATCCCCATGCCGCAGGGTCCAGTTGCTGACTATAATTCTCCATAGGTCCATGGTAGTCCCTGTGTTTTGGGGTGAGTACACCAAGGGCATTCCCTTTTCATATATATAAGGGGGGATATGATAATTAGGGAGCCCAAGGGGAGATGAGTCCATCAAATTCTCCTTTAAGGCTTTAAAGGCTACATTGCCCCATAAAATTGGACTGGGGTTGTTAATGTTGAGTAAAACCTATAGTGGTTTGCGTGTAAGAGAAATTTGGAATTCAATTTCAGCAATAACCAAGTAGCCCAAGAAAACCTCACAGCTGGTGCTTTGTTTTGGGTTTTGGGAAACATAGGACACCATGAAGTCTATCTGGAACTAGGTGTAACCCTTGTTCTAATATCAGATGCTCTAAATACCGAACCTGGATTTGGGAAAACAGTAATTTTTCTTTGACGACCTTGTGTCCCTTTAAGGCTAAAAGTTTTTAGATGCTGTCTTCTCATGAGGAGGTTTCAGAAGTAGAGCAAAGAAGCAAATTGTCCACATATTCCAACAAAGTAGAACCTCTAGGGAACTTTATGACATCCAGACCAGCCTTTAGGATTTGAGAGAAATAAGAAGGACTCTTACTATTACCCTGAGACATTGCTGTCCAGGTGAATTATTCTTCCCAAGTGAAGGCAAAAAGGTTAAGGCAAAAAGCTTCATTAAATGGAATACTAAAGAATGCACTGCATAAATCAATTACAGTAAAGAGTTTACTTCCAATGGGAATGGATGTTAGTAGTGTATGGGAGTTAGAAACAACAGGCGTTGAAGGATAACAATACTGTTTATTGCTCAGAGGTCCGGGACAAACCTCCACCCTCAGCCTTTAGGTTTTCTCACCAATAATATGGAAGTGTTATAGGGGTTAGTACAAGGAATAATGACACCTTGAGCGTTGTAATCTTCTATTATGGGCTTTATGCTTTGGACGGCTTCTTATAGGGTATTGATTAATTCTGAGAAGACGTTTTGAGAGGTCTATTTGCATCTTGATAGGAGTTGTGCTGTGAATTTTGCCAACATCAGTTGGAGGTTTTGCCCATAAGGAAAGTGGTAGCTGATTCAATAAGGATAAATTATTAGTGTTTCCAGAATCACCTCTAGTACCATCAGAGATGGAACAAATAAAAGATGTCAAGGGTCATTTAATTCACTTGGTGGGTTCCTTTGATTACTACTGTTAATTTTTAGAATCATTTCTGTCTTTGGGAAGAAAGACATACTGGTATGATACTACTCTAAGAAGAAGTCTCAACCTAATAAATAGATGGGGATGGAGGAACTAAGGAGAAAAGTGTCAGTACCTCTCAAAGAGCCTAAACAAAAGAGAATAAGTTTAGAGAGAGGAACCTTTTGAGGTTTATTAGAGATGTCTACTATTTGAACTGTTTTAGTACTCCGAGGTAGGGGCTGCTTTATGGTATTGGGGTTGAGCACGAAGAGTGTGGCTCTGGTGTCAGTTAGGATTGGAAGCAAGTCATCCCCAGCCTGGAGAAATGTTTCTGAAAGCCAGTTGAAAGGGAAGAGTGGGAAGAGCCCCTGCAGTTCCTTGGAGCCCCATCATTGAGAATTGGGAGAAAGTTGGAAAGGCTGGTTGGAGGGCTGTAGGCACCTAAAGCACTTCAATTTGTAATGATCTCTTTTCCAATGTCCTGGCTCTTTGCAATAACAGCAGGAATCAGGAAGGTTTTGGTTTTGTTTAGGAACTTTCATTTGGTGGAGTTTAAGATTAAGAGCTGATTGCCAGATTAACGAAATCAGGAGTGGACATAGTTTCCATTCCATCCTGGTCTTTCTTACTAGAAGGAAAAGGTCCCAGTTCAGCAAATTAATAAACATAGAGTTAAAAGCTACCCAGGTGGAATCAATATCTGAAGACTAGAATTTTCTTTAAAGACAACCTGAAGTCGATTGTAATAATCAAGAACAGGTTATTCAGATTTTTGTGTGCAAGACTGAATTTTGTTTCAATCAACAGTCTTCAGAAAAGTCCTAGGAACTGTTAGGTTGATAAGTCTGAACGACTATATTAAATTCCTTAGCAAATCTGAGGAATTCAGTTACTTTGGGAAACTTTTTGACTATGGCTTGCAGTTCAGCTTTAGTCCAGGGAGTATAAGAAATTAAGGGTTTAACCTCTGGATCCTCAGATGGCTTAACTTTAAAGGGACAGGTTCTGACAAGTTCAGAGGAAAAGAGAGTGAAAAGATTTTCAGAGAAAGGGAGAAGTTTGGAGAGACACTTGGGGGAACTGAGGCTGTAGTGGAGGCATAGGCAGCACAGAAGGCAAGGAGGCAAAGTCTGACCACAAGGAGTTGAGAGAGACAAGACAAGGCTCTGCTGGAGGCAGAGTCTGAGACAGAGAAGCCAAGAAAGAAGAGCCTGAGGTGCCGGGAGCCACCTTTTTATCTCTCTTTGGTAATTTGTTTGCCTCAGTTAATCTTAAAATCTTATTCTTTAGTGAGGCAATTTTAGATTCCTAACAGCACTGGGAAGCTACAAAATACCAATCGGAATAAGCATTCCACACAGTTCTGAAAAATTCTGAGCTATTGTAGTCCAATTCTGTTTCAAGGGAATTAAGTTTGGGGATTCCAAAATTCCCCATAAAGGCCATTGATCTTCTAAATTGCTTTTGGTCAGGTCAGTCTATTTAATTAGAAATGCACAGGAGGAAAGACTGTGTTTTGTTGCTGTGCTGTCCAGCTTGCGGGATCTTAGTTCCTTGACCAAGGATTGAACCTGGGCCACGGCAGTGTAAGCACCACATATTAACCACTGGACCACCAAGGAATTCCCAGGTTATGATTTTTAAAAATAAAATCAGCTGGAGTTCCTGTGAGGGGAGCACCCTCAAAATACTTAGATAACTGGGATCCCATTTCCTACAGGTCTTTTATCCTCTAGAATAAAGAACAATTTTCAAACAACTTAAAGAGCTTACAGAACAAACGGCTCAATTCGAACAGCTTGCAAGCTAATCCCAGCCAATACTAAAAAGATAACTTTGTCTGGGAGGAGCCAGGTCTCCAGAAGACAGCTCTTCTAAAGGAATGGGCTATGGGCTGAAAAACCAGCAGAGTTTCATTTATTTTTTCTTAATCATCTTTACTGGAGTATAATTGCTTTAAAATAGTGTATTAGTTTCTGCTGTATAAAAAAGTGAATCAGCTATACATATACATATATAACCCTATGTCCTCCCTCTTGCATATCCCTCCCACTCTCCCTATCCCACCCTTCTAGGTGGTCACAAAACACGGAGCTGACTTCCCTGTGCTATGCTGTTGCTTCCCACTAGCTATCGGTTTTACATTTGGTAGTGTATATATGTCCGTGCCACTCTCTCACTTCATCCCAGTTTACCCTTCCCCCTCCCCGTGTCCTCAAGTCCATTCTCTATGTCTGCGTCTTTATTCCTGTCCTGCCCCTAGGTTTTTCAGAATCCTTTTTTTTTTGGATTTCATATATATGTATTGGCATATGGTATTTGTTTTTCTCTCTCTGACTTACTTCACTCTGTATGACAGTCTCTAGGTCCACCCACCTCACAAAAAATAACTCAATTTCATTTCTTTTTATGGCTGAGTAATATTCCATTGTATATATGTGCCACATCTTCTTTATCCATTCATCTGTCAATGGACACTTAGGTTGCTTCTATGTCCTAGCGATTGTAAACAGAGCTGCAATGAACATTGTAGTACATGACTCTTTTTGAATTATGTTTTTCTCAGGGTATATGCCCAGTAGTGGGATTGCTGGGTTGTATGGTAGTTTTATTTTTAGTTTTTTAAGGAACCTCCATACTGTTCTCCATAGTAGCTGTATCAATTTACATTCCTACCAACAGTGCAAGAGGGTTCCCTTTTTTCCACAGCCTCTCCAGCATTTACTGTTTGTAGATTTTTTGATGATGGCCAGTCTGACTGGTGTGAGGTGATACCTCATTGTAGTTTTGATTTGCATTTCTCTAATGATTAGTGATGAGCATTCTTTCACGTTTTTCTTGGCAATCTGTATATCTGCTTTGGAGAAATGTCTATTTACATCTTCTGCCCATTTTTGGATTGGGTTGTTTGTTTTCTTGATATTGAACTACATGAGCTGCTGGTAAATTTTGCAGATTAATCTTTTTTCAGTTGCTTCATTTGCAAATATTTCCCCCCATTCTGAGTGTTGTCTTTTCATCTTATTTACATTTTCCTTTGCTGTGCAAAAGCTTTTAAGTTTCATTAGGTCCCATTTGTTTATTTTTGTTTTTATATCCATTTCTGTAGGAGGTGTGTCAAAAAGAATCTTGCTGTGATTTATGTCATAGAATGTTCTGCCTATGTTTTCCTCTAAGAGTTTTATCATGTCTAGCCTTACATTTAGGTCTTTAATCAATTTTGAGCTTATTTTGTGTATGGGGTTAGGGAGTGTTCTAATTTCATTCTTTTACATGTAGCTGTCCAGTTTTCCAAGCACCACTTATTGAAGAGGCTGTCTTTTCTCCATTGTATATTCTTGCCTCCTTTATCAAAGTTAAGGTGACCATAGGTGCGTGGGTTTATCTCTGTGCTTTCTATCCTGTTCCATTGATCTATATTTCTGTTTTTGTGCCAGTACCATACTATCTTGATTATTGTAGCTTTGTAGTATAGTCTGAAGTCCAGGAGCCTGGTTCCTCCAGCTCTGTTTTTCTTTCTCAAGATTGCTTTGGCTATTTGGGGTCTTTTGTGTTTCCATACAAATTGTGAAATTTTTTGTTCTAGTTCTGTGAAAGATGCCAGTGGTAGTTTGATAGGGATTGCATTGAATCTGTAGATTGCTTTGGGTAGTATAGTCATTTGCACAGCGTTGATTCTTCCAATCCAAGAATATGGTATATCTCTCCATCTCTTGTATCATCTTTAATTTCTTTCATCCATGCCTTATAGTTTTCTGCATACAGGTCTTTTGTCTCCTTAGGTAGGTTTATTCCTAGGTATTTTATTTGGTTTTTTTTTTTGCAATGGTAAATGAGAGTGTTTCCTTAATTTCTCTTTCAGATTTTTCATCATTAGGGTATAGGAATGTAAGAGATTTCTGTGCATTAATCTTGTATCCTGCTGCTTTACCAACTCATTGATTAGTTCTAGTAGTTTTCTGGTAGCATATTTAGGATTCTCTATGTCTAGTATCAGGTCATCTGCAAACAGTGACACCTTAATTCTTCTTTTCTGATTTGGATTCCTTTTATTTCATTTTATTATCTGATTGCTGTGGCTAAAACTTCCAAAACTATGTTGAATAAGAGTGGTGAGAGTGGGCAACCTTGTCTTGTTCCTGATCTTAGTGGAAATGGTTTCAGTTTTTCACCACTGAGAACAATGTTGGCTGTGGGTTTGTCATATATGATGACATTTATTATGTTGAGGTAAGTTCCCTCTATGCCTCCATTAAGAGGGAAGTTTCTAGCAATACAATCCTGTATCAAGAAACAAGAAAACTCTCAAATAAACAACCTAATCTTACACCTAAAGCAATTAGAGAAAGAAGAACAAAAAACCCCCAAAGTTAGTGGAAGGAAAGAAATCACAAAGATCAGATCAGAAACAAATGAAAAAGGAATGAAGGAAACTATAGCAAAGATCAGTAAAACTAAAAGCTCGTTCTTTGAGAAGATAAACATAATTGATAAACCACTAACCAGACTCATCAACAAAAAAAGGGAGAAGACTCAAATCAATAGAATTAGAAATGAAAAAGGAGAAGTAACTCCTGACACTGCAGAATACAAAGGATCATGAGAGATTACTACAAGCAACTATATGCCAATAAAATGGACAACCTGGAAGAAATGGACACATTCTTAGAAAAGAACAACCTTCCGAGAGTGAACCAGGAAGAAATAGAAAATATAAACAGACCAATCACAAGCACTGAAATTGAAACTGTGATTAAAAATCTTCCAACAAACAAAAGCCCAGGACCAGATGGTCTCACAGACGAATTCTATCAAATATTTAGAGAAGAGCTAACACATATCCTTCTCAAACTCTTCCAAACTAGAGCAGAGGGAGGAACACTCCCAAACTCATTCTATGAGACCACCATCACCCTGATACCAAAATCAGAAAAAGATGTCATAAAAATAGAAAATTACAGGGCAATATCACTGATGAATATAGATGCAAAAATCCTCAACAAAATACTAGCAAGCAGAATCCAACAGCACATTAAAAGGATCATACACCATGATGAAGTGAGGTTTACCCCAGAAATGCAAGGATTCTTCAATATATGCAAATCAATCAATGTGATACACCATATTAACAAATTGAAGGATGAAACCATATGATCATCTCAATAGATGCAGAAAAAGCTTTTGACAAATTTCAACATCCATTTATGATAAAAACCCTACAGTTTCATTTAAAGCAGCCTCTTCCCAATAGAATTGGGCTGAAGGCATTCTTAGCCAGCTTCAGTTGAAACAGTCTGATCTCAAGATCAGATCAAAGTGCCAAACAAGTACTTCATACAGAACAAGGCCTTAATCACAAGGATGAAACCTTTATATAGATCCCAAGTAAAAACTAGAGAGCTTCAAATGCAGAGAGTGTGAACCTGGATCCAGGAAAAAGATGTACCTTCAAACGCCAGGGTCAGGCAGAAAAGCAGTGAGTGACAATGGCCTCCACTGTGGATGCCCCACCTATTTGCTCACCAGCCACAGAGCTGCAGGGGTCTTCTCTGGTCCCCATACATGCCACCAAAATGTTGATCAGAAACAAATAGACTGCTAGATATTTCTCCAGCCAAGATGGGTTTATTCAGGATCAGCAAAGAATTGCAATTTGCAATGGCAAACCATGTGCAAGTCCCCACGTGGCAAGGTAATGAGAATGCTTTTATGGAGACAGTAAAGAAGTTGGAAGGGCTACAGTAAGCAAAGAGTACATGGCTTTTCATTGGCTTAGTCCTTGCCAGGGAAGAAGAAGAATCTTTTCCCGTTGAGCTCTGCCTTCGTCCCAGGACATGAGAGCTCCCCTTTCTGGTCTTCAAGCTCTATTAATTTTTCACATTTCTGATAGCCTGATAGGATCACTGGGAGCCCTTCCCCTAGCAAATCCTGAACTCTAATTTTTATGTCAATATCACAGTGAGACTGCAATAAAGCACGGCTCTGAATTTCAGGAGATTTCGGCTCAGGTTTATATCTTCCAAAGACATTCAGCTATAGAAATAGGCAAATTCCTAGAGGGCAAAATGTTTCCCCACCAGATTCAGTTTCACTCTTTACTCACTGGAATGTTGCCTCCTCACTTCCAATGTTGTCTCTCTAGCCTTGTGAGATTTACATAGTCTCTTCTGGTTTCTGTCCTCCAGCTATGGCCCCCTGCCTGGGAAAAGCCCAAATTATCAGCCTCTTGCCTTGGAACTGGAAATGATAATTGCTCTCAGTAACAAAGTAGCTACCATTGTGGTTTCAAGTTGCATTCCCCTGATGACTAATGATGTTGAGCATTTTTCATGTGCTTATCAGTCATAGATATATCTTCTTGGCAAAAATCTTTTGTCCACTTTTAAACTGGGTTTTTGCCTTTTTATTGTTGAATTTTAAGAGTTGTTTATAAATTCTGGATACAAGCTCTTTATCAGATATATGATATCAAAATAATTTCTTCCCTTCTATAGGTTGTCTTTTCACTTTCTTGATGGTGTCCTTTGAAGCACAAAGGTTTTTAACTTTAATGAAGTCTATTATATCATTTTTTTCCTTTTGTTTTTTGTGCTTTTGCTGTCATACCTGAAATTGTTCCCTAAGCCAAGGACATGTAGATATACTCGTAAGTTATTCTTAGCATTTTAGAGTTCTGACATTTAGGTCTATGATCCATTTTGAGTTATTTTGGGTAAGTGGTGTGAGTAGAGATCCACTTTCTTTCTTTTGTGTGTGGGTGCTAGTTGTCCCAGCACATTTGTGGAGAAGCTATACTTTCCCCATTGAATGACCTTGGCACCCTTAACAAAGATCAATTGGCCATAGATATCCATAGATATATGGATTTTATTTTGGACTCTTAATTATATTTCTTTGATCTATGTGTCTATCTTTATGCCAGTGCCAAACTGTCTTGATTTCCATAGGTTTGTAGTAAGTTTGGAAGCAGGGAAGTGTGATTCTCCAATTTTATTCTCCTTTTTCAAGATTGTTTTGGATATTCTGGATATCTTGAATTTTTATATGATTTTTAGGATCAGCTTATACATTTCTCAAAAAAAGGCAGATATTTCAATAGGGTTTGCATTGAATGCACTGTCAGT
This sequence comes from Orcinus orca, assembly GCF_937001465.1. Classification (NCBI taxonomy): domain Eukaryota; kingdom Metazoa; phylum Chordata; class Mammalia; order Artiodactyla; family Delphinidae; genus Orcinus; species Orcinus orca. The sequence goes on along the minus strand of NC_064559.1, from coordinate 2,976,091 downwards.
ATAGTTTAAAATTACATTTATCTTATGAATCAGAAGAACATATTTTTCATATTTTAAAGCCCATTTGCGTTTCTTTTTCTGAAATAAGAACTCATGTCTTTGACTCTTTTCTTGTTTGGGTATCTGTTCCAGTTCTATTCTTATAACACTCAAATTATGTTTGAGAACAAGACTAGAGGGATGGACATGTTTCATAGTTACACTAGAATATGGACTCATATATACTCTTCATGCTCCACTTGTATTGTGGTATAGGATATTTCTGATTAAAATAACCAGACTCACATTTAAATTCAACAAGGGAAAAACTTGTTCTTTTTTCCTCTTTCCTCAGAAGACAAAGTATATTTATTATTATGTCCATGGATTGAAAATTCCAAAATGACTTTCATCAAAATAGCCAGACAACTCATACTTGGAAGAAAGTTGTTTCACAAGACACATCAATTTATTATTAATTTTTTTAAATCAGTTTCTTTTTCTTCACATGTTGTTTTTCTTTGTTCTCCATGGGGAGAATTTATAGAATTCTTGCCCTCTTTCTGTTTTGAAGGAATTTCCCCTTAGTTATGTTATTTCTCTCTTATCCTTCCTTACCTGGTATGGGCTAACAATTATTTATGTTTCTCTTGTATTTTTCAGTTTTCTAACTACAATTTATAGGTCTTAAATTTAGCCTAGTCATGCTCCTTGGAAGAAAAAGGCTTAGGTATATAGCTATGTCTTGGTTAGTGAGAAAAATAGCTCCCAGATGTGTCAAGGTCAGATAACCAGTGTCACCATGAGGTGCACAATGACAGAGGGATAGGGAACGTCAACCTCCATACTGATCAAGGGTCAGTGATGGATAGTTTTGCTGTTCTCTCCACTATGCTAAGAATTAACTTATAAGTACAGGTGTTTGACAGCTTTTGTTTCAAATATGAAGACCTCTTATTCTATTCCCCTGGAGTACTGAAAGTGTGCATTTTCATTCACTCCAAACAGACTGTCAGTGCCAATGGGTATTAATCAATTCTAGATCACTAAAGGGCTGTGTGAATACCTAAATGGCTCTGCCTGTTCTTGATAACACATTAGAGAAATGAATAAGGCAGTGAAATTATAACATAATTAATTTCAAATCATGAGCAAAGTAAGATGACCATGCATTTTAAGCAAGTTTTCTCTAAGGGCTCAGTGCTGTCTCTTTTCAAACTTCTTTCTGGGAGCAGCTAATGTTCTCTATCTGTCCAGTCTCTCTCACTTCTTTATTTTAAATTGTCCTGTATGCTATTTCATCATTCTTCTTGGTGACAGACATAGATTTTTGAAATATTGACTTGGGTACATAGCATGGAAAGAAAAAGAATATGTTATAGAGTTTGAATGTGGTTAAGTGTGGCATTTCCACTGAAGAATGATATGAACAGAATTTTGCTTGTATTTATTTAACATATTTCTCCTAAGGAGGTCAAAGAACTTTATAAATGTGGCTGTGAATCACCTTTGCATTACTTGCAAGTGGTGCCAAATTCACAGGATTTTTCATGGCACTAGTATTAGCAGAAAACACTGATATTTGCCAGTTTCGGTTAACCATGTTCTCTAGGTTTTTTCACTCTAGTTGTTTCAGAGGACAAGATTTTCTTCGGGTATGGCTAAAGCTATTTTATCAAGAAATTGTTGAAAGAAAGGGACTAACTTCTATGTAGGTCTTCATGTGCCAGAGGCCATGCTAAAAGACCAAAGGTGTTATCACATTTGATCCTATGGCAGGCTTATGAGGTAGTTTTATTATCTCCACCTATTTCAGATGAGGAAACTGAGGGTTCTCACATTGCAGAAGAGAGCTCTGAATCCTAGTCTACCTCCAAAGCCTGAACTTCCTCTTCCATATTCACTATCCCACCCCCAAGGAGATTGCATGAGAGTCCTGTGCTCAGGATGCAAAAGAAGTAGACTTGGGTTTCCTTGGCCTACAATTACATTTCCGTTAAATTCCAAAGTGTGTGTTTTTTCATATAAAGTTTTAGAAAATATTTTCAATTTCTTGATTTTTTTCTAGGATAGGGGCTATACCTCACACTCCCAGCCAAGTTCACTGAAAATGGGACTTTTGTCAGAAGAGGCTAAGCATGACAGAAGCTTATTGCAAGTCAGCTTTATCAAGGATCATTTATGAATGGCATTTTTGGGCCACTTCACTCTTTACAAATGAATTCAAAATCAGAATGTTCACTTATGGAAGCAACAAGTATGTACTGTATGGTACAGAGAAATATAACCATTATTTTGTAATAACTTTAAATGTAGTATAACCTATAAAAATATTGAATGACTACGTTATACACCTGAAACTAATATAATATTGTAAATCAACTATACTTCAATTAAAAGAAAAAAAAGAAGGTTCACTTGTGGAGAAGCCATGCTTTCTGCTACTATGTACATGTGGCCAGAAAATGGGAAGAAAAGGAATATGGAAGTAGCTTAGATCAAAATAGAATAAATAAATAAACTAAGTGTGCCTGGAAATACATGGCCATATCATGTCAGGTCCACTGTTGGTGCTAAGGCTGATCTCTCAGAGGTGTCAGAGCTATAAGAAAGCTCAAAGATCATAAAGTCTAATCGACCCATTTTTTCAGATGAAAACATTGAGCCACATGTGGCAGCGGCGGGGGAAGCCGGATTCCACAACTGCAGCAGCAGGTTCATGGCAAGAATCATAGCTTGCAGGCTGCCCCGTGTGGCCTCATCTTCCTGCAGCTTGTAGACCCTCAGGATTATTGGAGCTGCTGCAGAGGCAGTGGTCACCTAGAGCAGCAAGAGTACCACCACCAAGCTCCTTCCCCTGGAACTACACTTATCATTGCAACATCAAGATGCTATATGTCTGGTCTTGGTGCTCTGGCCGGGTGTCAGGCCTGAGCCTCTAGGGTAGGACAGCCAAGTTCAGGACATTGGTCCACCATAGACCACCTGGCTCCTCATAATATCAATCTGTGAGAGATCTCCCAGAGATTTCCATTTCAATGCTAAGACCCAGCTCCACTCAACGACCAGTGCTGGACACCCCATGCCAAACAACTAGCAAGACAGGAACACAACCCCACCCGTAAGCAGAGAGGCTACCTATAATCATAAGGTCACAGACACCTCAAAATACACCACCGTACATGGTCCTGCCCACCAGAAGACAAGATGCAGCCTCATCCACCAGAAGACAAGTACCAGTCCCCTCCACCAGGAAGCCTACACAACCCACTGAAGCAACCTTACCCACTGGGGGCACACACCAAAAACAGCAGGAACTATGAACATACAGCCTGTGAAAAGGAGACCCCAAACACAGTAAGTTAAGCAAAATGAGAAGACAGAGAAATACACAGCAGATGAAGGAGCAAAGTAAAAACCCACCAGAACAAACAAATGAAGAGGAAATAGGGAGTGTACCTGAAAAAGAATTCAGAGTAACGATAGAAAAGATGATCCAAAATTGTGGAAATAGATGGAGAAAATACAAGAAACGTTTAACAAGGGCCTAGAAGAATGAAAGAGCAAACAAAAAATGATGAACAACACAATCATGGAATTAAAAATTCTCTAGAAGGAATCAATAGTGGAATAACTGAGGCAGAAGAACGGATAAGTGACCTGGAAGATAAAATAGTGAAAATAACTACCACAGAGCAGAATAAAGAAAAGAAGAATGAAAACAAATGAGGACAGTCTCAGAGACCATTGGGACAACCTTAAATGAACCAACATGTGAATTATAGGGTCCCAGAAGAAGAGAAAAAGAAAGGGACTGAGAAAATATTTCAAGAGATTATAGTAGAAAACCTCCCTAATATGGGAAAGGAAAGAGTCATTCAAGTCCAGGAAGAACAGAGAGTCCCATACAGGATAAATCCAAGGAGAAACATGCCAAGACACATATTAATCAAACTATCAAAAATTAAATACAAAGAAAGAATATTAAAAGCAGCATGGGAAAAATAACATACGAGGGAATCCCCATAAGGTTAACAGCTGATCTTTCAGCAGAAACTCTGTAAGCCAGAAGGGTGTGGCAGAACATATTTAAATTGATGAAACGGAAAAATGTATAACCAAGATTACTCTACCCAGCAAGGATCTCACTCAGATTCGACAGAGAAATTAAAACCTTTACAGAAAAACAAAAGCAAAAAGAATTCAGCACCACCAAAATAGCTTTACGACAAATGCTAAAGGAACTTCTCTTGGCAGGAATCACAACAGAAGGAAAAGACCTACAATAACAAACCCCCAAAATTAAGAAAATGGTAATAGGAACATACATATCAACAATTACCTTAAATGTAAATGGATTAATGCTCCAACCAAAAGATATGGACTGGCTGAGTGGATACAAAAACAAGACCTGTACATATGCTGCCTACAAGAGACCCACTTCAGACCTACGGACAAATACAGACTGAAAGTGAGGGGTTGGAAAAAGATATTCCATGCAAACGGAAATCAAAAGAAAGCTGGAGCAGCAATTCTCATATCAAACAAAATAGACTTTAAAATAAAGACTATTACAATAGACAAAGAAGGACACTACATAATGATCAAGGGATCAATCCAAGAAGAAGATATGACAATCGTAAATATTTATGCACCCAACATAGGAGCATCTCAATATATAAGGCAAACGCTAACAGCCATAATATGGGAAATTGACAGTAACACAATCATAGTAGGGGACTTTAACACCCCACTTTCACCAATGGACATATCATGCAAAATGAAAATAAATAAATAAACACCAGTTTTAAATGACACACATATTAAACACATTAAACAAGTTGGATTTAATTGATATTTGTACAACATTCCATCCAAAAAAACAGAATACACTTTCTTCTCAAGTGCTTATGGAACATTCTCCAGGATAGATCACATCTTGGGTCACAAATCAAGACTTGCTAAATTTAAGAAAATTGAAAACATATCAAGTATCTTTTTCATCCACAATGCTATAATATCAATTACTGGAAAAAAACTGTAACAAATACAAGCACATGGAGGCTAAACAATACACTACTAAATAACCAAGAGATCACTGAAGAAATCAAAGAAGAAATCAAAAAATACTTAGAAACAAATGACAATGAAAACATGACTACCCAAAACTATGCGATGTAGCAAAAGCAGTTTTAACAGGGAAGTTTATAGAAATACAACCCTACCTCAAGAAACAAGAAACATCTCAAATAAACAACCTAACCTTACACCTAAAGCAATTAGAGAAAGAAGAAAATAAAACACCCCAAAGTTAGCAGAAGGAAGGAAATCATAAGGATCAGATCAGAGATAAATAAAAAGGAATGAAGGAAACGGTAGAAAAGATCAACAAAACTAAAAGTTGGTTCTGTGAGAAGATAAACAAAATTGATAAAACATTAGCCAGACTCATCAAGAAAAAAGGGAAAAGACTCAAATCAATAGAATTAGAAATGAAAATGGAGAAGGAACAACTGACACTGCAGAAATACAAAGGATCATGAGAAATTACTACAAGCAACTATATGCCAATAAAATGGACAACCTGGAAGAAATGAACACATTCTTAGAAAAGCACAACCTTCTGAGACTGAACCAGGAAGAAATGGAAAATATAAACAGACCAATCACAAGCACTGACATTGAAACTGTGATTTAAAATCTTCAAACGGGGCTTCCCTGGTGGCACAATGGTTGGGAGTCCGCCTGCCGATGCATGGTGCACGGGTTCAAGCCCCGGTCCGGGAAGGTCCCACATGCTGCGGAGCGGCTGGGCGCATGAGCCATGGCCACTGAGCCTGCGCGTCCGGAGCCTGTGCTCCACAACGGGAGAGGCCAAAACAGTGAGAGGCCCACGTACCACAAAAAAAAAAAAAAAAAAATCTTCCAACAAAAAAAAGCCCAGGTCAGATGGCTTCACAGGTGAATACTATCAAACATTTAGGGAAGCACTAACACCTAACCTTCTCAAGCTCTTACAAAACATAGCAGAGGGAGGAACACTGCCAAATTCATTCTACGAGGCCACCATCACCCTGACACCAAAACCAGACAAAGGTGTCACAGAAAAAGTAAACTACAGACCAATATCACTGATGAACATAGATGTAAAAACCCTCAACAAAATACTAGCAAACAGAAATCAACAGCACATCAAAAGCATCATACACCATGATCAAGTGGGGTTTATCCCAGGAATCCAAAGATTCTTCAATATTCGCAAGTCACTCAATATGATAAACCATATTAACAAATTGAAGGAGAAAAGCCATATGGTCATCTCAATACATGCAGAGAAAGCTTTTGACAAAATTCAACACCAATTTATGATAAAAACCCTGCAGAAAGTAGGCATAGAGGGAACTTTCGTCAACATAATAAAGGCCATATATGACAAACCCACAGCCAACATCATTCTCCATGGTGAAAACCTGAAACCATTTCCTGTTAGATCAGGAACACGACAAGGTTGTCCACTCTCACCATTATTATTCAACATAGTTTTGGAAGTTTTAGTCACAGCAATCAGAGAAGAAAAAGGATTCAAATCAAAAAAGAAGAAGTAAAGCTGTCACTGTTTGCAAATGACATGATACTATACCTAGATAACCCTAAAGATGCTACCAGAAAACTACTAGAGCTAATCAATGAATTTGATACAGTAGTAGTATACAAAATTAATTAATTAAATCACTTGCCCACTGTGACCTAGATTTTAAGCAGTGAAGTCAGCTAAAACTCAGATGTTCTGATGCCCTCTCTAGTCCTACTCCAACATTCCAAAAGGGCAGGAACAAGGTCGCAACACTTTCTGTATTCCTTCCCAAACATTATACAGCATCTCACTCATAATATGTGTTCAACGAATTTGCAAACTAATTGAAGAGTGTATATAATATTTAAAAATTGTGTCACTTTGGGGCTTCCCTGGTGGCGCAGTGGTTGAGAGTCCGCCTGCCGATGCAGGGGACACAGGTTCGTGCCCCGGTCCGGGAAGATCCCACATGCCGCGGAGCGGTTGGACTCGTGAGCCATGGCAGCTGAGCCTGTGCGTGAGAGGCCCACGTACCAAAAAAAAAAAAAATTGTGTCACTTTGGAAGTAATCTATATCAGAATTTAAACATTTTAACAGGAAGGAGTGTTATGATGTGACTTCTTTTGTGTTATGATATCTAGTCATCTTGTGTGAAAGTTATAGGATTTATGCTATGTTAAGCTATGCTAAGTAGTTCAAATGGGGTCACAGTGGCCAATGTGAACTTTCATATTAGTTGTTTTGAAATGTCTGCTGTAAGATTGCAAGTGTCTTTGAGTAAAAAACTAAGAGTGTTAATTTTGATAAGGGATTTATTAGGCAAATTAGGATTTATGTCACTGGAACTAGAGGAGTAACTGATAGAGACAAGATCCCCTGGGGTATAACTGTTGCTCCTACTGACAGACAGACTTCTTAAAATGAGACCACTGAGCTGCATGACTGGAAGGATCTTTGCTGGAGGAGCCAACTCTGAGCTGCTGAGAGCTATTCCAGGAAACTGCTGGGGGCTCCCTCAGAACAACAGATGTCTTCCCACACATACTTGTCGCTTTTCATGAGCCCTGCTGCTGGACCTGAGATGCCTCCTTCCCATGCTTTTCCTTGGAGCGTCTTGTTACCCCCTTGCTATTTCCCCACTTTGACTAACTCATGTTGTGTGCTAATTGTGTGCAATGTACCTAGTGATTTGTGAATTGAATTGGCTACATTTCATAAGTCTATAATTCTGTGATTCTTTTCTCTTTTTTAAAACTTTATTGGAGTATAATTGCTTTACAATGTTGTGTTAGTTTCTGCTTTATAACAAAGTGAATCAGCTACACATATACATATATACCCATATCTCCTCCTTCTTGCATCTCCCTCCCGCCCTCCCCATCCCACTTCTCTAGGTGGTCACAAAGCACCGAGCTGATCTCCCTGTGCTATGCGGCTGCTTCCCACTAGCTATCTATTTTACATTTGGTAGTGTATATATGTCCATGCCACTCTCTCACTTCGTCCCAAGTTACCCTTCCCCTTCCTCATGTCCTCAAGTCCATTCTCTACGTCCTCAGCATTATTCCTGTCCTGTCCCTATGTTTTTCAGAAACTTTTTTTGTTTGTTTTAGATTCCATATATATGCGTTAGCATATAGTATTTGTTTTTCTCTTTCTGACTTACTTCACTCTGTATGACAGTCTCTAGGTCCATCCACCTCACTACAAATAACTCAATTTCATTTCTTTTTATGACTGAGTAATATTCCATTGTATATATGTGCCACATATTCTTTATCCATTCATCTGTTGATGGACACTTAGGTTGCTTCCATGTCCTAGCTATTGTAAATAGAGCTGCAATGAACATTGTGGAAATGACTCTTTTTGAATTATGGTTTTCTCAAGGTATATGCCCAGTAGTGGGATTGCTGGGTTGTATGGTAGTTCTATTTTTAGTTTTTTAAGGAACCTCCATACTGTTCTCCATAGTGGCCGTATCAATTTACATTCCCACCAGCAGTGCAAGAGGGTTCCCTTTTATCCACAGCCTCTCCAGCATTTATTGTTTGCAGATTTTTTGATGATGGCCATTCTGACAGGTGTGCAGTGATACCTCATTGTAGTTTTGATTTGCATTTGATTAGTGATGTTGAGCATTCTTTCATGTTTTTTCTTGGCCATCTGTATACCCTCTTTGGAGAAATGTCTATTTAGATTTTCAACCCATTTTTGGATTAGGTTTTTGTTGTTTTGATATTGAACTGCATGAGCTGCTTGTAAATTTTGGTGATTAATCCTTTGTCAGCTGCTTCATTTTCAAATATTTTCTCCCATTCTGAGGGTTGCCTTTTTGTCTTGTTTATGTTTTCCTTTGTTGTGCAAAAGCTTTTAAGTTTCATTAGGTCCCATTTGTTTATTTTTGGTTTTTTTTTTCCATTTCTGTAGGAGGTGGGTCAAAAAGGATCTTGCTGTGATTTATGTCAGAGTGTTCTGCCTATGTTTTCCTCTAAGAGTTTTATAGTATCTGATCTTACATTTAGGTCTTTAATCCATTTTGAGCTTATTTTTGTGTATGGTGTTAGGGAGTGTTCTAATTTCATTATTTTACATGTAGCTGTCTGGTTTTCCCAGCACCACTTATTGAAGAGGATATCTTTTCTCCATTGTATATTCTTGTTTCCTTTATCAAAGATAAGGTGACCATAGGTGCATGAGTTTATCTCTGTGCTTTCTATCCTGTTCCATTGATCTATATTTCTGTTTTTGTGCCAGTACCATACTATCTTGATTACTGTAGCTTTGTAGTATAGTCTGAAGTCTGGGAGCCTGATTCCTCCCACTCCATTTTTCTTTCTCAAGATTGTTTTGGCTATTTGGGGTCTTTTGTGTTTGCATACAAATTGTGAGTGTTTTTGTTCTAGTTCTGTGAAAAATGCCCTTTGTAGTTTGACAGAGATTGCATTGAATCTGTAGATTGCTTTAGGTAGTACAGTCATTCGCACAGTGTTGATTCTTCTGATCCAAGAACATGGTATATCTCTCCATCTGTTTGTATCATCTTTAATTTCTTTCATCAGTGTCTTTTAGTTTTCTGCATACAGGACTTTTGTCTCCTTAGGTGGGTTTATTCCTAGGTATTTTATTCTTTTTGTTGCAATGGTAATTGGGAGTGTTTCCTTAATTTCTCTTTCAGATTTTTCATGATTAGTGTATAGGAATACAAGAGATTTCTGTGCATTAATTTTGTATCCTGCTACTTTACCGAATTCATTGATTAGCTCTAGTAGTTTTCTGGTAGCATCTTTAGGTTTACCTAGGTATATTATCATGTCATTTGCAAACAGTGACAGCTTTACTTCTTCTTTTCTGATTTGATTTCTTTTATTTCTTTTTCTTCTCTGATTGAGGTGGCTAAAACTTCCAAAACTATGTTCAATAATAGTCATGAGAGTGGACAACCTTGTCTTGTTCCTGATCTTACAGGAAATGTTTTCAATTTTTCACCCTGGAGAATGACGTTGTCCATTGGTTTGTCATATATGGTCTTTTTTTATGTTGAGGTAAGTTCTCTCTATGCCTACTTTCAGGAGGGTTTTTATCATAAATGCATGTTGAATTTTTCAAAATCTTTTTCTGCATGTATTGAGATGACCATATGGTTTTTCTCCTTCAGTTTGTTCATATGATTTATCACATTGATTGATTTGCATACATTGAAGAATCCTTGCATTCCTGGGATAAACCCTACTTGATCACGCTGTATGATCCTTTTAATGTGCTGTTTGAGTCTGTTTGCTAGTATTTTGTTGAGGATTTTTGCATCTATGTTCATCAGTGATATTGGCCTGTAGTTTTCTTTCTTTGTGACATCTTTGTCTAGTTTTGGTATCAGGGTGATAGTGGCCTCGTAGAATGAATTTGGGAATGTTCCTCCCCCTTCTATATTTTGGAAGAATTTGAGAAGGATAGTTGTTAGCTCTTCTCTAAATGTTTGACAGAATTCGTCTGTGAAGCCATCTGGTCCTGGGCTTTTGTTTGTTGGAAGATTTTTAATCACAGTTTCAATTTCAGTGCTTGTGATTGGTCTGTTTATATTTTCTATTTCTTCCTGGTTCAGTTTCAGAAGGTTGTGCTTTTCTAAGAATGTGTCCATTTCTTCCAGGTTGTCCATTTTATTGGCATATAGTTGCTTGTAGTAATCTCTCATGATCCTTTGTATTTCTGCAGTGTCAGTTGTTACTTCTCCTTTTTCATTTCTAATTCTATTGATTTGGGTCTTCTCCCTTTTTTTCTTGATGACTCTGCCTAATGGTTTATCAGTTTTGTTTATCTTCTCAAAGAACCAGTTTTCATTTTTATTCATCTTCGCTATTGTTTCCTTCATTTCTTTTTCAGTTATTTCTGATCTGATCTTTATGATTTCTTTCCTTCTGCTAACTTTGGGTTTTTTTTGTTCTTCTTTCTCTAATTGCTTTAGGTGTGAGGTTAGGTTGTTTATGAGATGTTTCTTGCTTCTTGAGGTAGGCTTTTATTTCTATAAACTTCTCTCTTAGAACTGCTCTTGCTGCATCCCATAGGTTTTGGGTAGTCGTGTTTTCATTGTCATTTGTTTCTAGGTATTTTTTGATTTCCCCTTTGATTTCTTCAGTGATCTCTTGGTTATTTAACATTTTATTGCTTAACCTCAATGTGTTTGTATTTTTTACAGATTTCTTCCTGTAATTGATATCTAGTCTCATAGTAATGTGGTTAGAAAAGATACTTGATATGATTTCAATTTTCTTAAATTTATGAAGTCTTGATTTGTGACCCAAGATATGGTCTATCTGGGAGAATGTTCCATGAACACTTGAGAAGAAAGTGTATTCTGTTGTTTTTAGATGGAATGTCCTATAAATATCAATTAAGTCCATCTTGTTTAATGTATCATTTAAGGCTTGTGTTTCCTTATTTATTTTCATTTTGGATGATATATCCATTGGTGAACGTGGGGGGTTAAAGTCCCCTACTATGATTTTGTTCCTGTCGATTTCCGCTTTTATGGCTGTTAGCATTTGCCTTATGTATTGAGGTGCTCTTATGTTGGGTGCATAAATATTTACAATTGTTATATCTTCTTCTTGGATTTATCACTTGATAATTATGTAGTGTCCTTCTTTGTCTCTTGTAATAGTCTTTATTTTAAAGTCTATTTTGTCTGATATGAGAATTGCTACGCCAGCTTTCTTTTGATTTCCATTTGCATGGAATATCTTTTTCCATCCCCTCACTTTCAGTCTGTATGTGTCCCTAGGTCTGAAGTGGGTCTCTTGTGGACAGCATATATACAGGTCTTGTTTTTGTATCCATTCAGCCAGTCTTTGTCTTTTGGTTGGAACATTTAATCCATTTACATTTAAGGTAGTTATCAATATGTATGTTCCTGTGACCATTTTCTTAATTGTTTTGGGTTCGTTATTGTAGGCCTTTTCCTTCCCTTGTGTTTCCTGCCTAGAGAAGTTCCTTTAGCATTTGTTGTAAAGCTATTTTGGTGGTGCTAAATTCTCTTAGGTTTTGCTTGTCTGTAAAGGTTTTAATTTCTCCATTGAATCTGAATGAGATCCTTGCTTGGCAGAGTAATCTTGGTTTTAGGTTTTTCCCTTTCATCACTTTAAATATGTCCTGCCACACCCTTCTGGCTTTCAGAGTTTCTGCTGAGATATCAGCTGTTAATCTTATGGTGATTCCTTTGTATGTTATTGTTGTTTTTCACTTCCTGCTTTTAATATTTTTTCTTTGTATTCAATTTTATATAGTTTGATTAATATGTGTCTTTGCATGTTTCTCCTTGGATTTAACCTATATGGGAGCCTCTGCACTTGCTGGACTTGATTATTTCCTTTCCCATATTAGTGAAGTTTTCAACTATAATCTCTTGAAATATTTTCTCAGTCCCTTTCTTTGTCTCCTCTTCTTCTGGGACCCCTATAATTCAAATGTTGGTTTGTTTAGTGTTTTCCCAGAAGTCTTTGAGACTGTCCTCAATTCTTTCATTCTTTTCTCTTTATTCTGCACTGCGGTAGTTATTTCCACTATTTTATCTTCCATGTCACTTATCCACTCTTCTCCCCCAGTCAATCTGCTATTGATTCCTTCTAGATAATTTTTAATTTCATTTATTGCGTTGTTCATCATTGTTTGTTTGCTCTTTAGTTCTTCTTGGTCCTTGTTAAACGTTTCTTTTATTTTCTCCATTCTATATCCAAGATTTTGGACCATCTTTACTATCATTATTCTGAATTCTTTTTCAGGGAGACTGCCTATTTCCTTTTCATTTGTTTGGTCTGTTGGGTTTTTACCTTGCTCCTTCATCTGCTGTGTGTTTCTCTGTCTTCTCATTTTGCTTAACTTACTGTGTTTGGGATCTCCTTTTTGCAGGCTGCAGGTTCATAGTTTCCATTGTTTTCGGTGTCTGCCCCCAGTGGCTAAGGTTTGTTCAATGGGTTTTGTAGGCTTCCTGTAGAAGGGGACTGGTGTCTGTGTTCTGGTTGATGAGGCTGGATCTTGTCTTTCTGGTGGGCAAGACTGTGTCCGTTGGTGTGTTTTGGGGTGTCTCTGACCTTATTATGATTTTAGGCAGCCTCTCTGCTAATGTGTGGTGCTGTGTTTCTGTCTTGCTAGTTGTTTCGCATAGGGTGTCCAGCACTGAAGCTTGCTGGTCGTTTAGTGGAGCTGTGTCTTAGCGTTAAGATGGAGATCTCTGGGAGAGCTTTTGCCGTTTGATATCATTTGGAGCTGGGAGGTCTCTGGTGGACCAATGTCCTGAACTCAGTTCTCCCATCTCAGAAGCACAGGCTTGATATCTGGCCAGAGCATGAAGACCCTCTTAGCCACACAGCTCAGAACGAAAAGGAGAAAAAAAGAAAGAAAGAAAAAAAAAATAAAATAAAGTTATTAAAATAAAAAGTAATAAAAATTATTTAAAATAAAAAATTAAAAAGTAATAAGAAAGAAGAGAGCAACCTAGCAAAACAGCAAATCCACTAGTGATAACCAGCACTAAAAATTATACTAAAACAAAACAAAACAAAAAAACAGACAGCCAGAATGCTAGGACAAATGGTAAAAGGAAAGCTATGCAGACAAAATCACACAAAGAAGCATACACATACATACTCACAAAAGGAGAAAAAGAAAAAAATATATATCTCTATATAAAATAAAAGAAAGAGAGCAACCAAATCAATAAACAAATCTACCAATGATAATAAACTTTAAATACTAAACTATGATGAACATAAAACCAAAAACAAATTAGATGCAGAAAGCAAACCCCAAGTCTACAGTTGCTCCCAAAGCCCACTGCCTCAATTTTGGGGTGATTTGTTGTCTATTCAGGTATTCCAGAGAAGCAGGGTACATCACGTTGATTATGGGGATTTAATCTGCTGCTCCTGAGGCTGCTGGGAGAAATTTCCCTTTGTATTCTTTTTTCGCACAGCCCCCGGGGTTCAGCTTTGGATTTGGCCCCTCCTCTGCATGTAGGTCACCTGAGGGTGTCTGTTCTTCCCTCAGACAGGACGGGGTTAAAGTAGCAGATGATTAGGGGGCTCTGGCTCACTCAGACTGGGGGGAGGGGAGGGTACGGAATACAGGGTGAGACTGTGGCGGCAGAGGCGAACATGACATTGCAACAGCATGAGGCACGCCGTGTGTTCTACTGAGGAAGTTGTCCCTTAATCACAGGACCCTGGCAGTGGCAGGCTGCACAGGCTCCAGGGAGGGGAGGTGTGGATAGTGACCTGTGCTTGCATACAGGCTTCTTGGTGGCTGCAGCAGTAGCCTTAGTGTTTCATGCCCATCTCTTGTGTCCACACTGGTAGCTGCGGCTCATGCCTGTCTCTGGAGCTCATTTAAGTGGTGGTCTGAATCCCCTCTCCTTGTGCACCCAGAAACAATGGTCTCTTGCCTTTTAGGTAGTTCCAGACTTTTTCCTGGACTCCCTCCCGGCTAGCTGTGGCACACTAGCCCCTTTCAGGCTGTGTTCATGCAGCCAACCCCAGTCCTCTCCCTGTGGTCTGACCTCTGAAGCCCGAGCCTCAGCTCCCAGCCCCCACCCATCCCGGCGGGTGAGCAGACAAGCCTCTCAGGCTGGTGAGTGCCGGTTGGCCCTGATCCTCTGTGCGGGAATCTCTCCACTTTGTCTTCTGCACCCCTGTTGCTGTGTTCTCCTCTGTGGCTCTGAAGCTTCTCCCCTGCCACACCCATCTCCACCAGTGAAGGGGCTTCCTAGTGTGTGGAAACTTCCTCCTTCACAGCTCCCTCCCAGAGGTGCAGGTCCTGTCCCTATTCTTTTGTCTGTTTTTTCTTTTTTCTTTTGCCCTACCCAGGTACCTGGGGAGTTTCTTGCCTTTTGGGATATCTGAGGTTTTCTGCCAGCGTTCAGCAGGTGTTCTGTAGGAGTTGTTCCACATGTAGGTGTGTTTCTGATGTATTTGTTGGGAGGAAGGTGATCTGTATGTCTTACTCCTCCGCCATCTTGAAGGTCTCTCTAATTCTGTGATCTTTAACCTGGCCTCACCGCTGGGCCCTGACAAACAAGGAGAGAGAAATAAACTCCTGATAAGGACAAAGTTTAGTTTTTATTTTTTTCCTCTTTGCCAGCCCCCTGACATTGGTATGGGAGTTCTAATTAGCAAGAAAGTGGCCATAAAATAGACAAAAGGATGGTAAAAGTGGAGAATAATTCATTAACGTGAGTATTGTGCCATAAATAATTGAGAGTTGACTACAAAGAAGAAAGTATTTCTTAAAAGTCTGTCATTTGGGTTAAGATTTCTTAAACCACTCTGCTTTTTTCACCCTGCCTATATCAATCTCAAATCAATTATCCCATAAAATGCCAATGTAATATTGTGACCAGCATTATCCATTTAACATGTCCTCATCTTTGTACTTGCCCCTGTGTCACTTGCAGTTCTTTCACACAATAAAAGCCTCAAATCAGTAAAGTGCTTTCTTCTAGAAATTCAAAGTGCTTTCTCTATGTTAATGTTTAATTAATTCTCAAAGCATTTCTCTGTGGAGTGGGCATGTAGTAGGAAAAGGAATTATTCTTTCCCTTTATGACACACAGGAAACAGGTTTGAAGAGCATATCATTTCCATCTATTGTGGAACGTGATGTTAATTCAGTTTTGTTCAAAGTCATAGACCATGTTCTTTTCAAACAGAATCATGTTCATTGATTTATTCACTCAATAAATCAGCAAATAATTACTGGGTGCTCTCTATATGTCAAGTCCTGTTCTAGACCCTGGGGATATAGCAGTGAACAGGAGAGGAAAAATGCTTGACCTCGCAGAACTTAAATTCTTTCAGAGGGAGACAGACAACAAACATCGTCAATAAGTAAATTGTATTGTATGTTTGAAGGTGATAAATGCTCTGAAAAAGAAAACAAATCAGTGTAAAAAGGAAGGGGAGTGACAGGAGGGGGCATAACTTCAAATAAGTTATTTAGAGTAGGCTTCACTGAGAGGGTGCCTCAGCAATATCTGAGGGAAGAGCTGTCAGGGCAGACACCCTGGCCGACACCCTGATTTTGGACATCGAACCTCCAGAGCTGTGAAAGAATACATTTCTGTTGTTTAAGCCACTCAGTTTGTGATGCTTTGTTATAACAGTCAGCAAACAAATAAACTATTTCCAATATTTCAAAAATATTAATCAAATTCTATTTTTTTCCAAGGTAAGACTGAAGCTAAAGACAAAGACAACAACAACAAAAACCTTAAATGTCATTGTTTGGGGTGGAATTACATTTATTTGGTGAAGTAACAGGACTTTTACCTGATGCTCAGGAGTTCTATATAGCATGAAAAAATGGATGCATTATTACATTTTACAATTTAATTTGTTTGACAAAAATATCTCAAAATATAGGGTCCATGAGGAAAATGATAAGTGATTTTGAGCGATGATATCTGAGACTCACATATTTACATGGTTTTGGAAAGAAAGAAACAGAAAAACATCCCAAAATATCCATGTTGTTTTTGCTGTTTGCAACATAAAAAGTCATTACAGAGGCCAAAAATACAAAAAAGAACATATTAAAGCTTTATGTTCTAAGATCCAGACAGGCTTTGAGAGGTGATCTAGTCTAATTTCCACAGTTTATATATGAAAAATGTGAGTCCTAGAAATGTTAAGGTGATGGACATAATTTTTTTTCCAATATTCTGTAACACAAATTATGAATTGTTTAATGAGGCTTAATAATAACAATAGAAGAAATGGTGAAATGTGTTATTCCTTGAATCTTCCTCCTTGATATTTGCCTTGCAAGGGTAAGTAGTCAGAAGCATTCTTGAGTCATAAATGCACAGAGAGAAAGGTGTAAGTTAGGTATGTGGAGGGATGACAGTGGGATGAGAGATGAGACAGACAATAGAATGAAAGGCATCTTGGTGGGAGACCCCTGGATTTTTTTAAACTCATGCTGTTGCTAGAGGCACTTTTGCACATTTTTTTTCATAGGGCTTTGGAGACACACAGAGGCATGTTTGACTCCATGGCTCTGATAGTTAGAAGGTATATGACCATGGTCAAGTTTCCTAGCTTGAACCTCAGTTTCTTTACATAGCTTTTGGGGTAAATTTTGTCAGAAATTGTGAGAATTAAAAAAAATGTATAGGACGAATATAGATATAAATTATGTCTATATATAAATATAGATATGGTAGGAATCCTGTAAATGGTGGTCTTATTAATTTCCTAATGCATTTCAGAATTTCTTGCCTTTGTGTCTTACTGAAAACCCTTTTTGTCATCATCTCTACATGGAGATATCCTATCAGTCCTTGAAGAGTTCAGTTTGAATGTCAACCCCTTCCCTTCAGTCAGTTCACATACTTTCTATCATTCAGTTTTGCATTTTCATGTAGTTATTGGTTTCAAGGTTTTAGCTCCCTAACTTGGATTTCTCATAGAATAGTGAAAAGCACCAGGAAGACTTGGATATGAACACTGCCAGCCACTCAGTCAGGGAAGTAGAACCACTATTAGTATAATGGAAGTGTATTTTAGGAACAATAGTTTACACAATTGAAATATCTGAGAAAAGTCACTACCAGACCCTCTGAGGCCTTTGTGTCGGTGGGCAAGTTGACTCTTACAGGGATATCTCAGAAGCCAGACATAGCCGGGTGCTGGAGGGGACCATTACAGGAAGCTGGTAGAAAGTCAGCGGAAAACTATGGTCTTTGCATGGCTACTGCTCCTTTAGGTCCACATTCAGACTCTTGGTATGTGTGTGGTTGCTCATAAGGGTTGGGAATTAGGAATGTCTGAATGTGAAGTGAGGGAGAGCAAGGACATGCTAGAATGCTCTGGGACTCTGTGTGCGTCACCGTGTCAAACTACAAAGTCCTTCAGAGAGGAATAGGTGCTATCTCACTTTGTTTTCCTTATTTTGCACAAATTCCTCCTTTGGCAAACTCTGCTCATGTGCACACAGGGAAGGGGATCTTGGGAAATGTAGTTTTGGCTAACCAAGTTGACACAGTAACAACCAGCACAGCCACTTATTGGTTATGTGGGCTGTATCTGGACAGTTTATGTAAGCTTTCTAATCTTCCCCTTACCCACTGGTGTATCAGTGTAAAAGACATGACAATTATAACTACCTCTGCAGGGTTTTAGTGAGGATTAAATGAGATAATAATGTAAAGAATGTATTACTAAATATAAAAATTACTTATCATATTATTATTATTAGATACATCTATTCATTTAGCTAATGTGCATCTACTGTGTGCCAGAAACTGTACTATGCCTGAGATGTTATATAGCAGTGAGATAAACAGACATTATCCCTGTTATCATGAAGCTGATCAGACACCAATTAGATATTCAAATAGAGGTGTTAAGCAAGCAGATGAAAGACTGGATTTCAGAGCATGGGTCTACATTAAAGGTATATATTTGGGAGTTATTAGTATTTAGGAAGCATTTGAAGGTCTGAGTCTGATTTAGCTCACCTAGGGAGTGCTCGTAAATTGAGAGAAGTAGAAGCCCAATGACTGAGATATGAGGCATACCAAAATTTAGAAGTGAAAAAGATAAAGAGGAACAAGCAAGGAAGCTGAGAAACAGCAGCCAGAAATGTAGAAAAGAAATAAAAGGGGTGAGGGGATGAGAGAAATAGGTGAGGGAGATTAAGAGGTACATACTTACAGACACAAAATATATGAGTCACAGGTATGAAATGTACAGTGTGGGGCATATAGTCAATAATTATGTACTATCTTCATATGGTGACAGTAACTAGACTGACTGTGGTGATCATTTTGAAATGTACAGAAATATTGAATCACTATGCTGCGCAACAGGAACTAACATAGCCTCACAGGTCAATTAAACCTCAAAAACAAACAAACGCAAAGAAAAACTGATCAGATTTGCGGTTACCAGAAGTAGGGGTGGGGGGGAGGTAGAATTGGATGAAGGTAGCCAAAAGGTACAAATTGCCAGTCACAAGTTAAATAAGTACTAGGGAATGTACTGTACAACATGATAAGTATAATTAAATATAATTAACACTGTGTCATGTTACCTATGAAAGTTGTTAAGAGGAAATCCTGAGTTCCCATCACAAGGAAAAAACACATGTTTTTCTTTTCTTTTGTATCTATATGAGATGGTGGATCTTCATTCACTAAATTTATTGTGGTAATCATTTTATGATATATGTAAGTCAAATCATTATGGTGTACACCCTTAACTTATATAGTGCTGTATGTCCATTATGTCTCAATAAAACTAGAAGAAAAAAAAAGAAATAACAGCGGTGTCCTGATAACCAAATGTAGAAAGTTTTTGAGAAGGTGAGAGGGATCAACTTTAACTTCTGAAAAGTTGATTCACATGATAATTGAGAACTGACCATTGATTTAGTAACAAGGAAGTCATTGTCAGAATAGAATGGGTTCAAGACAGAATTCGGGTGAGGAAGTTTTTGGTGTAAAAGGAAGCAGAAAAATAGGACAGGAGTAAGTGGGAAGTGTGTCAAGGGAGATTTTACACGTTATCTATAACTGTATCTACATATAGATATCTTATGTACATATCTTACCTAAGATAATCTACACATAGATATAGATATCATATCTATATGATGGGTGGATAGATGGATGGGGTATATTTTACACCTCGTTCATAAAATATGAAATGTTAGCTCTATTCTGTTAGTTTGTTGATTGATGGGAATGTTCCATCAGTGCTGAGCTTGGGTGTCCCCTATAGGGACAGAACCTCTACCTCGAGATGTGAAGGAGAATGACTGCTTGTTTCAGGCAGTTCCTCCTTAAGAGAAAAATGTTCAAACTGAGTGAATATGCCCAGTTAGTCTTTCCAAACTTATTAATCCAGTTCATGACAACTTCCCGGAGTTGACTGAGTGAAGGGGAAGAGAGAGGGGCCGAAGGGGAAGAGGTAGTTTTTGGCTATGGTAAGAAGGTTAAGGACATATATAGAGAATTTGAAAAAATGGCAATTTTGCTGAAAAGGATCACAATTTCCAGAGCACACCATGGAAACAGTTTGGGAATTGGGGAAGAGTGGGAGATGGGTCAGTCTAGGGTGTGTGTAAATGTAGTTTGGGCTAGTAATCTTTGCCCTGTAGTATTTAGAACAGAGGATAGGTTGAATAAATATTTGTTCCCTGAGTGAAACCTGACAGGACCTGGGTGGGACAGGGGAAATGAACTGGTGCACATGGCCCCTGGGTTTGCTTTGAACAGTTGTCCTGACCAGGGGTAAGTTCTATTCTTACCTAGGATGTTAGGAGGGGCTGGCTTGATTATTTTCTGTCTCTCCACCACACCTGGCCCAGCTGTGGAAGGAAAACTTCAGGTATTTATAACTTCAGAACCCTGCCGCTGAAAGCCAGACACACAAATTCCTTTTACTATAACTGGGACACAAGTGATTTTTCTTCTTAATGTGGCTCTAATCCTTACAGAAAAATTAGTGACAGCAACCTGAAGAATAATTATGGGGGATCAGCACCCCACACCTTCTTTGAAAACTGCTGGAGGTTGAGAGTAAGTGAGTGAAAGTTCCTCTGAGCACCATCTGTCAGAGAGAGAAACCAGATATTGGGGATGTGCCTTCATTTTAACAGGTGGCAAGATGTTCCCCTCGAGTTGGCAGCCTCCAGATCATTTCCCATTTCTCTAACTTAGGAGGAAGCTGTGAAAGTCGCAGGCAAACGGGCTGAATGACTCATTTGATCCTGGACATTTCCTTCACTCCTTGGATGTCTCAATATCTCTCTACTCTCGTTATTTAAGCATAACGATGAACAATCATCTGCTTCGCTCGCACAGTCAGCGAAGTCATCAGACACGTGACGAAACTGCCGGCTGCAAGGGGCTCCATCCATTCCTGCATGCCTCCATCCATCCACCCACCTACCCATCGCCCTTCCTGTTCTCCGGCTTACACTCCCATCGCCAGGCCTTCAGCGGCGCGCACACCGCCGGGCCGGGTGTGCAAGGGCCCGGGCTGCGCGCGCTGGGGGCAGGGCGGCAGCTTCCCACAGAGGAGACTGTGGGGCGGCGGGGCCGGAGGGGCCGCGAGGCCGCGCGGAGCCGAGCCCCGCCCCCTAGCCAGCACCTACGGACGCCGGGTCCCACGTGACAGTCCCCTCCTCCCTCCCCAGTCGCGCGCACGGGCCGGGCGTCTCGGTCCCGCGCGCGCTCGTGGTCCGAGAGCCCGGGAGCAAAGCGAAGCGAAGGAGGGAGCGGCGGAGCGCGGGCCGTCAGAGCCCTGTGCCCGCGCGGAGGTGATGAAGCTGGCCGCGCGCTGACACCGCCGCACCCAGCCGCCGGGAAGAAGGCGCCTCGGGCCGCGACCTTCAGGAGAAGGTACGTGGCTGGGGGTGGGGGTTGGGGGGAGGCGGCGCCCCAGAGCCCCGCGACCCGGTCTTCGGGGCTGACACTGCCGCTGGCCCGGCTCCCGCGCGCGGCTTGGGCTCGCCTGCCATTTGCTGCCGCCGTGAGAGCCAAGCAGGCGAGCTGGGCTTGCTTGTTTTCCCCTCAGTGCCTGGTCACTCTGAGGCTTCCGCAGTTAGGTGCTGCTCACGGTGACCCAGGTAATTGCCTAAAGGGCCGACCTCCCACCTGGTCTTGTTTCCGGGACACCTTCTGATGCCTTCTTGCAAAGGTTGGGCAGGGTTACGCCGTGACTTCCGAAGCCGAGTGGGCCGAGGGGAGAGGAGCCAGTGGCCGGCAGTGCAGGCAGGTGAAAGTCGGAGAAGCTCCCTGACTCTGTGCGGGAGACCTAGGGGAATGAAGACGAAACACATGACTGGAGAATGGCTCGGGGAA
This sequence comes from Orcinus orca, assembly GCF_937001465.1. Lineage (NCBI taxonomy): Eukaryota > Metazoa > Chordata > Mammalia > Artiodactyla > Delphinidae > Orcinus > Orcinus orca. The sequence continues at coordinate 2,954,179 of NC_064559.1, read as the reverse complement.
TGGGCCTCTCTGATGCGCCTGCATGCGGGAAACTAGCCAGACACCTGGGAGAAAGTGTGCTGCCACAGGGTGTTGCCTTTCTTCCCATTCGGGGAAAACACCGAAGATACTGTGGAGATGCAGTATTGGGAGAGAAGAGAACTCATAGGATGGAAATGGTAACGGTGGTTTTTTTTTTTTTTCAGTGAGCCTTAAACACTTTAAAAAATGAGTACCCAGAAAATCAAGTCAATTAAAACCATAGTCAAATGACTATTTTAACTAAAAGATTGTCAGTCATTTCTTACTTATAATTCCCTGGGAGTACTGTAGGTGTAAATTCAGTTTTTTTTTTTTTTTTTTAAATCTATTTCTGTGCTATTTCTTGCAAGCCAGCCCCAGCATTTAAGCATGCTCCATTGTGGGATGGGTGCTGTGGATGGGGGAGATGAATCAAGAGTCAACCTTCTTAAGGGCTTCCCTGGTGGCGCAGTGGTTGAGAGTCCGCCTGCCGATGTACGGGACACGGGTTCGTGCCCCAGTCCGGGAAGATCCCACATGCCGCGGAGCGGCTGGGTCCGTGAGCCATGGCCATTGAGCCTGCGCGTCCGGAGCCTGTGCCCCTCAACGGGAGAGGCCACAACAGTGAGAGGCCCGCGTATCGCAAAAAAAAAAAAAAAAAGTCAACCTTCTTAAGTACTACCATTAGGATCTCACTGATGTCTCTCTGACTCTTGCAGGGAGGAGTGATAATTCTTGTATCTAAGAGTGGACCACGTGTGTGGTGACATGGCCCAGGGGAATAATTATGGGCAGACCAGCAATGGGGTGGCAGATGAATCACCCAACATGCTGGTGTACAGAAAGGTAAGGATTTCTTCACTTTCGTGGAAAAAGGGAAACTTCTGGCTTCCTTGAATTTTTTTTCCCTCAGATCAATTTTGTGGCCTTATGGATTCTCCAAATCCCCAGTGATTGCACATTATACTTGAGGATGATCTGACATTCTCAAGTAATGCATATGTGTAGAGACACAGTGAAGTAAATGAGGCTACTCATACTGTGTTCTCACACTTTCCCTGGTGATCTTACATAGATTAATCCGCAGTCAGCAATAGCAGCAAGTTTAGACATCCCACATATTTTGTTTGTTACATACATGATTTTATAGCATCTGTAATAGATTTTAGAAGCTTTTTCTTATATTCCTTCTAAGCATTTAGGTTATAATGATTATATAAATGTATAACATTTTAGAAATGAAAATAGACTACTTTGCAATTCTGGGGCAAGAGTGAATGTGGCTGTGAATGTATGGGTGGTTTAATAATTTTAATTAAACAATTCCAGTTTTTTTTAAGTTAAATCTTAGCTTTAAAGCCACCATAATAAAGGTGTATTTGAATATTGTGTATGCTTCAGAGTGGTTGCTTAGGTAAGTTCATTCTGGTTATAGTCAACAATCTTCCTAAAATTCAGGAAGCAGTATTTTTTATTTAACTTCTGTACCATTTGTTTCTGTTGCTTTTTATGCTGGGATTATTTTTCTTTAGCATATTATCTGTAGTGCTTATGGGGCAAGATTTCTTTAGTTAACACTAGCAATGGTAAAAAGGAAACCAGACCTCGAAATGAAGGAAATTGTTAAAGATTTTGATTAGTGTGAGCACATTGAAGAGTCTAGGATGAGTTTGCTAGAGGATCAGAACTGGTTATGAATAAAGATGAAAAGCTTTCCACCTTGACCTATACTAAATGAAAACTCTCCTTCTATGTGAGCCAGGATGATTAAGAGGTGGTGATGATATGTGTTTGAGGAAATCTTGTTATTGCTTTGATGTGAATATGCATGGACATCCTGTCAATGCTAGCCTTGTAGACCGTAGTGTATTGTGTACCTATGAATGCACTTTTGTGGGTCTGGGATAGCACAGTAAAACTTTTTTCCCACAGGGAAAAAAAATTGCCTATTTTAGTCTTAAAGCATCCCAACTGGATAAATCAAGAAAATAATCCACTTGAGCCTAAGTTATTACTGTTATTTTCCTACATTGATTGAAATTACTGGATATTTGCCCATTCTGTATAGATGTGGTTCTGAGAAGAACTATCTTAGGGGCAGTTATGTGTTTTTTAAAGAAGTTATAATATTCTTTATTGTTTTGTATGACTGAATATTGTAATATGCAAGATGTGAGAATTGTAAATTCTACCTTATAGGTTTGTGCAATGTCGAGAGTTGGACTTCTGTAAAATTATCAGTAGTTAGCTATTTTTGTTAGGTCAAACACTATATTCTCTGTTTCCCTATTAAAAGATCAGGGGCTGAATTGATTGGACACCTAACAGTTAATCTTGATTAGAAATAAACTTAATATGACATCAGTCTGTGTCTCATTTAGTCAGTTATCATGAGAATATGTGAAAAATGAGGCTAGGAGTTTTATAGATAGTTATTGGATTATTTAGTGTACCTAAGCTTCATATTGCTAATTTTGAAACACTCTATAAATTGTTGTTTAGCATCAAATTGCCGTTAGGGCTACTTATAAATTAACAGGTTATGATAACTTCAGGGAGAGAATGTAATGCCTCATTTCTTTTAAGCATTTGTATTCTGTTGGGTAAGGTTGGAACTGCTTGTGCTACTTCTTTGCCCTCCTTTTCCTAGCTTTTTGTTTAGGGTAATGACACATACAATTTATTTCTAGAAAAGATTTCCCTGATAAATCATTGTTGGAAAAAAGTTGACACCAGTAAATTTTACTCATAATGCTTACTTATGCATTTCCTGTCTATCCTTTTATTCTCTGAACATATATCTTTTTGTTTGTGATATAAATAATAATATATAAAGAAATACCAGATAATTTGTATAAAGAAACACAGTTGTTCTTGGTTAGCATTTGCTGGTTACCAAGTCAAATGGTCCATGTCTGTAGACAGACATACAACATGATGTTATATGACCATTTTACCTCTGTTTTTTGTATCTTATGTGGGCTTTGACATTTAATATCTTCTCAGTAGAGGCCAGATTTTAATGTGAAGAACAGCAGAATAGTTGGAGAGGGGTAAAAAGGAAAGGAGTAGGTTGACTCCATATGTCAACTGCTCAACCTGCATGAAAGAATAAGCGACTTGTTACAAATGCTTATTAATCATGAAGTCAGTCAAAGGTTAGGAAAGAGCTTCAGCCTCACAGTGCATTGCTTAGTATCAGTGAAGAGCATAGTTAGAGAAATTGCTGTTTTATTGATTCATGCCAATTTTCCACTTCTAGTTCACTGTTGAAACACAGTTCTTAAAGTGGGTTCTGTGTTCTCACCACTTCCCCTCCCTGCAAGCCACCTCTTGTTTATTGCCCAGGATTCTGATGGTTTATACCTACTAAAGATATGCATGTGCTGTTTCCATTTTTTCTCGGTAGATTATGAATGAGGTTTAGGAATATTCTTGTGCGGCAGAGAAAACAGTGAATGGTTGTCAAAGTGTGATGCACAGAAAAGAGCTGGGATTTGTGAATTTCTTGTGTTCATCTGATGTCTCTCCATTATGATTATCCTCATATGGATTATTGGAATTCCTCAAAATAATGGGAAAGTTCCAGGGATCTTTTTTCCATGGAGAATTCCTTAGCGATGTTCGGGAAAAATGTATTTTCAGTGGGTAGAACTATGATCCTCCAGGCAGAGTGAGTGCTGCCATAGTGAGGGCTACAGGCATTAGTAACACTGTTACCGACCAGGGTTCTTGGACTCCTTAATCAATAGAAATTGATAAGAGGCCAGATGAGAAATTCAGGCAAGGGTTTATTGGGATGCCCACTGCAGCACAGGGGGGTGAAAACAAGGAACAGTTCCCCTTGCTTGCTGCCTGAGTGGAGGGTGAGCTGGTCCCTTAAATGGGGTGAGGGTAGGGGCGGGTCCAGGAGACTGGACTGGAGGTATGGCTTGGGTGGTCTGCCCACTCCCTTGGTGATGCTGGGTGCACGGATCATGCACAGCACCCTGCTTTTGCTCTGAACGCCTCATAAGTGGCAGTTGGGTTTTTGGTCTTTTTGTATCTTGTTCATAATTTGCCCCAGCTGCACATGCACACAGTTATTTTTAGTCCCTTATAGTTTCTTTGTATTCTGTTGCTGCAGGAGACGTTCATCCAGGTGCAAGCACTGCAGCAAAGGGTCCCAGGTCCCAGCCTGTCTCAACACTGCCTCACAATCAGGGTTGGTACCTGCAAATCAGTCTCGGATATTTGCCAGTACCTTTTTGGCTTAATGTGAGGGCTCTCTGTAGGCTTCATTTGATATAAGAGGTACATTAAAAAAATCCATATGGACAAAATATTTTCCTTACAAATTTTTCAATTTATAATGCTGCTTTTTTTTTTTATAAGCAAGTGATTAAGTTAGTGTGGTTATGTCATTTTATGTATTTGAAAACATTCAAAAGTTTATAAAATGTGAAGCTTAACCACTTTTATTTCTGGGGTTTCCTAAGCTCCCTTCAGATAGACCTTAACTAGAAGGGAATAGAAATAATCAACTTCTTTAAGAAGAGACCCACCTAGCTCCAACTCACCTTGGATTCAGACTAGCTTCTTGAAATGTAGTGAGGTGAAAAGTATGTAGAGGTGAAAACTCAGAACTCAAACACTACTGTCATTCTTGGTCTGCTTTGGGTAAAACTCTCATTCCTGGGGGTGGTACTGGCTGTAAAGGATCGCTGAGCTAGAACCCAGGGTTACAAGGAGACACATTGTAAATTTGGTGTCTGGCCAGCGTGCTGCCCACTAGACAGTATACATCACTTTTTGTCCAGAAGCTGACGTTCCTGCATTTGAAAAACAAAATTTCTAGGGCACCTTGGGGCCAATATTTCATATTGGCTGGAATGCTGGCTTCTTACTAGCAAGAATGCTCAAATTGACCAATAATTTCTGTTATTATTGCAGCAACAGTTTATCTTCCGGTTGTCAGAAAAGAAAATGAAAATATTTTCCTCATTCACTGTTTTAGTGGAATGAACACATATTTTGGAAATAGCAAACCTATAAAGTTCACTATGCCTCTCCCCTCCCCCCCACCTTTTCCCTTACCCATTCTCTCTTCCCCTCCTCTCTCTTCATTTTCCATCTAGTCACTCTCATTCCGTTTGCTTCTTCCTTTTCACTTTTCAAAAACGACTTAAGTGGGGACTTCCCTGGTGGCCCAGCGGTTAAGACTCTGTACTCCCAATGCAGAGGGCCCAGGTTTGATCCCTGGTCAGAGAACTAGGTACCGCATGCCGCAACTAAAGATCCCGTGTGCCACAACTGAGACCCCATGCAGCCAAATAAATATTTAAAAAAAAGACCTAGGGTGAAGATGTAATTTTCCCTGAGATGCTGCTCATTTTAGTTGTGAAAGAGAAAATGATGTCTTTTGGATATGAGAGCAGGTACCATCTTGTTTGAGTACCTGTTATACACAGACATTCAGGTGCTTTTAAACTCGGTATTATATTGTGGTAGTGGCAGAAGGTTAGTCTTGAAAGATTAAGACTGCTCTGTTTTTTGCAGAGTAAGATGGGACCACTGGCCTTTCTTACATAAAGGTGTAATGGGAGCTATCAGCCCAGTAGGCAGATGACCTCTGCTGATTGGCTTGACCTAGACATTGCCTTTGAAAGCTTTTTCTGAAGTAAGTCTGTTCTGTGAAAACAGATATATTTGCAAGAGAGGGGAGTGACTAGTTTTCTTCTTTGGAAAAGATTTAGTCACAGACATCACTAGTTTCTTAGGGGTGAGTTAGCTGACATTTTTGGCACTAACTCAGTGCATTTGTCACTTCAGGATTGTCCAGTGTGGTCAACCTTGAAGGTGTCACATTCCTCCCTCCTCGAACTCCATTATCAAAAATAGTCTTTGACATTTTTGAACCTTAGTTATCTTGATCTGTCTGGGTATAGGGTGCAGCTACATGTTAGTACAGTAAAGAATATTTCTAAGTGATAACCAGAGAAAGGCCTGTTAGAAAAGGAAGGAATGTTTGCAAATGGATAATCACAAAAGGTATTTAGGCCCCTCAGATTTCTAAATTAGGGGCTCAGATGGGAGGCGGGCATCAGAAAGATTCCATTTCTAAAAAATTCCAAAATGGAGTGTCTTCTCTATGCATTATTTGAAAGCACCTTCCTAGACTAAAGGATGTTGTCTACTATAAATATGAATTTAATCTGTTTGAATCAAATGCAGACCTGTTTTTCCCTCAGTGACACAAATGCGTCCTGAGATAGGATAGGACCACCATCTATGATACTTCTGAGAAGTAGATAGAGACATTTTATGAGTAATAATTTAATGTTGAATTTTGGGTAATAATTAACTTGAGTTCGGAGCAAGAAAGCCTTTCATGGTGGAGCTTTTTCCTCACCACTTGTTGCTTATCAGTACTATTTGTGGGATTAAGATAAGAATTTGTGGCCTGAATTTTATTTCCGTTTCTCACCTCCAACCTCCCCAAATCTAATGGATCAGAGGAAAGTGCAGATGTAGAAAGGAGAAGCTGTGAAGGAATTTTATTGCCTTATAATAGCCTTTGTGGCTCTATTGAGTGATGGAAAGCAGGGTATATTTCAGTAGTATGGTTGATGGAATGTGATCACTGCAGAGAATATGAAAATATTTTGGGTTTGGATAGTTTAGTGACTTAATAAATATTAAGTCTCCTTGAAAACGATATTGTGGAAAACAAGCAACACAAGTAGTTGGCCCTTGCTCTGCCTTTCATAGCTGTGAAAAGGAGGCATTTGAATGTCAGAGTTACAGAGGCTTCTATCTTACAAGATATCAATCTAATTATAAAATAATTGTAAATGTGAATGTGGGTATGCAGTTCCTTAGGGAAAAAAAGACCCACTTCTCTGCCATTTGCCCAAGGCAATATGAAAATTTAACTTTCCCTCTTTTTAATTCCCTTTGTCTTGTGTCTAATTCAATTAACAAAGGTCTCAGGACATTGGAACTCTAATAGACAATCATGAAGGTTATTTCAGCTCCATTAAAATTGCCACCTGGCCTAGGCTAGAAAAAATTTTGACTGAGGGGCCTATCCAGGGAGAGAAGTTGTTCTGTCTTCCGGAAAAATATGTAGGAAAATGGCAGCTTTGTTCTAGCTGCGTTCTTAAGAATAGTCTAGAAGCCTTCTTATGTTAGGTCCTTTCTGGTGATTAGCAAGTAAAATTTTCTTAAGGAGTCAGTGTGCTGAAGTAGAAGCATGTGCATTGTAGTTGGGCGGTTTTGGTTCTAAGTCATGGCTCTGCCATTGTTTAGCTCTGCAGTTGTGGTTTAGCAACCTAACTCCTTTCATTTCAGTTTCCTTATGTATAAAATGACAAAAAATAAGGAAACATTTCCTTCATAGAGCTGTTTGATGATAAAATGAGGTAGCCTATGTTAGACCCTCAATGAATGTCTCAAAAATGCTATAATAATAATTATATAATTATAACATAATTTATAATATATAATAGTTACATTATATAATTCTAATAACTATTCTTTTATTATTACTATTTATTTAATGAAACACCTTGTATGTTCCATGGGGTCCAGTATGTTGCTATATTTTTTGATAAAGGTGAAAATGTGAACATTTTAACCACTTCCAGTCATGTCTTTCTGGTAGTTGAAAAGGCAGATTCTGTAAGATGATTTGGTAATACCATTTTATGACACAATGAGTGTCCTGTCTTATGTTATTAGTTCAATATAGCTAGCTTCTATTTTTAATAAGCCCTTTGAATTATTATCTAATATATCTTTGAAGTCTGCATAGTTACTTAGGTATTATGTAAACTCAATAAAGCCTTTGCATTCTGGAATTTCAGAGGTAAAAGGAAACTAAGAATTTATCTACTTTTTAATTTTGCCGATTATGAAATTTAAGATCAGAGAAGTAAGTAACATGATTTGTCTAAGGTCACACAGGTTGAATTCAGGTCTTTATTTGTCTTTCTGTGGTGTGTGTGTGTCTCTCTCTTAAAATAAATGCAGTAAGTCTTGTGTTTGTAGTTCAGTTTCAGTAAGAAATCAGCATCCTGGTTACTCTGTGGCATCTATGGATTATTCCAGGGTATTTAATCACCCATTATAAATAGATTACTAGATTCCCTTTTCCCTTCAACTATAGTTTAGCATTTGGAGCCCCAGGAATGATAAGATTGGGAACTAGACTGACTGACCTACCCTGGTAGTAGTTCTGTCTTTGATTTGATCCTGACTGGAAGTTCTAGGCTGATGAAAACCCAGAATTTGATGCTCTGTGGCAACACTGTCCAATAGAGCTTTCTATCTTGATGGAAATATTCTGTGTACTGTCCAGTATAGTAGCTACTAGCCACAGAGGGTAGTTGAACGCTTGAAATGTGGCTGATGTGACCAAGGACTTGAATTATAAATTATATTTAATTTTAATTAATTATAATTTAAATTTAAATAGCCCCCTGTGGCTAGTGGCTATTATATTTGATAGCATAGTGATTATGGAATAAAGACCTTTGGAAAAACAGCATCAAACCCAAGAGAAGAGATAAAAGAAAATGCTAGACTTAGCTTGAGACTTGGCATGCAGTGCTTGCAACAAAGTAGGGCCCAACAAACAATTTTTTAAAATAATAATACAGATGTAAGGTTTTAAAGGAGGACCATGGTCTGCTAAGGAGATATTAGGAGATATTATAATAAATGACACCAAGGGTTGATGTTTTGTTATTTTTCATCCTATGGAGACTTTAAGTTGTCTGCAGAGGCTGGCCCTCCAGAGGTCAGATGATAGGGGCTGTCTTTCAGTAAGACTAAAGTCTGCATATGCCATGAATATTCCAGGAAGTGCACTCGCAGCATCTCAGATGATTTGCTGATGTTGAAAGTATTCCAATTAATTTCTATCTTATGGTGTCTCAAACATACATCATAGCCATTCCAATTCCTAATAAGACTGAGGGAAAACCAGAAGCCCTGGGTAAAAGGGATTTAAAGTGGTTGGAATCCTTGTTCAGAGTTTAAAATTGGGTTATAAAGAAATCCATTGTTTTTAAGCTCACTTCTCTTTCATATGTTTCAGAATGTTGAAAGGAAGGCAGTAGTCTAGGGAAAGTAGTAGTTCATGACGGAGTGACAGAGTCTCCAAGTCAGAAGGGCTAGATGTGAATTCCTGCTCTGCCCCCAACTGGCTGTGTAAGTTTGGGCAAGTGTGTTAACTTCTCCTGGAGACTACTTTACAGAATCATTGGAAAGATGAAGTATAAGTGAGAATGTTTGACTGAGAGTGATTGACAGGTAATACAGACTCTTTTTGGGAATTGTGGAAGTTACTGAGGTTCCTTGCAAGAATAAACTTTGCAAAACTCTCCTTGCCAAGTCTTCCCTGCTTGCTGAGTGTCCCCATGGCTGTAGGTCATGTAGAGGTCCAGCTAACATGCTTTCCCCCATTTGGTCATTGCTGGAAGATGTCAAGACCAATATAAATCTACATAACCATCTTTGGCCACACAGAAGCTTTTGAACGTTAGGCAAACTGGTTCAGTAGAAAGTTTTTCTCTAGTACAGAAATCTAGGGAAAATTTTCACCTTTAATATTTAAAATGATGTATACCAAAGCATTTTGAAGAAAATTAAGTACACATAGAACATATTATTAATAATATTTCTCTTGCTGAACTTTTTTTAGTTGCATTTCCTCTGGAAATTAATGCCATTTGTCACTTGCTCTGTTTTATATTTAGTATTTTGGGTTTTGACTTTTGGTTTATTGTTAATTAGAATAGTTGTTATTTATTGAGTGTCAAGGCTTTTATCTGTATTACCTGATTTCCTTAAAATATGTTGCACGTTGATTATTAGCATCCTGTTTTTCTAATAAGAAAGCTGAAAGTGACTTATGCAGACTAAGTGACTGCCCAAGATTGCTCAGGAATTAGTAACAGAGCTGGTGAGCTCCACGAGGGTGGAGACTCCTATTTTTCAGTGCTGTGTTCCCAGCACCTAGAAAAATGGCACATAATAGCTGTTTCTGAATATTGAGTGCCTAAGCACATGAATCAGTGGGTGAATAAATGAATGAATGCTTGATCCAAAGACCGTATTCTTGCCTCTTCACTGTGTTGCTTCCATTTAAGTTAGTGAATTGACAGCGCACTCAAAATTCAGTTCTGTACGCCATACATACATTGAGCCTCAGCTCTGATTGAGCCTTGTGTGGGCATTGGGGATAGAGTTGTGGTCTAGATAGATAGGGTTTGAGCCCTCACTGAGCTTATATTACAGTGGTGAGGACAGATGTCAGACAACTTATCATAGAGTGATTACTGCTGTGAAAAGGGAAGAACTGGGTGTTAGGAAAATTTATTTATATTGGGTCATCTGGTTTCTGAAATAAATATTATGTTGATATGTATCTTCTGTTTGCAGTTCTGAGTGCTTAGCACAGTGCCCAAAGTGCCCAGCTTCTGACACTTAGTAAGTACTCAATAAATGAACTAAATTGAGCTAAGCTAATGTTGAAAGTCTTCAGAGATTTATGGAGACAGAGGAGGCAAGAGTGTTGATCTTATCCCTTAGAAAACCAAATGTCTCCTTCCATAGACTTAAAATTTACTTAATACTTGTGAACTTGAATGAAATTACTTTGCCTCTTTGAGTCCCAGTTTCCTCCTCTGAAAAATGGAGATAGTAATAATAATAATGATAAGTTATTATAAATAGTGCATGTAAAGCTTGGATAAGTAGGAAACATTTAATATATGTTAACTATTACCTATAAATGCTGCCCCCAAAGGATTTCTCTGTAAGTGGAAGTGATGACATATAAGGAGGATTTCCCTTTAAAATTTGTCTTTCTTATACATATTTTAGAATTTAGAATTTGCTGCTCTTCATTGTTTCTTGATGATTTTGTTTAAAGCTGTTTCATATGGTAAATGTACAATAAATATTAAAAATTTTTCATCATACACAATTCAAACAAATACAAAAGTAGAGAAAAATAATATAAAGAATCTTCATGTACCCATCACATCGTGTCAACAGTTCTTAACTGCTGGTAGATCTGGTTTCATTTATGCTTCCTCACTTCAGATTTCCCCCAGTTGGTTATTTTGAAGCAAATCTCAGAAAATATATCATTTAAGATATAAATTCTTTAGTGTGTATAAGTACTTTTAAGGAAGATAAAGGTAAAATAAAGGTAAATAAAATGATAATTTGTCCTAGGTCCTTAAAATAATGGCATATTTTACTCCATGAGCTTTATCATTTTTTTCATATTGCTCAAATGGGTCTATCATTCTTTCTTTTTCTTTTTTCTTTGTGGTAAAATACATCTAACATAAAATTCACCATTTTAAACATTTTTACATGTATAGTTCAGTGGCATAAAGTACATTCACAATGTTCTGCAACTCTCACCACCATCCATCTCCAGAACTTTTATCATCTTCCCAAGCTGAAACTCTATACCCATTAAACAGCAGTTCCCCATTCTCCTCTCCCTCAACCCCTGACAGTCACCCTTCTACTCTCTGTCTCTGTGAATTTCAGTACTCTTTGTACCTCATATAAGTGGAATTACACAGTATTTGTTCTTTTGTGGCTGGCTTATTTCACTTAGTATAATTTCCTCAAGGTGCACCCATGTTATAGCATGTGTCAGAATTTTCTTCCTTTTTAAGGCTGAAAAATACTCCATTGGATGTATATACCACATTTTGTTTATCCTTTCATACATGGATGGGCATTTCGGTTACTTCCACCTTTGACTGTTGTGCTAATGCTGCAGTGAACATTGGTGTATAAATATCTGTTCAAGTCCATGCTTTTAATTCCCAGAATCGGAATTGCTGGATCATATGGTTATCGTATTTCTAATTTTTTGAGGAACCACCATGTTGTTTTTCATAGTGGCTACACTATTTTACATTCGTACCAGCAGTGCACAAAGGTTACAACTTCTTCACATTCTCACCAACACTTGTTATTTTTGATAGTAGTTATACTAATGGGTATGAAGTGACATCTCTTTGTGGTTTTGATTTGCATTTCCCAAATGATTGAGCATCTTTTGCTTATTGGCTATTTTCATATCTTCTTTGGAGATTTTGTGAACTTTTAAAGAGATTTGATTGCAGTTAGGAATGGTTTGACCTATGAACTACATGACCACTTAGATTTATGTCTAACCAAAATTCTGTTATTTTTGTTTGGATTTCTGAGCTACCTTTTTAATAATGGGGAGGTCTTTAAAGTCCTTTCTATCCTTAGCTTCCAAGTTTACAGTTAAAGTGAAACCTCCATAATTGACTCTTTTGGGTGATGGTAGTGATGAAGCTTAATGAATAAAAAAATTAAAAATAATAGCACATTTAAAAATGAATTCAGTTTTATTTGTTTTGAATCTATAAAGTAACTGCTTTTGGGGCTACTGGGATGGGACAGGCAGTCCACATCTCTTAAAGAATCTTGTAAATGTTTTAAAGAATATTCCAGACTCTCTCAAATTAGAATATTTATTGTCTTTCCTTGACTTTTATTTAGTCTTTCCATTCTTTTATTTTTAGTACATTTATGTTTGGAAAATGTTAGTGAATATAGAGCACTCATTCTATTCTTAAGGTAAGAATAGAGATATAATTGATTTTAACCAGAAAAGTTACTATTCATTTAGATTAGTATAGAAAGATAATTTAAAATGAATTTCTCTTTTCATCTTAAATCTTGTTTTTATGCAGTTGTATATTCTTTTCATAACATTTCTTTTAACTGATTTGAACTGATTAACTGATTTGAAGATGTCTTAGTATAGGTCATTTGGGATGAGACTTTCAATGGCTTCAATCAAAAGGACTTTATCTTTTGGAAATGTGTTCTAGCATTCCTCATTGCTGTCTTACTCTGAAAGTTTACTAGAAACTAATTAACTTACTTGTACACTATGATTTGTTTGACTTGTACCGTATTGATTTGTTTGACTCAAAGCTCATTATCACTTTATAAAACTGTGGTAAACCCCTCTGTCCTTGATATTTCTTTTCCTCTTCTTCTGTAGTAATAGCACTCTGCATTTTCATCTAGGCACATGGCCACTAGAATAAAGATTGCATTTCTCAGGCTCCCAGGCAGCTAGGCATGGCCATTTGATATATTCTGGCCAATGAGATGTAAACAGAAGAGGTGTATATCTGGGAAGTGCCCTTAAAGAAAGGGAGTATACCTTTCTTTTTTCCTTTTCTTACTCTTCCTGGCTAGAATGCAGTCATCTTGGCCAGGAGGTAGAAGCTGGGAATTATGGATGGCAGAACAACAAAAGGGAATGAACCTGGGTCCCTGATGATTATAGAGTCAGCATACAAACCTGACCTGCCTACATAATTCTATGTTAGAGAAAAATTAAAAATTAAGAATTCTTCTTCTATATTTTTTAAAGATTTTTTTAGAGCAGTTTTAGGTTTACGACAAAATTGAGAGGAAGGTACAGAGATTTCCCATATAATCCCTACCCTACATAACCAACCTTATTATCAACATTACTCATCAGAGTGGTAGATTTTTACAAAAGATAAACCTATACTGATGCATCATAATCAACCAAAGTTCATAGGTTACCTTAGGGTTCACTGTTGACGTTGTACCTTCTGTGGTTTGAACAAATACATAACGACATGTATCCATCATTATAATATCATACAGAGTAGTTTTATTGCCATCTTTATGTCTTCTTTAAGATACTATGATTTAGATTTTCTGTTACTTGCGACCAAATCAAATTCTAACCAACTTAACAACGACATCCAAAACCTTTTATTTTTAATCTGTAAGATAGTAATAGGGAAAAAGTTTTTTTTTTTCTTTTGAAATATACGTTTCTTGTTTTATTTTAAAAGCAGCCTATTTGCTTTCTAGGAATAAATCTAGTTTCTTTTAAATAATATAATTGAGAAATTCTGCCGCATTAATTATGTAAATAGTTCAATTTAATTTAGTAAATATTTACTGAACAATTGTTTTGTGCTAGGTAATTTTGCTAGAAGTGTTGGGGGTAAAGAATCAGTGATGACAATCATATATTCTTTATCAGAGCACTTTACAATTCCAAGATTGGAGGATCAACAGTTTTACAGTGAATTTCTTGTATATATATATGTGTATGTGTAAAACCTCATAAAATTGATGGTGCACTTATTAAATTTTTTATTATTTATTATTTTTAAATATTTGTTTATTATTTATTTAATTTATTTTGGGTCGCATTGGGTCTTAGTTGGGGCACACCGGATCTTCATTGAGGCATGCAGAATCTTTCGTTGTGGCAGGCGAGCTTCTCCTTAGTTGTGGTGTGCAGGTTTTTCTCTTCTCTAGTTGTGGCGTGCGGGTTTTCTCCTCTCTAGTTACAGTGTGCAGGCTCCAGGGCACATGGGCTCTTGTAGTTGTGGCGCGCAGGTTCCAGAGCGTGTGGGCTCTGTAGTTTGCAGCACTCAGGCTCTCTAGCTCAGTAGTTGTGGCGTGCGGGCTTAGTTGCCCTGCGGCATGTGAGATCTTAGTTCCCTGACCAGGGATCCAACCCGTATACCCTGCATTGTAAGATTGATTCTTTAACACAGGATCACCAGGGAGGTCCCTTACTCAATTTTAAAAAAATTCTTGTTTTCCTATGAGGAAACCAAGGCCTGGAAAGGTTATTTTCCCATGTCAAAAAATAAATGCACATTAAAACCATATGTTTGGGCTTCCCTGGTGGTGCAGTGGTTAAGAATTCGCCTGCCAATGCAGGAGACAGGGGTTCGATCCCTGGTCCGGGAAGATCCCACATGCTGCGGAGCAACAAAGCCCGCGAACCGCAACTACTGAAGCCTGCGCGCCTAGAACTTGTGCTCTGCAACAAGAGAAGTCACCACAGTGAGAAGCCCCTGCACCGCAATGAAGAGTAGCCCCCACTCGCAGCAACTAGAGAAAGCCCACGCACAGCAACGAAGACCCAACGCAGCCAAAAATAAATAAATACAATAAAATTAAAAAAACAAACAAAAAACCCCATATGTTTCATTTTATTGCCAATTAAGTATGCTAGGTATAAGAGTAAACACTTTTAAAATTTTTGAATTTATTTCTTTACCTTAGAAATTACTCATATGACAGATTTTATAGCTGAAGATGCTCTTCTTGCAATGTCTTTTTAGCTGATTTGAAAATTGAATCATTTTACATACTAAAACACAAGCTACTTAAAGTTGTGGAGCTAGGCCAGTACTGCCTACGTTTATTTGAACACTATATATGAGCCTTATTTTATGCTTATAAAAAATTTTATAAGCATTTTGTTGAGCATATTTATGAAAAAGAATTACCCTTCTTGGTAGCATCTTCGTGGGAAATTGTACATTCTTAACCATGCAGATGAGGTGCTGAGTTGAATTTTAACAAAGAGAGTCAAGTAAGTGCAATGAAAACAATTTATTTATACCATCTATTCCATCAATCTGTGGTGCCTGAGTATATCAGAAATACCCACACAACAAAGCAAAATATAGACATTTCTGCTGTGGCATAATAAGTTCCACTAAAAAAGCCCCACACTCTGCAAAATCACACACTAAAAATAACTGGCATTTTGGAGGAAATAGAATTGGAATAGATCACTCAAAATGTTTTAACCACCAAAACATTTAATGTTATAATTAAGCAATAACCAAAAAAATCTTATTAAAACTTCTAGCATGTCTATAAAAACATGCTAACTTCCCTATAAGTAAAGAAATAACACAGTAATACAAGACTTTACCTTTAGAAAATACAGGCGAGGGTGGCTTGATGGAAGAGTATATAAGGAAGTATTGTCTGCTGAATTATGAAAACAAGGACAGAGGGACGTTAGCAGCAGAATTTGCAGGTAGAGGAGCAGTGACAGGCTTACCATGAAATGGTTCTGGCTCCTTATCTAGTGTTTGCTTGTTTGTTTTGTACAAATATATGAGAGAAATGTGCAATAAACCCTTTTGAAACCTAGCATTTAGCCAGACTGAGCCAAGAGGAAGAATGGGTCATGTGAGCAGTGCTACATTCCTCCAGTGCTTGCTGCATCCACTATGGGTATACTTTGTGTTTGGCTGTTGTATTGTGGTGGCACAAAACGTAGCGTGCTAAGAAATATTGTGCATGAACCTATGGGGCTTCTATGTTGGTCTGACATAATTCCCTCGTTTACCTATGGACTAATTCTTGCTATGGAAATACACTCTGTGTGAAACACACTACATCAAATGATTGTTAAACTCCTCACCGTTGAGCAAGGGAGACCTGCCCAGTCCAGGCAAGAAAAAAAGCAAGTGTGTTTGAACTAAGGGTGGTGCAAGGAAAGAAGGCAGAGGAGGTGAACAATGGGTAGATAAAGGCAGACAAGGGAAGGTGAATGCTTTGAGAACACAGTTTCCCATGTGTGATTTTATTTGATTTTCATAACAGTCCTATGAGGGGGTACTGTTCCCTCATTCTACATATTAGGGGAATGAGGCCCAGAGAGGGTAAAGACTTGGCCCAAGATCGCACAGATAGAAAATGGTGGTGTCAGGATTTGAAATCAAGTCTGTGTAACCCCAAATCCTGTGTTTTACAAACTATAGAAGGTGACTTCCCTACTGGGTTGGAATATGGGCCCTGTAGCCCGAGTCTTCAAGGCAGTGGGCCACACTTCTGTGGCTTTGTGAACTTAGGGAATCTTTTAAACTCCCTGAGCCTTTTTTACCTCACATATGGAGGTGCTAGGAATAGCCACTTCAGAGGATTATTGTGACAATTGTATATGATTACACATGTAGAAGTGTTTTACAAATGTGTAAACATTATGCAAGCAATAATGCATCTTATTTTCTCTCCACGAAACTTCCAGCTCTTTACATTAAAAATGATTATAAATGTTTTTTTTAAGATGACAGGCTTAGTAGTTTATATAGTCACAAGTTAAAAAGCAGAAAGAGGAAAGTCCCTGGGAAGTTTGGTTCCAAAGCAAAACGCTTCTGTATGTTAAGTAAACTGAAGGAGGGAACCATTGATTCCAGCTGCAGCTACTGCTTGCATGTGTGCTTATTATTTTTTTTTTTTTATCTTTTTGGCTCTGTAAGAAGATCTGGTTCTGGTTTCCCTTGTGTCCCTAGAGAAACTAACGTATCACTTGGCAGATTTAGTGGATATTTAATAACTGACAGATTTAGGACTGTGTGAAGGAAGAAAGAGAATTGTGGTTAAAATTTTTACAACAGATTCAAAATATTTGTTTCTACTATTTTATTAAAAAGTAGTTCCAAAAACTAAGACAAAAATGACAGTTTCTCAGTTTGCTTTGTAAGTTGTTAAAAGCAGTGGCATTTGCTGCAATCTCAAGAGTGTTTAAATAGCCACTTAAGCCCTTACAGAGTAAAAGTACATTGGACTAATCTGAAGTCCCCGGTTCCGACTTTGCTTATCATTACTAACTGGTTGGTTTGGACAATCTGTCTGGGTCTTAATTCTTTGCTTTGTGAAACGTGTGTGTTTGTGCATGTGGGAAGGGCATAGTTGATGTAAAGATGCTTTCCAAGCAGTGCTAAGGTTTCAAGGTATGATTCAAGGTGCTGGAATAACTTCCCATACTCCCCCGGTAACCTGAGAGATATAATCCATCTCTCAAGGTTATAGACCACCCCATTACAAGTGGGCTCAGTCTTTAGTTCCTTGCTGTGCTGTTTCATTTTATTTGGTTTAGCCCTTCTTATTAGTGTGGAGATTGGAATAATCAATGTGCAGGAAATTGTCTCGTGGATATTATTTTTGATTGTTTGGAACATTTGACTAGCAAAACCCAGTGCCCCTTCCTGCTAGTTGTTAATGACTCCTAATGTGTCGTAATTTAATAATGCTTCTGGAAATAAATGTTTGCTTTCTTTTGTATTTGCATATATTAGAGCTTTTGCATAAATCAACTGATGTTTCTGGAAGTGATTGTATAGCTAGAACTACTGATATGGATTTTTGCCAAGACATGGCCTTTTTCATTGCAGTTCCCTCTTTTTATAAAAATACAAAATGGTCATAGTATTCAAAGGAAACTGAAAAATCCATGGACTTTCTTAATGCTACTTTTTAAAAACTACATTAGAGAAGGAAACTTTTATCAGTTGAGTGGCTATTGCTGTTTGGGAGGAATGCTCTGTTTGCCCCTCCTCACTGTATTGCCCTATGATATACAAAAGAACTTTCTAACAGCCATTCAACTGTAGAATGAGTCCCTTCAGGATAGGAAGTTTCTTTTTTTAAGAGGTGCATCAGTTCAGTGAGACTGAGTGTCATTGAGCTTATTAAAGCATTCCATGGCCTAGAATGATCTTAATGATCTATATGACCCATATAACCTCTGACTGAGAACAGATTCTGCTGTTTCAACCATTGCCCTTGTTTTTAGTGGAAACCTTAATTATTCTTTCAAGGGAAAAAGATTTTAAACCACCAATTAACCACCATCTTCATAATGTCAGTCTAGAAGCTGAGAATTCTGAAAAGCTTTTACTTTTCTCATCCACTCACCTGCTTATTCTAGATGATTGTATTTCTGGTTTACCTCGTTTTTATTGGAAGGGAATAAGACACTTTTTTTTTTTTTTTTTTTTGTGGTACGCGGGCCTCTCACTGTTGTGGCCTCTCCCGTTGCGGAGCACAGGCTCCGGAAGCGCAGGCCCAGTGGCCATGGCTCACGGGCCCAGCCGCTTCACGGCATGTGGGATCTTCCCGGACCGGGGCACGAACCCGTGTCCCCTGCATCGGCAGGCGGACTCTCAACCACTGCGCCACCAGGGAAGCCCTAAAACATTTTTTGATATATATTATATTGACTTATTCTACTAATAGATTTCTGAGCAAGTTCCTTTGTGGTTATGGTTTTGTTTTACTTAAACATTATAGAACCAAACAATGTTCATGAAACTATAATATTATACTTGCTATTTATGTAGAACTTTCACAGAAACTTATTAAAACAGAGAAATACAAAGGACTATTTTTTCTATGAAAACGATGAGAAAACTAAGATGCAAAATAAATAGAACATTTTTGTATTAATAAAGAGATCTAATAAAACTCAAAATGGCCTTTTGATCTTGCTAATAGATCATAATGCCTATACAAATAGTTTTGATATTCTTACAAAAAATAAGAAAATACAGTGTATTCCTTTAAATCATTGTTAAATTATTGAGATTTAAGGAGTCAAATCATGACTGTCAGGCTCAGTAAAAGATTGCCATAGCCTAACATTTAAGCAGTATTTTGACCTTTACAGAGTGCTTTTAGAGATGCTATTTCTTTTTAGCCCTCATAGTTATCCTGTGGGAGTTATTATCCTTATTGAGTACGGCAGATGAGAAACCTCAGTCGTAGACTTAGCCAAGATTATAGATCTGAGGACACAAACCCAGGTTTTCTAACTCACAAAGTAGTTCTCATTCTTCCAACCTAAGTCTTTCCTTAGTTATCTAGATACCATTTTGAATACACCTGTTATAATGGCCTCAAAGTAAAGACTGGAATGATCCAGTTGAGATATATCCAGTCACTACTGGATTACTCATGGCAAATTCTCACATGTGACTAAACAAACTTTGTGAAGTTGCTGTCACCTCAGTAACCTCATCTCACCAACTGAGTGTTTTTCTATCAATACCAGTAGCCCAGCAGGCCTTGAGGAGTAAGTGGTGGAGAAAGCTAGGCGAGGCAAATGACAATATTGTAGTGGTTGATGCCTTTAAGGAGAGCCTAGGTCTGCCTCTCTGTTGGTCTGTTTGGAGATTTTTTCTAATCTCCACCTACTGAATTTCCTCTCTGTGAGAGACTCTTCAAAACAAAATAAAACCTTGTATTTGTTACCTTTCTCCCCCCAGGCGACAGTGAATTGAGACCAACTCAGTTATGACTGTTCACCATTTTGGAAAAAAACTCTCCATCCCTTGCAGGCGGCAGTGAAAACAAAGGCTGGTGGGGAAATAGGACTGTCTGTTGCATTCCTATGTCAGAACCTGTATTATATGGTTCAGAAGTTGAAATTTTAATTTTTTTCTTCCTCCTGTTTGTGTCAATTTGTGGGGAGGGTTCAGAGGCTTTATTTTATTAGTATTCCAACTAAATTCTCCAGGGAGGGTCAAGCTGCCAATAAGTTTCTGCTTCTCATTTGTTTACAGGTATGCAACTAGGAGATACACCACAATCAGGTTTTCAAAACAGTTTGCACAATTAATTAGGCTTTATCTAAAAGGGAAGTGTTTCGTTGTTTTTGATATTTCATTGGCAGTGTATGAAGTAAAAAATTACTTTTTAAAATTGAATGGTACTATTTGGAATAAATGTTTAAATGAAAGGACTGGAGTGGAGGCTGAGGGTACAGTGGGTGAGAGGGAGATTCAGTGTGAAAGTACCCCAAGAACAATTTTGGAAACTAGACTGTGCTCTCAGTCTATTACAATCTATTACAATTTTAACCTTCCTGGACCAACAAAATTCCTCCTCTGTCTGTCCAACTCTCCCAACATTTGATTGATGTTTCTTTTATGATACGAATCACTTTTCATCTCTGCCTTACCATATGTCTTTGTATTGTGTGTGTATGAATGAATAATTACCTTGTGATCCCCTAACTGGGAATATCTGAATATAAGCTGTATTTCTCATTTCGTATTTCTGTAAAACATTCCTGGGCAAACTACTAGCTGGCTAGTAAAATTGCCCAGAGTTCTACCCATGAGTAGATTTAAATCACTGCTGTTTTAGAGAGTCTATGGATTGAGTGAAACTAGTAAGTAAATGCAGAAATAAAATAGCAAAAATGATTGCTAGATTCCAGGTCTAAAACAGTCTCACAGTATGTAAAAGTGAATAAGTAATAGTAATAATAGTGACTCTAATAAGAATATCAAAAACAACAGTATAATAGTTAAAATATATTATTTCTTTACCATATGTGAGGCATTGTGCTAAGCACTTTACATATGTTATATAATTTAATCCTTAAACTAGTTACAGATTTGGAGAACTTAGGGAAGATGCCAAGGCTAAGCTGCATTGACAGAGCCAGGATTCAAACCCAGATTTTTTTTTAAAGCTTGTTCTCTCCACCATTATATTATAATGCAATAGATTCTCAATCGGGTTTCATTAACAGTTTTTCACCCTCAAAGTGAAGCTAAGAGGTTTTGCAATCTTAGTGGTGACTTCAGTTCAATAAACAACAGCACAATGGGTAAGTGATAATACCCTCTTTCTAAAATTAGACTGTTTCTCTCATTTTTGATAGACAGGATTAGGAGTTGGCAATAAAATAGTATGTATATTTTAAATGTCTCTTTAGTTGGTTTTTGACATCTGCTGGAGCAAACAGTTTAAAAAAATAGAAGGAAAAATCCACTGAAGAAGAATGCATTTAATATAGGAATTATGAAAAAGCTGTACTAAATAGAGATGAAATGATGACTGATGAAAACATTTGTTGCATCCAAATAGAAACAGGGTTTTATTTTGCTTTATAGTGTGGAAGATTATGCCTTTAGATTCTAGGGTGTATAAATAGTTTCCATTAGAAAATTCAACCACAGAGTGGCTTGACTAGTATAGTGGAACTTCTACCACCTATTTTCTGGACATTATAATTCTGTTTTTGCATAAATGGTTTCAATAGCTTTTTTTTTTTCTTTGCCGTACGCGGGCCTCTCACTGTTGTGGCCTCTCCCGTTGCGGAGCACAGGCTCCGGATGCGCAGGCTCAGCGGCCATGGCTCATGGGCCCAACGGCTCCGCGGCATGTGGGATCTTCCTGGACCGGGGCACGAACCCGTGTCCCCTGCATCGGCAGGCGGACTCTCAACCACTGCACCACCAGGGAAGCCCTCAATAGCTTTTTGTTTTATCAACCCTCTTACACTTCAGATCACATTGAGCTTGCAATCAAAGGAAGTATTTTTCAGAGAAGCTACTGTATAGCAAGGCCCTCTTCAAGTTCTGTTGATACTTTCGTGATCGATTATTTAAACCTAAACACTGGCTTTATGTTGAAATCTTTCTAATTACATTTTATTGAATTTCATTCAGTTTTTCATCATGTTGGGTTTTTTTGTCTGACAGATCATACGTTCTATTCCATTTCACTCTCAGATGTGTGACATGGGCCACTTAAAGCTGATCGCATCAGAAGACAGAGCCATGAGCCCTCACTTTAGTTAAAAACTTGCCACGAAATTTTCATTGACTTATTAACCAGTATTTTCTGTAAAATCTAATTTGAAAACATCATTTTCAATTCTAATTTCTAATCATTGAAATTTAATGTATCTTTATAATTGACCTTAAATATATATATATATTTTTTTGACCTTAAATATATTTTGAAAATAAGATATGACATAAATAATAATATAGATAAGCTTCAAATACGTTTTTTAAAGAACAAGATGAAGTACAGACAATAAACATATACAAAATTTGGTAAGAGCTGTTGCGGGCAGGCCTGTTGATACTGTTGGTTCGAAACCTCAGGAGCTTCCTGGGTGAAACCTGAAACCCGCTCCATACATGGAAGGCAAGGGGAGATGGAAGAGGCAGACACTCCAGTTTGGTAGGTGGCAGGTGGAATAAGCAGGAAACTCATGTATGAGACTTGCCTTGGGCAGCTAAAATAGGTCTCCACATCTGCCCGCCAGAAACTTAAAAAGGTTATCTAGTTACATCAACTATATACCTCAATGAAAAATAGTAATAGTGCTAAGGTTGAGAAACCCTGGAAAAAAAAAAAAGTTTATCTAGAGGCCTTTAACTGGGTTCAGTCACATATTCAGTTCAGATGGTCTCAACACCACATTGCTCTCGGAAGTCTGCGTTCTTCAGAACGGCTTCTGCTGGGAGAACCATGCCTGAAATGTGTAATCCAAGGACTGGAGAGGGATGAAGAGCCTCTGACTGCCCAGTGCAGCTCAGGGGTCAACCTGCAGTCACGTCCTTTCCATGCCCTCTTCCAACATATACATAGCGAAGGGAAGTGAAGGGACTTCACTTACTATTATTATTATTATTTTTATTATTATGATGATGACTTATTATTTATGTCATATCTTATTATTTATGTCATATCTTCACTTCTCATAGGGAAGTGAAGAAGGGGAGGTGATAGCAGAAGGATTCTCTACATTTAATAAGCGAAGGTGCAAATGAGGAGGCCAGATATGCCCAGCAGACAGTCTATGGTGATAAGCCTTACTTCCTGGAGTGTCCTGAGAGAAAGACAGACTAAGAGTGGAGTTTCTTTGCCCCTCACTCAGGAGTTGATGTAATAACACAGCTGGGGTCCCATAAGTTGGATGTTGAGGGATTGCTTCTTTCCCTCAGTCTTTTCCCATTAGAGGTGACTGGAGATGAAGCTCCTGGAGGTACCTCTGTCTGCATAGGAATCCTAGGGAGGAAAACCGAAGTTACCGGTGGTGTTTGAACAGCTTATGACTTTCCTAAGGAAGCTAATAGCCCTGGGGAAGCTGACCTTTGCTGGGGGATTTGGCAAAGGGATTACACTGTTTTATGGGTAGATCCTGTTACCGTGTACTTAAGTTTATTTAACAGTGTAGTCTCTAGAGTAGAGGCTACATGTGACATAGTAAAAAAAGAATAAAAAACTAATGGTTGTTCGAAGTCATCCTGTTTACCTGGAGAAGTGAGAAAAATTACATTTTCCTCTAATCAGCGTACAGATATTCTCTCTTTCTCTCTCTCTGTCCCCCCACCTTTCTCCCTCTTTCTTTCCCTCCCTCTGTGTCTCAATACTTGATTTGGACTTAAGAAAAAGAAAGTTAATAACTTCTGAGCATAATGTTATCCTACAACACAACAGACACATGCACAGCAGATATCAGATCTAAAATCTGTGCTTGATGCCTTGGAGTTTGAAAAATGGTCTCTACATAAAGGTTGGAGTGACCCAAATGGATCACCATTTCTCTTGTCAATAGGCATATCCTGTAACTTTCCTATAGTAATGAAGTGAATGTCAAAAAAGATTTATTTGGGAGGCAAGTATGTGCACCTGTGTCTGACAGTGGATTATGCATACATGAAACATGCCTTGAAGCTGTTCAGATCCTTTAATTTTCTCCTACTTCCAACACTCATGTTAACAACATAAATACCCGTTTTACTGTTGTGTGATCATTTTGCAATTTTGTATTTACAGCTTTGTGTGAGTAACTGGAGAGTGAGCATGGTAGTACTTATTGTATGACTTTTTCCCCTTTTATTTTTTCCAGTTTTATTGAGCTATAATTGACATATTACATTGTTTCAAGTGTATAACATAAGGATTTGGTATTTCTATATATTGTGAGATGATCACCACAGTAAGTCGAGTTAACATGCATCACATCACATAGTTACACATTTTTTTCCTTTTGATGAGAACTTTTAAGATGTACTTTTTGGCAACTCTCAGATATCCAATATTGTTAACTTTAATTATCATGCTGTATATTATATCCCCAGAACTTACTTATCTTATAACTAGAAGTTTGTACCTTTTGACCACCTTCACCTACTCCATCCCCCTCTCTGGCCCCTGGAAACTGTAAATGTGATTTCTGTTTCTATGAGTTTTTTTCTTTTAGATTCCACATATACGTGAGATCATACAGTATTTGTCTTTCTCTGTCTGACCCGCTTCACCTAGCACAATGCCCTCATGGTCTACCAATGTCATTGCAAATGGCAGGGCCTTCCTCCCTTTATGACTAAACAGTATTCCACCACATACACACACCACACCCTCTCCATCCATACATCTGCTGATGGATACCCAGGCTGCCTCTATGTCCTCGGCACCATAGACAACACACACCACAATGAACGTGGAGGTGCAGACATCCTCTGGGGATAGTGATCCTGTTTCCTTCAGACATATCCAGAAGTGGAACCGCTTGACCATATGGAAGATCCATTCCTAGTTTTTTGAGGAACCTCTGTTCTGTTCTCCTCAGTGGCTGCATCAGTCCATACTCTCACCAACAGTGAATGAGGCCCACCCTCATCCCTGCCAGCACTAACCATCCCTCATCCCCCTGATAACAGCCATTCCAACAGTTGTGAGGTGACACCTCACCGTAGCCCTGCTCTGACCTTCTTAATAATTCCATACACTTGCTGGACACCTGAATATCTTCTTTGGAAGAAGATCCATTCAGTATTGTATGGCTTCTGTGTAACTAGTAGGTACAAGGATCCCCTGCTAGTTTGGATCACAGTGATCACTCACTAAGAATTGATTGAAAAAGGCCGCATAGGTCCCTTGCATCTAGTTTCACATTGTTGTGCTTAACAGCACCAGGAAGGCCTGCCATTGTAGTGAGTAAAAAGTTTGTCACATTGACATAGAGAAAATCTTTGTTGTGTAAATAATTGTTTTTTCTTAGTTACTAGAATCCTTTAAATCTCCTTAGAGTCAGGTTGTTGATGGGGACGAGTGGGCATTGAAATATGTCTGACGTTGACTAGTTTCAGATGTGTTTACCAGTATTTTTCTCATATCAAGATTACCTTGTTTATGAACTTTACATCCATTTTTTTATTCCTCTTCATTTAAAATGTAGCTTTGACTATAAAGTCATAACTTTATAGTAGAATGTGAAGTGTTATAGATTACTCTGACCACAGAACAGTTTTCATTCTGAATATGAGTATTAAATATATTTCTTAAAGAAAGAGCAATGAGCTGAGCCTTATGAAATAGGTCAGATTTTGACTTAAACATATAAGTTAGAAGAGGCGTCTAGCCGGGGAAAAATAGCCAGAGAAAATTAATAGGTATGAGAATAAGCCATGGAAAGTTGGTGGGCAACAGTAGGGAATGATGCCAAGAAGTGAGATCAGATTCTGAAAGGTCGTGATGATCGTGATAAAAGAATTTAGCATTTATTCAGCAGACAGTGTTGCTCTATAGAAGAGTTTTTAATTGGGGGTGACTATGAATTAGGAGGTCTTCTGAAGCAATACAAAGATTGCACACGTGAGAAGGCAGAAGGCTCAATAATAAGGCCCTCATAAAATCCCCAGGAGGGTAGTGAGGGCGTAAGTTATACTATTTGCAGAGAAAATGGAAAAAAGGGCATTGGTTATATATGAGATGTAGCATCACTAGGTGGTAATAGAAAAGCAACCATCATCTGTGTCATAAGGCAAAAAATGTTCTGGGTTTCTGCTTCCATATCTATTCTTTTCCATTCCAAATTGTCTCCAGGGCAATGCATCCTGTGTTTAAAATATTCACTATAATAGTCTGTTTTAAGTGAACAAGCTAGTGATAAGTAGCTAGAGAGTTAGTTTAAATTTAAAGCTCATTTATTCCTTCCTCTATTGAGTAGAAAAGAAAATCATCATCATTATTGTCATCATCGTGATCAGGACTATCATCTAACAACACCGAAGGCTATCTGTGCTAACCGCTATTGTTCATAATCTCACTTATTGCTCATAATAGCCCCTTGAGGCACTCTTACTATACCCATTTTACACATGAGATAGATGAGGCTTAGAGAGATTAAATAGCTTGCCTAGGGCCACATAGGTAGTAAATGGCAGAGCTGGGCTTTGGGCTCAGGCAGCCTGGGCTTTAAAAAATGACACTGTTTGCCTATGCCGCTTTGCTACAGCAGTATATCAAGAATAGATTAAATTCTTTTACTATGAACTTCCAGAATTTACCCTAATTATTTGAGTATGTTACGAATCTGTCATATTGGGGTTTGGGGTATATTTCAGAACAGTTGTAACCCAGCGGGTTGGGTTGACTGGAATCAGATTCTCAGGGTGTCAGGACCTCAGACAGCTCTCAGGCTTGTTCTCTAATGGGAACTGCTTCTGTCTGGCATTTTCATTTGTCCTATTTTCTACTAGTTAGCCTTCATCCTATACTTCACCTTTTGTCCTCCCTCATAACATTAAATTATGTTGGCTCACTCTTCTGATTTCTAACTCCAAAATTTTGAGATTAGAATCTCATTGCCTGGTTTATCTTCTGATACTTGGGCATAGGTTTGCCACTGCCTAGTGTGTGCATTGGCTGTCCTTCAATGAGAACCCAGTTTCTCTTCTTAAAACTGGATTTGGGGGAAGGAGAAGACTGTACTCCCCTAGGCCTGCCCCTTCAGCGAGAGTGATGGGTGACACAGGCTCTGACAGGTACCTCTTTGGTTTAGAAGAAGTAGATGGTATATGTTACAAATGCATCACTATTTAAGTAAAATAAATTGTCACATCATCTATTGGTAAACACTGTGTATTAGCCAGAACTTGGTGTGTTCATTGGCACTTAATATAGCCACAGAAACTTATTATCAGGAAATTTTCTATTATCACAGAATCAAACACTTCACCTTTTATTTTTTTTTAATTTCCAAATAAAAATATCACAGTAGTTTGTAGTGTATGAGAATAACTATGATATTTAAATGATTAAATCAGTTAATCAAAATCCCTTGGTTTTTGTTTTCTACTTTGATAAAATTTACATGTTTGTTTCTTACTGTCAGAAGAATTTAGAAATCATTTTATTTCCCAGCTCTATCAAATTGATTTCTGTCCTTTGGAGTAGTCTAAGACTGCAGCATAAAATTCAAGGTCTGGGCAATATTTGTGTGATTCTGTTTTCATTTGTTCCTCATTTGGGAATTCATGAATTATGATATCTTTATCTTACATTTCATAGACTATTTGCTAGGAAAAGGTAGGGCCATTGACACTGTGATTGTATGGAACTGATACTTGCTACTCTACAGCCCAACAGGATTTCTGAAACTAGCACCTTCAGTAGTAATCATGTTGGTATTTATTATTTAATGCCATAAAGGTCTTCAGGTTTTCTGAGAACACCTGAGGGGCTGCCTGGCATCAAGGCTCAGTTCACCCTTAAAGGGCAATTCATGCAGCTGATAATTCAATTCAGGGTAAACTGTTTTTTTACTTGAATTTTTTACATGTAGGTTATTCAACCATCAGATTTTTTTCATTAACTTTCTTTATATGAGAAACAAGTGGCAGATAAGCTGCTATATGTATATTTGTTAAAACAACTTCTGATGTCAGTTATAGGGTGAACATAGAGTCATTAATATCTTACAACACCTGAACCTATTAAATAATGGTAGCAGATATGTGTGGATTAAGTGGAGAAATAAAATAATCCTGGAATGTCTTCTGAATAATTATTTTAAAAGATCCAGTCATTCACTTTTAGTTCTGCAGTTGTATACCTACTATGTCCTCACTGCTGTGGGAGGCTATAAAAATGAATAAGATGTGTTAGAGGTGGCAAGAGAGATATAAACCAGAAGACTGAGAGTGTAGAGGACAGAGATGTTACCCTCATATGGCATAATTTGGGCAGATTAATAGAGGAGGGGTTTGGATGAGTTGAGTTTGAATACGTGGAATGGGAGGTATGTTAGTCCAGTTGAAAAAGAGAGGAGAGAACAGACATGGAGCAGGGGTGAGTTCTCTGAATGCTAAGAGAATAGCACAAGGTCTTTTGGAGATGAAGTATAGATTTTACAAAGGATATGTGGCTTACCAGTGAAGGAGGCAGGTTGGAGCCAGCTTGTGAAGAGCTTGAATTCCAGACCAGAGGTTTGTACTTTATTCTACAAATAACAAGCAAGAATTATACAGTTTAAATCAGGACACATACACATACACATATACACATTTTTGAGCTGTGTTTTAAGAAGTCTAATCTGTCTACTATGTGTGGGATATACTAGAGAAGATTATTTAGGATTATGGTTATTAGTTCTAGGTATATTTTATTCTTTAAATTGGGCAGTAAATATCTGATATATGTGGTAATTCTGACAGAACTGAAGCAACCACAACCTCCTAGCCTCATGTTGTTAGGTATAAATGACAATATTCTTTGGTTTGAAGTAATAATTTTAGGAAGAAGTTTGGAAGAGTCTGACATTGAAGTAGTTAAAAATCTGACTTGTGATTCTGAATCAAGTGGAATAGTTTTCACTATGCTTTTGGAAAGTGAATCTGATGTGTCCACCCAACTTCATATTTGGAATGTCATGGAAGCATGTTGGCTGAGCTGAAAGGGAGATAGGGTTCACATCCAGCTGGAGACTCTGAATTGCTTAGAAGCAGAAAGCATTGGAGAGAAAAAGACTACTCATGCTTACTACGTTTTTAATATAGAAACAGCTTCATTTCTTTGGGAGATAGAAAGGGCAATAATGCTCAAAGATGAGATGGCCAAAAGTGACTCTGTTATTCTGCAACAATTTGATCTGAAAGAATTTCTTCCTGTGGTCGTACAGTTTAAGGAGAAATTTATTATCTCCTCCCCACCACGCTTCCCAAATTTGGACCTAGGAATTGGATTTGGGAAAGAATAAATTGACACCAGGTTTAAATATTTATAAAATCTTTATGAAACTCCCTTTTTCAGATCTAGACTTCCTGTACTGAGTGGCAGTCTGCATGTCTTCCAGTCATTCACTGTGGGCCAGTGCTTATAACAGTGGGTTTTGCTGTTTCCTCTGTCCATTCAAGTTATATAACATAGAGTGTTTACACTGATATATTAGGTAGTTGTCCAGTCCAATTTCTATTTTGCTTTGTATTGTAGACACAGCTGCATTTTAATTTTATATGTTATTGGAACAGAGAAGGCTTGTGCCCACATCCCAACCACCCCTTTTTTGCTACTGCTACAGAAAGTGCTTGCCTCACTGCAACACTCAGCACCCTCTACCATAACTGTATATTTACCTTGTATCTCCACTAGTCTCTGTTGAGAGAAGAGGCATTGTCTCTCCTTTCTAGTTCCAGTGCCTAACACAGTGCCATCAGTTAATGTTTACTCAACAAATACTATTAATTAAATTAATGGATTGTTTACATAAATAATTGTAACCTTTTCTAAGGCATCACATCACCTAGTTTGGTTTAACTACTCTAGTCAAAGGGCCAATCGCTTAAGTGAGAGAAAGAACAAAGGTCAACCATTTGTTTAACTTATGGAAATGTCAAAGTTATCAGTTCACTCATCTCTTTATTCAGTAGGTGCTGTGCTAAGTCATTTGGGAATAACACACTTTCTGCAGTTATTTCAGTGTGATAAGTGCTTACTGTGGATGAATTCATGGAGGGTTCTGTCCAAAGGATAAACATTTATGTTGCACTAGAGAGCCTGAAAAGGATTCCTGGGGAAGGTGATGCTGAGTTTTGAAGGAAAACCAGGAGTTAATTACTTTAAGAACACAGGGAACGGTACTTACGATATCAGGAAAAGCATCTCTAAGGGCGCAGAGTTGGAGTCAGCATGATGCTTCAGTGAACTACAAGTACTTCAGCATGGATGGGAAAAAGCCTGGGAGAGTAGTTAGCTTCTTTTGGACATTTTAAAACTTTAAAACAGAAATTATAAAATATTTTCTTAAAGATATTTAATAAGTGAAATGAGATGGTAATGTTCTTTCTCTTTTCATTTATCCTTATTAAAAATAAAACTTTTGGGGCTTCCCTGGTGGTGCAGTGGTTGAGAGTCCGCCTGCCGATCGATGCAGGGGACATGCACGGGTATGTGCCCTGGTCCGGGAAGATCCCACATGCCGCGGAGCGGCTGGGCCTGTGAGCCATGGCCGCTGAGCCTGCGCGTCTGGAGCCTGTGCTCCGCAACAGGAGAGGCCACAGCAGTGAGAGGCCCGCGTACCGCAAAAAATAAATAAATAAATAAAACTTTCTTCAACCCAATAGTAATACATGATTATTACGGTAACTTGGACTACATGGAAAAGATAAAATAAAATAAAACTCCTCCTTTAATCCCTCCATTCAGAGATACTACTGCCATTAATATTTTGGTGTATTATCTTACTGATTTTTAAAATATCAACATTTTACAGATACCATTAACAGTAATAATTGATGTGTTTTTGTAGGTTTTTTCTTTTATATCAGTATTCCATATCTAATTCCATAGATGTAGAACATGGGAAAAATGAAAGTCAAGCAATAAATCATTAAATGGCCTTTATTTTAGAAAGGGAGAAGAAAATTAACATTTATAGACAAAATGTTAGGTTTTTCATATTAAATATTATCAGTCAACCAAGTTAACATTGCCAAAGGAATTCAGACTCTAATCTCTAGAAGATAAGAAGTGCCTATGGGATGCTACCATGTCTGCATGGATTTCCTGCTACAGTTCTGGTTGTTCACTTAATCATTTAAACAGTCTGATGAATCACTTGAAAAATCACAGATAACCCAAATGTCTTACTTGAGGAGTAATTTACGGATCAGTGCCCTTCATTTGATCTTCTCTTTCTACCCTCTGTTTTTTAAGAAAAGTCAAATGCCATGCCTGTTTAAAGGGTTAAGTCTATGCAGCCTTTTCTAAATGAATCAGAGAGTTGAATTATTATTTTATTCAGTAATAAAAATTGAATAATTTTTTATTGCTTTATAATGATTAAAATATAGTATGAATGTTGACTACTTTTACTTGTAAAACAACACTCCTATGTTGAAAGTCCTCACAGTAGAAGCACTTAAATGCTGGCAATTCCATACATGTACCTAAGAATACTTTAAAATACTATCACATATAAGAACTGACTTTTAAAGGTGGCGAGCTCTTGGGCTTCCCTGGTGGCGCAGTGGTTGAGAGTCTGCCTGCCGATGCAGGGGACACGGGTTCGTGACCCGGTCCGGGAGGGTCCCGCATGCCGTGGTGCAGCTGGGCCCGTGAGCCATGGCCGCTGAGCTTGTGCGTCTGGAGCCTGTGCTTCACAACGGGAGAGGCCACAGCAGTGAGAGGCCTGCGTACTGCAAAAAAAAAAAAAAAGAAAAAGTGGCAAGCTCTTTGAGACCACCTACTTGCTACATTTCAGCCAAGTCTTATTTTATAGTTAATGTGAAATACTGTAGATGTGTACAATTTTATTGTTATTTTATTATTAAAACTGAGATACTTCCATTAGTGTTTGATGTTTGGATTCCCATATTGACTTAATAACTTTAACTTACTGTCCATACATATGTATTTATTATTTTCGCTTTTCTATCAGAATGTTTACTCTTTGGTTATAAACTCCTGGGTAGCAGGGGATATGTCTGTGATACATAGACAAATATATTAAACAAGGAATAAATATTATGCTCAGACTCTCCATTGAGAAGGTGAAGTGGGTCAGGAGCATCAAGATCGCAGGAGATGGCTTTCCTATGGAATACACAAGAAAGGATTTGGTTTATGTAAGGAAGCCAAGGCCTTGAAAAGGAATCTCAGAATAACTTGTATGGCATATGAATCACTGTTTACTGCCCAATGTTATCTTCTGCTTTGGCAAAGGAGATGATGATATTATTGTCCTTGGAAGATATATTCAGAACCCAAAATATATCCAACAACAGCAGCTGAGGAATGGCTTCGAAGCAGATGTATGAAATCTCGATAATCCAAAGAGATACATCTATAATGTAAACAATTGAGATGTTTATTCCATGATGTTTTGTAAAGGGCGCATACTTTGGTATGTGGGGACCACATTGGTCTCTCCTCTCAAAACTCGTCATCAGAATCCTGGGTGGCTGGGCGTGTGGTCCTTAGTATAGTGGGTTCTTGGGTGAGGTCTTAAAAAGCCTGGCTTGAGGTTCAGGGTTTGATTCAGCTGAAGGGTTGATAGCAGCTTCTCTCAGGCACATTGAGAGACCCACGAAAAGGTAAATGCAGAAAGCAAGGCAAAGGTCTTTTCCCCATATTCGGCCCCAGGTCATCTTAACAGCTTGCTTACTGGAGACGAAGCTGAAGTTCTAGAGCTGACTTGCGTTGTTTCACAATAGTCAGTTGTTAAACATACAGATGACCAATAGGCACGTGAAAAGAAGCTGAACATCGCTAATTATTAGAGAAATGAAAATCAAAACTACAGTGAGGTACCACCTCACACAGATCAGAATGGCCATCATCAAAAAAGTCTACAACTAACAAATGCTGGATGGAGAGGGTGTGGAGAAAAGGGAACCTGCCTACACTGTTGGTGGGAATGTAAATTGGTGCAGGCAATATGGAGAACAGTATGGAGGCCCTTCACAAAACTAAAAAGAGAGTTGCCAACCAGCAGTCTCACTCCTGAGCATATATCCAGACAAAACTCTAAGTTGAAAAGATCCATGCACCCCTATGTTGATAGCAGCACTATTTACAATAGCCAAGACATGGAAGCAACCTAAATGTCCATTGACAGATGAATGGATAAAGAAGATGTGGTATATATACCCAGTGGGATATTACTCAGCCATAAAAAAGAATGAAATAATGCCATTTGTAGTAACATGGATGGACCTAGAGATTACCATACTAAGTGAAGTAAGTCAGAAGACAAAGACAAATGCCATGTGATATCACATATATGTGGAATCTAAAATATGACACAAATGAACTTATCTACAAAACAGAAACAGACTCACAGACATAGGGAACAGGCTTGTGGTTGCCAAGGGGGGGTGGTGGGGGAGGGATGGATTGGGAGTTTGGGATTAGCAGATGTAAACTATTATATATAGAATGGGTAAAGAACAAGGTTCTACTGTATAGCACAGGGAACTGTATTCAATATCCTGTAATAAACCGTAATGGAAAAGAATATGAAAAATAATTTGTGTATGTATAACTGAATCACTTTGCTGTACAGCAGAAATTAACACAATATTGTAAATCAACTATACTTGAATAAAATAAATTTAAAAAGAAGAGCCAACTGTTAAATTCTCAGGAAGTCTCTGTGTTGGTTTTTAAACACAGCCATGATTTAGTATTAAGTAACATAAACTTACAATTCAGTAAATTGTATTAAAAGGAGGTAATAACTACTCAAAACTCATCACTTCCTAATTATTTTTTCCAAATTTTATTATTTTCTGTGCTTTTAAAACTGTTTACATCTTGTAAATAAACTGCTTATCTCTTCCCAACTCTAGGTCCCATATCATACATTGGAAGCTTGAAATCAGCCACATTGGGATAGTTACAGCACAGAAATCAGCTAACATTACAAATGAATTGCTTACTTGATTGTTTTATTGAACTCAAGATCTGAGAAAGTGATGGCAAAAACATTGACAATGCAGATATAAACTTAAAATACATCGTGTTTAGAGCTGTTACATTGTGAACAGCCAAGAAAAAAAAGAAAAAGAAAATGTTCTCCTGATATTTGAAAACTGTAATCTGACTCAACAAAGTTGCTCACGTCATTGATAAACAAGAAAAGTTTTGACATTCATCTTCACTGTTTTACTCGTTAAGATAAAAATATCAACCAGCATTCATGCCACATATAAAATTATAACAAAACTATTTGGAAAGGAGTTATGGATTGAGATGCAACTCCATTTGTCAAATTATGGTTGAATTGCAACCACAGTTGGCTATGGATAAAACAGTTGGGTAGAAACCAATGAAAGCATCCTGTGAGAATCAATTGGCTGTGTAGAATTTACAATAAGAAGTATATATATTGTATTCTTGGTAAACTGTGTGGTACTCATTCTATCAGTATAATTTATAATAAACTTATGTTTATACTTACAGTTTTGGAGGGCCAGGTGCTGTCATTCATTAGCATAGTGCTGCCAAACTAGAAGCTGACAGCAATACCACCTACCCCTTAACCTTAAAAGTTTGGGCCTGTTTATGGGGCTATGATTATGAGGCTGTGGAAAAGCCCTTTCTCCTCCTTCCTTTGATGAGTAGAAATTTATTTCATAGACTCAAGGCTTCCTGTTTGTTTAAAATGTTAACATTCTTGGGAGAAGTGGCACATTATTCTTTATTAATCATTTGTATCATAGTATGCTTGAATTTGTTATATTGATTCATTGATTAGAGAGCCAGGGATATTGTGGAAGTGAAAAAGCTCAGAATGGAGAGTCAGAAATCAAAGAGGAATTTTACACACTTCATTATTTTGTTCAATGGCAGCAAGGAGTTTAGAATTAGAATTATTTATGAATATTGGTCACAGGAGAGTTTAACATCCGTTGTGGGGTTTAAATAGTTTGTTTGCTTCTTTTATCAGGGTCTCTTCTGGTCAGCTGGCGCTATGTGACATTCCACAGCTCAGGGGCAGGAAAGTTAATAAGGGAGAATTGTTGGTATTGTTCAAAACATAATTTAGTCGAAATTATCAAAAAGAAATCATACTAGAGAATGCATTCAAATCTTTGGTACAACCAGAAAGTGACTCGGTTATTGATACATTTTTTAAGCCATTAAATTCCTGAAATTTATTTTCTCCTAGTCTGAAATTTTAAGGCAATAGGCGTAGCAATTTTCAGACAACAGAGAGTTAACAGGATAACTATGCTGGAGGAAATACAGGAGTCAAGAGAAACACTTTAAGTTAATTATTAAAAAAATATGAAGTCAAAACATTAAAATACCCCTGGTAAACAAAATGAAGTGGTTGATTGTGAGATTGATCACTATTCAATTTAAAATAATTCTGTATGAGGCTTCTCTTTTTCTTAGGTTGAACTCACTACTGTTAAGTAGATCTTCATTTCTGGCACTCCTCCACTCCCCGGGGCCAAAGTTATTTCTGCCATCATCTGTACCTCAAAAAATGGTACTACCATTCATTCCATTATTTAAGTAAAGAAATTTAGAAGCTATTCTTGATTCTGTCCTTTTTCTCACATTGTATTCTATCCATCAACACGTTTCCTTGGCTCTACCTTTAAAATACATCATGACTTCATCCACATTAAATCATTTCATAGTTACCACTATCATCTCTTACATAGACTACTGCTATTTTTTTCTCCACAGTACAGACAAAATGGTCTATTAAACATTTCAGTTAGCTTATGCCACAGCATACTCAAAAACTCAGTGCACTGTAGGTCCTTGCCTTAGTCTACAAATCCCTATGGGGCTTGGGCCTGGCCATTGCTCTGACTGCTTCTCTCACCAAATCTCCCGCAAGGGTCTCTCTCTCTGGCCCTTTGCTACAACTGCTTTGGTCTCTGGATGGGTTCTGAAGGCGCCAAGCTCATCCTACCTCAAGCAGTTTACAGCTGCTGTTCTTCTGTCTGAAATTCTCCTTCCTCAGATATTCACGAGTCACGATTTCTCTTAGCTCATACATCAACTTTCTTGAACTCCCTGCATTACTCTCTTTGTTTTCACCCTGCTTTATTCTTCTTAGCATTAATCATTACATGATATTATATTACATATGATTACATATGATTTTTAGTGTTTATTGTCTGCTTTTCAATGAGGACTTCCTTGACCACATAATTTAATAATGCTCAGTCTGTTTCCCTGATATTCCTAATTCCCTTTACCCTCTACTAATACATTGCATTTATCACTTTCTAACATTGTATGTAATATTATGCTATTGTTCCTAGTGTATTTCCCTCACTAGAATGTAAGCTCCATGAGAGTAGGTACCTTTGTAGGTTTTGTTCACTGGTGCATCCCCAATGCCTAGAATAGTAGGTGCTCAATAAATAGTAACTGAGTGAATAAAGGTGAGGAATGGAAAATTTGTTGAGTGATTGGAAAAAGTAAGGAAAAGCTCCCTATGGTTTGTAACCTAGTGATATTAATTCCCTAATCAAATGTCCTTTGGGAGGCTCAAAGTTAGTAATATGCTAAGAAAATCCCAGTTGTGGTGAAGTTCACTTTTGAAAGCTTTAATTTTTCAAAGTATCAAATGTTCATCTATTTACTGATGAAAAGAGAAGCTCAGAGCAATGCCCTGTTGCTCTTCCTGTGTATGTACTCGTCTCTTAAGTATCAGGGGCAGAGAGAATCAGCTTAAATTATTTTGGGGCTTTATTTTCCATTTGGGGAACACATTCCACGATACAGTCAGTTCTGCTATAACACTCATTTGAAATCACAAGTTTGTTTCAACGCAATTGATATATTAGGGAGCAATTTGCATGTAATGCAAATTCACTTGTGAGTGAATGAAGAAAACTGCACCCAACTGAATTGAGCCACATACAATAGAAATACACAAAACGCACATTTCTCAAACATCTACCAACTACCTCACAGTTTAGACCTATGCTATGAGCCACACCCACCTTCATATGGTGTCACCACTTTGCAATTTCAGACAACCCTTTTTCTATCACTTCACAGTAACACAAGTTGTAACCCTTGCCATGCCCACATCTGTTAGCCAACATCAGGTCTTTTCAAGATGAAGATTATGCATTATCTTGAAAAAACTTAAATACTGTAGAAGTTATGTATTTATTAACCAATTAACATGTGAAAAACTGCTGCCCTTTTTAATAGGTTTGCGTCTTTTTTTCATGTGTCAGAGATGAAGTTTTTTTTAAATTAATTTTTATTGGAGTATAGTTGCTTTACAATGTTGTGTTAGGTTCTGCTGTACAGCAAAGTAAATCAGCTATATGTATAAATACATCCCCTCTTTTTTGGATTTCCTTCCCATTTAGGTCACCACAGAGCACTGAGTAGAGTTCCCTGTGCTATACAGTAGGTTCTCATTAGTTATCTGTTTTATACATAGTAGTGTATATATGTCAAGCCCAATCTCCTAGTTCATCCCATCCCCCCTTCACCCCCAGTATCTATAAATCCATTCTCTTCGTCTGTGTCTCTGTTTCTGCTTTGCAGATAAGTTCATTTGTATCATTTTTCTAGATTCCACATATAAGCAATACTATACTATATTTATTTTACTCTTTCTGACTTTACTCTGTATGACAAACTCTTGGTCCATCCACGTCTCTGCAAATTTCATTCCTTTTTATGGCTGAGCATTATTCCACTGTATATATGTACCACATCTTCTTTATCCATTCTTCTCCTGATGGACATTTAGGTTGCTTCCATGTCCTGGCTATTGTAAATAGTGCTGCAGTGAAATTGAGAGGCATGTATCTTTTTGAATTATGGTTTTCTCCGGGTATATGCCCAGTAGTGGGATTGCTGGGTCATATGGTAGTTCTCTTTTCAGTTTTTTAAGGAACCTCCATACTGTTCTCCATAGTGGCTGTATCAATTTACATTCCCACAGATGAAGTTTTGAGTGTTGTGTCTCTAACTACATTTTCCCTCCATAAGCTCTGTGATTTATTATTTATTTATTTATTTTAATTTAATTTTTAAATTAATTTTATTTTTGGCTGCGTTGGGTCTTCCTTGCTGCGTGCAGGCTTTCTCTAGTTGCAGTGAGCGGGGGCTACTCTTCGCTGCGGTGTTTGGGCTTCTCTTGTTGTGGAGCATGGGCTGTAGGCATGCGGGATTCAGTAGTTGTGGCTCGCGGGCTCTAGAGTGCAGACTCCGTCGTTGTGGCGCATGGGCTTAGTTGGTCTGCAGCATGTGGGATCTTCCCAGAGCAAGGCTTGAACTCGTGTCCCCTGCATTGGCAGGAGGATTCTTAACCACTGCGCCACCAGGGAAGCCCCTATTGCCCAATTTTTTGTAGTGCATAATTTTTAGGAACACCTATGTTGTGTTATAGCTGAACTAGCTGTGTTTTCAAAAGGGACTAGCAAAATGTCTAGTAATAATAATACCTTAAAATTGTGTTACACTTTGCAATCTATAGGTTCCATTTTTGTTATCCAATTTTTTATTTTAATAATGATTCTTTGAGTAAGATACTTTATAAATGAAGAATCAAAACATGAGAGAGGGTTGAGAACCTTGTCAGGGGTCAAAAATCAATGTCAGAACTATAGTCAAATCCAAGCCTCTGTCTATAAGTGCAGTTCTCTGCCTCAGCAACTACAAGGACCAAGATGAGAGGATACTGGCTCATTTCTTTGATCACTGTCTTGCAGATATGCATTCCATATCCCTCTGTGGGAAAAATATTTCTGATAGTCAAATGAATACCTTTATTTATTTATTTTTGTGGTACGCGGGCCTCTCACTGCTGTGGCCTCTCCTGCTGCGGAGCACAGGCTCCGGACGCGCAGGCTCAGCGGCCATGGCTCACGGGCCCAGCCACTCCGCGGCATGTGGGATCTTCCTGGACCAGGGCACAAATCCGTGTCTCCTGCATCGGCAGGCGGACTCTCAACCACTGTGCCACCAGGGAAGCCCGAATACCTTTGATTGAGCAGTGAATTTTAAAAAGCAATACAAGAATATTAAGTTAAGAATTTTAAAATTTCACATAACAGAATAGGAAAGAGAGCAAATCTGAATTGAGTGAGGGAGGCATTTAAAGGCTAAGGGAGGATGATTCACCCATCATTTGCTCCTATAAGCTCCTTTTCATGGATAGTCATTAGCTCCCTGGGAATTTTATGATGTCATGATTTTGTCCTGGGTTTTCTTGACTGTAGGGGACGGTATATCGGTGAAAAGAACATATTCCTGTCTTCCTGTGTTGACTGTCTCTTTGTCTTTCATCACACACACACATGCACACACACAACACACATACACACACACACGGCTTCTTCATCCAGGTCTTAATTTACACTGTTTCTTAAGATAGATATACTTAATGGAAAATGGTTGACTTGACTAAATTAGAAGAATGTATTTGCTGCCACGAGTCAATTTCTCAAGTTCTTGACGTTTTTCATAAAGAAAAGAATGACTGCAAGTATTGGTTTCTTGTTCCCTTAAGATGAAAGTTCTTTGAAAAAAATCCACCTTCAGGAAGAAGCAAACATGTTGTGTGCCTTGGAAATATGATTTATTAACTTGTAATGGAATTACTCACAAGACAGCATTAATGGCATTTTTGGGCTGATGCATCTCTTATCTTGCTCTGGAATGCTAGCATATTTTTGTGAGTAGCAGAGACTGTGGCATTAAAACCCCTCTCACTAGGATTCTCAAGGATACTTGTGCCAGTGTGACAAATGGATTATTTTATACACTACCAAACGTAAAATAGATAGCTAGTGGGAAGCAGCCGCATAGCACAGGGAGATCAGCTTGGTGGTTTGTGACCACCTAGAGGGGTGGGATAGGGAGGGTGGGAGGGAGGGAGACGCAAGAGATATGGGAACATATGTATATGTATAACTGATTCACTTTGTTATAAAGCAGAAACTAACACACCATTGTAAAGCAATTATACTCCAATAAAGATGTTTAAAATAAAAAATAAATAATAAGAATCTGAGCACTGTATGGTGAGCTGTCAGACTGATGCAATCATGGAGACTCATGAATCATGTGCTATTTTAATTATCACATTAAGCACAATATTGTAATTTGAGATTAATTCTAACATTTGCATTTTGCCTTGCCTCCTATGCCAGACAATCAAATGTCACAATCTGTATTGTTTTCCTAAGTTTTCAGTGAATCAGGAATCTTCTATAGGAAAAGACACTGTAACGTATAACATTGTAATACAGCGTTCCTCAGATCTTTGGTATTATACTGACCTTGTCACTTTTGCATTCTAGTAATGCTTCTAAGTATGAGTTTATTGCTGAAATCTTATGTTTCCAGTGGCAAATGTCAGATGTCTATAATTTTAATGCCAGATGCCGTGACTTTTGAATAATTTCTTTTGATAATGAACTTTCATTTTCTTTTTTTTTTTTGCGGTTCGCGGGCCTCTCACTGTTGTGGCCTCTCCCGTTGCGGAGCACAGGAGTATCCGTGGTGTGAACCAATGTATAAGTCTGGAGAGCATGCTGTAAAAAGCAGCCAAGAGTCATGGTCAAATCTACTAGATTATGGATACTTATATCCAGGCTATGTTAGAAACTTTAAAAATACTTAGCAACTGTCTAGCCCAAGCCCTTAGAAGTACTTACACAGATGAGCACAATCCTTTCTAGGTCTCTCAGGAAATAGACCAGCTGATAAAAATAATTTGCTCTGACCCCCTAACAGGCTTGTTGCTGTTATCTTACAGGGCAAATGTTTAAAGTGTGACACTTTATCCAGTTGCTTGATCCACATCAGTGTAAAAATATAAAGTTGGTTTGTTTTCGGTTAAACAGAACTGGAATATTAGAATATAGCTAAGTTTTAAGCTGTTATTTTGATGGTCCTATTTTAAATACCAAAATGGGATCACAGTTCCTTCTATATTCAGTAGACTGTAAGGGATTTGATTGGGAGGCTGGACTGGAATTGTTTTTCTATTCTGGTCAGTGTGCCCTGGGCTGCAGGCTAAAGAAAGCACTCCCCACCTCATTATTCTCATCTCCCTAGCAACTGCAATGGCATCAGTGCCTGAAACAGACCTTGAAAAAGGATAAAGATCATTGTGTTGAAAGTTATTCCTAATTTTGCAGAGATAAAGATGTGTGTGCATCCATCTGCACATTTTTAGCAGAAAATCACAAGAGTGAAAAAAATTACTGGAGTGAGGTGAAAAGCTGAGTATCAACATACAGCTGGAATTCTCACTGAACACATATTCTTATTGCCATCTATATCTGTACCCTGAGGTCAAGGGAAGATAAGACTTTCACCAGGGACCCCCGCTGAATGCTCTGGAGCTTTGCGTCAGCAACTTCTTTGGTAAGACATCCCATTCATTCAGTGATTCATTTAAGAATATTAACTGAGCATCTATGTGTGTCAGACACTGCAGATGCTGGGAGACGCAACAGAAACACAAAACAAGTAAGACTCCTGCTCTTAGGGAATTTCTATTCCAGTGTACATTCATTCATGTCTTGATATGACTTATGAAAAGGGCCTGGAAAAAGGCCTGCCACATTATGAGTAATCAATGACCAGCATCCTCTTCTTATCTTCTCCTTACCTGAACTTTACTTTTCTAAAGGAAACCTATTTCTTTTAGTTGGTTTGAATGAATAACTAAATCTCTTAGCAGTTTGTTGAGATCTATTGGTGAGTTAATAGAAATGTATTTGAAAGCCCTGATCACTGCCTTTACTCAATGGGAAGTACCAAGATAATTGATGTACTCAAATGTCTTGTTTATTTTTATATAATGTGCGTTTGTTATTTATCTCTTTTGGCAGTTGGTTACGCCAGTTTCCATTAGAATCTTTCTCAGTGTGGCCTTATTAGCAGGTCAGTGAATTTAGTAAGTTTTCCTTTAACCACGTTTAAATTCATTAGGATGGAGTGGAGAGTATGCACTTCCAGGGTCCACTCATAGTGTTTGGGATGTTCTCAAAATGTTCCTATAAATGACTCATCCAATAGATTGCATATAGAGATTGGACAGGAAGAAGAGCATTTTTCTATGGTCACATTTATAGTGAAGATGAAAAAATAATACCTAAACCCCAAGAAACACAGTAGAATCTTTCAATAAAAATCTGTTTTAGCAAAAAACACTCAACAGGTGACCAAATACTAATTTGCCTGCCAAGGGCTTTGATTTCATTTTTACAGCCTTTCTCCCTTACAAACCATCTCATTACCTTCTTACCTTGTTGTTAGTGTGCTATGAAAGGAAACACTGGATAATCAGTCATATGACACTATTTTGCCAGTTAACCTCTTCTGTTCCAAAGTAGACTTCTAGAGGTAGGTGTGTGTGTGTGTGTGTGTATGAGAGAGAGAGAGAGAGAGAGAGAGAGAGAGAGACAGAAGAGAGAGAGAATGAGTAGGAGGTCTTCATGTAGTTACTTAGAAAATATACTAATATGTCTTTTCTTTATTCTGATCTGAATTCCATGCTCCAAGACCATAAACTATTCCAACTTCATTTCTACTGGTTAGTTACAGGTTAGTTAGACCTTGGAGGAAGTTACTTCACCCCTTTACATCTTTTTCCTTCTATAAAGAAGAGAGTGGGGAGAGTGAAGTTTTTGAGAAGGCCTTTGAAGTCCATCCAGTTATAAGATTACTCTGTTCTTTTAATAAATGTCTTTGAGGACAGGGCCCACTCTGGGTTCTTTGAACACACCCTCTAATATCCTGACACACTCATTAGCAAGAATGGCTGTTATCTGAGCCTGTGAGAGCATGGCAATCACTTTGGTGGAACTCGATCTAGAAAAACTGAGATCGAAAATGTTGTAGGATTGAGCATCAGCTTCATATTAATGCCTGTTTCTCTAGTTATGTGTTTGTTTGTTTTTTTTTTAATAAGAGAAAGCTAGCCACTGAGGTAGAAATGCTGGGAAAAAAATATGTTTGTAAATTACTTCATTAAAACTTGGAAAAGGATATGAGCCAGCGAAAATAGTTTAAAATTCCTAAAAAGAATCTACCAGAGA
Source organism: Orcinus orca (assembly GCF_937001465.1). Taxonomy (NCBI): domain Eukaryota; kingdom Metazoa; phylum Chordata; class Mammalia; order Artiodactyla; family Delphinidae; genus Orcinus; species Orcinus orca. Next base: position 2,910,944 of record NC_064559.1, on the reverse strand, counting down.
AAACACAGAATACCTTTAGAGAAATTAGGCAGTTGTACCACTCATAAACAGAAGATCTGAAAAATTTAAACCTTTAAATAATATAGTAGATCAGGTTTATTGTAAAGTTTGGTTGTTAGATATTGGGACAACTTTTTTTTGACAGATCAAGAGGGTTACAACATATTATAATTAGTCACTGTGTTTTAATTCGTGACATAGCTAAATACAGGTAATAATAAAAGATACTGATGACAGTGTGCAGTTAAATAAATCTTTGACACTACATTCCCAGGACCTTCTCAAACCTCACACATGGCAGATACATGATTTCTTACTTTATTTTCAAGCCAGCACCGTAACTATCTTTGATGTCCCCTACCATCTTTCAAAAGTAAATAACTATATATTTTAAAGTAACTCCTTATTTAGCAGTATGTATACAACCCGAACTTTGTTAATACAGGAAAACTGAATGGTCAGTTCTTTTCTCCATGTGCACTTCTCCCAATCCCCTCTCAACCCCTTGTTGAGTCATTTGCTTTTCTATCCAGCTTGTAGCACCTAGAACTCAAATTCCTGCCTCAGCCGGATTACAAACTTTTAATCATCAGGCACCTCCTGGGCCACGTGCAAATAGCAAAAACAACAACTCCAATCCATTGAGAACTTTTGTTGGATGTACTTCAAGACAGATCTAGGATCTGATGCTTCTCATCACTTCCAGGGTTACACCCTGGCCTTAACCATGACTGTGGCTCTCCTGGGTGGGTGAAACACCTAACTCATATCTCTGCTTCCACACTTGCCTCTATGGTCTTTTCTCTGCACAGCAATCAGAGTGACCTTGTTAAAATGTAAATTCACCAAATGGTTGACAAATGGAAATTTCTCTTATAGGTATATTCAAATGATAAATGAAGGATAAGTGACAGAATGCAAACTGTTATCATTTTGAAAGGATTATCAGTAGGCTGTTACCACCACAAAATAAAATTTAACCTGCATTACTGTTCCTCCTGATAAAAGTATTCTTCCTTCACCTATGAAGGAGTTTTGTACAAAAAATAGAACCTGAGTCTGAACAAGCCACTTGATCTTACTGCCAATTTATAGGAGACAGAGGAACATGTTACATGAAGCCATAGGCCTGCAATCAACAAAATCCATACTGTGGCAAATTCTGCAGAATAAACAACCCAGTTTTTTCAATAACAGCAAAAATAAATGCAAGAAAAAAAAGAGATGTTGGAGGGCTTCCCTGGTGGCGCAGTGGTTGAGAGTCTGCCTGCCGATGCAGCGGACACGGGTTCGTGCCCCGGTCTGGGAAGATCCCACATGCCGCGGAGTGGCTGGGCCCGTGAGCCATGGCCGCTGAGCCTGCGCGTCCAGAGCCTGTGCACCGCAACGGGAGAGGCCACAACAGTGAGAGGCCCACGTACTGCAAAAAAAAAAAAAAAAAAGGGATATTGGAGACCCTATAGATTAAAAGAGACTTAAGAGATAGCAACAATTACAAAGTGTGGATCTTATTTTGATTCTTATTCAAACACACAAACTAAAAAAATTGTAAGTTTACCAAGGAACTATGACCACTCACTGGACATCTGATGATATTAAAAAAGCATTGTTAATTTTTCAAGTTTGAATCAGAGGTGTGATGGTAAATATTTAACAGTTGGATCTCCAGAAATAAAAGCCCTGATTTTCATGTTTGTTGATTTCCGTGAAGTATATACTCCCCCTATGGCCGATTTCAAGGTCAGAGATCCCTGAATGAGAAGAGATGCACACAGGCTAAGCCAATGCTTTCAGGCTAAGCCAATATATGAACTGCTCCAGCCCACACTGGGGGTGATAATTATATTGCAGTGGTGTTAAAAAAAAAAAAAATGTGCCTATATTTTGGAAGTGCCTACTAAAATATATATAGTTGAAACGACATGTTGTCTGAGGTTTTCCTCAAAATGATCTGGGGTGGGGGTGTGTAGGGAGTATAAATGAAAAAGTATTTTAGTCATAAATATACTGGGGTTTCTTATACATTTTTCTCTACTTTACATATGATTTACATTTTCTAAAATAGAAAGATTTTAAAAAGTAAGTCACATATTCTACTGAAAATCCTCCGGGGACTACCTTTCTGAGCAGATGCCAAAGTCCTGACTATAACATGAGAGGCCTACACTTGACCTTCTCCTTTCACTCTGCTCCACTGGTGTTGATCTCCCTGCTGGCCTTTCAGTATGCTAAGCCTGCTTTCTCCTTTGGGCCTTTGTACTGGCTGCTGTCTCTGCCCAGAATACTTTCTCCCAGATGACCACAGAACTCACACCTTCACTTTCTTCAAGCCTTTGCTTAGATGCCATCTTCTTAATAAGGGCCCCATTGAATGCTCCATTCTGCCCACAGCCCCAGCCTAGTACTTGTGATGCCTAGTACTTATCATCTTCTAACACATAATATTATTTACATATTTAAATCAATATAAACTACATATTTAAGTAGTTAGAATAGTGCCTGGAATGTAGTGGTTACTCAAAATAATTTTTTATTGAACAAAATGAGTGGATGCAGGTGACATCTGTGAATGTCACAGAATTTTTCTTCTCTTGTTTGACACTTCTGATTATATTACCTGCACTGACTACAACATTTAAATTATATTTTTGGAAGATGGTACTGCTGGAAACACTTTTTAATATTGATAAAAATAGTACAAATTATCTTAGATTCTCTTCAAAAGCTCAATATAAATTTGTTTCTACACCAGAAGTGCAGAGGTAGAAACCTTTTAAGAGACTATAATAAGTATCTTAAAAACAGAATCAGTAAGCTTCCAGAGGAAAAAGAATGACAGTTTGATTAGTTTACTTCCAAAATGTCTTGGCCATTGTTTTAGGGAGTTTACAATTTTTAGTTAGGAGCTGAAACAATTTTTAGTTAGAATCTTTTAGATTCTAGAATATTTGCTTGAACCAGAATTCCCCCACCTCCACTATTCCCCCATTATCTTGCAGCATATACTTAGATATATGCTTTTTTCAGTACTTGTTCATCTAGGTAGATTAACTTTGACACTCCTTAACCATCATCCCCAAATATTCAGGGGAACATCTTGTAAGAACTTCAAGGAAGAAGAAATCTCCTCACTTTTTGGACTTTCAAGCAAACACTGTTAATTCTAGATGAACTTCCTAATGGCATGGTCCAAACAGAGAGCTCAAAAACTTGTCTGAGGTTTTTTTCGTACATGTAGTTAGGGTACATGGATCTAAATGCTATATTGAATTGTGTAGTCCTTTTAGTACTCTTCGTTTCTGCACCGATTTCTTTGCTCTAGCAAACAAAATTAGCTATTTCAGTGACCCAGGAATAGGAGCACTCCAGTATAGAATGTGAGAACCATGGTTGGTTTTTTGCTTAAATCACAGCCAACTAATGACTAGAGGGCTTGGTTTTCATTCTGTTGCACAGCGTTCAGTGGGACACTCAGGTATTGAGTAAAAGGAGAAAGGCTTATTAGAAAATAAGCATATGAAAAGATGGGGAAATGCAAATTAAAACAACAATGAGATACTACTACAGGCCTGTCAGAATGATTGAAATCCAGAACACTGACAACACCAAATGGTGGTGGGGATGTGGAGTAACAGGAACTCTCATTCATTGTGGTGGGAATGCAAAATGGTGTAGTCACTTTGGAAGACAGTTAGGCAGTTTCTCAAGAAATTAAACGTACTCTTTCCTACAATCCAGCAGTCACTCTTTGTTATTAATCCAAATACATTGGAACTGTGTCCACACAAAAACCTTCGCATGGATATTTATAGCAACATTATTTAAAATTGTCAAAAGTTGGAAGCAACCACGGTATCCTCCAGTAGGCGAATAGATAAACTGTGGTATAACCAGGTAGTGCAGTATTATTCAGCACTGAAAAGAAATGAGATGTCAAACATAAAAAGACATGGAAGAACCTTAAATGCATGTTATAAAGTGAAGGAAGCCAATCTGCAAAGGCTACGTACTGTATGATTCCAACTATATGACGTTCTGGGAAAAGCAAAACTATGGAAACAGTAAAAAGACAAGTGGTTGGCGGGGATTAGCAGTGAGGAAGGGATAAATAGGTGGAGCACAGTGGATACTTAGGGCAGTGAAATTACTCTATATGATCCTATAATGGTATTTACATGTCACTATACATTTGTCAGGACTCATAGAATATACAATACCAAAAGTGTAACCCTAATGTAAACTATGGACTTTGGGTGATTATGATGTGTCCGTGTAGTTTATTGGATTGTGACAAATGTACCACTCTGGTGGGGGATTGATAATAGGGGAGGCTCTGTGTGTGTTACGGGGGCAGCAGGATATGAGAACTCTGTATCTTTAGCTCCGTTTTGCTGTAAAAAATTAAGTCTGTTTAAAAAAAAGATAGGCCTAATAAAACTGAGAGGAGAGTACCTAAGTGATGCCTTAATGTGACTAGTTAAGGAATAAAATGAAAGGCTGCTCCATAATGAACTAGATTGTTATTTATTGATTTGCAAATATGAGCATAGATTTTAGGAATGAAAATCAAAGCTGTGTTTCGAAATTAGAGTGGATTAGATCTCATAGTCTTTTCTGTTTTCCTGCAAAAGATGCAGTATGTGTAGTGATGCTGGTTTCAGATCATTTCCTAAATATTCCAGTTGCCATAGCAGCCAAAGCTGATGATGGAATTTATATACAAAGTCCTCAGAAAAGAGATTTGCCAAAAAAGTCTTTGGAGTTGCTCAAGATAGTTGGCTTTTTCATATCTCATCTTCAGAACATTTCTTTGCTTATAAGTTTTCAGCATTTATTCTAGTAACTTAAGATAGTAGTATTTTTTTTTTGAGCTAAAAATATGTACCTATCATCTAAGTGACATACATGAAATGGTCAGTGTAGTAACTAGACAGAATAATTGAAACACTGACTTTCCTGGAAAATATGGAGACTATTAACAAGCCTAGGAGTGTCAGAGTTTAGAAAGGGAAGCTCCAAGAGTCTTCAGAACTGTATTAGCTCATGTTAGTTAGCCCTTCTTTCTCTTTAAACATATTATCATTTCTTGGGGACTAATCCTAGATTTAAGGTTGTACACACTAGGGACTTCCCTGGTGGTGCAGTGGTTAAGAATCCGCCTGCCAATGCAGGGGACACGGGTTCAAGCCCTGGTCTGGGAAGATCCCACATGCCACGGCGCAGCTAAGCCCGTGTGCCACAGCTACTGAGCCTGCACTCTAGAGCCCGCGAGCTACAGTATTGAGTTGTGCTACAACTACTGAAGCCTGTGTGCCTAGAGCCTGGGCTCTGCAACAAGAGAAGCCACTGCAATGAGAAGCCCGCACACCGCAATGAAGAGTAGCCCCCGCTCGCCACAGCTATAGAAAGCCCACACACAGCAATGAAGACCCAACACAGGCAAAAAAAAAAAAAAAAAAAAAAAGGTTGTACACACTAGAATTAAAATTAAAGGGTGAGAAGTACTTGTCATGTCTGCAGAGATCACTGAACCAGCTCTGGACTCCCCTGGAGATGCAATTTTGTAGCCTCTTGTTCTTTATCTGCTGATTTATGTGATGGTAAACATGCCCCAGCCTTGGGCACAGCTCAGTTGACCTTATTACATTTGTTTTTCTTTTCTAGAAGGTTATCCTAAGGTCACCAGAATGTTGTGAACGGAATCAAAACAATGGACACTAAATTCTTTCTCCATGGCTATGTGATCTCCTCAGAAGATTAGATGATGGAAGTCCTGGAGACTTTGAGAGAACTGACCTTTACCAGTATTGCTACTACCAATTAACATGGTTTCCCTGTTGACTGGTGCAACCAAGTATTTGCTTAGTGTTTAACATACATAGAAGAGAACAAGCCTTATTTGGGGAAAACTATTTGTGAGATACTTCTTCTGGTCTACCAGAATTTTCTCTAAAGTTGGGTCTTGGTTTCCACTTAGCCTAAGCATAATAATACACAAGGGTGTAGATGACTGTGCTGAGTGCTATGAAGAAACAATAGAAGGTGCCATTAGGGAATATGGAAAAACCTGATTTAGTCGGAGGGGTGAGATGAGCCAAGATCTTCCTGAAGTGGTAACATTTAAGCTGGGACCAAAAGAACGAGTAGGTGTCAGTAAGGCAAACAACTCTACTTGGATTAACTGACCTTATTTCAACTTTTCAAACATAAAGCAAGCTCCCTGATCAGGGTATTCACACAGGCTACTTAACATTGGCTTGAAATACTGGTCCTCTCCTGGTTTGTGATTATTTTTGTAATTATCCATTTAATATTAGCCTTCCCTAGTAATCTGCAATCAGGAGTCATATTTCTTTCTTTATCATCTGGATTTGAGTAGTATTGAATTACTTTGTGATTCCTCTTCTTTGTCCCATTAGTCACTGTCCATCCAACATCTCCTTTGAAGGGAGTGAGTTAATGTACTGGTAGCAGATCCAATGGCAAATGAATGAGATTTGGCTTGAATATTTTTCTGTGCTGCCCAAGTTCCCTTTAATAAAATAATTTTGGTGGTTTTCTGGTTCACTATCTTTAATATATTGCTTTACCATTTATAGTAATAGCACACTTGTGTTTCAGTGTTTGATTTAGGTCTTGTAGTACTTAAACTTTGCGACATATTACAGTTGTTCCTTCACCATTTCATTGGACACCTTCAGATGGAAGTAGATGCTACTTCGAGTCACTTGATTTTACTTTCTTTGATACTGTTCATTAGAAAAGGATTCTTGAGGACTTCCCTGGTGGTCCAGTGGTAAAGAATCCGCCCTCCAATGCAGAGGATGTGGGTTAGATCCCTGGTCAGGGAACTAAGATCCCACGTGCCGCAGGGCAACAAAGCCTGCACGCCACAACTACTGAGCTTGCGTGCCTCAACTAGAGATCCCGCATGCCACAGACAACAGAGCCTGCGCACCTCAACTGGAGAGCCTGCATGCCACAAACTACAGAGAGTGCTCTGGAGCCTGCGTGCAACAATTATAGAGCCCTGGATCCTGCGCCACAACTGGAGAGAAGCCCACGTGCCACAACGAAAAGATCCCGCATGCTGCAACAAAGATCCTGCGTGCTGCAACTAAGACCAGATGCAGCCAAAAAAAAAAAAAAAAAAAAAAATATATATATATATATATATATATATATATATAAAATTATAAAAAAAGAAAAGGATTCTCATTACCTCGTACACTTATATCTCAGGATTAGGACACTGAAAATCTGCAACTCCTTAAATCAACCCATTATTGAAGTCCAGATTAATGGGGGATTTAAGGATTTATGAGGTCAAAAGCTGTCTGTGGCTTAGTACTGTAATTATTTACATGTCAAGAATTCAGCCATGCCTTTTATAGACTTCACAGCAGCTCAAGCTTTACCATGTAGTTCTTCCTAGTATTGGCCAATTCTACTGTTGAATTTTCACCTGGTGGTGATGCCCCTGGTGACAGGATCATTCTTACTTGCTAATGAATTCCTAAATTTCTGAAATGAGGTTTTTAGGATCACAGAGTTTGTTACTGACTTTTCTCCTGGTAGAGCTGAATAATCAAAGCCACATTCAAACCAGATATGAAGAAAGCTGACTATCTATTCCTATACCTCATTACAAAAATTCACACCTTATATTGGTAGGGCATTCTTGTTGTGTTCTTTCTGAATTTAATCCACTCATTTTAATCTGGTTCTGAAATGGTGCTGCTATCCTTCTAAGGATTGATTCTCATAATCTATCTGTCCTTTCCATCCTTCTCTTAACAAATTAATTCCATAAATATTCATTGAACACATTCTATGGGCCAGACAGTTTTCTAGGTTCTGGGGCTAGTGCAGTCCATTAAAGACACAAAAATCACTTTCTTAATGGAGTTCACATTCTAAAGGCATGAGACAATGAGTAAGAGAAATAAGTAAAATATAGCATTTTAGTTGGTGATGAGTGCCGTAGAAGAAATAAGGGAGAGAGATGGAGTGTTGGTGGGCAAATTGAACATTTAAATCAGGTGGCCAGGGGAAAACCTAGCTGAGAAGCTAACCTTTGAGAACAGATGTAAAGGAAATGAGATGGCACTATTGGGGGAAGAATGTCCAAACAGGAAGAGCAGCAAGAGGGAAGATCCTAGAAGAGAAAAGATGCCTGGAATGGTCAGGGAAGGATGAGTAGACCGGAGGGGTAGGACCAGTAGGGAGAGGAAAGAAGATAAGGTCAAATATGTGACAGGGATCAGGCCGTGTGGGGCTGTGTGGGCTACATCAAGGACACTGTGGCTTAGTTACTGCGAGGGAGATGGAAAGACCCTGGAGTTTTGAGGAAAGGAATGACATGATCTGATTTACACATAAGCAGATTTACTCTGGCTGTTGTGTAATAGGCTGAAAGGGATACAGTTGGAAGCAGGGAGACCAGTTAGGAGGTTGTTGCAATAATCCATGCAGGAGGTAAAGGTGCTTTGGATCATAGTGGTGGCTGTGGAGGTGGTGAGAAGGAGAAGGATTCTGGCTATATTTGTAAGGTAGATCTAAGAGAGTTTGTTGATAGATGGGCATGTGAAGGAAAGCAACAAGTCAAGGATGACTCAGAGTTTTTTGGCCCAAGCAACTGGAGGTGTGTAGTTGCTATTAAGAGAGATGGGGGGGGGGGCTTCCCTGGTGGCGCAGTGGTTGAGAGTCTGCCTGTCGATGCAGGGGACACGGGTTCGTGCCCCAGTCCGGGAAGATCCCACATGCCGTGGAGTGGCTGGGCCCGGGAGCCATGGCCGCTGGGCCTGCGCATCTGGAGCCCGTGCTCCGCAACGGGAGAGGCCACAACAGTGAGAGGCCCGCGTACCGCAAAAAAAGAAAAAAAAAAGAGAGAGATGGGGAAGACTGGAGGAGCGCAGATTTGGTAGAAGATGGGAAGTTTGACAGAAGGCCTCCTCGTTCCTCCCTTTCTCAAGACCCATGGCTATTCTCAGGCCTTCCTCAGTCCTGACACATACACACTCACTCATTCCCCACTGAAGGTGGTTGACAGGTTCCTGGGAGCTAGAGTCTCATTTAGTGCTGAACAATGGGGCTGAGGGAGGGGAGAGGATATGTGTAGAGACAGAGTTGCCTTTTTAACATCTGAATTTTGGATGGAGTCCTGGAGGGCCAGGGACTTGAAGAAAAATACAAATTATGCTAGAATTCATGTTTCATTTTAAAGTAACATAATCTCACAAGGAGTGAAATAAAGAACTTTGGTTGTAGCTGTTCTGATACGCTGGTATGTATTTTCCTCTTTCATGTCAGAGTTGAGACCTCAAGCTAGAAGCCATTCCTCTGGGATTCACATTTTTTAATTCCCTCACGCCATCCTTCACCTCCCGGGCCCCTCCTGCCTGTTTTAGGTCTTGCTCCCAGCCTGTTGGGTAGGGTCCATATTTGCTTCTTCACAGCTGAATTTGTTGAATGAATGGCGTTCAGCTCTATGGTGTGACTTGTGCCTTAAAAAGCTCTTTGGTTATAACAGATCATCCTATTATTTGTAATTGATTTTCCTTTACATAAATGTTTCACATTGAGATTGGGCTTCATTGGGAAGGGGTTCATTGAGATATGGGTACATAAGCTATTTGAATGATAGCAAAGAAATAATGTGCTACAAAATTTTAAAGCTGAAAATGGAATAAATCTTTGAGATTCAGAATTCTCAGAGGTATTAGCATGTCAGTTTTTTGGTAAACTCTATTTTATCTGGTAGTGTTTACAGTTTATACTCTAAGGCCAATTGTGTTATTACTTTGAAAGACGCTCACCTAAAAAGTGTTGATTTAAGGAAAACTTAAGTAATAGTACAAGAGGGTCATAGTTATAGCAAAAATTGTGAAGGTTGGGATGCAAATATAAGCTTGGGAAACACAGGTCTAATCTAAACAACCAGTTGATACTTGGAAGTATTCTTCCGTAGCTCTGCTCAGTGGTCATTCAGCCTATCACTGTGTATGTTGAAGACTGGAGATTTTGCATGCTATAAGGTCATATTCAGACAGTTGGGATTTATGGGAGCTCTCCACTGCATTAATGGTACTTTTCTTCTGAATCTGTGTAATAATTGTAAGAAATTTAGTACATGGATCTTCAACTCTCAGTTACCCTGGGCTGCTTCTCAAGCATGTTTTGTTTGTTATTTTAGTACTATTATTAACAATAATTAGATAGGTAACATAGATTCAAACAATTTTAAATATTATCTACCTTGGCTCATAGAAATGAACGAAAGAAGAATCAATTTATGTGAAAAAGAGAATAGACTGAACAGCTGATTCTTGTCCTTTTCCCAGGCTGGCCCTTGGGGGCAAGGAGAGACATAAGCAAGACTCAGCTTTTGGTTTGCTTTTACAGGGATGTATTAGGTGTAAAAAATTTCCTCTTTAATATTAAGGAAAAGTGTCAGTTTGATTAAGGAACTGCTAAAACTGTGTCTTAAGAAACAACTAATTAAAATAAAGCCAATTTGAATTGATAAATATATATATATTTTAGTCCACAAAGCTAGGAGTTAATTTGTCTCTCCTGACTGCTACCAAACTGCATGGCAGATTTTATCATTACAGTTATTATAGAAAATATCCTAAGTCAGGCAGTGTTCACAGACACCTGCAACCAGGCTAAGTCCCATGCAACAGTGTCTGAAAGAACAACTTCATTTCTATGCATTTCAAAAGCTGGCATGTAGTTAGTGATGGGCAGAGTTAAAAAACAACAGTTATTCTGTTGGTTGCTGTGGTGATGGCCTCAAGCTGGTAGCACTTCAGAGATGAATGTCTCCAGCTCATTTGCATGAGGCAGAAATGACGTGATGCTTAGGGTATGGCACTCCAGGTGTGTTTTTAACATGACAGTTACTGCGGAGAAATATCTATTCTGAGACAAGTTGCCTTTATTTTTAATTTTTCACTTGAAAACATTTTTATGTCACTTGACCCCCTAATCACCATTTCCAGCAGCCATTTCTCAGAGTTCAGTCTGATGGAACTTTGTACAGCGCTTACCATTTAGGGTGACTCAGCATTCTCAGCTCCTTTCCCGTGGTACTGAAATAAGGGATCACCTTTCTGTTTGTTTTTCCTGGCTCAGTCAGTGCCTCCTTCTCCTCTTAGCTTCCGAAGTGTGATCCTCCAACGTTGTTGCCTATCTCCTCTGTCTGACTCTTTATGTGTCCCTTCGCCCTTCTCCTCTCTCTCCTTCTGCTCTTCATCTCCCTGTCTCCTCCTCTATTATCCGACCACCTCTCATGTCTATACAGATGATTCCTGAACCCTCATTACCAGCCCAGGATTCTCTCTCCAGTTGCAAATTCACATTTCTAACTCCCAGTTAGAATCTTCTCAAGATACTCTGTGGACACTTTAAACTCAACTTGTTCAAAATAAACTCATACTCCTACCTCAATTTTTGTGAATAATATGGATCTCTAACTAACCACCCAGAATTGAGTCTTTGAGGCTATCTTCAATCCTCCCCTCTCCCAGGCCATTTGTATCCAAGCATTGGTTGAGTAGTTTTATAACCCGACACTTGGATCTACCTCATCCTCACCTTTGTCACTGAGGCCACAGCTGTCACTGCCTGACACTTGGACTCCTAGCATAGTCTTTCACCTCTGATTGATTCAGGATGCTACTTGCTGGAGTTCCACAAACACAGCTCCAACTTAGCCTTTCCTGATATTCAAAATATGCCCTGTGGACAGAAGAAAATCTCTATTCATAAGTGTGGTCGTCTGACCCTATTCCCTGTTTTCTGCCTCAACACGGCTGTTTGCACCCACACACCACTGCTCTGGCTGCGTAGGAAATGGGTTATGTTTTCTTACTGACTTGTCCTTGCTGACATTTCCCCTTTGCTTTGAAGACTCTTTCCCTCAACCTTTGTTACCTTTACATTTGTAAATGTAACTATTTTTCTTATATAACAAATTTTAAATCATGAAAGTAACCTCACAGAAATTTTGGAAGACAGTAGGAAAATATTAGAAAGGAATTAAAATTCTTGCATAGTCACATCACTCAGATGTAAGAACTATTATATTATTTAACTTTATTTTCATTGATATACATTTACCACACATTTAGTTTAGGGATATTGATAAACACTGTATGTACAGGTTTTACATCAGCTCTTTTTACTTCGAATTACATTGTAAGCATTTTCTGGTGCATTAAATGTTATTTGAGAACGTGTAATGTCTGCAAAATATTTTATCATATGGATGTACTGTAACTTATTCAAAATCTACTGGTTTGTGTAGTAAATAATTTTAAAGAGGCATAGTTTTCTGTTGAATTTTTAAGATGATTATCCCTATACTGTTTCTTTAGGACACATGGTTTATTTCCTTCTGCCCTCCCTTTCTTCTCTCTGTTGCCCTTTATTTTCCCTGGGGTGAGGAGTGTTCAGGGTAGATTAAGCATTTGGCTGTAAGCAGGGGCAATGGCTTGTACATAATCCACCCACTCTTGGCTTGATTGCTGATAGCATCTTCTCAGACCCATGACCTGGACTGGTTGTGCTATGAGGAGTTTCTAAGTCCTGTACTGTTCCGTTGGATTAATGGGATCCTCTTCTATCCTCACTATTTGTCTCTCTGATGGACTAATAAATGGACAAAGTACATGAAAATCCACAGCCCTGTTGTCCCTTTGCTACTAGGGCTCTTCAAACTTCACTATACAAGTAGCATTTTACCAGGATGGTGAAGTGGCACTTCACCATCCTGTAGCATTTTACTTTTTGGGGTCATACCCGTTTCCAGGGAGTGCTTTATTTCTTTCTTTTTTTTTTTTCTTTTCTTTTTTGCTGTACCCGGGCCTCTCACTGTTGTGGCCTCTCCCGTTGTGGAGCACAGGCTCCGGACACGCAGGCTCAGTGGCCATGACTCACGGGCCCAGCCACTCCGCGGCATGTGGGATCTTCCCGGACCAGGGCACGAACCCATGTCCCCTGCATCGGCAGGCGGAATCTCAACCACTGCGCCACCAGGGAAGCCCTATTTCTTAAATGATCCCTTTTACACCCTCTCTTCTTGTTTTAAGGAATTGGTTTGTATAGAAAGCTGTGGAAAAAATAGTATGGATTAAAGTAGAGGCCAAGACATAATTTCTCTCACTGATTGCACTGTAGAAGGAGTGCTCCTTGTGCTTTGGTTGGGACACTGAGTATTCTCTGGGCTGGAATTAGAAGAATAAGGAATGTCTGATCTCCCCTTAGGCTGGTAGCACTGTCCCATTTTAGGTGGTAAACCATGTTCTGGCTAGTAGCAATCCTCAGGTCAGCTCTACAAGTTAGTGACCAGTGGAAATTCCTCAGGGTTCTTTATCAGACAACCATATGCTTAAGCTTCTTCTTCTGTGTTAACGTTATTTCAGTTGCTAGATTTACGAACTATAAGCCACACATCAAAAGCACCCACAATTCTACGAGGCCCATCTAAAATGGCCTTTACATGAACTGATCCTGATGTCCAGGGGACCTTGGCTCACTGTCTTCCTCCCTTGTGTTCTCATAATACTTGGATTATTCTGCTCTCAAAGTGTATATCTCATTTGGCATAATCTGTGTACATTTAATCCCCTTTACCAGTCTAAATTCGTTAAGGACAGAGAGGCCCTTTATTTTACCTTGCCATGTTCTCAATAGAAATCTGGGAAGGAGGTGGAGTGAGTGGAAACCAAACATGAGTGCTTGTGGCTCACTAAGTCAGGCGCATGATACTTCACCTGTGCCATTTTATACTTCCATTATACTGATTAATTGCACGCATACACGCAGATATCCTTTAAGTGCCAATGTCACATTAGAAAGTAGTGTTCACATATACATGTGTTTGTAAGTAAGTTTATAATCCATCTAGTCAACCCATGAAACGTCTACACTCATTCTCCATTGACAGTTGAGAAAACCGAGCTTTGGAGAATTTATATAATTTATCCAGACTCACACAACTATAAAGTGACAAAACTGGTATCCAAATCCAGATCAAATCAATTGTAAAGCCTCTTTGTCACCCTTCCACACCCCCTACTTTTTATAAACGTATGCTGAGGTGTTTAGTTAATGTGCAATTGAGTACAGAGTTCATTCTGTTTTTTTTTTAATCAATCAATCAACCTAACTTGAAATGAGAATAGACCAAAATTTCCTTTCTACTTTGCATAAATAAAAAAATGAAACAAAGGGTTTTTATTTTGCACCCTGAGATAGCGGATGATTAGAGAGATATTTGGATATTTGGAGTTCACGTAACCATGCTAATTTTCTAAGTCAGTGCTACCTTTTAGTAAGCTTTTGTTAGAGAAGTTATTCATGTATCTTAAAATTTTAATCTGTTGGCTAGTGGATTGTGTCTGAGGGAAATTTGCACACGTTCTTTGGAATGCCACTTTATTTTCAAATCATGTAAATCGCACATTTGGCATCAGCTAGTGCTATTTTCCTTTTGATCATCTTGCCTGTAGCAGCTCTGGGTGAGACATTATTACATATGCACTCCCTAAAATACATACTTCTCATTTACAAACACTTGTACATGTGAACCCTACTTTCTGCTGTGGCATTTGGTTTTAAAGGGAGATTTTCACATGTGTATGCAACTAACTAGAACATAAAAACACTGAGATGGAAAATACAGGGCTGTTTTAACTTTTGCATATATTCTAATGATATCTCCCTTGGTGAGATAAGAAATTTCTCCACAGAGGATTCCTGCTGAGCTTGAATAAGTGATAGCACCACCTACTTTCAATGTGAGTGCACTGGGCAGAGCCGTGGAGAGCGCCCCTGTGCTCTACCTTGCCTCCATTGCTCTTCTTCTCACTTCAGTAGCAGCAGGCACAGTCATGACCCAACTCTGTCCTCCTCCCGACACCATTCCCCGTCTACCCCCAGGCAGATTGTTTGAGAGTCTGTTTGATCTCTGATGCACCTGAGACAGTGAGGTGTGATGAAAGCGTCCTTAATTTAGAATAAGTGCTCAGGAACCCAGGTGCTTTTTAAATATGCTTTGTGGTTACTCCATATATATTTGTTCAGTCAATGAATGAGATAAGTGCACCTTTTACTAGGCACTTAACAACTACTGTGTCCTGGAATCTGGAACTATAAAATTGAATGAGAAAAACTGAATGAGTTTTTGCATAGAATCTAATTGTTGAGGAGGGTTACTAGATGTTACTATGCAACATGGTGAGTATTATGATGGAAGCCTGGAAAGGCTATTAGGGGAATATAGAGGACAAATAAATCAAGCTTGTAAATCAGGGAGTATTTCCTGACAACTAGACAATGGGACTAAATTTTGAAGTATGAGTGGACATTTACTAGATGAAGAAGGTCCACAGGGCAGAAAGAGGAAAAAATTTATGCAAAGAATACTGCAGAGTTAAGGAAAGGATGATGTATTTAGGGACCTGCAATTAGTTTGAATTGACTGGAGAAGGAGACTTAGATGCTGAGGCTGACAGAGGGGCAGGAGCTAGACCATGAAGGGCTTATGTGCTTAGCATCTCATGGAAAGTTTGACTTGCATTGTCTTGGATATGGGGCTGCTCTGAGACCAGCACCCCTTACTGAGGGAAGAATTGGTGTCATTACTTGCCTTGCATATTAAGCCTTATACAACAAAAACAACAACAAAGAATGGTCTGGGCATTTGCAGAAGTTGAGTGGATTTATACAGTTACTAAAGCAGGCAGGTTGCTTTGGTTTTGGCTGGCGTCTAATATCAGAACAGTGCAGTCACTGGAAGGCATCCTTGTGGTAGTGGTAATTGTGCTCCAGAAAGGCGTATTTCCTGCTGAGTAGCTAGAGGTTAGGATGGAGAGGCTACAGGGGCCAGAACCATCAATCAGACGTGGAACCTGAGTTCCAGAGGTTGGGGAGGAATCCTATCCTGCAGGTCCTCAATTTCTTGAGAGAGGCTTTGGGCAGGGTGCCATGAAGAGAATTTTCAGGACTTTCCAGAAATGGATTTATTCCTTTACAGGATATTGTAATTGTCAGGAGCCCTCAGTTTGAAAATGGAAGTAGGCCTTTTTACTTATCTTACTCCTCTTCATGGCAGATAACCTTGATGTCTGCAGCAATGCAGTTTCCCATCTGAGGAGTCTACAGATCAGAGAGAAGTTTCCCTTCCTTTACATCACTGCCCCACAGGCACTTCAGCACATTCATAACAGATTCAAATGGAGTTGGAAGGAGGATCCACTGTACACTTCGTAAGGCTTCCTGAAAAGCCTTCTCAGAGGACAAGTAACTGGCATGCTGGTCTCCTCACCTGCTCAGAGATGAAGCCTGAACTAGATACATGAACGAGAACAGGAGCTTTGGAGCAGAACAAACCTGGACTCAAATCCTGAATCTTCTCATCTCTAGCCATGTGATCTCAAGCATGTTGCTTTACCTCTCTTAGCCCAGTTTTCACATGTGTGAAAACTTCACGGGTAATAAAATATCAGGTGCTTGGTCACATAAATTGTATGATCTGTTGATGTTCATTTTTTCTCGTTGCCAAAACTTCACAGTTTCTGTGCTGTGGAAATTTTCATTATTTCTCATAAGTTTCTACATCAAGTAAAATGTTAATTGATCTGCAACGAGGTGCCCCTAGTTTTCTAGAAGAGTTCGACTTTCAAATGACTTGTCCTATGTCATGTATCTTGATTTTTTTTTCAATCAGAAAATCTGGCCACCACAGATGTCCAAGCCTGACTGTTACTTCCTTTAGAACAGGGCAGAAACCTGATTTCTGGCAATGCATGTGATGTTTATATGGGAGAAGTTCATCTGTCATATGTATAGTAGATGTTTATAGGTATCTATAGAAATGAGGAGAACCAGAAGAATCTTCCTTTGCCTAAGATCATTATATGATGCAGAACACTTCTGTATTACAGAAAAATAGAATCGGAGAAACTAGAGCCAGCGACTTACAGGTCATACACTGTACTAGTGACCTCATTGCCATGTATCCTTTGTGCCCAGAGAGAAAGGGTTCTGTCTTCACTGTAATCTTTATGTTAATGGGCGGAAACCACTCCTTTTGTGATAAGTCCCTGGACACATCATGACTTCTCTTAGCATTGATCAGAATAATTTTGTTTAGAATAATTTAGTGATGTCAACCGTGTGTGTCACCGTCCAGTGGCTTTAAAAAAATACTGTAGTCAGATGTATTTTGAGCTTTAAGGTCAGGTTATTTTATCATGACATACAGGGATCTATATTTTGAAGGCTCTCCAATGGTTGGAGTCTTTGCAGGAATTAAGCACTGAAATCTAGATGCCATTTGTCAATTGTGGTGGGTGGTGTATAGGTTACCAAACAGAAGAAGAGGGCTTCAAGTGGCATGTTTATGGGACTGTGAAGTCACTTTAATGATATTACTCTTTCTTGAACAATGTGGCATAACTAGAGACTTCTGGAAGATAGCAATAGTCAGGCTGGTAGCAGCAAGCCGCAGGGGGCTGGCTTTTATTCAGGAAGCTGAAAAGACCTGATAGAAGGATCTCTGTTTGGACTAGATGGAGAGAAGGAGAAGAAACTCAGAGGTTGAATCAGACTGATTCCTGGTGAGGCAGGTTTGATATACTCTCTATTCGATTGAACCAGCAGATAGTCTGTATATTCAGACTTGCTAATAGGATAATACCATCGTCTCTTCATCCCCCCTTTTAAAATTACAGTGGGAATTCTTCCTGATGGTGTTTCGGAATTAGGTTTGGATGGAAGGAAAGGAAGCATCATATATAAAATAATAGGAAACAATTTCATTCTCCTGTATTAGAGCTGATGAAGGGAGTCAGTGTAAAACAAACTGGACTGAATGGAGAATCTGTATTCTGATCTTAGTTTTACCACTAAGAAGTAGCATAACATTGTCCAAGTCACTTCATTGCCTTATCACCTATGAAAAGATCCCTAAGGCTCTTTCTGTCTCAGCACTGCCATGACCTTAGGTATGGGAGAAGGTAATAGAATTGTTGAGGTTTTCTGGGATGGAATGGGTATGACTGGAGATGAAGGTAGAGGGAATGGAAGTGACCTCAAAAAGGGACTTGGAAAGAATGATTTCCTTGAAGATAATGCAATAAAAAGTTGGTAGAAAACAAAAAGTTTTGAATTCAAAAGGATATGATCAATAAACAAAAGGATTATGATTACATTTACAATTATCATTTTCAGGTTATTATTAACTCTTATGATAGAGTTTCAAAAATAAGGAATATGATTGATAATCTTTATTCTAAGAGACTTGAACCTTTTAGATTTGGTGTATGTTTGTGGGTGAGGGCTGGGGAAAGGTTGGGGCTGTAACCTTGAGGACCACATTCCACAGAGGGCACTCCTAGCTACTGTGAAATAGTCAGGAGTCCAGCCCGGCAGGAAGAGGTCAATCAAGACCAATAAGGAGCTTCCTTATTGGTAAGAAAATTTATTACCTGAGAGGAGTTTTAGTACACTGTTTGAAAGCACTGACTCTGGAGACACACTTCTTGGGTGTGAAACCTGGCTCTGCCACTTTTAGCTGTGTGACCTTAGACAGGCTACTTAATATCTTTTTGAATCAGTTTCTTTGTGTGTAAAATGGAGATGATAATAACTTTACTTTAGAGGATATTATGAAGATTAGATGTAAAATACCTAGGACAGACTTCTGTCTCCAAGAAGGTGAAGTAGACATACCTTTCCCTACTAGATCCTCTAAGTACAATGAAAAGTCCTGGACACTATATACAAACAAATGTAAGAAGACTATGAAAGGAGGAGATAAGAAGTTAGACTAGCTAGGGACTTTGGAACATGAGGAATGATACTGCTAATGAGTTCTCTGGGTAATCTTTTTGCTTCATATCCCAGACTTGGAGTAGAAGAAGGCAGCAACCCAGAAATTCCAATGGGCACAGACGAGAAAAAAACGCCACAAAAACCTGATCTCTCTAGTTGAGGGACCAGGAAAAGGGCAACTCAGAAAGACAGATACTTTTAGGTAATAACAGCTCCACTCTAGCCAAACACCACAGAAAAAACTGTGGCCCCACCACCACCCATACCAGCAAAGGCTTGGTGGGGAGACTAGACATTTTCTCTCACAAAGCTGTAATGAGGTACCCAACACCTTCATCACGGTGGTGCCAGAGAAGATCAAGTAGGGGTTGGGACTTTCATTCCTTGTTGTTAGTATCAAGACTGTCTCCCCCATCCCACACTATGGTCAGTGGAAACAATATGGGTAGCCTGGACAGTAACGAGGTAAACCCTCTCTTTTCCTCTGAGGTGGTGTCAGAGGAGGCTTAATGGAGAGTCAGGACTTTCACCATTACCCAGGGGTAATGAGAATATCCTCATTGTGGTGTCAGAGCTAGAAATACCACCCATGACAAAGAGTGACAGGGAGCGCCCTCCACTCCCAGATGTCAGTGGAAGCCAAGTGACAAAACTGAACTTCATCTGGCAATAATGAGGTAGCACCCTCCCCAATACCCTGCCAGAGCAGTGTCAGAGAACATAAGATCCAGAGCCTCCTAACATGTGACAAAAATGCTGTGTTTCAGTTGAAAATCACGAACCATACTGAGGACCAGGAAGATCCCAAACTAAACAAAAAGAAAAAAATCAATAGCTACCATCATCAAGATGACAGAAATGTTAGAATTATCTGACAAAGATTTTAAAGCAGCCATAAGAATGATAAGAATACTTCCGTGAGCAATATGAGCACACTTGAAACAAATGAAAAAATGAAAAGCCTCAGCAGAGAAATCGAAGATATTAAAGAAAAAAACTAACTGGAAAATTTAGAACTGAATAATGTAATAACTAAAATAGAAAGCTCAGTGAATGGGCTCAACAGCAGAATGCAGGTGATAGATGAAAGAGTCAATGAACTGGAAGATAGAACAACAGAAATGACACAATCTGAAAAACAGAAAATAGACTGAAACAGAATGAACAGACTCAGGACCTGTAGAATTATACCAAAAGATTTAATATGTGGGTCATCAAAGTTCTGAAAGGAGAGGAGAACGAGGGTGGGCTGAAAAGGTGATCAAAGAAATACTAGATGAGAACTTCCCAAATTTGGCAAAAGATATACACCTATAGATTCAAGAAACTGTGAATGAATGAACACCCAGAATAAACCCAAAGAAATTCATGCAAGGACACACCATAATTAAACTTCTGCAAATTAAACTAAAATAAAAAAATCTTAAAAGCTGCGAGAAAAAATGTCATTTTAATCTATGGGGCAAAAAAAAATAAAATAAAATTTTCATCAGAAACATTGGAAGGTAGAAGGAAGTGACATATTATTTTTCAAGTGCTGAAAGAAAATAATTTTCAACCCAGAACCCACTATCCAGCAAAAATATCCTTCAGGAATGAAGGGGAAGTCAAGTCATTCTCAGTTGAAGGAAAACAGAATTTATTGCCAGCAGACCTACCCTAAAAGAATGGCTAAAGGAAGATCTCTAAACAGAAAATAAATTATAAAAGAAGGAATCTTAGAACATCAGGAAGGAACAAAGAACATGGTAAGTGAAAGTATGGGTAAATATGTAGTTTTTCCTTCTCCTTTTGAGCTTTCTACATTATGTTTGGCAGTTGAAGGGAAAACTACAACACTGTCTGATGTGACTTTAAATGTATGTGAATGAAGTATTTAAGGCAATTATATTATAAAGAAGAGAGGGTAAAGCTACATAAAGGGAGTTAAGTTTTCTATATATCACTCAATTGGTAAAATAATGACACGCAAGTGTCAACAACCACCCAAGTAGGTTTTGATAAGTTACGTATCTATAATGTAAAACCTTAAAGCAACAAATAAAAAAGTTATACATGGATATTCACTTAAAAAGATATCAAAATGAAATTCTATAAAATGTTCAAATAATCCACAGGAAGGCAGGAAAAAGAAAACATGAAAAACAGAGGGAATAGAAAAAATTACAAAGGTAGACTTAAGACCTAACATATCAATCATTACATTAAAAATAAATGGCATAGTACACCAATAAAATTAGAGAGCTTGGCAGAGTGGATTTAAAAACATGACTGAGCTATATGCTGTCTATAAGGAACTGACTTCAAACATAATAATTAACAGAAAGTGAAAGAAAAATAAATTTATACAAATACTAATTAAAGGAAACAATGAATGACTATATTAATATCACATAAATTAGGCTTCAAGGTCAAAAAAATTACTAGAAACAAAGAAGGACATTATATAATGCTAAAAATGTCAATCCAGCAAAAAGACATAGAAGTCTGAAATGTGTATACATCAAAAAATAGTTGCAAAATATTTGAAGCACAGCTCATAGAATTGAAAGAAGTAGACAGATCGACAGTTTAGCTGGAGACTTCAGCACTCCTCTCTCAAAAATAGATTAGAACAACTGGCCAGAAAGACAGCAAGGATATAGAAGAACTCAGCAACATCTTCAACCACCAGGATCTAATCAATATTTAAAGAACACTCTAGAAGTAAGATATATATATATATATATATATATATCCCCCAAATGGTTATGGAACACATGCCAGATAGACCACATCCTGGGACATAAAACTCACCTCAGTAAACTTAAAAGAATCGAACACATAAATAATATGTTCTTTGACCACAGAGGAAACAAATTAGAAATTAATAACAGAAAGGTAACAGGAAAATCTCCAAATGCTTGCCACTAAACAACACATTTCCAAATAAATCGTGAGTCAAAGGGGAAGACAAGCAGGAAATAGTTTAAAAATATTGAACTGAATGAAAATGAAAATAGAATATATCAAAATTTGTGGGGCCTAGTTAAGTAGAACTGAGAAATTTAGAGCATTAAAAACATATATTAGAAAATAAGAAAAGCATCAAATCAATAAGAGGAGCAAAGCAGGAAGAAATAAGGAAGTAATAAAGATAAGAACATATAGAAATGAAATTGAAAATAAAAAAATAGAGAAAGCAATGAAGCAACAGGCTGGTTCTTTGAAAAGATCAAATAAAGTAGCAAACCTCTGGCAAGACCAGCAAACAAAAAAAGAAAGAAGACATATATTACCAATCTCAAGAATGTAGCAGGAGCTATCACTATAGACTGCAGATAATAAGGATAATAAGGAAATACTCTACACACATAAATTCGATAACTTAGATGAAAGGACCACTTTTTCAAAAAACACAAATTACTACAGTCTACTCAATATAAACCTGATAATTTGAATAGCCCTATAACAAATGTTTAAAGAGTTGATACCAATTCTACACAATTCCTTCCAGAAAATAGAGTAGGAGACAACACTTCCCCAATCATTTTAGGAGCCTCATATTACCCTTATACCATAACCAAACAAAGACTGTACAAAAAGAGAAAAGCTCACATCAGTATCTCATTAATATAGGGCAAAAATTCTTAACAAAACAATCACAAGTAGAATTCAGTAGGATAAAAAGAATTATACACTATGCCTACCTGGAGTTGATTTCAGTGATCCAAGACTGATATAGTAGTTGAAAATCAATCATAAATCTCCGTATTAGAAGTCTAAAGAAGAAAATTCTCATGATTGTATCAATCAGTGCAGAAAAACCATTTGACAAAATCCAACAGCCTTTTATGGTAAAAACTCTCGGAAACCTAGGAATAGAAGAGAACTTCTTCAATTTAAGAACATCTACAAAAAACCTACAGCCAGTGTTATTCTTAATGGTGAAAAACTGAGTGCTTTCTCCCTAAAACTGTGAACAATGTGGGGATATTTACCCTCTCCACTCTCATTCAACACAGTGCTTAAAGTTTTAGCCAGTACAGTAACTCATGAAAAGGAAAGGACATTCAGATTAGAAAGGAAGAGGTCTCTCTTTGCAGATGACATGACTGACTATGTAGAAAATTCCAAGGAATCTATGAAAAAACTCCTAGAACTATTGAGTTCAGTAAGATCATAGGATACGTATGATACGTAAGATACAATTGGATACATAAGATACAATTGATCTTAAAATCAATTGTATTTCTATATCATAGCAATGAAAATTTTGGCACCAAAATTAAAAATATAATACCATTTACAATTGCTAAAGATAAAATTGAAATATTATGTGTAAACCTTGTGAAACAATACATATGCTGAAAACTGTGCAGTGCTGATCTAATAAATCAAAGATTTAAATAAATGGAGAGACATACCATGTTCATGGATTAGAAAACTCAAAATATTAATAATGTCAATTCTCCCCAAATTGATATATAGGTCTAACATAATACCTATCAAAATTCCAGCAAGATTTTTTTGTAAATATAGGCAAGAATACTCTAAAATTTATAATGAAAAGCAGAAGAACTAGATTAGGTAAAACAAACTCGGAAAAGAAGAATAAAGTTGGAAGAATCAGTCTTTTCAATTTTCAAAACTTATTATATAGCTACAGTAATCAAGACTGTGTGGTATTGGTAAGAGGGACATATACATAGATTAATGGAACAGAATAGAGTAACCAGAAACAGATCCACACAAATATGACCAACTGATTTTTGGCAAAGTTGCACAGTTTGAAGGAGGAAAGGTAGCATTTTCAACAAAAGGTAATGGGATAATTGGACACTCATGGGGAAAAATGAACCTCAACCTCTTATGTTTCACATTTTATACTAAAATTAACTGAAACTAGATTATGGACTTAAATATAAAGTCAAACTGATAAAGCTTTGATGAAAAACATAGGAGAAAACCTTTGAAATGAAGAGTTAGGGAAAGAGTTTGAATATATGATACTAAAAGCATAATCCATAAAAGGAAAAAAATCAATAAAGTGGACATCATCAAAATTAAAAACTTTTGCTCTCTGAAATACCCTGTTAAGAGGATGAAAAGACAAGCTATAGACTGGAAAAGAATATTTGCAAACCATGTATTTGACAAAGGGCTAATATTGAGCGTGTATAAAGAGCTCTCATGACCCATCTGTAAAAAACCAAACAATCCAATTAAAAAATGGCAAAAGAAACGAAGAGACATTTCACAAAAGAGGACAGATGACAAATAAGTATGTAAAAATATGTTCAACATCATTACCTATAAGGGAAATGAAATTTAAAACCAACAATAAGAAATAACTACACAGCTATCAGAATGGCTAAAATAAGAAAATAGTGACAACAGCAAAAACTGGGGAAATTCAAAGAAACTGGATCACTCATGCATTGCTGGTGGGAGTGTAAAGTGCAGTAGGCACTCTGGAAAATAATTTGGCAGTTTCTTAAAAAAGTAAACCTGCAACTACTATTCTATTTTCCCAGAGTTTGCAATCCTGGACATTTTTATCCCAGATAATTGAAGATTTATATTCACACAAAAACCTGTATATGAATGATTGCAGCAGTTTTATTGATAGTAGCCCTGACTTCATTTGCTAGGGCTGTCATAACAAAGCACTGAAACTTTGGTGGCTTAAACAACAGATAATTGTTGTCTCACATTTCTGGAGACTAGACATCTGAGATCAAGGTATAGTCAGCATTGGGTCTTTCTAAGGGCTCTGAGGGAGAATCTGTTCTAAGCCTCTCTCCTATCTTCTGGTGGTTTTCTGGCAGTCACTGGTGTTCCTTGGTCTGATCTCTGCCTTCACGTTCACACAGAGTTCTCCCTGTGTTTATGCCTGGGTACAAACTTCCTCTTTTAATGCTGACATAAGTCACATGGATTAGGGGGCCCACCCTACTCCAGTATGACATCATCTTATTATTTATCTGCAAGAACCCTGTTTCTAAATAAGATCATATTCTGAGATACTGGGGGTTAGGACCTCAGCATATGAATCAACAAACCCCAAACTGGAAACAACCTAGAAATCTTTCAACAGGTGAATGGGTCAACTGTGACATATACTGTAGAAAACTACCCAGCAATAAAAGAGGGACAAACTATTGATAATGTGCAATAACCTGGATGAATCTCTAGAAAATTATAATGAGTGAAGAAAGCCAATCCCCAAAGTTTACATGTGGTATAATTCCATTTATATAATATTCCTGAAATGACAAAGTATAGAAATAAATAACTGATTAGTGGTTGCCAGGAGTAACGGAGGGGGTGGAGTAGAGGGATGTGGGTGTGGCAGGCAATATGAGAGATTCCTGTGGTAATGGACAGGGTCTGTGTTTTTTACTGATATCAATATCCTGGTTATGATACTGTACTATATTTTTGCAAGATGTTACCATTGGCAGATATTGACTAAAGGTTTCAAGTGGTCTCTCTGTACTATTTCCTGCAACTGCATGTCAATCTGCAGTTATCTCGAAATAAATTTGTAATACCAAAAATAGCTAAGACGTAAGTGTGTGGTACATAGCTAATTGTTCAGTAAATGAGCATTTGACTCAGTAAGTGAATAAATTAGCACTAAATGCTGTTATTATCGTTGATAAAAGACCATTTTTTTCATATAACTTCAGCACTGAGTGTGTCTACACATGATACATTTAGCTTTTACCTTCCCTCAAAGAACAAATGTAGAAATAATAAGAAAATCAGTAGGTACCAACACCCATTCTTCACAGTAACTGGACTCTGTCTTTCCTCTTGAGTCCTAAATGGAGCTCTCTTGAGCTTTCTTGGGTACTGGGTACTGAAGGAAGTAACATCTTTGTCCTAATTATCTTCCATGTACTCCAGTGTATTTCTTTGTTCAGCTATGTTATAAAGAAGTTCTGGGATATTGCTGCCTTCCACGTTGCCCATGATTTCTTGTGGTCTTCATTGGGGAAGGAACCAACCAGAGCATGTACTACTGATTGTGTCCCACTATGGGGAAGATGTGTATGTTGATGGAGGCCCCCATGTGAATAGCTGTTGGTATGTGTTCCTTTTGTGGTGGAGTGAAGAGAGTGCTTCTCCCACTTTCTCTCTGAAAATGAGAATGGATAATGGAAACAGGAAACATACAATCCATTTTCAATGGATTTAGAAAACATCTGCTACCCTAAACCACAATGTATGAGGAAGGGTGGACAAGTACACTAGAGGTCAAGGAGAAGTGTGCAGAGACATTGAGTCAGCATGCTCAAAGTGACAGTTTATAGACAAAGCCAACAGAGTACAAGTCTTCAAAGTGGGTGGAACAACCTGAGGGGCAAGACAACCATCCACTGTTGAGAACGGTGATAACAAGGTGCATGGGCTGGTAAGGGAAGGATGAGTAGTTGTGGGTGAATGAGAAATGACACTGACGTGCTATAGTTGTGAGCTGCGGGCAGCAATGGAGGGTCTGCACTGGGCAGCCTACAGCTACTGAAGAACCCTCACCCACCCTGTGTCAGAGAGAACCTCTCCAACAACTTGTACATACCTGCTCCAGGAAGAGCTCACATTTTCCGAAAACAAGTGATAAATTAATAAGGGGGGTGGGTAAGGAGAAGAGCCAAGAATAAATTTTGTACAAAAGTAATGTAGAAAAGATTAGAAAAAACAAATACAAATGGCAGATGGAGAATGTGCACTCTAAAACTGTTCTCTGAACAGAATATTTGTGTTTTTTAAAAATTAAAGCAATAAGTTCCATAGAATAAACATTTCAACCATGCATATGAGGTCATGGAAGATGTGGTGAGGCAACAGAAGAATGTGAAACATGAGCTGCTTGAGGTCAAGAAATAACGTGAAAGAAAAAAAATTCATCAAATATGAAGTCCTGCTTGGAAGCAACACAAAGAAAATTAGAGATTATTGAAAATAAAGCAGGCGAAATGGGGAGGTATTAGGCAAAGGATGCAAATTCTCATTATACAAGATGAATAAGTCCTGGAGATCCACTTTACAGCATTGTATCTATAGTTAACAATACTCTATTGTATACTTCAAATTTTATTAAGAGGGTAGATCTTAAGTGTTTTTTATCATAAAAAATAATAAATAGAGAGGGCAGTAAAAGACTTTTGGAGGTGATGAATGTTTATGGCATAGATTGTGGTGATGGTTCCATGAGTGTATACTTATCTCCAGACTCATGAGTTGAATACTTAAATGTGTACAACTTTTGTATGTCAGTCATACATTAATAATGTCATTTGAAAACTATGGTTACAAATATGAGTGTGACAGCATTGAGGAAAGCAAACAAAATGATGACATGAGCAAAGGGTAAAATGATTTTAAAAAATGATAAATATGGAAGAGAAAGTGAATCAACATACATATATTTACTATTCCTGAAGAAAAGAATCAATTAATGAAATGGAAAAAAATCTAAAGATTCAATTTAAGAAAACTTTTCATAACCAAAAGAAGCCTTGAGACCAGGATTCAAGGGCCAAGAAATGTTGACACATAATAATCAAAATAGATATATATTCTAGTAACTTTACTAGACCTCAGAATTGTAAAAATAATTGGGGTATAATAAGATGAAAAAACTGAGCCCAGACTTTTCCACAAAATTATCTAGAGCAGAAATAGAGGAAATTGGAGCAAGGCCCTGCACTCTTCTGTACACCCCCCACAAATTGAAGCAGTGTTTTTAACAGCAAAAGAATCAAAGCAATCTGTAAATGTCAATCATTAGAGAACAATTTAAATGAATTATAATATTAAATTATAGTATATGCATGCAATGGAAGATTATATAGCTATTAAAAGAATATAGCATCTCTAATAATAATATTTGGAATGATTTCCAAGGTATATTTTAAGCAGAAAACCCAGTGACATGCTACTCTATATTATTTTAAGGTATATTTTTAAAAACTGATAATAGAGATTGTCATTGAGCAGAGGTAAGAGGGATACCTTTCTCTGTCCCTTTTTTCTTCCTCTGTGCACATGCTATTAAGATAAAGAACTGAAACAAAAAGAAATGGACTTGTTTATTCAAAATATCTTCTCTACTAGCGCCTGAAAATTGACCATTAGAGTCACCTTTCCGTTTTATTCATTGATTTCCATTTTAAGGTGCAGATATTCATAGGTCAGATAGCACATTGTGATTCCCTTGGGAGAAATGGACCATTACAATTCCTTTGTTTTTCTTCAGAACACTTTTATCAGAGAAGATGCTCAACAAACACTGATTGTCTGGACATTCACTAAGCTAAAATGAAGCAACAAAATAGGATCCTTAAGATGATTCATATTGTTGCTTGAATATGAAAGTATTACCAGATTGTCAGCATTGCTCCTTAAACCCATTTATCCAAATGAAACATGGAATTGAGAATTAGAAATAAAATTAGCACTTTGAAGCCATTTTTTACTCTGCTTTAAGAACTGTATTTTTCCTTTTTGACCTGTCAGTAGAATCATATTACCTTTCAGGCTTTATCAAGAGCTAAATGTACTAATGGCAAGAGTTGCCCCAAGTTAATTGTGTTTAGTCTAAACTGTTTATAGAATATTTTTGAAGTCCCTAGAGTATTCTGTGCTCTGATCCATTCTGAGCTGATCTTAAAGTCACCTACTTCATTTCCAAGTTCTGTAGGACAAATCTCACTGTAACCCCTGTGGTTCCCACTACTGACACAAGAGTTATGACAGACAAAGGCTTTAAATAGGGGAAGGTGATAAACTAATTGGATTATCTCCATATCTCACATACAACCACATCAATATTTCTCAGCCATTAGCATGGCTCATTTTGGTCATGATTTAACCCACACAAGCCTGTATAAGGCACCTATCTAGATTCATTAAAAGCTTCAAATGATTAAGTCTCCATTTGAGTTGTTGCTACCCCTACTAAACAAATAGGTTTTTCTTTTACTGATTTGATTTTGTTTCCTACTGTAACTTTTTGAGAAATGTATATTCAACTGACAGAACTGAGTGAAAAGAGCTGAGTGAAAAGTAATTGAGTGAAAAGTAGCTGAAATGCTATCTGGAATGGCAGTGCTTGGGCCCTGGCTAGTTTAAAGCATACAAGCTTGATTCTTTCCCTTTTGTCCTCATGTAGGGCTCTTTGAGATCCCTGGGAGAAGGAAGTCCCTGGAAAGCTTTTATAGATGAATACCCTGCCTACTCTTAACTCTGTTTTTCTATCTGGGCCATTAATAAAAATCTACCAGCTGATCTTAATTGCTACAAGAGAGAGAAAGATGCTCTCAATGTTGGCTAACATTTCCTACCACAGTGGGTTTTAAAGAATCAAGACAATGCCTTAAGCTACTGTAAGATGCAAATAGGGAAACACAAAGCTCAAGATGGCGGAATAGGAAGTGCACTCCATCTTACGAGAACAACAAAATCACAACTAAGTGCTGAACAACCACTGACAAAGAAAACACTGGAACCTACCAAAAAAGATACCCTGCATCCAAAGACAAAGAAGAAGCCACAACAAGATGGCAGGAGGGGCGCAATCATGATAAAATCAAATCCCATACCTACCAGGTAGGCAACCTATAAACTGGAAAACAGTTATACCACAGAAGTTCTCCCACTGGAGTGAAAGTTTTGAGCCCCACGTCAGGATTCCCAGCCTGGGGGTCTGGCAAAGGGAGGAAGAGCCGCCAAAGAATCTGGCTTTGAATGCCAGTGGGGTTTGATCACAGGAATTACACAGGACTGGGGGAAACAGAAACTCCACCCTTGGAGGCCATGCACAAGGACCCATGTGCACCAAGACCCAGGGGAAAAGAGCAGTGACCCTGTAAGAGACTGGTCCAGACCTACGTGCTGGTATTGAAGGGTCTCCTGCAGAGGTGGGGGTGGTTGTGACTCATGCGGGGACAAAGACACTGGCAGCAGAATTCTGGGAGTACTCATTAGCGTGAGCCCTCCTGGAGGCCGCCATTAGCCCCACCCAACAGCCTATAGGCTTCAGTGCTGGGAAGCCTCAGGCCAAACAACCAACAGGGTGGGAACACAGCCCCACTGGTCAGCAGAAAAGCACAACCTTCCTGAACATGGCCCTGCCCACCAGAGGAACAAGACCCAGCACCACCCACCACCAATCCCACCCATCAGGAAGCCAGCATAAGCCTCTTAGATAGCCTTCATCCACCAGAGGGTAGACAGAAAAAGCAAGAAGAACTACAGTCCTGCAGCCTGTGGAATGGAAACCACAATCACAGAAAGTTGGACAAAATGAAATGGCAGAATATGTCGCAGAAGAAGGAACAAGATAAAAGCCCAGAACAACTATGTGAAGTGGAGATAGGCAACCTTCTGGAAAAGGAATTCAGAATAATGATAGTGAAGATGATCCAGGATGTTGGAATAAGAATGGAGGTAATGATCAAGAAGATGCAAGAAATGTTTAGCAAAGACCTAGAAGAACTAAAGAATAAACAAACAGAGATGAACAGTACAATATCTAAAGTGAAAAATACACTAGAAGGAATCAATAGTAGAATAACTGAGGCAAAAGAATGGATGAGTTATCTGGAAGACAGAATGATGGTAATCACTGCAGCAGAACAGAATAAAGAAAAAAGAATGAAAAGAAATGAAGACAGTCTAAGAGACCTCTGGGACAACATTAAATGCACCAACATTCGTATTATAAGGGTCCCAGAAGGAGAAAAGAGAGAGAAAGGTCCTGAGAAAATACATGAAGAGATAATAGCTGAAAACTTCCCTTACATTAGAAAGGAACCAGTCACCCAAGCCCAGGAAGCACAGAGAGTCCCAGGCAGGATAAACCCAAGGAGGAAAATGCTGAGACACATAGAAATCAAATAGATAAAAATTAAAAACAAAGAAATAATATTAAAAAGAAGGGAAAAGCAACAATAGCATATAAGAGAACTCCCATAAGGTTATCAGCTGATTTCTCAGCAGAAACTGTGCAGGCCTGAAGGGAGTGGCACAATATATTTAAGGTGATGAAAGGGAAGAATCTACATCCAAGAATACTCTACCCAGCAAGGCTCTAACTCAGATTTGACAGAGAAATCAAAAGCTTTACAGGCAAGCAAAAGCTAAGAGAATTTGGCACTATCAGACTATCTTTGCAGCAAATGCTAAAGGAACTTCTCTAAGTGGAAAAGAAAAGGCCACAGCTAGAAGCAAGATCACCAGTAAAGGTAAACACACAGTAAAGGTACGAAATCATCCACACACAAATATGATATCAAAACCAGCAATTGTGAGAAGGGGAGAACACAAGGCAGGATATTGGAAATGCCTTTTTAATTAAAAGAGCAGTAACTTAAAACAATCTTGTTTGTATATAGACTGCTATATCAAAACCTCATGGTAACTGCAAACTGAAAATCTACAATGGGTACACACACACAAAAGAAAAAGGAATCAAAACACAACACTAAACTTAGTCATCAAATCATAAGAGAAGAGAACAAAAGACAAAGGGAAGAAAAAAGACCTACAAAAACAAATCCAAAACAATTAACAAAATGGTAATAAGAACATACTATATCAATAATTACCTTAAACATAAATGGATTAAATGATCCAACCAAAAGACACAGGCTGGCTGAATGGATACAAAAACAAAACCTGAATATACACTGTCTACAAGAGACCCAACTTCAGACCTAGGGACACATATAGACTGAAAGTGAGGGGATGGAAAAAGGTATTCCATGCAAATGGAAATCAGAAGAAAGCTGGAGTAGGAATACTCAAATCAGGCAAGATATACTTTAAAATAAAGACTCTTACAAGACACAAAGAAGGACACAACGTAATAATCAAGGGATCACTCAAAGAAGATATAACATTGTAAATATATATGGACCCAAAATAGGAACACCTCAATATATAAGGCAAATACTAACAGTCATAAAGGGAGAAATCGAAATAACACCCCACTTTCATCAATGGATGGATCATCCAGACAGAAAATCAATAAGGAAACACAGGCCTTAAATGTCACATTAGACCAGTCCATTAGACCAGATGGACTTAACTGATATTTATAGAGCATTCCATCCAAAAGCATCAGAATACACATTCTCCTCAAGTGCACATGGAACATTCTCCAGGATTCGTGCTGGGCCACAAATCAAGCCTCAGTAAATTTAAGAAAATTAAAATCATATCAAGCATCTTTTTGGACCACAATGCTGTGAGATTAGAAATCAATTACAGGAAAAAAAACTGTAAAACATCACAAACACGTGGAGGCTAAACAATATGCTACTAAATAACCAATGGATCACTGAAGAAATGAAAGAGGAAATCAAGAAATACTTAGAGACAAATGAAAATGAGAGCACAACGATCCAAAACCTATGGGATGCAGCAAAAGCAGTTCTAAGAAGGACTTTTATAGCAATACAATCTTACCTCAGGAAACAAGCAAACAAAAAATCACAAATAAATGACCTAACTTTACACCTAAAGCAACTAGAGAAAGAAGAACAAACAAAACCCAAAATTAGCAGAAGGAAAGGAATCATAAAGATCAGAGCAGAAATAAATGAAATAGAAACAACGAAAACAATAGAAAAGATCAAGGAAACTAAAAGCTGGTTCTTTGAAAAAATAAAATTGACAAACCTTTAGCCAGACTCATAAAGAAAAAAAGGGAGAGGGCTCAAATCAGTAAAATTAGAAATGAAAAAGAAGTTACAGTGGACACCACAGAAATACAAAGAATCATAAGAGACTACTACAATCAACTATATGCCAATAAAATGGACAACCTAGAAGAAATGGACAAATTCTTACAAAGGTACAATCTCTCAAGACTCAACCAGGAAGAACTGGAAAATATGAACAGACCAATCACAAGTACTGAAATCGAAAGTGTGATTAAAAAACTTCCAACAAACAAAAGTCCAGGACCAGGTGGCTTCACAGGCAAATTCTATCAAACATTTAGAGAAGGGTTAACACCCATCCTTCTGAAACTATTCCAAAAAATTGCAGAGGAATACTCCCAAACTCATTCTATGAGGCCACCATTACCCTGATACCAAAACCGGACAAAGATACCACAAAAGAGAAAATTACAGGCCAATATCACTGATGAACATAGATGCAAAAATTCTCAACAAAATACTAGCAGACCATACCCAACAATACATTGAAAGGATCTTAAACAGTGATCAAGTGGGCTTTATCCCAGGGATGCAAGGATTTTTCAGTATCCGCAAATCAATCACTGTGATACACCCCATCAACAAACTGAAGAATAAAAACCATATGATCATATCAATAGATGCAGAAAAAGCTTTTGACAAAATTCAACACCATTTATTGTAAAAACCCTCCAGAAAGTGGGCATGGAAGGAACATAACATAATAAAGTCCACATATGACAGACCTACAGCTAACATCATTCTTAACAGTGAAAAGCGGAAAGCATTTCCTCTGAGGTCAGGAAAAAGACAAAGATGTCTACTCTCGCCACTTTTATTCAACATAGTTTTGGAAGTGCTAGCCATGGCAATCAGAGAAGAAAAAGAAATAAAAAGAGTCCAAATTGGAAAGGAAGAAGTAAAACTATCACTGTTTGTAGACAACATGATACTATACATAGAAAATCCTGAAGATGCTACTGGAAAACTGTTAGAGCTCATCAGTGAATTCGGTAAATTGGTGGGATACAAAATTAATATACAGAAGTCTGTTTCATTTCTATACACTAACAACAAGAGATTAGAAAGAGAAATTAAAGAAACAATCTCATTTACTGCTGCATCAAAAAGAATAAAATACCTAGGAATAAACCTACCTAAGAATACAAAACACCTATACTCTGAATACTATAAGATGCTGATGAAAGAAATCACAGATGACACAAAAGGATGGAAAGATATATCATGTTCTTGGATTGGCAGAATCAGTATTGTCAAATTGACTGTACTACAGAAGACAATCTACAGATTCAATGCAATCCCTATCAAATCACCAGTGGCATTTTTCATAGAACTAGAACCAAAAATCTTACAATTTGTATGGAGACACAAAAGAACCTGAGTAGCCAAAGGGACCTTTTTTTTTCTTTTTAAATTTTTTTTAGATTTTTTGATGTGGACCATTTTAAAACTCTTTATTGAATTTCTTACAGTATTGCTTCTGTTTTATGTTTTGGTTTTTGGCCACAAGGCATGTGGGATATTAACTCCCTGACCAGGGATTGAACCCACACCCCCTGCATTGGAAGGTGAAGTCTTAACCACTGTACTGCCAGGGAAGTCCCAAGGCAATCTTGAGAAAGAATAGTGGAGCTGGAGGAATCAGGCTCCCTGACTTCAGACTATACTACAAAGCAACAGTAATCAAAACAATATGGTACTGGCACAAAAACAGTAATGTAGATCAGTGAAACAGGATAGAAAGCCCAGGAATGAACCCACTCACCTATGGTCAATTTATCTACAACAAAAGAGGCAAGACTATACAATGGAGAAAAGACAGTCTCTTCAATAAATGGTTCTGGGAAAACTGGACAGCTACATGTCAAAAAGTGAAATTAGAACACTCTTCAATACCACAGACAAAAATAAACTCAAAATGGACTAAAGACCTAAATGTAAGATCAGATACTATAAAAGTCTTAGAGGAAAACATAGAACACTGACATAAATTGCAGCAATATCTTTTCTGATCAGTCTCTCAGAGTAATGGAAATAAAAACAAAAGTAAACAAATGAGACCTAATTAAACTCAGAAGCTTTTGTACAGTAAAGGAAACCATAAACAAAATGAAAAGACAACCCAGAAAATGGGAGAAAATATTTGCAAATGATGTGACTGACAAAGAAGTAGTCTCTAAAGTTTACAAACAGCTCATGTGGCTCAATACCTTAAAAACAAACAACCCAATCAAAAAATGGGCAGAAGACCTAAACTGACATTTCTCCAAAGAAGA
The DNA here is from genome assembly GCF_937001465.1 of Orcinus orca. Lineage (NCBI taxonomy): Eukaryota > Metazoa > Chordata > Mammalia > Artiodactyla > Delphinidae > Orcinus > Orcinus orca. Next base: position 2,876,104 of record NC_064559.1, on the reverse strand, counting down.
CATACAGATGGGCAATAGGTACATAAAAAGATGTTCAGCATTGCTAATTATTAGAGAAATGCAAATCAAAACTACAATGAGATATCACCTCACACCAGGCAGGATGACCATGGTCAAAAACTCTATAAACAAATGCTGGAGAGGATGTGGAGAAAGGGAACTCACCTACACGGTTGGTGGCAATGAAAGTTGGTACAGCCACTATGGAGAATGGTATGGAGGTTCCTTAAAAAACTAAAAATAGAGCTATCATATGATACAGCAGTCCCAGTCCTGGGCATATATCCAGAGAAAAACTTGGTTTGAAAATATACTTTCACCCCAATGTTCATTGAAGCACTGTTTATGATAGTTGAGACGTGGAAGCAACCTAAATGTTCATCGACAGATGAATGGATAAAGAAGATGTGGTACACATACAATGGAATATTACTTAGCCATTAAAAGAATGAAGTAATACCATTTGCAGCAACATGGATGTACCTGGATATTATCATACTAAGTGAAGTAAGTCAGACAAAGAAAGGCAAATATATGATATCGCCTATATGCAGAATCTAAAAAAATGATATAAATGAACTTATATACAAAACAGAAACAGACTCAGACCTAGAGAATGAACTTCTGGTTACCAGGGTGTAAGGGTGGTGGGGAGGGATAGATTGGGTGTTTGGGATTGACATGCATGCACTGCTATATTTAAAATAGAAAACCAACAAGGGCCTATTGTATGGCACAGAGAACTCTGCTCAACATTCTGTAATAACCTACATTGGGAAACGAATTTGTAAAAGAATAGATACATGTATATGTATAACTGAATCACTTTGCTGTCCACCTGAGACTAACACAACATTGTTAATCAACTATACTCCAATGTAAAATAAAAATTAAAAAAATTATCCTCAAGAAATTAAGTTGCGGGCTTCCCTGGTGGCACAGTGGTTGAGAGTCCGCCTGCCGATGCAGGGGACACGAGTTCGTGCCCCAGTCCGGGAGGATCCCACATGCCGTGGAGCGGCTGGGCCCGTGAACCATGGCCGCTGAGCCTGTGCGTCCGGAGCCTGTGCTCTGCAACAGGAGAAGCCGCAACAGTGAGAGGCCCATGTACTGCAAAAAAAAAAAAAAAATTAAGTTGCAAATAGGAAGCTAGCATACTCCCAAGGTGACCGAGCCTAAGAATGTATAAACAAGTATCCTGTTAGGGGTTAGTTATAACGTGTTTTTAAGGAAGCAAATAACTAATTGCATAAACTCTTCCTACTGAATATCACCTTTCCTCAAATTGAAAAAATAGACAACTTCCTTGGGTCATCATATGAATTAGTAGGTACTGAGCAAAGTCTTGTCTGTCCTGGGTCAAAGCACAGTCCAGGACTGTGGCTTTAATGTATGACTGTGGCCACTTCTGAAATGTCTTTCTAATAATCCATTCTGTTTCTTCACCCAGAGCTGAATTTTCAGCTATACTCAGTCTTTATGGTGAGGGAGGTCTGAAAAACTGTTCTGCTGAGCCAGCTCTGCCTTGCCTATGGTAATCAGATACCATAAGTACACTCATAGTATACTGTTCTTACCCTTACTTCTCACTTGTGTCGGTAAAATGAAGTTGCTATCCAGATAAAATAGGAGCACATCTACTTTGCCAGAGTTAACTTGAATAATCAATCCATCCTGTATAAAGTAAGGTCTTCTCAGTGCTCTGGTTGTGATATGATCTGAAAGAACATATTTAGAAAGTCAATGATACAGATAATTTAGTATAATTTCTCAGCTTAATATAAACCAGGGGAAACCTAGGCTTGCAATTTTCCATTGTCAGTCATGAGATTGGGAGGAGATACTGAATGTAACCACAGGGCATTTCCATGGGCAGTAATGAGGTTTTATTAGTAATATAATTGTATTCATTTTAAACCTGGAAAAGTTCAAACCATCCATTAAAAAATTTCTAACTTAATTTCTATATTTTCCACTTAAATACATTAGAGTTTCTTGAGCCTTCTCAGTTAATGTCATAATCATATCTGCATAGATTACATTGATGTTTCTTCATCTGTAAAATTTCTTCAGATATCCATGTTACAAAATCATAATAAATAATATTAGTTCTGGGTGCAAAGTTGCCTTAGAATGGCATCATTACTAAAAATTATTTAAATAGTTCTGTTATTTGTGTAGTCTTTGCCTCTTCAAAAAATTCAGGGGAAGTTTAGTTTAATTAATCTTTGTCCAGTTAGGTGTCTGGTTAATACAACCAATTTGGTGTCTAATACCACTCTCCTCATTTTACACATTCAATAAAAGTTTGAGTGGCTACCAAGTATCAGCACCAGTCCAGATGCTGAAAATATAAAGATGAAGGAGATTTCTGGATGCATGTAGGAAGTTACAAGAGACTATCACTCCCACACTAACTTTGACATTATCACTCCCACACTAACTTTGACATCAAGTCAAAGTTGATACTCTATAGTATTATAACTTTCCAAATCCATCAGAGCTGAGTATGAAGAGAAAGCCAAATTAACTAAATTTCAGAAAATGACAAGCTGTTTCTGTGAGAGGGGAGACCCATAGTTGCTTTCATTCTTGGTTGATTAATAGGAGAGGAAAAATCTACCATAGACAGAAGGATAAAGAGAAACCAGCTTAACTTTTGACAGTTGCATGTGAGTAGGCATGAAGGATTAGAATTCCAAAGAGCTCCAGACACAGCATATCTGCTGCCATCTGCCAACTCTTTTCCAGGGACCTTCACCAAATGTGCAGAGGTACAGTGCCAAATAGTGGCATCAGAACAAGTTTACTGAACTAATTTATCCCTGAGATATGAGAGGTCTTTCTTAAATACAAGGTGGAAGACTATTGAAGGCTAGGGATAGGGCAGGAGATAAGACAAATTTCTCTCATGCATTTTAGACCATCGTCAAGTATACTATAGTAGCCCCCTAATGGCTGGGAGTGGGGCAGGAAAGCTGAGATTGTCTCACTAGAGTAATTAGGGACTTCACAGAATGTACTGTAAAAGCCTTCTGAAGGCTAGGGGTCAGGTATTAGTGCTAAGAGGGATATCTTGAGGTGCAGAAAGCTATAAGTGGGACTGGAGAAGAAAGATAACTCCCTAGAGACCAAAAAAACAAACTGGAAGATGTACTGAAAAGTAGGTAGAGATTTCTCAGAGCTTGAAAATTTGGTGGCTGAGTGCCAAAGAAGAACAGTATTTCTAGAGACTTGCCAATGGCCCAGTCTTGCTGAAGGGAAGGTCCTGATCATGTGTTTGAACTTTTGAAGCCAGTGCATAACTAAATCTGACTAAAGCAAAACTTTAGCCCAGACACATCTCAACTACAGATTATCCTAACTAAGCACTGACAGAAGTAGGAGTGTATCCTTTCTTGGGAGGTACTATTATTTACTTTAGTCTCTAATATTACTTTACTAACAATATCTCAACCACAGTAAAAATACATGAAGTATGCAAAGATGTAAGGAATATGGCTCGAAGTCAAGAGAGAGGATATAGTCAATAAAAGCGGACTAAGGGTTGGACTGGAATTATCAGGCAGACTTTAAAAAGCCCATGATATGTATGTTAAAGGATCAGTGGAAAAGTGGACAAAATATGTAAACATACAGGAAATTTCAGCAGAGAGATAGAAACTATAAAAAAAAGAGCCAAAGAATATGCTAGAAATGAAAACTACAAAAATAAAAAATAAAAAAAATTTCTTGATGAACTTAATAGATAGAGGAAAGGATCAGGAAACCTGAACACGTGAAAAGTGAACAAATGATCCAAACTGTAAAATAAAGAGAAAAAAAGAGGGAAAAAAATGAAACAAGCTACTTGAAACATGGGGACATTTTCAAAGTGGTCTAATCATAGGTAATTAGAACCTATGGAAAAAGAGGAGAAGAGCAGAGAGAAAAGAAATATCTGAAGAGAGAGTAGGTGAGAATTTTTCAAAATTGATTAAAGGCCTCAACCTTGATGAAAGATCTGGAGAAAGACTGGTTATGTGGATGGGGTTAGGAACTTCTTTTCAGATTGGGTATTCAAGGAATGCTTATATGAGATTAGTGTAATTTGAGCAGAAATCGTTAGCCATGGTAAAATACAGTTGAGAGCATTCTAGGGTGAAAAAACAAACAAAATAATCCTGGTGTGTTTGAGGGTGGCAGGAAGCCAGTGAGGGGAAAGCTGTGGGAAATAATGTGTAGAGGTCAGCAGGAGTGAGATCACATGACCTTGAGTAGGCCATTGCAAGAGGTGATGGGCAAATTCTGCTATGGGAAGATATTGGCAAGTCTTAATGCATTTGATGGGAATTGTTTGGACTATGGGAATACCCAAACAGATTTCTACATCTGATTTCCTTTTTTTTTTTTAACATTTTGAGATACAAAAATGTTAATTCAGGGAAGATTCTTTACTTGTCTCTCTAATCAAGCTCATCAGGAAGCTCTGAGGTCATCTTTGGGTAAGGATCAAAATAATTTTAAAGGTTATAAAATCTATTTACAATTTTGGACTTTTAAATTTACATTTTAAAAGAAACATTTTAGCCAGGTTATTTTCCACCAGCAGAAAAGATACAGGTTAATTTTCCACGTAGGTCAGAAGTGAAATGATGAATGTTTCAGCCACTGTAGTGATATTTAAAATAGGAGCCATGCAGAATTCAAAAGGGACGTTAAATGTCTGAACAGGGAGTTTTATTTCTATGAATGTTACTTCTGAACTGAATGTTACTTCTGAATGTCAGGTCTTCTGTAGTTCTCATGACCTAGGCCAGTAACCTACCTGACGAGTGAAAAGCAGATTCACTATAGCTTCAATTGGAGTTTTCTTTAAACTGTGTTAAAGTTTCTTTAAACTACGTTAAAACTTGAAAGTTTTCTTTACTCAGACAGGTACTTGATCTTTGAGCTATCGGTACACTTTCCAAGGCTACCAGGTTGGAAAAAATTGCTTTAGGTTTCATGTAAGCCATGAGAACATGGCTTAAATTTTGTCTGTTAAAATAAAGAAGTTTAAGTAGATTTAGGATTAAGTTTTATCCTTGTAAGACTTGCAGTACAAAAAACAAATAACCCCAAGATCATTAAAAGAGGAATATTTCTGCACCCTGAGATAGATGGAAGGAATGCAGTTCTGTTGTACCATGTGTCCAGTTTTAAATATGGTGCTAGTTAGGCCAAGGACACAAATTTGCTTGTGCCATAGGAGTGTCCTTAGCCTTATTCTACTCTGCCCACCGAAATGGAGAATTTCAATGGGAATTGGCCCTGTGGGAGAGGGACTGCCATTTTAAAGCTAGGACCCTTGAGAGTACTTGAGCAGACAGGGGCAGGCATTCATCAGTGGAGTCAGGCAGGGCTGGCACAGTAGGCCTCCCAGAGAAGGTGAGGCTTAAACCAGTTCTGAAGGAATTGAGATGAATTAACTAAGATTTCATAACATTCAAGGTCTTCAAGTTTATTTAAAAAACAACATATCTGTTCCTATGTGCTATCCAAGTCATTTCGCTTGCTGATAAATGCACTGCCGAAAGTAAAGATGTTCAGAAAGAATGAGCTGTTTTTAATTCAGCTTCATAACGACCTAAGTTTGCCAACTACTTTTGAGTCCATGGCCCTAAATGGCTAGAATGATTTACAATGCAGGATTTGTTCTTGTATTGTTCAGGCAGTAGTGTAAATTTCTACTGGAAAATCCATAGATTAAGTGTTGAAAACGGGACAGGTCTCATTTGGGATACCTATGATGCATTTAGATAGAGGAAGTGTACTTATGGTTCAAAGAATAGCAGATCTCCCCTTTGTTGTCAGAATCACTTTTCGTTCTTTTTAAATTTCTTTCCCTTTTATTTTTCTTTCTTTTTCAATTACTCTCACTCAATCTTTTCTTTTCCCTTTTCCTTGCTTTCTAAATCTGACCAGAGGCATATAAACAGACAAGCTGAATACATATTTCTGGCAATTATTCTTGGAAAAAACTTTGGAAAATTATGTGACTGTTGTATTACCATTCCCACCTAGTAGAATCTATCAAGATAAAAATACATGACTCGGCAGGAGCCCTTGCTTGAGGACCCCTGGGAATGAAATGTGTGGTTGAACCCAGTCTTCTTTCAGGTTTATTTTTACTTGCTGGCATCCTCAGTCATTGTGTTTGTCCACTAGGAGGTGTCTACCCATGTTTCCACAAAAAGCATCATTGGACTAGAGTGTCGCCTCCATAATCCTCCTACCATGTTCAGCTGAGGCTTTTAGGCTTGTTGCAAAAGAGAATTTTTTAAAAAGAGGCCCGAGATTCTGTTAACTCTTCCATTTTCCTTAAAGTATTAAAGCTAATCTCCTGGAAACATGAGATAGTTGATTTGAGTTAGGAACAAAAATGACAGGGATGGTAAATATCACTCTATATAATTAGTCTATATAATCTCTAGAATAACTACTGAAGAAATTTCTTATATATTTATCTAAACAAAGAATTAAAGTTTTAAAATAATAGTACAGGTTTCTAGATGAGCATGGAGCTTTGAACACCTGTTTTACCTCAGCTCCCTTTTAAAAGTCCACTTAAATGCTAGTGTAAGGCATAAAAATCAAGTTCAACAGTGAAGAGGAAGGAGGGAAATCAGGAGTGGGCTAGAGGTGTCCACACATTTTTGGAATATGTAAAGAGGTTGGAGGAGTGGAGACTGATTTAGCAGTGAGATAAAGCTGTTAGTAACTTATGCCTGTAGATGTCATCAAGCAACACCACAGATTCCCAGAAAGGCAACATGATTGGAGGCTTCAGGTACCACAGACAGCAAGGATAAAGTACAGGGCAAGACTACAGGAAAATCCATCCATGTGTAGCATTTAAACCTTCACTTTCCTTCCTATACCCCACAGTGTCAGGAAACGACTCCTACCCTTGCTTCTATAGAAGTCTAGAAGTCTACAGCTGGAAAAACAGACTGGAGAAACTGTTACCTCAGGGAGCTCAGGCACATTGCAGGCCTGTGTTCTCAAGCAGGGACTGTTTTGCTCCCCACCCTCTGGGGGATGTTTGTCAATATCAAGAGACATTTTTAGTTGTCACAACTTGAGGAGGCTTCTGGCATCTAGTGGTTAGAGGCTAAACAGTCTAGCAATGCACGACATGGCCTTCCATAGCAAAGGATTGTCTAGCCCCAGATGTCCTCAGTGCTGAGGTTGAGAAACCCTGCTCTGGGGTAAGGAGAGGCACAGGGCTTGAGGGGAATTAAGCCAGAGTCTGCACATTGAACATTGGGAATCCCAGCTCCTTTCCTTACTCTGGTCTTGGAATGCCAAATGGCAGGCAGGAACTCTGATGAGTCTCTTCTGCAAGAGAGAAGAAAAGGCCACCAGGCAGTGACTTTTGGGGAGGGGAGGTGCCAATAAAAATGCCTCTCACTGCCAGATTGTCCAACCACCAACTGGCAAGACCACCAATACACAGGTCCAATCAACGTGTTAACATTTTATCTTTAAATATGAATGACAGGAAATAATCTTAGAAATATTTCAGACTCAGAAAAAAAAGCACACACTTAAACTGAAATTAAAATTGTAAAAAGTGTAAACAGAGAAAACCAAAAAAAAAAAAAGTGTAGAAAAAAGAACACTTCAAAAAAATCTCATAATATCTTCAGAGAGATAATATGAAGTTTCAATGTATTCTATACTAAAAAGAGAAATCAGAGAGCAGGAAAGAGCTTTTTGAAATTAAAAATATGTGGGGCTAAAAAAATAGAAGAGTTACATGAAAGTTGAACTTTGCTAGGAAGTAAAATAAGAAGCAAATTGACAATTGGAGAGAAAAGATATGAAAGCTGGGGCTTTGACATGTGTCTACTAGAAGTTCTATAGAGAGAGAATAATAGGCAAAGAAATGTGAGAATAATTCCCCAAACCAAGGAATATGAGTCTCCAGAGGGGAAGAACTGCCAAGCAGCCAGCACCAGAAATTGAAAGAGAAAAATCAAGGCAAGTCATTGTGAATTTGTAGAACACCAAAGGGAAAAAATAGGTCCAAACAAAGGACTGGGAATAGGAATTGCATCAGTCTTCTTAGCAGCAACCTGATCCTCTAGAAGTTAATGGAACAATCCCTTCAGAGTTATGAAGAACAATGGTGTGACCTGGTCACAGTCATCTAACTAGAATTCTAATCCCAGTCACACCCTCCGTGAAAGGTTGAGGAAGGAATAAAGGCATTTTCAGACAGGCAAGAGGCCCCAAATCTACCTTTTATGCATCCTTTTTTGAGGAAGATACTGGAAAGCGGGGGAAGGTACAAGGGGTGAACCTGGGATCCTGGAAGCAAGGTCCCAACCTCAGAGAGTGTCTGAAGACAGGTGCAGAACAGCTGTGCAGGTGGTCTGGTGAGCACCCAGTCCCGCCTGGAGACAGGCAGAAGCTCTTGGGCAGAGTCTCCAGGTAAAGAAAAATGAAACAATGATTTCCTATTTTGTTGGATTAGTGGAGCACAGACTTGACTTAATCATGGCACATACAGAGAGCAGAGGTCTGAATTATTGGGCTGTTCCCATAAATACAATGCTATATCTGAGATCTGAGGAGGTTTGAGGAAAAGGAAGAAAGAATTTGTCTGATTTTGTTGTCACATTTTATTGGATTGGCCAAAAAGTTCGCTCGGGTTTTTCCATAAGGTGGTACCAAAAACCCAAATGAACTTTTTGGCCAACCCGATATATCCAAAAGACTTGCTTACACTCCTTAAAATAAAACTCTATTTTTCACTATGTCCCTGAAGTTTCTACCCAATGTTTAAAAAATGTTAGGAGTTCCATCAATAAATATTAGTTGAATGAATGTTTCAGATATGGACCTTGGTTCCACAAATTGTGGAAGAGTACAGAAGACTGCACAGAAGTTCTCTATTCTGTCTTGAGGGAAGGTAACATTCAGGTGAAAGAGGCCTGACTCCAAATGAGAAGGCTCGAGAAATGGGGTGTTCATCAGTGACTAAGAACTGGAGAGAGTTTTTAAATAAAGGAAAAGGAATGGAGAGATTTAGCCAATTATGGAGCCAAGATAATCCCGATAAAAACCACTTTCAAAAATCAGATAATGGAGTCAGTGTGTGATCTTGACAACATGCAATTCCCCAGTCCTTGGGGTTTAGCTAACAAACTTAATGAGGCACTTCCAATTATTCTGAAATCATGGAGACCTGGCATGAAACCAGATCTATGCATAGAAGTCGCATAATAGTTTCTAAAATAGGTGAATAACAGTCTTAAAAATTTGGTGTTAATCCTCAGAACAACAATGATTTAAATGAGATAAAGGCAGAAGAATGGCAAGCGGCTCTGAGGCTCTGGAATCCTAGGTAGAGAATTCTGAATTTTGTGGTTCACAAAACCTTGAGCTCTCCACAAACACCCTCTACAGATCACCTCTATTCCAGCCCCTGGAAACCAGGCTGTCTTGTACATTGAAAGGCAGGGAGGATCAAGAGGGAGGTGAATATAAATTGCTCTTGTCTAGTACTCAGATGACTCAGGATTTGTGTGACCTGGATGCTAATGTCACACATTAATTGAATGTTGAATCATTTTACCCCATAATTCAATCTGAGTAGTCACAGTTCTGTTTTTTTTCCTGAGACTAAATGTCCATCTCATGTGTGCTGTTGACTCTTTTATATTTGTTACCCTATGCTTCGGTCCTTGTAACTCATCCAAATCCTTCCTTTCTTTCGCTTGTCCAACCGATTCAGGCTCTTCTTGGAGCCCTGCCCCCTACCCCATCCTCTTGCCCTGACTCTGCATCCTGAGGATAGATATTGATCTTGTAGGACTGCCTCTGGGAACACCACCCATGGCTGTTCTCCACCTGCCTATGGAAAATTTCTCTGCATCTTCTTGGCCTCTGCTGGCTTCCTGGATACCCTATAGCAAACCACCTTCTGGGTACTCAGAATCAACTGTATGCTTTAACTTTGCCCATGGTTCTGTTCTGATTACCTTCTCTTCACCTGTTGGTGAGGAAGGGATTACCATCCTAAGATTATGGGATGGCCGAACACATGGCACCTGAAACTGGACAGATGAGATCAAAAGCAGTTTATTAAGCATATACACTCACAGCCTGGCAGAGGAGAACAGACTACCACACAGAACATGTGAAGGCTGCACTTTGGAACAGAGTGAACAAGAAGGCAATGTGGTTGATAGCCTTTGTAGTAATAAGAGGTTGGAGTGATATCTGGTTCCTATGGGAGGATGTGATTGGCTTGTTTGAATAATTCCAGGGGCTGGCAAGGAACTGAAGCACACTATTCAGGGATAAGCAGGTACTGTGTCTGCTCTCCTTGATAAGGAGGGCTGTTTGTTTAGCTGGGGGACATTACCTGTGGGAACTTGCAGTTGGACCATTCCAGGCCCCTCCTGGTTTGCTGCAGACTGTCAAGACATGTATAATATTAAGCCTTGATAACCTTAGGGTCTTTCCTTTATCTCCTGCTCTATTTGTGTGTTTATGTCTACTTAATCCTTTCCTGCCCCAAACACTGCATTTACCTTTCCATCTCTTGCGACATCATGGGAGAAAGTCAATCCACACCCACTGCATTGATCTACTTAGTATTATGAGATAAAATAGCTTGGTGGAAACTTCAAGATTGTCTGCCTGGATAACTTCATTTCGTAGCTGAGGGAATGGAGGCTATGGCATGCCTTGATCATAATCCCACAGTTAGTATTGCTGCCAGGGCATGAAGTTATTAAGATAAAATATTCGTTTATTTGATTGACAGTGAGATGCTTTGGCGTTTCCATCCAGGAGCCATAGAATGCCTGTGTCCTCATCAGCTGAACAGGGACCTTAAATATTTTAAGAATTATAGCAATGGGTCATTAGCCATAGACACACGCATCTCTCCTGTGGCGTCTACAGTACTTGGGATCCATCCAGGGAGGCTTCCTTCTCTTTTTCTTCCCTAGCATAGTGTGAATGACCAAGGCATTGCAAGGGGGAATGATGAATGGAGTAGGGAAGTGGGCTGTAACCCTGTATATGAAGGGCTGAAATTCAGACTTTGAGGATATATAAATGTGCCCTAGCGTTGCTAAATTTATCTCACTTGAAAATTCCTTTTTCCACCTGTCCTTTGAAAATAACTGTTATTTTCCCTGGCCCATCCACATAGTATATATGCAATATGTACTATTTTTATTTCAATCTGAAAATTACCTTCATTTTTTTCTTTTTTAGTGTGCAAACACACTGTAAAAATCAGGGAAAACAGCATTTTTTATTTTCTGCTCTCAACTATCATACTTTTCTATAGGTCTAGTATTACTAAATGGTTATTTTTCTCTCCTTGGTTACAATTAACATCATGACTGCTGGTCCTTATTTAGCAGCTGTCTTCCCGGTATAAAGGGTAGAATAGAATTCTGGAGCTGGAAAGGATTTTTGTGACCACCTCAATTGTTGCCCTTATTTTTTATTATCCAACATTTTTATTGGAGTATAATTGCTCTACAATAATGTGTTAGCTTCTGCTGTATAACAAAGTGAATCAACCATATGTATACACATATCCCCATATCCCCTCCCTCTTGCAGCTCCCTTCCACCCTCGCTATCCCACCCTTCTAGGTGGTCACAAAACACCGAGCTGATCTCCCTGTGCTATGCAGCTGCTTCCCACTAGCCATCCATTATACATTTGGTAGTGTATATATGTCCATGCCACTCTCTCACCTCGTCACAGCCCACTCCTTCCCCTCCTTGTGTCCTCAAGTCCACTTCCACATCTGCCTCTTTATTCCTGTCCTGTCCCTAGGTTCTTCAGAAACTTGTTTTTTTTTTTTTTTTTCAGATTCCATATATATGTGTTAGCATATGGTATTTATTTTTATCTTTCTAACTTCACTCTGTATGACAGACTCTAGGTCCATCCACCTCACTACAAATAACTCAACTTTGTTTCTTTTTATGGCTGAGTAATATTCCACTGTATATATGTGCCAAATCTTCTTTATCCATTCATCTGTTGATGGACACTTAGGTTGCTTCCATATCCTGGCTATTGTAAATAGAACTGCAGTGAACATTGTGGTACATGACTCTTTTTGAATTATGGTTTTCTCAGGGTATATGCCCGGTAGTGGAATTGCTGGTTCATATGGTAGTTCTATTTTTAGTTTTTTAAGGAACCTCCGTAGTGTTCTCCTTAGTGGCTGTATCAATTTACATTCCCACCAACAGTGCAAGAGGGTTGTGTTTTCTCCACACCCTCTCCAGTATTTATTGTTTGTAGACTTTTTGATAATGCCCATCCTGACCAGTGTGAGGTGATACCTCATTGTAGTTTGGATTTGCATTTCTCTAATGATTTGTGATGTTGAGCATCCTTTCATGTTTGTTGGAAATCTGTATATCTTCTTTGGAGAAATGTCTATTTAGGTCTTCTGCCCATTTTTGGGTTGGGTTGTTTGTTTTTTTGATATTGAGCTTCATGAACTGCTTATAAATTTTGGAGATTAATCCTTTGTCAGTTGCTTCATTGGCAAATATTTTCTCCCATTCTGAAGGTTGTCTTTTTGTCTTGTTTATGGTTTCCTTTGCTGTGCAAAACCTTTGAAGTTTCATTAGGTCCCATTTGTTTATTTTTGCTTTTATTTCCATTTCTCTAGGAGGTGGGTCAAAAGGGATCTTGCTGTGATTTATGTCATAGAGTTTTCTGCCTATGTTTCCCTCTAAGAGTTTTATAGTATCTGATCTTACATTTAGGTCTTTAATGCATTTTGAGTTTATTTTTCTGTATGGTATTAAGAAGTAGTCTAATTTAATTCTTTTAGATGTAGCTGTCTAGTTTTCCCAGCACCACTTATTGAAGAGGCTGTCTTTTCTCCATTGTATATTCTTGCCTCCTTTATCAAAGATAAGGTGACCATATGCGCATGCGTTTACCTCTGGGCTTTTTATCCTGTTCCATTGATCTATATTTCTCTTTTTGTGCCAGTACCATACTGTCTTGATGACTGTAGCTTTGTAGTATAGTATGAAGTCCAAGAGCCTGATTCTTCCAGCTCCGTTTTTCTTTCTCAAGATTGCTTTGGCTCTTCAGGGTATTTAGCGTTTCCATACAAATTGTGAATTTTTTTGTTCTAGTTCTGTGAAAAAAGCCATTGGTAGCTTGATAGGGGTTGCAATGAATCTATAGATTGCCTTGGGTAGTATAGTGATTTTCACAATGTTGATTCTTTCAGTCCAAGAACATGGTATATCTCTCCATCTGTTTGTGTCATCTTTAATTTCTTTCATCAGTTCCTTATAGTTTTCTGCATACAGGTCTTCTGTCTCCTTAGGTAGGTTTATTCCTAGGTATTTATTTTTTGTTGTTGCAGTGGTAAATGGGAGTGTTTCCTTAATTTCTCTTTCAGATTTTTCATCATTAATGTATAAGAATGGAAGAGATTTTTGTGCACTAATTTTGTACCCTGCTACTTTACCACATTCATTGCTTAGCTCTAGTAGTTTTCTGGTAACATATTTAGGATTCTCTATGTATAGTATCATGTCATCTGCAAACAGTGACAGTTTTACTTCTTCTTTTCCAATTAGGATTCCTTTTATTTATTTTTCTTTTCTGATTGCTGTGGCTAAAATTTCCAAAACTATGTTGTATAATAGTGGTGAGAGTGGGCCACATTGTCTTATTCCTGATCTTAGTGGAAATGGTTTGAGTTTTTCACCATTGAGAACAATGTTGGCTGTGGGTTTGTCATATATGGCCTTTATTATGTTGAGGAAAGTTCCCTCTATTCCTATTTTCCGGAGGGTTTTTATCATAAATGGGTGTTGAATTTTGTCGAAAGTTTTTTCTGTGTCTATTGAGATGATCATATTGTTTTTCTCCTTCGGTTTGTTAATATGGTTTATCACACTGATTTGTGTATATTGAAGAATCCTTGCATTCCTAGGATAAACCCCACTTGATCAGGGTGTATGATCCTTTTAACCTGCTGTTGGATTCTTTTTGCTAGCATTTTGTTGAGGGTTTTTGCTTCTATGTTCATCATTGATATTGGCCTGTAGTTTTCATTTTTTGTTACATCTTTGCCTGGTTTTGGTATCAGGGTGATGGTGGCCTAGTAGAAAGAGTTTGGGAGTGTTCCTCCCTCTGCTATATTTTGGAAGAGTTTGAGAAGGATAGGTTTTAGTTCTTCTGTAAATGTTTGACAGAATTCGTCTGTGAAGTCATCTTGTCCTCGGCTTTTGTTTGTTGGAAGATTTTTAATCACAGTCTCAATATCAGTGCTTGTGATTGGTCTGTTTATATTTCCTATTTCTTCCTGGTTCAGTCTCAGAAGGTTGTGCTTTTCTAAGAATTTGTCCATTTCTTCCAGGTTGTCCATTTTATTGGCATATAGTTGCTTGTAGTAATCTCTCATGATCCTTGGTATTTCTGTAGTGTCATTTCTTACTTTTCTTTTTTATTTCTACTTCTATTGATTTGAGTCTTCTCCCTGTTTTTCTTGATGAGTCTGGCTAATGGTTTATCAAGTTTGTTTATCTTCTCAAAGAACAAACTTTTAGTTTTATTGATCTTTGTTATCTTTTTCTTCATATCTGTTTCATTTATTTCTGATCTGAGCTTCATGATTTCTTTCCTTATGCTAACTTTGGGTTTCCTTTGTTCGTCTTTCTCTAATTGCTTTAGGTGTAAGTTTAGGTTGTTTATTTGAGATTTTTCCTGTTTCTTGAGGTAGGATTTCTTTGCTCTAAACTTCCCTCTTAGAACTGCTTTTGCTGCATCCCATAGGTTTTGGGTAGTCATGTTTTCATTGTCATTTGTTTCTAGGTATTTTTTAATTTCCTCTTTGATTTCTTTAGTGATCTCTTGGTTATTTAGTAGCATATTGTTTAGCCTCCGTGTGTTTGTATTGTTTACAGTTTTTTCCCTGTAATTGATATCTAGTCTTATAGCGTTGTTGTTGGAAAAGATCCTAGATGCGATTACAGTTTTTTTAAATTTACCAAGGCTTGATTTCTGACCCAAGATATGATTTATCCGGGAGAATGTTCCATGAGCACTTAAGAAGAAAGTGTATTCTGTTGTTTTTGGATGGAATGTCCTATAAACATCAATCAAGTCCATCTTGTTTAATGTGTCACTTAAAGCTTGTGTTTCCTTATTTATTTTCATTTTGGATGATCTGTCCATTGGTGAAAGTGGGGTGTTAAAGTCCCCTACTATGATTGTGTTACTTTTGATTTCCCCTTTTATGGCTGTTAGCATTTGCCTTATATTTGGAGGTGCTGCTATGTTGGGTGCATAAATATTTACAATTGTTATATCTTCTTCTTGGATTGATCCCTTGATCATCAGGTAGTGTCCTTATTTGTCTCTTGTAATAGTCTTTCTTTTAAAGTCTATATTGTCTGATATGAAAATTGCTACTCCAGCTTTCTTTTGATATCCATTTGCAGGGAATATCTTTTTCTATCCTCTCACTTTCAGTTTATATGTGTCCCTAAGTCTGAAGTGGATCTTTTGCAGACAGCATATGTACGGGTCTTGTTTTTGTATCCATTCAGTCAGTCTACGTCTTTTGGTTGTAGCATTTAATCCATTTGCCTGTAAGGTAATTATCGATATTTATGTTCCTATTACCATTTTCTTAATTGTTTTGGGTTGGGTTTTGTAGGTCTTTTCCTTCTCTTGTGTTTCCTGCCTAGAGTAGTTTCTTTAGCATTTGTTGTAAAGCTGGTTTGGTGGTGCTGAATTCTCTTAACTTTTGCTTCTCTGTAAAGATTTTAATTTCTCCGTTGAATCTGAATGAGATCCTTGCTGGGTAGAGTAATCTTGGTTTTAGGTTTTTCCCTTTCATCACTTTAAATATATCCTGCCACACCCTTCTGGCTTGCAGAGTTTCTGCTGAAAGATCAGCTGTTAACCTTATGGGGATTCCCTTGTATGTTATTTTTTGCTTCTCCCTTGCTGCTTTTAATATTTGTTCTTTGTATTTAATTTTTGACAGTTTGATTAATATGTGTCTTGGCATGTTTCTACTTGGATTTCTCGTATATGGGACTCTCTGTGCCTCCTGAAGTTGATTGACTATTTCCTTTCCCATATTAGGGAATTTTTCAAATTTAATCTCTTCAAATATTTTCTCAGTCCCTTTCTTTTTCTCTTCTTCTTCTGAGACCCCTATAATTCGAATGTTGCTGCATTTAATTTTGTCCCAGAGGTCTCTGAGTCCGTCCTCAATTCTTTTCATTCTTTTTTCTGTATTCTGGTCTGTGGTAGTTATTTCCAAGTGTTTTATCTTCCAGGTCACTTACCTGTTCTTGTGCCTCAGTTATTCCACTATTGATTCCTTCTAGAGAAATTTTAATATAATTTATTGTGTTGTTCATCATTGTTTGTTTGCTCTTGTTCTTGTAGGTCCTTGTTAAACATTTCTTATATTTTCTCCATTCTGTTTCCAAGGTTTTGGATCATCTTTACTATCATTACTCTGAATTCATTTTCAGGTAGACTACCTATTTCCTCTTCATTTGTTTGGTCTGGTGCATTTTTACCTTGCTCCTTCATCTGCTGTGTATTTCTCTGTCTTCTCATTTTGCTTAACTTACTGTGTTTGGAGTCTCCTTGTCTCAGGCTGCAGGTTCATCGTTCCCATTGTTTTTGGTGTCTTCCCCCAGTGGGTAAGGTTGGTTTAGTGGGTTGTGTAGGCTTCCTGGTAGAGGGGACTAGTGCCTTTGTTCTGGTTGATGAGGCTGGATCTTGTCTTCCCGTTGGGCAAGACTGTGTCCGGTGGTGTGTTTTGGGCTGTCTGTGACCTTAGTATGATTTTAGGCAGCCTCTCTGCTAATGGGTGGGGTTGTGTTCCTGTCTTGCTAGTTGTTTGGCATGGGGTGTTTATCCCTGGATCTTGCTGGTTGTTGAGTGGAGCTGGGTCTTTGTATTGAGATGGGTATCTCTGGAAGAGCTCCCACTGATTGATATTATGTGGGGCCGGGAGGTCTCTGGTGTACCAAAGTCCTGAATTTGGCTCTTCCACCTCAGAAGCTCAGGCCTGACAGCCGGCCGGAGCACCAAGACCCTGTCAGCTCCACGGCTGGAGAAGATCAGCTATGAGTTGGGTGTCAGCCACTGCCCTGTTGTAGCTCTGTCTTAGCTGTCTCCAAAGGTCACCCAGATACATTGGGTTATTCCACCATTCCTCAGAACTTGCATATGGCAGTCTAGGATTTTTAGATGTCCTCCTAATTCTCTTGATTGAAATACCTTTCACTCATGGTAGTGAGAGATATGCTAATAGTGTTGGTTCTCTTTTGTTCAGAGACTGGAATAGTCTGAGCCTTCATGTGGCCAAGTCAGGAGCAGCTGGCCAATGGTCCCAAAGTGATAACTTGTCAGATTCCAAGAACGTTTTCTGCAGCACCTGAGCTGTAGTCCCAAGCAGCTGCTCTGCTCAGCTGCAACACTCTTACCGGGGAACTTGGTGGGACCCTCAGACGAGGATTTCTGCCGCCCCTAGTGCCTGATTTGCCCACCGAGGCAAGGAGATGAGAGCGTCTCCCAGCCCCGTCTCACCAGAGGAGTGGACACCTGCTGTTGCCCTCATTTTTGAGAGGAGCACCTTGAAAGCCAGGTAGAGCTGGAACTGGAATATAGTGCATGAGAAACCAGACAATTTGAGGCTGCTGCTTGTGTGGCGTGACTTGAGGAGTGCCAGCAGGGCTCCCTTGCTAAGTGCCTGCTCCACTGTCTGTCATCCATGAGGACATTGGAGCCATTGAGGCTTGAAGAAGTTTTACATTAGAAGTCTTCTGTTGAAACCAGATGTCTTAGGGAAGAGTCCCACATTAAGCCCATTTTAGCCAAACCTTTGGATATTTGCTGGAACTGTACAAGGAATTAGCAGAATGAGACACAGCATTGATCTGGAGTTAGGGAACAGTGGGATATGGAGGGAAAGGGCATTCCAATGCTTTGTTACTGACTTTCATGACAATATTGTCTACATATAAGGTAGATAATATTATCCCCATATTAGAGATGAGGGGCCCAAGATTCAGAGACGTTAAGTGTTTTAGGTCTACCTATGGAACAAAAACAAATCCTCCCCAAATAAACGATATAACACTTTATTCTTTCGCCTTATCTAAGTTGAATGTCTTTTGACTTTAGAAACATGAATGCTTGGATTGTTTACCCTGTGAAAAATCAGGTGTTACTTTGAAGTCTGGCTTTTTCAGGCAATATAGGTAATTGATATACTCAACATAGGTGGACAGAAACAATTAGGTTACATTTAATGATGATTCAACCTCTGAACAGGTATTTAGAGCCGCTTTGTCTGTGCCCAGTAGAAGCCAGGAACAGAAGAGCAGTACCAAGTAATCAGTGCCTACCCTCCAGTCATCTGTAGCGTGCTTGTGAGAGTTTCCTAGGAGAAACTATTGAATGTCTGTTAGGACAGCTGTGTGGCTTAGCCTGCTAGTGTTGTACGTGCTCAAAGAAGACTGAGGCTAGTAGAGCCACCGTGGTTAGAGGAGCTCCACAGTGAAGGTGGAGCTTTTAGTGGACAAGCAGTGAGAATTTGGGCGGATATAGGACAAATCTCATATGAATAGGAGGCAGTATGGTGCAGCTGAGCAAACATAGGGAGTCAGATGACTTTGTGTTCATTTTGGTCTTTGCTATTCAACAAATTGATTATGGGATTATGATTATGATTTTAATCTCTAGACTAAGTCTTAAAATGAGAGAATAAGACTACATGATCTCTAAGGTCCCTTCTAGTGCTAATATTTTATAATTTTAAATGGTACACATTAAATAGAGTGGTATTAGTTGAGGTTTGAGTACTATGTCATGAGGCCCAATGATGCCTACAAGTGGGGATGGCAAAAGCGTCCTGCCTGCTTTGTCCTAGACCCTTTCATTCTTGGGTCTCATAAACAATTGTTGTTGCTATTAGATTAGTATTTTAGTGGTATATAATTTGTTCCTGACTTCATTCTTTGTGGTTTCTTTTTAGTCTTTATACTTATAATACCTTTATATGTCATCCTAGTGAGTACATTGTGATAAGCTCCTTGAAAACAGGGCCATGCCTAATTTTTTTTTTTTGGCTGCGTTGGGTGTTTGTTGCTGTGCATGGGCTTTCTCTAGTGGTGAGTGGGGGCTACTCTTCGTTCTGGTGTACAGCCTTCTCATTGCGGTGGCTTCTCTTGTGGAGCACAGGCTCTAGGTGCGCAGGCTTCAGTAGTTGCAGCACATGGGCCTAGTAGTTGCGGCACACAGACCCTAGAGTGTGCAGGCTTCAGTAGTTGCTGCACGTGGGCTCAGTAGTTGCGGCACATGGGCTCTAGGGTGCGTGGGCTCAGTAGTTGTGGCTCACAGGTTCTAGAGTGCAGCATACCTAATTAATACTTGCCTAGTACAATGTATGCCACATATTTGCTGCTAAATATTTGCCAGATAGAGTTAAATAGAACATTTAAAGTGCTTTTCAACTTTTTGTAACATGAGAGAAGTTTCATTGGTCCTTAGAATTGTGCTAGAAACTGAGATGAGGGAGAGTGGGAAAAGAAGGGAGAAGTGGCCTTGGTTATGTGGGCCAAAAAAAAAAAAAAATGGAATTGGGGCTAATATCTCTATCTTTGTATAATTTCCTGCTGTGGAGCCTGCTCCCCTGATGCAATTGACATTGCCTGTATTACTGGAGAATTATCATTTCTATTTAGATGTAGAAATAAAAGAATGATGGTGTAGATTTAGACTAATTGTTTTCTTTGAGGTACTGTAGGATAGTAGTATGGAAATGTGAATTATCATGTTGCTAGGCAAAGTTAATTGGTGTAGAAAATTTTCTGTGTATCTTGCCTCTGATAGATCATTTGAGTAATCCTCTCCCTACTTTCCCCCTGAATTTTTGCTTGTTAAAATTCAGACTTTGGTGATGTTCACAGAATTTCTAGCCTAAATCAGTTCAATTAGAACCTCCCTAGGGTTGTCTGTTCCTTGTTAGGACTGTAAGTTGTTTGACTTGCATGACCTTGGCCTTTCCTAATGTAGGCATGGACTGAGAAGAACCTGTGGTTGCTGGGGAAAATAAAAACATGGCGTTTTATGATTTCCTCATTTCATCTACTTAATTTTGTTCCTTAAAAGACATGGCATGCATGAATGAGTACTGAAAGGCTGCTGTAGCTCTCACTAAATATTTAAGTAAATTAATTGCCTTAGAAAAGGTCATCAAAATCTTTAGATGTTATAAATTATGTGATTCAATGAAACTAAATTCTGCCACTCAAATTCTTCTTTTCTTGTGTCTGAAACATATAAGACTTTTAGTCTAGAATAGTTTTCTCATTTCTTTCCCACCCACATTCCCTGTCAATTTGTTTTCTCTACTTTGAGTTCAGGCTTTTCCCTCATTCTTGCAGGGGAAATGGGGTTCACTGTGTGATTATTGAAGCGCTACAGTTAATTCCTTTTCTGGAAGAAAGGGGAAGTCTTTCTCCCTTCCATAAATCAAAATGAATAGGATGAAATGAAAAAAAAAGGATTAAACCTCTTGCCAACACAGTATATGAGATCTCATTAGATCAATTATATCCAACGATTCTAGATCTAAGTTTTTAAGAGGCCATGATATATGTCTTTAATTCACTGTTTAAGTCCTCCTACCTGCGTGGTGTTATAGACTGTTAATTTTCAATGATGAAAATAATTTAATTAATTTTCTCTCTACTTATTTAAGGATTGGTCTAATAGAGTAAAAGCTGATTCTAATTCTAGCAAACACTTTCTGCGTGAAATTTGGCAAGCCATTTCAATTCTCTGCATCTCTGGTTCCTTATCTGTGAGGCAAGGCATAGTTTTTCTTTTCTTTCCTTTGTGTGAGCCTGCAAGGGGAGTTAGAGAATGAGAGGTGGGGAGAAAGAAAGTGGGGAAAGTCTCGATACTGTTGTCCTACTGAATTAAAAATGATGTTTTCCTCACACTTTAGACAGAATTTTAATTCCCAGAGGGAAATGTATTGTTTTCTCTTAAATTAGAATATAAGCATTTTAAAGACAGGAACTTGTGCCTTCTCCATATTAATTTAGGCTGTACAGGGCAGACCCAAATATTGCAAATTTTTATTTCATAGATTTGTGCCTTTAGGCACAATCTTGGTTGTTTTAACTTTTTTTTGCAAAGTCTTCCAAAGTTTTCAGTACAGTAATGTATACATATATTATTCTAATAGCAGTTTAAAAATAATCGGCATCTTGGCCTATGGGAGAAGTTTGAGAAAGTCCTTGCTGTGGACTGAATGCTTCTATTCCCCAAAGTCACATGTTGAAATCTTAACCCCCAAAGTGATGGTATTTGGAGGTGGGGCTTTGGGAGGTCTTATCTTAGGTCATCAGGTTATAGTTCATGATTGAGATTGTAAGGAGAGATGAGAGAGCTTGCTCTAGCACTTTCTGCTCTCTGCCATATGAAGATACAACAAGAAGAGGTCCATCTACAAACCAAGAAGCAGGCTTTCACCAGACACTGAATATGCCAGCACCTTGATCTTGGATTTCCAGCCTCTGTAACTGTGAAAAGTAAATTTGTGTTGTATAAGCCACCCAATCTATGGTATTTTTGTTATAGCAGCCTGAGCTAAGATAGTCCTTTGAGGAAATAGTGCAAAATGTAAATAAGTGACAGCAAGACTACCTCACAATTCCAGTGTATCCTCATCGGCAACTGTTGACCATTATGTGTTTCAGCAGATACCAGTTGTTTAATACTTCTCTGTGCCGGAAGACTTTTTGAAATTATGTCAGGTGTTGGACAGACATTTTGTTCAGAGCATAAAGTCATTTTTAATAATTTCTGTCTCTTTGGAGAATGAATCTAAATTTTTCCAAACACCTGGAGCCATTCTAGAGATGTATAACTTTTAAGATCTTGACACCCTAATTTCCTAAGTCATCTTACACAAACCACATGGAGTGATGGTTCAGACTTGCTGCAGTAAATTTTTTGGGGGTGGGCTATAGGATTACAGAACAGGGGTTACCAACTGATGAAGATCTTCAAAGATCTTTACACTTTACCTGGGACTTCTCTGGTGGTGCAGTGGTTAAGAATGCAGGGGACATGGGTTCGATCCCTAGTCCAGGAAGATCCCACATGCCGCGGAGCATCTAAACCCGTGTGCCATAACTACTTAGCCTGCACTCTAGAGCCTGCGAGCCACAACTACTGAGCCTGTGTGCCACAACTACTGAAGCCCGTGTGCCTAGAGCCTGTGCTTCACAACAAGAGAAGCCACTGCAATGAGAATCCCATGCACCGCAACAAAGAGTAGCCCCTGCTCGACACAACTAGAGAAAGCCCACGTGCAGCAACGAAGACCCAATGCAGCCAAAAATAAATTTAAAAAAAAACTTCACCTGATCCATGTCTATTTATATTCAATAGTATTGTTTCCAACTTCTCCACTTTTAGTTTCTGTTGTTGTTCAGGGACTTCTCAGTCTATTTCTTTTTCCACCTCTGGTATCTCAAAATTTCAAGAAATACAAAGTAGATTATTTTCATAAAAATATTTTTGAATTCCAGCCATAACTTCTGGTTTCTCTCATTAATGGAATTTCCCACATTCTGTTTTGCAGTGAGTGCTTATGTCGTTAAGCACCCACTTGAGAGTTTTAGTGAAGGGCATAAAGCTAGGGAATGCCTTCCTTCCAGTCAAACCCAAATTCAGAGCCCTTTCTGCTCCATATCTAACTGAAGAAAGAAGCACATTGCAAATCCTCCAGGAATCGAGCCCTGTCTACTTACATTTGGACAGTAGGCCCCCTAAATGCTGTTGACAGTTACTCTTCACCTCCCTCATCCAGTTTAAGCACAGGGAATATTTTTGTTGCTGTTCCCTCAGATTCAGTGTCTGCTCATTTTTCTGTCTGTCCTTAGAGTGCTTTTTGTGTTAGTGTTTCCTGTCATAGGCAGTTAGTTCCTGGAATTTCTTTGATTCAGGTTGAATGACACTCTGTTCAAGTTATGGGCATTACTAACTGCATCTGTCAATGACATGGTGGAAAGCAGGTTTTTAGGTGGTGATTAATGCCAGTCTCTCTACAAAACCTGGCTTCAGGAGTAAAATAATAGAGTTATTTCTCATTCCCAGTAGAAGCTTAGAATACCTTTATTTATGCCTCATAAAATTGGACATGACTGATTCAGAACTAGTGATCTCTGCTTGCTGTGTTTCATGTTTATCACCCAAATAAATTGAAAATCAGTAGTTGCTAACTAATAATTATATAAACAGGATCAGTGTAAGGTATTGTTCACTTATTTAGAATTGTGAGAACTTTAGCAAACTAGTTCCTAAGATTATATATCCTCAGGGTTAGAAAAGATCTCAACAGTTACCTTCAGTCCTCTGTGTGGCCTAGTTTCTTCATCTTCAAAAGGAATGAAGACAATAATTAGACAAGATGATCTACCAGCTGTGAAATTCTGTGATACTATGTTGTGGGTATTTCAGCACTTGAGTTGGTGAATCAGGATCAGTCTCAGGAATAAATTGAACATTTTGGGGGGAATATCAGAAATGTTGGTTGCTAGTACTCTCCAGGTGTTAAAGTGCCAGGCAATATAATTCTTAGTATATAATTATTGCTTTGCAATTTATTCAGTTATTTTTCTGAGAACATTCGGAGATTAGTCAATATTATTTTGAGAATAGTCAGCATCTTACAACTAATTTATAAACATACAACTAAATCCTGAAAACCCAGCATCCTGTGGACTAAATGTTTGTGTTCCCCAGATACCTATGTTGAAGTCCTTAATTTGTAATGTGATGGTATCTGGAGGTGAAGATTTGGTGAAGTAATTCGGTTTGGTTGACGGTGGAGGCTTCATGATGGAATTGGTACCCTTATGAGAGGATGAACAGGCTGGAGTTTTCTCTCTCTACCATGTGAGGGCACAGTAAAAAGGCTGTCTGTAAACCAGGAAGAAGAAGAGGGCCCTCACCAGAACCCAGTCATGCTGGCACCCTGAGTTCAGCCTTCCCAGCCTTCAGAACTGTGAGAAATAAATTTTTGTTGTTTAAACCACTTACGCTATGGAATTCTGTTAATAGCATCTTGAACAGACTAAGACACATCTCAAAAAAAAAAAACACAAAACAAAACTCCCTCTCTTTGGATTTCATTTCCTACAAACATGATCTTATTACCTCCTTGAATGACTCCCATGTCCTGCCAGACCAAAACCACTCTCCTAACTTGCACGCTTGCATTTCTTAACCTGTCTCGTAGTGAGAAGAAATTTAAAGAGAATAACACCAGAATCTATTGTTTATTTCTTACTAATAGTGTGTTACATGTAGATAAACCTAGCAAACGATAATAGTTCTCATCCAGAGTTTTTATCAACAATATTGTTTGTCTTCATAAATTTGGGAGTTAAATTGAGTTACCATAGAGATGAGAATAGGTCAAAAACCAACTCAGATTCGGAAGAAAATAAGTAACCGCTATAGAATTCTGTGTGAAGGCTTATTTCTGACTTAGGTTACTACACATGACATAGGTTTTCCTCAAGTTTCTGTGAAACTCTGGAATTTCAGGGAATGAATACTGCTTATTTCTCACAAAGACAGTGAATCCTGAGGAACAAAAGACAGTGTGCTTAGGGCAAGGCATAGTGGACTTGATGTTCTGCCTCAAGGCCCATGCAGAATAACCTTTATCTTCCTTGAGAATGCACAATGTTGGTGTAGAGGTAGGAGAAAAGAAGTAGCGGCAGATGGGCTCTTGTTAGTCTGGAGGTCGTGTTGTGAAGATAGCTCTTGTTAGTCTGGAGGCCGTGTTGTGGAGATAGCTATGTGCAGGAAATGATAGGCACACTCTAGGGGCTGAGGGCCTTGCTCCTACAACCACAAGAAATAAATTTTGTCAACAAACGGTGAGGTTGGAAGAAGACCCTGAGCCTCAAACAGGATGCAGATTTAGCCAGCGCCTTGACTGCAGCCTTGTTAGACCCTGAACACAGAGGACTGATGTAAATTGTGCCCAGATTCATGACCTATGGAAACTGTGAGGTATTAAATATATGTTGTTCTAAGATGCTAAAAAAAAAAGAAAAAAGGAATGCACCATGTCAAACATCTGCTAGAGAAGGTGAAAATGCCGTAACATCTACCCTTGAAGGATTTAAAATATATTTATTTGTAGAACTAATAATTTGTAGAACTAACTAAGTGGATGTGTGTGGGTGGGGGAGAGTTGTGAGGCTTAGCAAAACTCAGGTGAGAGGCGACCAAGTATGGTCTCAAGGCCTCCTGTCCCTCTAAATTCTTTGATCCTCATGGAAAAGAGGCATCATATTACAGAATTTCTCTATAAGATCTCTTGGGAAATAGCTACTAAATGAACTGAGAAAGCACTGAACTGTGTGTAACATGTTCCCCAAGTATTGAGACTTGACTTTGTGATGTTTCCCAAAGAAAGAAAACCACAGGGTGGTTTCAGGGTGGGTGTCTGCTCAGGGATATGATGAGAACTTGGTCTTCATCTCCTGGTAATAAGCTCACCTTTCAGTTCCATTTGCTTTCAGAGTCATCAAGAAAGAAGGACAAGAGCTAACCTTTCCTTGACCTGTGCTTATGAAGGACTACATCACGCCTGCAGTGCCATTCTCTGCAGCCTTGCCATGTAAATCTGGGTGTGGCTGGTGAGGGTTCTTTTGCTCTTAACAGAGCTCCCAAATAATTCGCTTCTTCCAGTGGCAAAAGTATTGCCCTACTATGATTTAAATGTTTAGCTTAGTATTTGGAACTTGAACATACATTCTTGAAAAATTCAGGGCTTCCTGTGAATTGGAGAGCCCTTTGACTGGAAAGACCTTCACTCCAGTCAAACTTCATGTGCTTTATTCCTTAGACTATTTCTTTTCTTTCTTCCTCACAGTCATATACTCTCTACAGTGAGAGCATGATAGTAAAACATTTCAGCAGAGGTTCTTGTCTTGCTAAGCTACAATGATAAAGGTAAGATATCTGAGTAATAATTAGTGTCTTTGAAGCCCAAGGTGGTTGTTGAAGGCTTCAGGTACTTTTTTATTAGCACCAAACACAAAAATTAATTAAAAGCAGCCAGGGATTAATTTTAAATCTGTGTCACTGGTAGTATCTTCTCAGTATCAAATAGTTACTTGAATAATGTCTCCAAAATGTTGTAAAAGTGTGTTTACATTTTCAGAGGATTCGGTATTTGGTGCAAAAACCAAGATTTGAAAATATACAATGAAAGAGGCTTTAGCATGTTATTATTTTAAAGAGTGATCAATAGGTAAATATCAGAGTATCAGTCAAGGACACTTATTGAAAGCCAATACTAAGTGTAAGGGGTTCAAAGATGAGCAAGGCTGAGCCCTGCCTTTGAGCTGAGCGGAGGAGGCAGACATGAAAATAACAAATACAGCAGAACAACTCACTATTCAAAGGGCCTTTCAGAAATCCACTGGGCTCAGCCTCCTTGTTTATTGAACTTCCTGATGCTACCAATATTTCTTGGTTTGAATGAGTTATTATTTCCTCTGGAGTTATAGAGTTTTATATTTGTTACTTGACAAATGACAGACATCATCTGACAAATGTCCAAACACTCCTGTAACAGCCATTTATCAAAGTGACTAGTGCTTTAAAGGCACAGTGCTTACCCCTAAGTACAGACGGTTTGTGCACTAGAGAGACCTGAAAGACAACAGAGAGGCAGAGAGAAAGGCATTGCCTGCTTTATCTTCTGTGGTGTTTGGTGTTTTTATCCAAACATTAATTCTTGCATTTTAAAGTGCTTTAAGTTACTTTGTAGGAGGTGAATGTCAAAAACCACAGCACTAAAATGTTAACAATGGTGACTCCAGATATTATTTAGAGCATCATTTTGTAGTTCATAGGTCAAAAGTAGAAAGGTAGGGATAATCAGTTACACAATTTTAAAAGAAAAAGAACCATAAGTGCTTGTTATAGACTGAATGTTTGTGTACCCCCCAAATTTGTATGTTGAAATCCTAACCCTCAATGTGATAGTATTTGGAGGCTAGAACTTCGGGAGGTGATTAGGTCATAAAGCTAGAGCTCTCACGAATGGTATTAGTACCCTTGTAAAAGAGATCCCAGAGAGTTCCCTCCCCCCTTTTGCCACGTGAGGCTGCAGTGTGACATCAGTGTACTAGGAAGTGGGCTCATGAATATCCCAGTGCCTTGATCTTGGACTCCCAACTTCCAGAACTATGAGAAATAAGTTTCCATTGTTTATAAGTCCACCAGTGTATGGTAATCTGTTATAGCAGCCTGAACAAACTAAGATGGTGCTTTTGACCTGTTTCACTAACGTAAGATTTAATTTACCCTTATTCCCTCCTCCAACAAAATTGTTTGCTCTTTCTTTTAAAAAATGAATTTTTATTAAATATGAAATATAAAAAGGTAGTGTAAAATATAATGTATGCCATAGAGAATAACACTTAAATGTGTAATGTACTCATCATTTTCCTTCCACAGAAAAATTACCCTTATCCTGATTCTTCTATTTATCATTCTCTAATTCTTTACAGTTTTCCCGTATATGTTTGCATTCTGAAACAACATCTCTGGCTTTTCATATTCTTAATATAATATTAATAGAATCATATTGTATATATTCTTTAAAAATTTAACCATTATGAGTCAATTCATTGTTAACTGCCATATAACATCGCATAATTTATTTATGTACAAATACACTACCATTTATTTATCCTTTAAACTGCTGAAGGAAATTTTCAGTGTCTTTCTGTGGTACAAGCAGTGGTACTAGAGGCATCCTTGCATATGCCTCCTGGCGAATTGTCTAAGAGTTTCTAAGATGTATACCTAGGAAGAGATTGCTGGGTCATAAGGTCTGCATATGTTCAGAAGACACAATGTTATTAGTATGTCAGTTCTCCCACAAAAGATTTATAGATTTAATGTAATGTCAGTCAAAATCCCAGCAAGCGTTTTAGGCAGAAACTGACAAGTTGATTCCAAATTTATATGGAAATGCCAAAAGCCTAGAACTGCCAAAACAATTGGGAAAAGGAGGTCAAAACTGAAAATTTTACACTACTGATTTCAGGACTTACTATAGGAAAGTAAGCAAAATAATCATCCTATTTGTGTAAAGATAGACAATTAGAACAACAGAACAGAATAGTAGTCTATAAATAGACCACACGCATATGGTCGAAGGGTTTTGATAAAAATGCTAGGATAATTCTATGGGTAAAATAATCTCTACAACAAACTGTGCAATAACAATTATGTAGTCATATGAGAAAAAAAATGAACCTTGACTTTTACCTTGTACCATGTGCAAAAGTTGACTCGAAATGAATCATATACTAAAATATCAAAATCTAAAACTTCTAGAAGAAAATCTTAGTGTCCTTAAATTTGACAGAGTTTTCTTATGTGCGATACAGAGCTATAAAAGGAAGGTCAGTAAGTTAGACTTAATGAAAGTTAAAAACAGGGATGAATAGACAAGCTACAGACAAAGCACATGTTCAATAAAGAACTTGTACCTAGGCTATATTAAGAACTCTTACAACTCAATATAGTCCAACTAAAAACAGGGAGAAATGTTAATATCCAATGTTAATATCCCTAAAAGAAGGAGTGCTTATAATAAGAAAATGCTTTTCAATAAGAAAAAGTATACCATGATAGAAAAATGTGGATGGTATGTGAATAGACAGTAAACAAAACAACAAAAATACTAATTTAACCCCATTAATAATTAAATATGCAAATAAAAGTAACTCAATATTTTTCATTTACCAAGATTTCAGAAATTAAAAAAAATCTAAACAAATCAGGTGTAAAGCAAAACAGGCAATTTCAAGTACTTCTGATGGTGTATATTCACAGAATTTTTTTGGAGGGCATTGTGCTGAGTGTGTCTGAGTATCCCAACTTCATTCTTGTGGACTGGGCAATCACACACTTAGAAAATAATTGTATATTTTTAAATATATATTTACTGTAGCACTATTTATATTAGTAAAATTATAGAAACAACCTAAATGCTCATTAGCAGAGGAGTAGTAACATAAATTATAATATATGCATAGTATGGAATATATAGCTATAAAAAGTGATGATTGACCAGTTTTTCCCATTTCCATCCATCCTTTTATCCATCCACATATTTATCTCTTCGTGTGTGTGTGTGTGTGTGTGTGTGTGTATGCACGTATGTGTGTGTGTAACTAGGTGAAGTTACTCCTGAATTAAATGTTACATGTTCTGAGGCAGAAAATGAGAGTTTTTCAATCGGAGAGAAAAGTGCTTCCCCTGCTTGAGGCGGTAGGGAGTTTAGGAGAGAGGGATGAGTCTAGGAAAAGCTGAGAAAATACATATAGACAAGTGAAAATAATGAGATGGTGGCTCTAAATCATGATAGAATATTTTGCACTGCTCAAGAAGACTATACTCCTTGTGGTAATGTCTACATTTGCCCCATGGACTGAATTAGCCTCCCTCCAATGATGTTATTATCTCCAGAGAAAGAACTTAGGGAGAGAAGAAAGCTTTTTATGCAGGATGAGATTCAGATTCAAAGTTAATACCTAACTTGAATATTAAAAGAAATGTAATATCATTTAATTCCCTAACTGCTGAAGCAAAACACACCTATTATTGTACATCAGTGTATGCTTATAAGAAGAGATGTCTTGAATACAGTCACTTAAAAGCTTATGGTGCTCATCTTTGGGTAGTGAGATTTCTACTGACTATAACTTTCTTCTTCTAACTTTTTTATGTTGTTTGATCTTTTCCAAACAACCAAGTATTATTTTTACAAAATCCAAAAGATTATTTAAATAAAATGCCATTAAATTTTGCATGTGATCATTTCATTAGCGAAATGAAGCTGACTAATTTTAAATATGTTTAATTAATTTTTGAACTTTGAAAATGTTTTCATCTACCTACAGATACTCCTGTACAAACTTCCTGTAAAAATTAAAACATTGAACTCTGTAAAGAAAATTCCTCTTTCTTTGACTTAGGAATGTTATAATTTTGAAGATAACCTGTATATTTTCAAGAGTCCCTCTTTTGTTCTTATGCCTTTTCTATTTAATTTTCACCTCTCTACAGATTGTCATAAGTAAGTTCAGCAGAGTTACCAGGATTTCTGAAGGTGGTGTGTGTTTTATAAAAATTCCTCTTATGAGCTCAGAGATTAGAGCAGATATGGCCAAACAGTAGTTTTTAATCTACTTAAAGAATATCTTGGAATAAATTTTGTAGTAGAGTCCGTATAATAACGCTCACTCTGGCAAACAATTTAAAGTACTTCTCATAATATATACATATGTATATATTGGGCTGGCCAAAAGATTCATTCATTTTTTCCATAAGATGGCTCTAGTAAACTTAGTTGTCTTTAGCTTCATTCAAAGCAATTTTAATGGGTTGTATGTGACAGCTGTCATATCAGCATGCATTTTAAAAAAAGACTTATCAAAATTGGTGAATTTGGGGGACTTCCCTGGTGGTGCAGTGGTTAAGAATCTGCCTGCCAATGCAGGGGACATGGGTTCGATCCCTGGTCCAGGAAGATACCACGTCGCGGAGCAACTAAGCCTGTGAACCACAACTACTGAGCCTGTGAGCCACAACTACTGAAGCCCACGCGCCTAGAGCCCGTGCTCCGCAACAAGAGAAGCCACCGCAATGAGAAGCCTGCGCACCTCAACAAAGACCCAACGTGGCAAAAATAAATAAATAAAATGGTTAACTTAAAAAAAAAAGGCTGAATTTTTGTGTATTTTAATATTGAAGATGGAAGAAAAAAGCAACATTTTTGGCATATTATGCTTTATTATTTCAAGAAAGGTAAAAACTCAACTGAAATGCAAAGAAAAAAGATTTGTGCAGTGTATGAAGAAGGTGCTGTGACTGATCAAACGTTTCAAAAGTAGTTTGTGAAGTTTCATGCTGGAGATTTCTCACTGGATGATGCTCCACGGTTGGGTAGACCAGTTGAAGTTGATAGCGATCAAATCGAGACATTATTTGAGAACAATCAATGTTACACCACGTGGGAGATAGCCAACATACTCAAAATATCCAAATCGAGCATTGAAAATTGTTTGCACCAACTTGGTTATATGAATCGCTTTGATGTTTGGGTTCCACGTAAGTTAAGTGAAAAAAACCTTCTTGACCGTATTTCCGCATGTGATTCTCTAATTAAGCCTAACGAAAACGTTCCATTTTTAAAACAAATTGTGATGGACAATGAAAAGGGGATAATGTACAATAATATGGAACAGAAGAGTTCGTGGGGCAAGCAAAATGAACCCCCACCAACCACACCGAAGGCTGGTCTTCATCCAAAGAAGGTGATGTGTATATATATAGTGGGATTGGAAGGGAGCCCTCTATTATGAGCTCCTTCCGGAAGACCAAATGATAAATTCCAAGTGCTGCTCCTAGTTAGACCAACTGAAAGCAGCCCTTGGTGAAAAGCGTCTGGAATTAGTCAACAGAAAATGCATAATCTTCCATCAGGATAACGTAAGACCTCATGTTTCTTTGATGACCAGGCAAAAACTGTTACGGTTTGGCTGGGAAGTTCTGATTCATCCACTGTATTCACTAGACATTGCACCTTCAATTTCCATTGATTTTGGTCTTTACAATATTCTCTTAATGGAAAAAGTTACAATTTCCTGGAAGCCTGCAAAAGGCACCTGGAACAGTTCTTTGCTCAAAAAGATGAAAAGTTCTAGGAAGATGGAATTATGAAGTTGCCTGAAAAATGGCAGAAGGTAGTAGAACAAAAGGGTGAATACATTGTTCAATAAAGTTCTTGGTGAAAATGAAAAATGTGTCTTTCATTTTTACTTAAAAACTGAAGGCACTTTCTGGCCAACCCAATATATTATATATATAATTATATCTCAGATATAGTATAGTTTGAAAACACTGCCTTAATAAATTATTCTCCTGGTCTGACATCCAGTAAGGGGGCTCCTTGGTATAAGTAGAGGAAAATCAAAGAATAATAAGGTCAGCTTCCTGGCCCCGGAGAGCTTAGGCTATGACTGTGTGGGCCTCTGTTTCGGGGAACATAATCTTCCCATTAAGTTGACTTAAGTTTTTGTAATACTGTGATTAGTTATTGTGAAAAGTCTTTGTAAGTATTTGTTATCTAAAACAAAATAAATCAGAATAGGTTCTCTGATGCTACAGTCTTAAACTCATCAGAATATAATACTCCTGAGATGAGGTACGTTGTTCTAGAGCTCAACTCCTAATCTTCTAAAACTCACCGTGTATTCTTAAACCAGTCATTTAAATTTTCCTATTTCCATTTTGGTCATCTGTAAACTATAAATAAAACTGACCTCATTGACTTCTTAGGTAAGTGTTCTAAAATTGTAGACAACATTAGAATAAGATTTACTTATCCTGAACTCACAGGGAATTAGTAGTCATTAATTGCTGGGGATTTAAAGTAGATAGGGATGGATTAGATGCTAGCATTCCAATTGTTTCAGATTAAAAATTGAATAAGATATGGTGTATGATACCTGGTTAGATTTGCACTTCAGAATTGCCCTATAATATTGGAGCAACTAGGTAATCCACACACACCCTGGGCCTTGAGGTTTTCATTTATTAAATGGATGTAAGAGTAGGACTTGCTCTATTTAATAAGATTAGTATGAGAGTCACATGAGATAATATATGAAAAAACTTTATGCATTAGAGTGGCCTATGAGTATAGATGACTAATGTATCAGATTTTTCCTTAATATAAATAGAATACACTGGATTATCATCTAGGTTTTTATTTTCTATGTATATTATATGCACATAATTTAAGGAAGTCATTATGAATATTCTTGCATTTTCTATGCCAAAATACAGCTGTAAATATAAATGCAGTTGTGGTACATAAAAATGTTTACTACGCTACACAACAGATGCACATATCCCACATACCCCACCCTACCCACATCCTGAGATGGACTTTAGAGGTTGTAACCCTTGTAGCATCAAACACTGACACGCAAAGTACTACTGGATTGCTGGTAGCTTTTGGCCAGAGTTTCCTGCAGAAATTGTTACCTATCTCACAACAAATATATATAACAATTTTTTTCTACTTTATTTTCTTCAGATACTGCAATACTGAAGTTCAGGTTGATTTTTAGCCCCCACATATCTCTTCCCCTCAGAGCTTCAGAAGTATTTTTTTCTTTATATTTTATTTTTTTTCTTCTACCATTTTCTGCCTGTACTATTTGGCCTATTACAGGCATTTTTGGCCAATCAGAAACTTCGTTTCTTCCAGGCCAATAAATTACTCTGTGATCTAGGCCAATCAGAGTGTCTTACCTTAATTCACTTTTTACTAGCAGCCCAGGGTCATCATTTTGGCTGTGAAAGTGAGTGCATGTATGATTAAAACAAGCCAAAGAAAGATTCAGGAATCTGAGAAAATCCCAAGCCAGATTAATAATGAAGAAAAGAAAAGCACACCTATGAACATCATTATAAAACTTCTGGAAAACAAAAGTAAAGAAAAACAGAAATCTAAACACAGAGACCAAAAAGAGACATATTAAGTAAATGGGAATGTTGATAAGAATGGCAGCTAACTACTCCCTAATAACAACCATAGACAAAAAATGAAAAAGAAAAAAAAAAAAAGGAACAGCATTTTTTAGTGCTAAAGGAAAAAACCCTGTCAACCTAGAATTCTATATTCAGTGAAGCCTTTGTGGAAGTCCAAGTGTCCAGCAAAGAAATTGTAGCACACTGTTGGATACACTGGAGAGGGTAAGAAGAATATTTTGACTTTCACCCCTGTCATGCTTCCCTCAGCTCAGTGCCAAGAGAACACATCTTGGGCCATAATTTCTGCTGTGGAGGAAAGTGAAACTATGTTAGTGAGCACTTCCCTAGCTATGATGGACACTGTCAAAGAGGCTCATTTCTCTCTTTCCCCATCCAGAGTACTGATTGTGAGAGGCATGATTTGGCGGGGGTGGTGGTGGTGGCAGTGAGTGGCTTGGAGAAGAGCAGCCAGAGCTCAGAATGGAATGTATCAGAACATGGATTCTACTAACCATGTCATGGACTCTACTGGGAGGCCTGCCCATGAGCTGCTGGGGATGCCTTGCCTGCAGATAACTCCAGTTGGCCCATGGACACCCCTAGTGCTCCATGGGCCTCACTCACATATCCTCCACTCCATGCCTGGCTCATCGGTATGCTCCTGATGGCAGCGAGAGCAAGCTATTGTAGATGGCGAGTGAGTACATGCAGAAAGCCAACCAGGATCTGCAGGCCTGGGAGAGACCACAAAGTTGAGCATTTAGCACCGCCCTTGTGAAAGCAAAAGGGAAGCTGTCAGCATCCAGCCTGGCTTGGCAGGATGGAGAGAAGGCATACAGGCTTAAGAATTCTGCCACGAGAGAGTAAGAAATGTGGAGCAGGCAAATCCGTAGAAGGTCTGAGTGAGCCTTAGGATCCGTAGTAGGGCTAACAGAAGGCATTTCTCTCCTGAAATTAGTCACTAAAAGATGGTGGAGGTGACTGCTACTTCAGATGTGAAGACAGCGGTGCAAGACATGAAGGAACGTGAAAAATCAAGGAAACATAACATCAACGAAGAAATCAAATATTTTTTTCAGTAACAGATCCCTAATACATGGAGGTCTACAATTTACCTGTTAAAAATTCAAAATAGTTGCTTCAAGGAAGCCTAATGAGCTACAAGAAAACACAGAAAGACAATTGAATGAAACTAGGAAAACCATACATTAGTAAAATCAAACGTTAACGAAGAGGTAAAATCATTACAAAGAACCAAACAGAAAGTCTAGAGTTGAAGAATAGAGTTAATGAAATGAAAAATGCAATAAAGAGCATCAATAGTAGAACAGATCAAGCAAAAGAAAGAATTTGTGATGTAGAAGACAGTACTTTTGTAATTGTCCAGTCAGAGAAGAATGAAAATAAAGAGTGAAGAGAGCCTGTGTTAACTATGGGATATCTTGAAGAGAAGCAATCTGCAAATTATTGGATTCCAGAAGGAGAAGAGAGGGAGAAGGGGACAGAAAGCTTAGTTAAAGAAATAATAGGGGCTTCCCTAGTGGCGCGGTGGTTGAGAGTCCGCCTGCTGATGCAGGGGACACGGGTTTGTGCCCCGGTCCAGGAGGATCCCACATGCCGCGGAGCGGCTAGGCCCGTGAGCCATGGCCGCTGAGCCTGCGTGTCCGGAGCCTGTACTCCACAATGGGATAGGCCTCAACAGTGAGGCCTGAAAAAAAAAAAAAAAAAAAAAGGAATAATAACTAAAACTTCCCAAATCTGGGGAGAAATTTGGACACCCAAATTCATGAAGCATATAGTTCCTGAAACAAATTTAATCAAAAGAGATCTTCTGCAAGGCACATTATAATAAAACTGTCAAAAATCTAAAACAGAGAGAATCTAAAAAGAAACAAGAGAAAAAACGTTTGTACTTGCAAGGGAACCCCCATAAGGTTATCAGTAGATTTTTCAACAGAAACCTTACAGGCCAGGAGAGAGTGGGATGATATATTCATAGTGTTGTATGAGAAAAACTGAATACTTAATCCAATAAAATTTTCCTTCAGGCCACTGAGCCTGCACGTCTGGAGCCTGTGCTCTGCAACGGGAGAGGCCACAACAGTGAGAGGCCCGCATATCTCAAAAAAACAAACAAACAAACAAAAACTATAGCTACAATAATTTGGTAATGAATACTCAATATAAAAAGTGGTAAACTGTGACATCAGAACCATAAAAGAGGGAGAGTAAAAGGGTAGAGTTTTTGTGTGCTACCAAATTAAGTTGTTACCTTTGTAAAATACACTTGTTTCTATAAGAAATATTGTCTAAGTTTAAGTAGTACAGTCTGGTGATTTGATACACATATATAATTGCAAAATGCCTATCACAATAGGGTTAGTTAATTTTATCTTAATAAAGCTGGAAAAGGTAATACAGGAGATAGAAATACATTAAAATTTTTTAAATTTATATTGGAGTATAGTTGATTTACAATGTTGTGTTAATTTCAGGTGTACAGCAAAGTGATTAAGTTATATGTATACATACATCTAATCTTTTTCAGATTCTTTTCCCATTTAGGTTACTACAGA
Organism: Orcinus orca; assembly: GCF_937001465.1. Classification (NCBI taxonomy): domain Eukaryota; kingdom Metazoa; phylum Chordata; class Mammalia; order Artiodactyla; family Delphinidae; genus Orcinus; species Orcinus orca. Next base: position 2,839,838 of record NC_064559.1, on the reverse strand, counting down.
ATATTGAAGAGTCCCCTGTGCTATACAGTAGGACCTTGTTGATTATTTAAAAAAAAATTTTTTTTATTTTTTGGCCACATTGGGTCTTTATTGCTGTGTGCAGGCTTTCTCTAGTTGTGGCAGGCAGGGACTACTCTGTTGTGGTGCATAGGCTTCTCATTGCAGTGGCTTCTCTTGTTGCGGAGCATGGGTTGTAGGCATGCGGGTTTCAGTAGTTGCAGCAGGTGGGCCCTAGAGCATGCGGGCTTCAGTAGTTGTGGTGCGTGGGCTCAATAGTTGTGGCTCGTGGTCTCTAGAGTGCAGGCTCAGTAGTTGTGGCGCATAGGCTTAGTTGCTCTGCAGCGTGTGGGATCTTCCCAGACCAGTGATTGAATCCATGTCCCCTGCAATGGCAGGTGGATTCTTAACCATTGTGCCACCAGGGAAGTCCGATTATCTATTTTACATAGAGTCGTATGTATATGTTAATCCCAAACTCCTCATTTATCCCTCCCCCCCCCACATTTCCCCTTTGGTAATGCTAAGTTTGTTTTCTAAGTCTGCCAGTCTGTTTCTGTTTTGTAATTAAGTTCATTTGTATCATTTTTTTAGATTCCACATATAAGTGATATCATATGATATTTCTCTGTCTGACTTTCTTCACTTAGTATGATAATCTCTAGGTACATCCATGTTGCTGCAAATGGCATTATTTCATTCTTTTTATGGATGAGTAATATTCCCTTGTATATACATACCACACCTTTATCCATTTCTCTGTTGATGGACATTTAGGTTGTTTGCATGTCTTGGCTATTGTAAATAGTTCTGTAGCGAAACTTGGGGTGCATGTATCTTTTTGAATTATGGTTTTCTGTGGATGTATGCCCAGGAGTGGATTACTGGATTATACGGTAGCTCTATTTTTTTAAGGTTTTTTTTTTTTAAGGTTTTTAAGGAACCTCCAAACTGTTCTCCACAGTAGGTGTACCAATTTAGATTCTCACTAACAGTGTGGAAGGGTTCCCTTGTCTCCACACTCTCTCCAGCATTTATTGTTTGTAGACTTTTTGATGATGGCCATTCTGACTGGTGAGAAGTGATACCTCATTATAGTTTTGATTTTTATTTCTTAAATAGCAAGTTGAGCATGTTTTCATGTGCTTTTTGGCTATCTGTAGGTCTTCTTTGGAGAAATGTCTATTTAGATCTTCTGCCCATTTTTGGCATGTTTATTTTTTTCAAATTGAGCTGCATGTGATGTTTTGTATATTTTGGAGATTAATCTCGTTGGTTGCATCATTTGTAAATATTTTCTGCCATTCTGTTGGTTGTCCTTTCATTTTGTTTATAGTTTCCTTTGCTGTGCAAAGGATTTAAGTTTAATTAGGTTCCATTTTTTAATTTTTGTGTTTATTTTCATTACTCTCAGAGGTGGATCCAAAAAGACATTGCTGCAGTTTATGTCAAAGAATGTTCTCCCTGTGTTTTCCTCTAAGAGTTTTAGAGTATCCGATATTACATTTAGGTTTATTTTTGTGTATGGTGCTAGAGAATGTTATAATTACATTCTTTTACATGTAGCTATCCAGTTTTCCCAGCCCCACTTATTGTAGAGACCGTTTTCTGCATTGTATATTCTTGCTTCCTTTTTCATAGATTAATTGACCATAGTTGCATGGGTTTATTTCTGGCTTTCTATCCTGTTCCACTGCTCTATATTGCTGTTTTTGTGCCAATACCATACTGTTTTGATTACCATTGCTTTGTAGTATAGTCTGAAGTTGTGGAGCCTGATTCCACCAGTGCCGCTATTCTTTCTCAAGATTCCTTTGGCTATTCAGGGTCTTTTATGTTTCCATACAAATTGAAAATTTTTTTGTTCGAATTCTGTGAAAAATGCATTGGTAATTTGATAGGGATTGCATTGAATCTGTAGATTGCCTTGGGTAGTAGAGTCATTTTGACAATATTGTTTCTGCTAGTCTAAAAACATGGTATATCTTTCCATCTGTTTGTGTCAATTTTGATTTCTTTCAACAGCATATGACAGTTTTTGGAATACAGGTCTTTCACCTCCTTAGGTAGGTTTATTCCTAGGTATTTTATTTTTTTGATGTGATGGTAAATGGGATTGTTTCCTTAATTTCTCTTTTTGATCTTCCATTGTTAGTGTATAGAAACACAACAGATTTCTGTGTGTTAATTTTGTATTCTGCAGCTTTACCGAATTCATTGATGAACTCTAGTAGTTTTCTGGTGGCATCTTTAGGATTTTCTATGTGTAGTATCATGTCATCTGCAAACAATGATAGTTTTACTACTTTTCCAGTTTGGATTCCTTTTATTACTTTTTCTTCTCTGATTTCTATGGCTAGGTCTTCCAAAACTATGTTGAATAAAAGTGGTGGGAGTGGACATTCTTGTCTTATTCCTGTTCTTAGAGGAAATGCTTTCAGCTTTTCACCATTGAGTGTGATGTTAACTGTGGGTTTGTCACATATGGACTTTAGTATGTTGAGGTATGTTTCCTCTATGCCTACTTTCTGGAGAGTTTTTTATCATAAATTGGTGTTGAATTTTGTCAAAAGCTCTTTCTGCATCTATTGAGATGATCATATGGTTTTTATTCTTCAATTTGTTAGTGTAGTATATCACACTGATTAATTTGCAGATATTGAAAACTCCTTGCATTCCTGGGATAAATCCCACTTGATCATGGTGTTTGATCCTTTTAATGTTTTGTTGGTTTTGGTTTGCTTGTGTTTTTGCGTCTGTGTTCATCAGTGATATTGGTCTGTAGTTTTCTTTTTTCGTGGTATGTTCTCTGGTTTTGGTATCAGAGTCATTGTGGCCTTATAGAATGAGTTTGGGAGTGTTCCTTCCTCTGCAATTTTTTGGAATAGTTTCAGAAGGGTAGGTGTCAACTCTTCTCTAAATGGTTGATAGAATTCGCCTGTGAAGCCACCTGGTTCTGAACTTTGTTTGTTGGGAGTTTTTCTTTAATCACAGTTTCAATTTCAGTATTTGTGACTGATCTGTTCATATTTTTTATTTCTTCCTGGTTTAGTCTTGGGAGATTGTACCTTTCTATGAATTTGTTCATTTTTTCTAGGTTGTCCTCTTTATTGGCGTATAGTTGCTTGTAGTAATCTCTTATGATTATTTGTAGTTCTGTGGTATCAACTGTAACTTCTTTTTCATTTCTAATTTAATTGATTTGAACTCTCTCCCTTTTTTTCTTGATGAGTCTGGCAAAAGGTTTATCAATTTTGTTTATGTTTTCAAAGCTTCAGCTTTCAGTTTCATTGATCTTTTCTATTGTTTTCTTCATCCCTATATCAGTTATTTCTCCTCCAATCTTTATGATTTCTCTCCTTTTACTAAGTTTGGGTTTTGTTTGTTCTTGTTTCTCTAGTTCCTTTAGGTGTAAGGTTAGGTTGTTTATTTGTGATGTTTCATGCTTTTTGAGGGAAGTTTGTATTGCTATAAACTTCCCTCTTAGAACTTCTTTTGCTGCATCCCATAGGCTTTGGATTTTTATGTTTCATTTTATTTTTCTCTAGATATTTTTTGATTTCTTCTTTGATTTCTTCAGTGGTCCATTGGTTGTGTAGTAGCATATCATTTAGCCTCCTCGTGTTTGTGTTTTTTACAGGTTTTTTTTGTTGTTGTTGATTTATAATCTCATAGTGTTTTGGTCAGCAAAGATGCTTGATATGATTTCAATTTTCTTAAATTTACTGAGGCTTGATTTGTGACCCAAGGTGTGATCTATCCTGAAGAATGTTCCACGTGCTCTTGAAAAGAATGTGTATTCTGCTGGTTTTGGATGGAATGCTCTGTAGTTATCAATTAAGTCCATTTGGTGTAATGTGTCATTTAAAGCCTGTGTTTCCTTATTGATTTTCTGTCTGGATGATCTGTCCTTTGATGTAAGTGGGGTGTTATTGTCTCCCACTATCGTGGTGTTACTGTCAATTTCTCCTTTTATGGCTGTTATATTTGCCTTATATATTCCAGTGTACCTATTTTGGGTGCATATATATTTACAATGTTATATCTTCTTCTTGAATAGATCCCTTGATCATAATGTAGAGTCCTTCTTTATCTGTTATAACAGTCTTTATTTTAAAGTCTATTTTGTCTGATATGAGTACTGCTACTCCAGCTTTCTTTTCATTTCCATTAGCATGGAATACCTTTTCCTGTACCCTCACTTTCAGTCTGTATGTGTCCCTAGATCTGAAGTGGGTCTCTTGTAGACAGCATATATACAGGTCTTGTTTTTGTATCCATTCAGCCAGTCTGTGCCTTTTGGTTGAACCATTTAATCTTTTTACATTTAATGTAATTTTTGATGGGTATGTTTTTATTGTCATTTTGTTAATTGTTTTGGATTAGTTTTTGTACTGTTTTTTCTTTCCTTCCTCTTATGTTTTCTTCTCTTGTGATTTGATAACTAACTTTAGTGTTGTGTTTGGATTTCTTTTCTTTGTGTGTATCTATTGTTGATTTTCAATTTGTGGTTCCCGTAAGGTTTTGATTGAGCAGTTTATATATGTACAAGATTGTTTTAAGTTGCTGGTTTCTTAATTTAAAATTCATTTCAAATATCCTGCATTCGTACTGTCCTCTCAAGGTTACTGGTTTTGATATTATATTTGTGTTTGTATGTGTTTCTACATTTACTGTATGTTTGCCTTTACCAGTGAACTTTCACATTTTGTAATTTTCTTCTTTCTGGTGGAGGCCTTTTCTTTTCTGCCTAGAAAATTTTCTTTAGCTTATCTTGTAAAGCTGGTTTGGTGGTATTGAACTCTCTTAGCTTCTGCTTGTCTGTAAAACTTTAGATTTCTCCATCAAATCTGGATGAGAGCCTTGATAGGTAGAGAACAGTAAGGCCCCTACATACGAACCTTCAAGTTGTGAACATTCATAGATGCAAACGTGTGTTCTATCAACATCAGGTGTGAGTGAAATTGCAGCTTTCCCTTTGTCTTCTGTTGCTGAGGATCCTTCAGCTTTATCATCTCCCACCGCCTCTTCCTTCTCCAGTCAGTAACTATTCTTGCCTGTTCACTCGATGCTAGCCCCTGTATGACAGCTGTTGTACTGTACTGCTGTACTTTTCAAGGTACTGTATTGTAAGATTTAAAATGTTTTTTTAAATTTTTGTGTGTTTGTTTTTTATGTATTATTTGTGTGAAAAATATTATAAACCTATTACAATACAGTACTATATAGCCTATTTTGTTCGTTGGATACCTAGACTAGGTCTCCAACTTTGTTGGACATACAGACAAATTGGACTTACAAACCCATTCTTGGGATGGAACTCGTTCATACTTCGGGGACTTACTGTATTCTTGGTTGTAGATTTTTCCCTTTCATCACTTTAAATATATCATGCCATTCCCTTTTGGCCTGCAGAGTTTCTGCTGAAAAATCAGCTGATAACCTTATGGGGATTCCCTTGTATGTTACTTGTTGCTTTTCTCTTGTTACATTCAATATTTCCCCTTTGTCTTTAATTTTTGTCAATTTGATTAACATGTGTCTTGGTGTGTTTATCCTTGGGTTTATCCTGTCTGGGACTCTGCACTTTGTGGACTTGGGTGACTGGTTCCTTTCTAATGTTAAGAAAGTTTTCAGCTATTATCTCTTCATGTATTTTCTCAGGCCCTTTCTCTCTCTCTTCTCCTTCTTGGACCCCTATATTGTGAATGGTGGTGCATGTAATATTGTCCTATAGGTCTCTTAGACTGTCCTCATTTCTTTTCATTCTTTTATCTTTATTCTGTTCTGCAGCAGTGATTTCTACCATTCTCTCTTCCTGCTCACTTATTTGTTCTTCTGCCTGATTTATTCTGCTCTTGATTCTTTCCAGTGTATTTTTCATCTGTATTGCTCATCTCTGTTCTTTATATCTTCCAGCTTTTTGTTAAACCTTTTTTGTAACTTCTCAGTCTCTGCCTCCATTCCTTTTCCTATATCTTGTATCATCTATGCTGTTGTTCCTCCGAATTCTTTTTCAAGTACATTGCTTAATCTCCACTTCACTTAGTTGTTCTTCTGGGGTTTTATCTTGTTCCTTCCTCTGGAACATATTCCTCTACCATCTCATTTTGTCTAACTTTCTGTGTTGTGGTTTACATTCTGTAGGCTGCAGGATTATAATTTGTTTTGCTACTGGTGTCTGCCGCCTCGTGGGTGACACTGGTCTAGACACTTGTGCAGGCTTTCTGGTGGGAGGGACTGGTGCCTGCTCACTGTTGGGTGGAGCTGGGCCTTGTCCCTCTGGTGGGCAGGGCCATATCAAGGGGTGTGTTTAGAGGTGGCTCTGGGCTGAGGAAGATTTTCGGCAGCCTGTTTGCTAATGGTTGGTGTTGTGTTCCTGCCCTGTTGGTTGTTTGGTCTGAGACATTACAGCACTGGAGCCTACATGCTGTTGGGTGGGGCCAGGTCTTAGTGTCTAAAGGATGGTCTCCAGGAGAGCTTAAGCCAGTGAGTACTCTCTGGTACCTCCACCACCAGTGTTCTTGTCCCTGCAGTGAGGCACATTTCCCCTGCATCCCCAGAAGACCTCTCAAACTAGCAGATATGTCTGGCCCAGGCTTCTGTGAACTCACTGCTTTTTTCCTGGTTTCTGGTGTGCAGGAGAACTTGTGTGCAACCTCCAAGAGTGGAGTTTCTGGTTCTCCCAGTCGTGTAGAGTTCCTGCGATCAAGCCCTGGCCAAATGCTCTGGGGCTCCTCCTCCTGATGCAAGACCCGTGGACTGGGGAGCCTGACATGGGGCTCAGAACTCTCACTCCTCTGGGGGAACGTCTGCGATACAATTTTCCATTTTGTGGGTTACCCACCCAGTGGGTATAGGGTTTGATTTTATCATGAATGTGCCACTCCTACCATCTCATTGTTTCTTCTTTGTCATCGGATGTAGAATATCTTTTTTAGTAGCTTCTGGGTTTTTTTGTCAATGGTTGTTCAGCAGTTAGTCATGATTTTGGTGTTTTCATGAGAGGAGGTGAGCTCAAGTCCTCCTAAACCACCACGTTGTCTCCAGCTCTAGGAACACATTTCAAAAAATAGCACTCACCCCAAAAGAATACATGAAATGTTTAGGAAATGAGGGACAAAGCAACAAACGCAGTATGGTGGGAGACTGAAACACAACCATGTCATTATTTACATTAAATTTAGATGGGATAAACTCTTTATCTAAAAGACAGATTTTTTGAATATTGAAAAAAACCCAGGACCTAAGTATATGATGTCTACATGTATATACTTTAAATAGAAAGACACACATCAATTGAAAGTAGATGGATAGAAAAATATATACCATTGCAAACATATTATAAGACTTGGTTGGTTTTATTACTATCAAAGTAAATTTCAAGGTAAGGAATAATATCATAGACAAGGTAAAATAAGGATTAAAAGGTCAATTCATAAAAAATTCATAACAATTCTAAATGTTCATGTACCTAAAAATGTAACTTCAATATATATAAAGCAAAAATTGTCAGAAATAAAGAGAGAAACATATTTAGACATTTTAACATTCCTCTCTCTTTAATTGACAGAAAAAGGAGTTGGAAAATCAGTGAGGATACAGAAGACTTGATCAACACCATCCATCAACTTGACCATATTGACAGTTACACCATAATCAGTTAATGTAGGCTACACATTCATTACAAGTGTACCTGTAATATTTATCAAGAAATTGTATTTTGGGTCATAAAACAAATGTATTGATACAAGACATTAATTCTGTCTCTATTTCTTCCAAAAGACAAATATTTTAAAATTATTTTATTAATCTAAAATCACAATCCCTATTTTTTTCAATTGGGAAAAGGAAGCTCATTTACTCCCAACTTACTCTAATTAAATCCAGTTTGATTCTTGCTCTTGGTGGCCACACAGACCAATTACATGATTGTATTATTTAAGAAAGCTATCACAAAGCCTTGCCCTCTGGGCCTCCTAGGCTGGCTGTCCCTGGCACTATTGGTAAAGAACAATAGCATGGGGATTTTTCTTTCAACTAAATGATTTATGCACATAGATTCTCTTTCTTCCTATTATTGCAATTTCAGATTCATGCAAAAGTACTTACCTTGTAATATTAATAACAGTGGAATTCATGATAACCAAATTCAAGAAATACGACTTGGTGGTACTTTAAAATAAACTGAACTATTTGAATTAAAAGATTTAATTCAAGTATAGCTTTATTCTTTCATTCAGAAATAATTATTGAATCTTTCTTACAAGATGGGCCTTGTTTTGAGAGAGCTTACAACTTAGAAAAGGATACAGTGAAATGTTCCAAGTGTGTCTCATTTTGTAGACAAAATGAGGATATATTCTCTTTTAAAGACCAGGTGTATGATTACTTCAGCCTCCCTCCTGCTTTAGTGCAGTAATTCTAGTCTTTTGCCATGTCTCTTTTCATGTATTTCTGGGAGTCCCAAGGGGATGGTTACTAATACATGAATTTATTCTGGTTGTTGCTGTGTTTTCACCAGTCAGCCAGTCATGTCAGTTCTGCCCTAGGGCCACTGCTGGGTTCCTTCTGTGCCCCCACTTCCTGGAAATGGCTCCCTTTGGGCCACTGCTGCTCTCCTTTGTGTTGCTTCATCCAAGCATGGGTGCTTAATTTTATGAGATTTACAATATGTTCAGGAATAACAGAAGAAAATAACAACAAAGAGAACAATTTAGAATGGCTACTAGAAAGGCCCTTTTAAAGCTCACAGGCCCAGACCCCTCAGATTCTAGCCTAGTACCATGTTGCAGAAGCTAGTTTATCTACCCGTAAAGGACTGCTCAAAACCCAGAGCCATGCATCCTTCAAGTCTGAGCAAGAGGGAGATTTGTTCTTCTCATATCCATTCCTTTTAGTTTAAAACTTGCCTTCCTAAACCTTGTATTGGTACTGGAATTAATCTCTGCATTGGAACATGGACAGTGAAAATATCTACTTCCTTCAAAAGACATTTCACCTTCTACTTCTGTAGGGACATAGTCTGTTCCTAGAGTTAAAAGCACACTGTCATGCTAGACCACAATAGTGAAGAATCAGTATATTTTCCTAAGTTTGAATTATTGTCTAGAAATACACAAGTTGAAAAATATAGTCAAATTTAAGTGAGCCAGGTTCCATTCCTTTTTATAGTCATGTCTCACTTTCAAGCAGACCCGTGACCTGCATATCCTTCCTGCTAATTTTTGGGGTATTCATTTCTGATCTCTGAGATAGCCACCCCAGTCTGAATCCGTACCCAATCACCAAAGACATTCAAACATTTTTAAAGAAAATAATGTACAATTGCATAGGTCAGTCTTAATCCATACTTGGGAGAGGAAATTGCTCTAAAGGAAATAATCTGGAGACATTCAACTCTGCCTACCACAAAGGGGCACTTTTACATCATTATGCTGTATTATTTTTGGCTTCTAACACTCTGTATCCAGAAAAATCTCTGCTGTACATTTGTATATCTCATGGTCCTTCTGAAAAAAAAGTTCTCTGAATGATGATATTGCTGCCTCCAAAACAAAGTCAACTGTTTACCTCTTGTCATAGAAGATGTCTTTGCTGGATGCTCCAATAGCATGGTGTTTTCAGGTTTTTGCCTTTCCAACGAAACAGGTGACTTTCTTCATTTCTCTTTGCATGTTTAATAGGCACCTGGAGCATGATGTAGTGAAAACAGAACTCTTGATTTCCTCCTCCCCCCAAATTTCTCCTGTCCCTCTGTACCCCATTTCATAAAGGCCAACTCCAGCAATTTGGTTGCTGAAGTAAAAACCTACATTTTTTTTGGATTCATCCCTTTTCCTCATCTTCCCCATTCTCTCTTTCTTCCAAGCTGTTAACTATAGTCTTGTTGGCACTGCATAAAATATATTCCAAATTCATCTATTTCTCTCCCTTCTGGTCAAGTGACCCTGTGATTATTGTAGTAAACAACTGGTCTTTCTGCTTCTATTCTTATATATTCTGGGAGCTAGTGATTTTTTTGAAGTGAAAACCAAGTGGGAGAGAAAATATTTGCAAATGATATGACTGATGAGATTAATTTCCAAGATATATAAATAGCTCATACAACTATTAAAAAATCAAACAACCCAGTCAAAAAATTGGCAAAAGACCTGAATAGACATTTTTCCAAAGAAGACATAGAAATGGCTGATAGACACATGAAAAGATGCTAAGCATCGCTAATTACTAGCAAAATGCAAATTAAAACTTCAATGAGATACCACCTCGCGTCTGTCAGAATGGCTATCATCAAAAAGATATAGCTCTGGCTATACAAATGGCAAATGTTGGCAAGGATGTGGAGAAAAGGGAACCCTTATACACAGTTTGTGGGAAAGTAAATTGGTGCAGACACTATGAGAAACAGTATGGAAATTCCTCACATACTAAAAATAGAACTACCATAGGATTCGACCACTCCATTCCTGGGTATATATCTGAAAAGAAATGAAAACACTAATTTGAAAAGATACAAGCACCTCCATACTCATAGCAGCATTAGTTGCAGGAGCCAAGATAGGGAAGTAACCTAAATGTCCATCAACAGATGAATGGATAAAGAAGATGTGGTATAAAACAATAAATGCTGGAGAGGGTGTGGAGAAAAGGGAACCCTCTTGCACTGCTGGTGGAAACGTAAATTGATACAGCCACTATGGAGAACAGTATGGAGGTTCCTTAAAAATCTAAAAATAGAACTACCATATGGCACAGCAATCCCACTACTGGGCATATACCCTGAGAAAACCATAATTCAAAAAGAGTCATGTACCACAATGTTGCAGCTCTATTTACAATAGCCAGGATATGGAAGCAACCTAAGTGTCCATCGACAGATGAATGGATAAAGAAGATGTGGCACATATATACAATGGAATATTACTCAGCCATATAAAGAAATGAAATTGAGTTTTTTTGTAGCGAGGTGGATGGACCTAGAGACTATCATATAGAGTGAAGTAAGTCAGAAAGAGAAAAATAAATACTGTATGCTAACACATGTACATGGAATCTAAAAAAAAAAAAGGGTTCTGAAGAACCTAGGGGCAGGACAAGAATAAAAACGCAGATGTAGAGAATGGACTTGAGGAAACGGGGAAGGGTAAGGGTAAGCTGGGACGAAGTGAGAGAGTGGCATGGACATATATACACTACCAAGTGTAAAATAGATAGCTAGTGGGAAGCAGCCACATAGCACGGGGAGATCAGCTTGTTGCTTTGTGTCCACCTAGAGGGGTGGGATATGGAGGGTGGGAGGGCGACGCAAGAGGGAGGAGATGATGGGGATATATGTTTATGTATAGCTGATTCACTTTGTTATACAGCAGGAACTAACATACCATTGTAAAGCAGTTATACTCCAATAAAGATGTTAAAAAAAAAGTTGTGGTATATATACAGTGGAATATTACTCAGCCATAAAAACAGAATGAAACTCTATTATTTGCAACAACATGGATGGACCTAGAAGGTATTATGCTTAGTGAAATAAATGAGAGAAAGACATATACTCTATGTTATCACTTATATGTGGAATCTGAAAAATAAAGCGAATGAATGTATGTAGCAAAACAGAAACAGGCTCACAGATATAGGAAACAAACTAGTGGCTACCAGCGGGGAGAGGGAAGGGGGAAGGGACAAGATGGGATAAGGGATTAAGAGATACAAATTACTATTTATAAAATACATAAGAAACAAGGATATTTTTTACAACACAGGGAATATAGCCATTATTTTGTAATAACTTTAAATGGAGTATAACCTATAAAAATATTGAATCACTATGCTGTATACCTGAAACTAATATAATACTGTAAATCAACTATACTTCAATTAAAAAAATAAAGAATATAATTTTGCAACCTAAAAAAAAATAAAGTGAAAACCAAATGCCACTTTCCTGCTAAAAGACTCAACTATATTTCCCTACTGCACTTAAAATAATATTCAGATTTCTTTCCATGACTTACGAAATCCTATGTGATGAAGTAAGAATCCTTGATTCTTGGTGGCTTATTGGCTATGAAGGCAGTGGGAGCGATATCAGCTTTGCTTCTTCAGTGCAAATGCTTGGCATAGGTTTCTGATTAAATCACCTTCTCTAGGATAAAGAGAGAAAACAGGATTGGGTTAGAGAATGGGAATGGGAGACACAGAAGACACAAAGGAGAATGAAAGAGTGACAAAAGATATTACAAATGTTTAAAAAAGAAATTTCAAAAAGCAAACGTGTTGTTACCTGTGAAAAAAGAAAATAGCTTCACTCTAGGTTGCTGCTTCTCAGGTGATAACCACGTGAAAGAATAGGCTTCTAAGAAACATGGACAGTAGGGGTCTGTTTAGGTTCACAGATGTGTATGAGTTTGCTCTGGTATCTGAGTCACTGTTAGCAGAGTAGGGGCTGTAGGGGTCTTACGTATCTCATGCACCCTGAAAGGTGAAGAGGGTTCTTTAAGCTCACCAGGCTCTCCAAGGTATTTTTCTAAGTGTTGCATTATTTTGTCTGCTTTTCCATGAGGTTGCCAATCACTTCTAGGAGGCAGAGGGGTGAAGGTCAAAGTAGCCCCCTTTGAAAGCAAGCAGTTCCACAGACATGTGCTCCCCCTTCTCTGTGGCCTTTAAGCCCATGGAATATTGAGATGAAAATAGAAAACAGCTCTGGAAAATTTATGCCTCAAGAAATATTGAGCCAAATTTATTTGCTAAGGCATTGCTAATCGGTTTTATAGAAAAGTAAAATGACTCAGAATCAGATGTGGGGCAAGGTGTCAGAGGACTGTTTCCTTTACTTGAATTGTCAAGTGGAAGGCGTTTCCTCTGTAAGGCCAATAAGGCTGTCTTGAGGTCCCAAGTCTCCTACTTTCTCTCTCACTGGAGAGAAGCAGAGGGCTCTTCCTGGAGAGGACCAAGAGGGAAGCAAACAGACTGTTCCAGCTGATGAGGAATGCTGGAAGGTGAGCTGAGGTTATCCTCCTAATTATTGCTGACCTCCTCAGGAGGGCAGATGGACTACATGTGATGAAGATGAAGAAGTGATGGCATCTGTTTGGAAGGAACTTAAAGGCATTTGGATGCCAGGTTTTCCTGAAGCCCAGTAGGCCAGCATGTGTTGTCAGAAGAGTGCTTAATATGAACAGAAGTGGCTCAGGGAGCAGGGCAGTGATTTGTTTACCTTAATCTATGTCCCCCAATAATATAGTATTTATCTTTGTTTTTCATGTTATAATTTTAAATGTTATTAAAGCATTATAATTTAATGTTTTAATGTTATAATTAACATATCATAATTTCATATTTTGAATAATTATATTTCTAATTATATATATATATAATTCCTAACCATTAATATATAAAATGCTTAACTATATATAATAGGAATATAATATGTATGTGAAGCTATATATAAAACTATATATATAACTTAACTATATCTAAAATATATAGTTACAGACTTATTTATGGTTATATTGATATGTTTCTCATATATGTATATTATATATTTATACTCATTATTTATATAAACACACGTTTAGCAGACCCATGTTTCAGTGAGATCTACTCTTTTATATGGTTACTACCTTAAAAGTGGCAACCCAGTTTGAATTTAATACGTTTTGTTTTCTTACAGGCAATGTTTACAGACACACACACGTGTGTAGTATTTGTGACCATGTTTAAAGAGCAAATTCTCTAGCTCCATCAGGCTTATTCCCTGAGTCTGATATTAGTCAGAATCATGTAAGCCTGATGAGGTATCACTTCTGTGGTGGCAGGTGTCTAAACTGCAGGATCAGTGCACTGAATCATTAAGAGTAGCAGATGACACTCTTCCCATTCTGCCGGGGTGTTCACTCAGGCACTTGCCTGTGTCAGTGGCAATTAGATGACTCAACTGTTTCGCCATGCAGCCTTTTCCCCCTGCAACACTTTCGCTTCAGTGTTGAAAGTATTGCAGGGGGAAAGTCTGAAAGTCTGAAGTATAGAAAGTCTCTGTTTCTATGTTTATCTGACTCCTCAAGCCATGGGGCCCTGGATCATTATTCATTTACTTTACTTGAGCCACTTCTGTTTTAGCTTCAATAAGTGGCCTTGGTGGGCTTCACTCCTGCCATATGTGTGCTAAATTGCGGACAGTGTAGTAATTGATGACATGCTGGTTGCTTGTGTATTTTCTGTCTTGTCTGATAAAAGCACAACAGATGCAGGTGTAAGGTATACTGTACTTATTTACAGATTTCTGGCCCCATTCCCAGAATTTCTTTTTTTCCCCCCACTTACCATGAAAGTGGATTTTCTTTTAATTACTCTTTTTTAAAACCAAGGTATAATTTATATACAACAAATGCACAGATTTTCAATGTACAGTTCAATAATTTTTAACAAATGAATTATACCCACGTAACTGTGCACCAAACTGTCGAACATTTCCATCACCCTGGAAAGTTCACTTGTACACCTTTGCCATCAGTCCCTTTCCGTGAAACAATCTCTTTTCTTACTTCTTTCATCATAGGTCATATCTACCTGCTCTAGAACTTTCTATATGGTATCATACAGTAGGTACTGTTTTTGTTCCTGACTTGATTAAAATGTCTTTGAGATTCATGAAGAAATTTATTCCTTTCAAGTACCAAGTAGTGTTCCACTGTATGAAGATACTACTGTTTATATATTTACTTGTTAATGCTCAGTTGTTTCCATTTTGGGATTATTGGGTTGTCTATTTATTATTGATTCACAGAAGTTTTATATATTCTAGATAACAAGTTCTTTGCCAGAAGTTGGCTTTGCAGATATCTCTCCCAGTCTGTGTTTTATCTTTTCATCTTCTTAATGGTGTCATTTGATGAGCAGAAATTTAAAATTTTGATTATGTTCGTTTTATGATTTTTTTTATGCCTAGTGCTTTTTGTATCCTGTCAAAGAACTCTTTGCCAACAACAAGATCATTCTCCTGTGTTTCCTTTTAGAAAACATTGAAGCTTTCTAGTTTCAGATTTTGCATGAAGGCTTCCTATCTAAATCTAATTCTTGTGTATGGTGTGAGGTAGGGGTCGAGGTTCTTTTTTTTTAATATGGATATACAATTGATCTAGCATCATTTGTTGCAAAAACTTTCCTTTCCCTATTGGCTCCGTGTGTGTGTGTGTGTGTGTGTGTGTGTGTGTGTGTGTGTATTTCAGGACTTTATTCTGTTTCACTGACTTGTTTATCTCCCTTTATGCAAGTGTCTTAATTATTGTGGTTTTATGGTAAGTCTTAAAAGCAGGTAGTATAAGTCTTCCAAATTTGTTCCTCTTTTTAAGGTTATTTTTACTATTCTTCATCTTTTGCATTTTCATACACATATACAATCAGCTTGTTAATTTCTACTACAAGCCTCAAGGAATTTTGATTGGGTTGCACTAAATTTATAGATCAATTAGGGGAGAACTGACACTTTAGCAATATTAATGTTTCCAATTCCTAAGCATGTTATATGGTCTAACTTTTTATTTAATAACTTTCTGCAATATGTAGTAGTTTTCAGAATACAAGTCTTACCTATCTTAAATTCATTTTTGAGTATTTTATGTTTTTCCTACAATTGTAAATGAATTGCTTTTTAGTTTCATTTTCTAATAGTTCACTGATAAAATATTGAAATATAATTAAATTTTGTATATTTTGTATATTGATCTTAATTCCTGTGACTTTGCTAAATTCACTTTTCAGTTCCAGTAGTTGGGGGGGGGGTAGATTCCTTAGAATGTTTTGTATGTACAATCATGTCAACCTCAAAAAAGACTGTTTTGCTTCTTTCTTTTTAATTTTTATACCTTTATTTTTTTCTTACATTGTTGTCTTACATAGAACTTCCAGTATATTTTTGAATAGATGTGGAGACAGTGGAAATCTTGTTCCTGAACTAAGAAGCATTCAATATTCACCATTAAGTATGACATTAACTGTTTCTTCATATATGCCCACTATCAGGTTGATGAAATTCCTTTCTTTTCCTAGTGTTTTGAGAGTTTTTCTTTTTTCATGAATGGGTGTGACATTTTGTCAAAAATGTTTTTGAATCAATTGAAATTTTTGTTTCTCTTTGATTCTGTTAATGTGATGAATTACCACCATTGATTTCATAATGTAAAACCAACCTTTAATTCTGGCATAAGCTCCATGTATTAATGAAATTTATCCTTTTTGTATAGTGCTGAATTTGATTTGTTAATATTTTATTGAGGACTTTGTATATTTATTCATGTAGGTTATTGGTCTATAATTTTCTTTTTTTATAATGTCTTTGTGAGGTTTTGGTAACAGGGTTATGCTGGCTTCATTAAACTACCTGAAAAGTATTTCCTTCTATTTTCTCAAAGAGTTTGAATAACACTGGTATTCGTTTTGTCCTTAAACCTTTGATAGAATTTGTGAGTAAAGATATATGGGCCTGGGGTTTTCTTTGTTAAAAAGTTTTAAATTATGAATTCAATTTTGAAAATGGATATAAAGCTCTTTGAATTTTTCTGTTTCTTCTTGTGCTAATTTTGGTAAGATGTGCTTTTCAAGGAATTCTTCCACTTACTCTAAGCTGTTGAAGTTATAGGCATAAAATTGTTAATGTTTTTGTTTTCTTGGAGAATTGAATCCCTTTTCATAATGTAATAAGCCTGTCTATCACTAGTAATATTACTTGTCTGAAGCCTACTTTGAGATTAATAAAACCACTTTAGCTTTCTTTTGAGTAGTATCTGAATGGAATATCTTTTTTCATTCTTTTACTTTTAATCCATTTATGCCTTTATATTTAAAGTGGTATTCTTATAGGCAGTATATAGTGGGGTCTTGCTTTTATCTAATCTAACAGTCTATATTTGAATTAGTGTGGTTTACATTTAATGTGATTATTGACATGGTTGAATTAAAATCTACCATCTAACCAGTTGTTTCCTTTTGTAAATTTATTATTAATTTTATTTTTTAAATTTTATTGGAGTATAGTTGATTTACAATGTTGTGTTAGTTTCAGGTGTACAGCAAAGTGATTCAGTTATATATATATACATATATTCATTCTTTTTTAGATTCTTTTCTTATATAGGTTATCGCAGAATATTGAGTGGGGTTCCCTGTAGTATACAGTAGGTCCTTGTTGGTTCTCTATCTCATATATAGTGGTGTGTGTGTGTTCATTCCAAGCTTCATCCCTCCCCCCACATTTCCCCTTTGGTAACCATAAGTTTGTTTGCGATATCTGTGAGTCTCTTTCTGTTTTGTAAATAGGTTCATTTGTTTCCATTTTTTTTTTTTTTCTTTTTTTGCGGTACGTGGGCCTCTCACTGTTGTGGCCTCTCCCGTTGCGGAGCACAGGCTCCGGACGCGCAGGCCCAGCGGCCATGGCCCACGGGCCCAGCCGCTCCGCAGCATGTGGGATCTTCCCGGACTGGGGCACGAACCCGTGTCCCCTGCATCGGCAGGCGGACTCTCAACCACTGCGCCACCAGGGAAGCCCTGTTTCCATTTTTAATTAGATTCCACATATGAGTGATATCATATGATATTTGTCTTTCTTTGTCTGACTTAATTCACTTAGTATGATAATCTCTAGGTCCACCCATGTTGCTGTAAATGGCATTATTTTATTCTTTTTTATGGCTGAGTAATATTCAATTGTATATATCGATATGTACCACATCTTCTTTATTCACTGCTCTGTTGATGGACATTTAGATTGCTTGCATGTCTTGGCTGTTTTGCTCTGTGGTGACTTGGCTACTGTAAATAGTGCTGCAGTGAACATAGGGGTGCATGTATCCTTTTGGATTATGGTTTTCTCCGGATATATGCCCAGGAGTGGGATTGCTGGATCATGTGGCAGCTCTATGACCAAAATCATATTGCTTCTTTAGTGAATGTAACGTGGGCATGATAATAATGCTGGGACCTTCCACTTGAATTTTCTTAGTCCTATACTGTTCATATTCTCTCAAATCTAAGCAAGCTCAGCATAAGTCTGACTGAGGTTGTGGCTTATTGGCAGATAATGTACACAGTTTAATAACATAGGTCTTCCTTATCTGTAAATAATGTGTTAACTAGAAGCATAATATCAAAAAATTAACACCATTTTCTATATGTGATGGATGTTCAGAAGTCCTTATTTTGGGTCAAATGACAAGGTGTTAAGAGAAATTAGCATCTGTGGGAGGTTTAACTGGGTCATTTGGTGTCTGTAAATTTGCTTCATGACTAACTCTATACACTGAGGAAAAATAAAAACCTTGAACTCCAGAATTCCATGTTACATAATATAATATCCTGAATACATTTCACTTTTTATTAGTTTCCAGATTAAAAAAACAGGTGAGTGGTTCCTTTCTAAGTGTTTAAATATGTACATTCATGCACTAGACAGTTTGCTTTGTGCTAGTCATGCATTCAATTATGTTTCTAAAATGTCAGCGATATAGAATATATATATTAGGGACATTTGTCATCTTGGGTGTTCTGCCTCCTCTTCCTCTTTCTGACAGTATCTCGGTAGGAAGCAAATCAAGGTGCTTGGCTTCATACCAGTAAAACTGGAGGGTCCCAGAGGTTCCTTCCACTGGATTGTTCCTCTCACTGCCGCATTTCCACTCAGAGGCAGACACAAAATCCAAAGTTGACTAGTCAGACCCTTTGTCCATGTACTTAAAATCCCGAGTGACAGATAAGTTGGAATGCTTTGTGGCTGAAAGCATGAGATGAGCCAGCTTACAGTGGCTTAAGCAATAATTGTATGATCTCATATAGCAAGAGATCTGGAGGGAAACATTTGGTAGCGCGAGGGTTCATAAGCTTAGAAACAGCATAGAAGACTCAACAGCTTCCCTTTCCTCAGAGGGCTGGTTTTTCATTCTCACATTTGTCATATCATGGTCCCAAACTACAGATGTTATATATTCACACAGGCACACAGGAGCATATAAAAACAGAACTGAGGGGTAGTCAGGAAGCCAGAAAACACATACACTCTCTTTCTTTCAGAAAACAAACACTTCCCAGGTCACCTTCAAGAGACTTCCTCTTATGTTTCATTTCCCTATGCCTAGTTAAGGGAAACAGGGAAAATGGATACCTGGGAAGCAGGTTTCAGTCAGCAGGGAAGAAAGGAAGGGAGGAATGGGCACAAAAACAAAACAAACAAAAAAAAACTCCCACAATCAGGATGAAAATCCAAACAGTAAGTATTGCTGGAGTTTATAAATTCATTCCATTGGCCACATCCACATGAGCCGTGGAGCTAATATTGCGATGGAAATCTTATAGAGCTGCCTGATTTGTTTGTTCCAAGTTTTGATCTTATACATCCCCAGATTTAAAAAATGTTTCCCTTTTTGCTTATGTTGCCAGTTTGCTCTTTACCAAAGGAACACTAACTTTTTCAGAGACTAAGAAGCCAGGGTTCTGACATCAGCTCTGCCATTCAGTGTTTGTGGGACCTTCTGAAATTAATCATGCTACCTCTCTGAACTTCAGCTTCTCATCTATGGAATCGAATTGTTTAACGGCTTTGCATGTTATTGTCACTAACACCTATGATTTTGTAAGATCTATTATTATATTCAATTACAGGCCTTCTCTCTCTTGAATATTCCCAGAATGGTTGAATAAATTTGCTTTTTTTCTGCTACATCAAAAAAACAAAGCTTATTAGTATCATGATGAATACATTAAAATAAAAATTAGATTTAAAAATCTGAGAGGGGGCTTTCCTGGTGGCACAGTGGTTGAGAGTGCACCTGCCGATGTAGAGGACATGGGTTCGTGCCCCGGTCCGGGAAGATCCCACATGCCGCGGAGTGGCTGGGCCCGTGAGCCATGGCCGCTGAGCCTGCGCGTCCGGAGCCTGTGCTCCGCAACGGGAGAGGCCCCAACAGTGAGAGGCCCACGTACCGCAAAGAAAAAAAAAAAAATATGAGAGGCTTCTGAAGGCCAAATTGTATACCTAAAATATTAGGAATTTAGATTTAGTACTCTGGAAATAGCATGGAATTCAAAGTTGATATTCCATGAAGTTTTTTTTTTCTACTTTTGCTACTCCTTTGCAGGAAACCAGCTAATATCAACTAAGCACCTACAATGTGTTGACACTACTCCAGTTACTGAGGATGCAGTGAAGTGTGGTGTATATGTTTGGATTAAGTTTGACAATAGGGAACAGAGACCTAGAGACACAACAGCTTAAATCAGGGAACACTGTATGTCTTTCTCATGGAAAGCCCAGAAGTAGGTGACCAGAGTGGTATATGGAGATGCAGGCTCTTCTCATACTGTTGCTTTGCTATGTGTGATCTCCCATTCCTAAGATCACCTCAGATCCTAAGATCACCATGGTCAGAATGGCTGCTCCTGACCTGCTGGTCAGGTCAGATTCTAGCTATCGAGAAGGAGAAAAAATTATATTTAAAGACTAATTATAAATATATATAAATATAAAGAAGGAAAAGATATACACTGGCTGTTTTGGGGGGAAGATTTCTGGAAGCTGCCTCATGAACTCCTGCTCACTGACCACAACATACTCATGCTGCTACATGTAACTGCTGGGAGGTTGGGAGATATAGTCTTTAATTTTTTGCTGTGCTTACTGAAAACTTAAGGGCTCTATTACTTTGGAAGGAGAAGATGAATACTGATGAACAACTAGCAGACTTTCTTATACATGGTGATTCAGTTTTTTGAGATGAGTATATAAGTATTTAGTTAAAATGAAATATAGAAGGGCTTCCCTGGTGGCGCAGTGGTTGAGAGTCCGCCTGCCGATGCAGAGGACACGGGTTCGTGCCCCGGTCTGGGAGGATCCCACGTGCCGTGGAGCGGCTGGACCCGTGAGCCATGGCCGCTGAGCCTGTGCGTCTGGAGCCTGTGCTCCGCAACGGGAGAGGCCACAGCAGTGAGAGGCCCGTGTACCGGAAAAAAAAAAAAAAAAATGAAATATAGAAAAAGCAATGATAGACCTCCAGTTTTAGCATTTTGGAAGCACGTTAGAGGAGCTCCATGTGTATGTGTGTATGTGTGTGTGTGCACTGTGTACATGCATTTCACAGTGGAAGATAAAGCAGGTGGAGAGAAATCAAGAGAGGTTCCTAGGATAGGGTAATGTATAAACTAGACATGAGATATAAATTAAAATTTAAGCAAGAAACATAGGATTGCAGGGTGCTACCAAAAGTTCAGTGCTAAAGAAACAAACACTCTGAGTTATGGATGATGGGAAATGATGTTAAGTAGCAGGCAGAGATTGTGTCATGGAAATCTTCTCATACCATCATATGAATTCTGTAAAAAGATTATAAGATTTTATTTTATAAAAACCAGTGGTCTACAAAACTAATTTTATTTATGTATACTGGCAGTGACCAATTTAACAATGAAAATAAAAGCACAATTTCATTCATAATAGCACCAAAAAGGCCAAAGCACTTAGGATTACATGTAACAAAAGAAGTGCAAGGCATGGACATTGAAAATTACAAAACGTGAGTGAGAGAAATTACATGTTCATGGATTGGAAGACTTAATATAGTCAAGATGGTAATTCTCTAGTTGATCTGTGTATTCAACACAATCGCTAAGTCCCCATAGGCTTTTGTTTTTTCTAGAAACTGATGAGATAGTTCTAAAATTTATATGGAAATGTAAAAGACTCAGAATATCCAAAGCAATTGAAAGAAGAAATTAGACCACTAGTTAGACCACTCAATTCAAAACTTATTATGAGCTTATGTAAGTTAGACAGTGTGGTATTGGTTTAAGAATACACATATAGATCAGTGGAACAGAATTATGAGATCCAAAAATAAATCCTGTATTTATGGTCAACTAATTTTCAACGAAGGTGTCAAGATGATTAAAAGGGGGTAAGGACAGCTTTTTTGTATAGTAGTAGTGGGACAATTAGATATCCACAGGTAAAGTGGTGAATTTAGATCCTTACCTTCTATCACACACAAAATCAACATAAGATATATCATAGGGCTAAATATGAGCTAAAATTTTTAAACTTCTAAAAGAAAAAACATAGTAGAAAATCTTTGTGATCATGGGTTAGTCAACCCATGTTTTTAGATATGACACCAACAGCACAATCATGAAAGAAAAATTAATAAATTGGATTTTGTCAAAATTAAAACCTTTTGTTCTTTTAAAGACACCATTAAGAAACTGAAAAGACAAGCCTTAGCCTGAGAGAAAATATTTGCAAATAATTTATTTGATAAAGATATGTGCTATAGAATATGAAGAGAAATCTTACAAATCAGTAATAAGACAATTCACTTAAAAATGGGAAAAAAGCTGAATAGCTATTTCGTCAAAGAAGATATATCATATTAATAGCCCTTAAGCACATGAAAAGATGCTCAACAGCTTTTGTCATTAGGGAATTACAAATTAAAACGACAATGGAGTACCACTTCTCACCCAGTAGAAAATGTCTATTATCAAAAAGGCAATTACCAATGTTGGTGAGGATGTGGAGAAAATGAAACTCTCATGCATTACTAGTGGGAATGTCAAGTAATTCAACCACTTTGGAAAACAGTTTGGCATTTTTTTGAAAAGTTAAATATGAATTTACAATACAACTCAACAATTTTACACTTCGCTATTTACCCAAGGGAATTGAAAATATATGTCACACAATAATATGTACCCACATGTTCATAGCAGAACTATTCATAGTAGCCAAAGATGCACACAATTCAAATATACATCAAATGGTGAATGACTAAAAAAATGAGTATATGCATATAGTAGAATATTTATAGCAATTAAAAGGAACGAACTACTGATACAAGTTGTAACATGTAGGAACGTCCAAAACATTATGCCAAGTGAAAGAACCCAGACTTAACAGATTACATTTATGTGAAATGGGTAGTACAGGCAAATCTACAGATACAAAAAGCAGATAGTGGTTTCCTTGGGGCTGGGTTGGAAGCAGGCTTTGCTGCACATGGACAAAAAATCTTTTAGGGGTTATAGAAATGTTCAAAAACTGAATTGTGGTTGGGGTTGCCAAACTTAGTAAATTTACTAAAACTCATTGAATTATACACTTAAAAATGGGTGAATTTTGTAGTATGTAAGTTATACCTCGATAGCACTCTCAAAACAAAACACAATGATCTGAATTAGAGTGGTCTATGTTCTGAATTAGAGACATATGGCAGAAATCCTGAGAAGACTTATAAGTATATACATGTTCAGAGTCCCCCCACCCTCCCGCCCCAAGGCTGTTCTGAACTTCTAGGTTTGGAGTGGGCTTAGGCATTTATTTTATGGAAATGATCCCAGGTGATTTTTTTTTTTTTTTTTGCGGTACGCGGGCCTCTCACTGCTGTGGCCTCTGCCATTGCGGAGCACAGGCTCTGGACGCGCAGGCTCAGCAGCCATGGCTCACGGGCCCAGCTGCTCCGCGGCATGTGGGATCTTCCTGGACTGGGGCACGAACCCGTGTCCCCTGCATCGGCAGGCAGACTCTCAACCACTGCGCCACCAGGGAAGCCCTCCCAGGTGATTTTGATGTGTACCTTTAGATGATACTGTAAGAGGGAGGCACTTGAAGGCTTGTAATCAGGAGAGGCCTAGGGTTACATTTATCCGTTAGATATAGAACAATGACAATTTAGAGGAGGGTGGGTTTGAAGATAATTTGACTGTAAGGCAGAGATATGTTAGGAGCTTATTGTACTTGTTCAGGGAAAAAAAGATAACGACCCAAACTGAGGTAAGCTAAAGCACCTGTTTCCTTATCTATAAAATGGGGATAATAGACTCATTTTATTAGACCTTACTTCATAGAGTTGTTGTGAGGATTAAATGAGTTTATATGTGTAATGTGCTTAGAACAGCTCCTGGCACAGAGCATTATATGAATATTTGCAATTACTGTTATGATTATTATCACTAGCAGCAGCTTGGGACATGTCTGAGAATCAGGAATGTAGATTTGGATGATCAGGTGAACATGGTAATACTGACTCTATAAGAGAAGGAAAATTCAACAGGACAAGGAATCAAGATGACACAGGAGAGAAGTGGCAAGCAGGAGGTGGGACTGGACATACCTCACCCTCTGTGACAGGGGGAACACGAGTATGGATGTGGTGGTAGGGGCACTTGCAAGTGGGGAGGAGATGGGGAGCTGAGCTTGGAAACAGGCACTTTAGTTCTGCCTACATTGGGGCTGACACCTCGCTGTGCTCTAGGTAGAAGAAAGCAAGTTTGTCGGCTGAGAGGGCCATAGTTGTGGACCTGGAGAAGCAACATAGTGCCCCATACATTCTTGTTTCCTCATCTTTTCAAATTTTACCTCTGAGCATTAATACTTTTACTAGCTCTTAGTACCCTCTCCTGTTTCCCTCAGTAAACCTTCTAGGAGTTTCTGCTCCTTAAGTTCGCTACACTGTTGTCTTTATCCTTAGGTCAAAACTTTCTCATGTTGGCTTTGATGAAACTAGGTCTGAAATGGCTTCTATTTTATTGCTTTGTTCATAAAATAAATGTATGACTGGGCAGGAGGGTGACGTAAATGCCCTTTGAGGCCAGACAGGGAAGATTCTGCCAATATTTGTGCATTTTACAAAGCCAAAGAGCATCTATTTATTTATCCCTTTTGAAGATGTAAAACATAACAGGCTATTTGATGAAAACATAACAGGCTATTTGATGAAAATTAATAGTACCCTCTTTAGTTCTAATAAAAATTCCTTTATTACCATAATATCTTTATAGATATGAAGTGTCTTCCTCTTAATGATTTCCTAGAACTCCAGTGGTAGAATCATATTTTGCTTCATACTAACTCTGGGAGAGAGTTGGGGATGAGAACAAAGCAGCCTGATCAAGTGACTGTTTGTAGTACAAATCAAGAACTAGGCTTCTAGGAGTTATTTGACATCTTATGGAGATAATAAGATGTGATCTAATTTCATAAATAGTGAAGTAATTGAAGAAGGAAGAAAGAGAAGTAATTTCTCCCTGAATATAAAGAAGTAAAAATGAGCAGGAGTAGATAATGTTTGTATAATGAGCTACTTTATCTAGTCTGGTTGGAGAACAGTGCATTCTAGTTTTGTATGATTCTGACAGAGTTTTCTGTACAAACCTAAGGACAACTAATTTTCAAGGAATCATAATAAAACAAACCATATTTGACCCTATGGCTTTATTAAGCATAATTTAACTTTACTTAATGATTCAGAAAATGCTCTCAGGCATTGTACAGGCTTTGGGGTCAATATTATTGCTCACTAAGTGAGTACCAGACTGTAAGAGTCAAAGATGGCCCATAGTTTGTCTCTGTGACATGCTCCGCAATTCTTCCCAGAAAAATCAGTCTCTGTGCCCCCAAATTAAATGTGTTTTCTTACTCCATTGACACACATCGAGTAGGAATTTCCAAGAATGATAAGGCAAGGACTTCAGGTAGAAAGTCAGCCTGATGTTAGAGAGACAGTATAGTACAGTAAAAAGAACCTTGAATATGGATGGTGGAGGTTATTGGTTTTAGGAACTGATGAAGATTTATCATCCTGTAGCCAAAATTCTGAATGTTGGGCAGTAGCCCTTTACGCTGAACTGTAGAGGTTATCTGTTTTCTGTTATAGATCTACAACCATATGTTTTAGAACAATCAATTCCTTTGGTTTTGAGATCGGAGGCCAAGCCCATTGCTATTCTGTTTGGTATCTTTATGTTCATAGATAAATTTTATGAATGTTCCCAGGATTTGAAGATCGGTGTTGGCAAAATTATTTTTAAATGATTCTGATAATTTCCCCCAAATGTATCCTTCACTCTCCCCTTTATCGTATGGCAGGGTTCCCAGACCAATCAAGTTCAATTCTGAGTGTAAACTGATAAAATGAATGTTTTCTTGAGGAGGAGGAAAGAAGGAAGTGGCCTACTACACCATTTGTAAAAAGCTCTTTAAATATTTTACTCAGCGTTCTTTGGTGCAACCGCATTTCTGTCTCTTCATATATTTAGAGCAGCTCAGTTAGCTTTGGAAGGCAGTTACAGAGAGCTTTCAGCTAGCTTTTGGCCACAGACAGATGGCATCAGATGACTAGTGCGGAGGATGTCTCACCTGTAAATGAGGGCAAGGAGAAGTGGAAGCTGCAGGCATGAGGACTCTTGGCTAGAATAGAGCGTGTGGCTGCCAAGAATTCAAAGACCAGAGAAGAGGTTTAAAGATTTCACTACTGTAGGAAGTCTCCTATCATCTACTTCCTAAGTCAATTTTCTCAAAAATGCTTTGCAACATGCTTGAGTATAGCTACAGTATATTAGGATACTGCCTCGGAAAGCAAGGCCTGAACTGCGAGTCAGTAGACCATCTGTTCTTGCTTTATTAGCAAGTTATGATGGGGGTAGCAAACGGAAATTGAATACTTTCTAATTACCAAGAATGGCATTTTTCTCTGAGTGTATGCCCAGTAGTGGGATTGCTGGGTCATATGGTAATTCTATTTTTAGTTTTTTAAGGAACCTCCAGACTGTTCTCCATAGTGTCTGTATCAATTTACATTCCCACCAACAGTGCAAGAGGGTTCCCTTTTCTCCACACCCTCTCCAGCATTTATTCTAGACATCACCCCTTAATAGAGAAATGACAAGGTCATACTGGAGAAGAACACGTGGGCTGAGAGATGTGTGGGGAACATCTTTGGAAAACACAGTATGCCACCACATTAAATAAAGTAATGTTAATAAAGAGTTCTAAGCTAAGTAGAAGTACCCTCAGGGTATCTAGTTAATCAAATCACTATTGCTTGTTAAAGCTCTGAGTATCTTTAATTTGACAAATGTCATTTATTGACCCTGAAATCTGGCCTTTTGCATACTGAAACCAAATAAAACTGTCCTGAGCTTTCAGGCTCCATACCAGTTACCTGCTACCTGATACAGCTTACCTTTTCCCTCTATGAACAATTTTTGCCACAGAATTTATTTTGCCCTCAGTTGGATTTCATCACAGTCAAATGCATCCTCAGCCATTGTCACTTGCTGGCTGGGCAACCTGAGCAGTTTCTTTCATCTCTATGAGCCCCGAATTTGAGGTGTGAGGGGTTCAGGATATATGGTTCCTACATTCCCCTACAGCTGTCATGTTCTCTCATTGCATGTGTGCACATGGATATAGCCCTATACATGGGTTTTATTTTGCTATAGTAGATCCCACCTTAGAAAACTTTTCCCTAGCTGACATAAGTGAATTTTAACGACCTTGGAATTCCTCACCAGAGCTGACCTTTGTATTGGCAGTTCACAGTCTTTACTGCATCAGATCCCAGCTTGCCTTCTGAAAGCAAAGGTGACACACCTTTTTTTTTTTTTTTTTTTGCGGTACCCGGGCCTCTCACTGTTGTGGCCTCTCCCGTTGCGGAGCACAGACTCCAGACGCGCAGGCTCAGCGGCCATGGCTCACGGGCCTAGCCGCTCAGTGGCATTTGGGATCTTCCAGGACTGGAGCACGAACCCGCATCCCCTGCATCGGCAGGCAGACTCTCAACCACTGCACCACCAGGGAAGCCCGACACACGTTCTTATACATTTGAACGTTTCACCTAAGAAGATCATGACCATTTTTCATGAAGTCATCTGGGAAAGTAAAACCTATTTTGTATTACAGTGTGGTTTTTTAAACTTTTGAAACTTCAGAATTTAAAAAAGCAAACAAAACAAAAACTACATGCAGAATTAATTGTTAATATATTGAGTTTTGAAAAATAATTATTTGCTATTCTTATCAAGGGTGATGGTGGCTTTCTCTGATCAATTCCTGCTTATCCTTTAGTGTTCAGCTGAAATGTCATCTGGAAGTAATCAGTCAATTTTCCCTATTATATAAATTCCTAATATCTTATTTATCTCCTTCATAACACTTGTCACAAGTGTTATGTAATTGAATAATTATTATGCAATGAATGATATATTGTTTTTTCCCATTGTCTTCATTCTTTTTTTATATTTTATATTGGAGTATAGTTGATTTACAATGTTGTGTTAGTTTCAGGTGTACAGCAAAGTGATTCAGTTATACATATACATATATCTATTCTTTTTCAGATTCTTTTCCCATATAGGTTATTACAGACTATTGAGTAGAGTTCCCTGTGCTGAGTAGGTCCTTGTTGATTATCTACTTTATACATAGCATTGTGTATATGTTAATCCCAAACTCCCAATTTATTCCTCCCCTCACCTTTCCCCTTTGTTTTCAAAGTCTGTGAGTCTGTTTCTGTTTTGTAAATAAGTTCATTTGTGTCAGTTCTTTAGACTGTATTTACATTTAGAATCTGTTATTTTTTGCCTCCACTTTTGTATAAGCTCCATGGTGGTCTAACTCATTATTTCCCCCACTGCTTGGTCATTAATAGGTGCTCAGCAGAGTTTCACTGTATGCAGGAATGAAGAATAGGATATACTCTCAATCCTGTATATTGAAAGAGATCATCTAATCATCTTAACCACCAGACTCTGTGCGACTTGCTCATCCTGAACATGACTGGAGCAAGTGGTCACAGAAAAGGATGCTAGCCTTCCTCCAGCCCCCTCTCAAGGGTACTTGCATACTGTGATGGTAGCCAGCTTATTGTTCCTTACATTTTGTAGGAGCATTTAATATTTAATAAAACATTTTGTTTTCCTCACCTAGAGGGTAAAATAGATTTTCTCGTTTTCTCTTCTTTACTCAGGGAGCGTCTTTATTTGGCTAATGCCATTGTCTTCTTTAACAGATGAGTGTGTTAGGGAATTTTAAGGGACTTGGGGTGCTCTCACCTCTAGCACTCTTAGTTTGAGATGTAGCTGCTGAACTGCCCTTGTGGATGAAACAGTACCCTCTTGATCACATGAATTTCTCCTGGCTTCTAGCCCAAGGTTCGAGTGGTATTGCAAACGTCAGCACCCTTGAAGAGGTTTCAAATATTTAGTCCAATAAATCAATTTTTCCTCACTCCTACCACTGCTAAATGGCACTCTTTTCTCAGTGGCAGCAAAGAAAAGGCAACTTAACATGAAAACTGCAGTTGGGAAGTTGGCATACAGCTCCTGTTTATGTCTCGCTCAGGCTGGACTGTTATCACTGTTGATTTCTGTACCTAACAAGTCAGAAATAACTGAGCTCAAGAAAGTATTCATACTTTCACCCTCTCTGTCAACATGAACTTTAAGATGCTAAATAAGTCATATGCTCAAAGAGAAGCTTGGTGGAAATATCACAGTCACTCAAAGGCCTTGTAATATCTCTCTAAAAGGCACATTAAACATTTCACATCCAAAGCCTGCTCATTCAGCCAATATTTGTGGAGCAGACACTATGTGCCTGGTGCTAGGGATACAGCAGTGAATGTGAGAAGAATCCTTTCTGCCTTCAGGTGTCCTACCCCATTTTATAAGAGAGGAAGTTGAGCATAGAATATGAAGATTTATTGTAGTTCTTATGGTATCAGCAATGAAGTCAGGTATATTATACCTTAAGACAGTAGATTTACTATATATGTCTTTCTTGGAGATTGCATGAATTATTTAGGTAATTTAAGCCCAATTCTTTTACTTTTCCTTGAATTATAGGGACCTGTCTAAAATGCATATTTCCTAAATTGCACATTTTCCTCAGTTCTCCACTATGCTCTGAGTGAAGCACCACAAACAACGTTTTTTTTTGGTCTAGGTCATTTCCAAATCAAACTTTTGTTGAAAACATTCTATGCTGCAATCACTCTTCTATACACTGTTGGGGAACCAAAATTGTAGTGGGCCTGTTTAGAAAAGCTTGCTGTGGAGAAGATGAGACAAGGCACAGACTCAAGAAACTAAATGGATTGATTGCCCATGGTAGTTGCTAAAGAGGAGAAACATGGGCCTCCATTCTTTCTCAGGAAGTATTTTATCCACTGATGTATTTGGTGGTGTTTATATTTAAATACAGTGAACATTTCACAGTTAGTCTCCTATTAAGTCTTCATCAAGCTACATCTGACCAAATTATTGTCATGAATTTTTGTCTAATTTTAGTGATGGGAAGAAAGAGACTGTGTATTCTAATAAATAAATTTGGAATCAATATACTATATAAATATAGAGTGTGTATTTTGTTTACCAGTCATTAGACAAGGCATTTCACAAAACATCTTTTCTTGGAAACTCACAATATGTAAAGATATGAGTCTTAGGACTGTCGTGGGCCATGTCTTCTTATTCCCTTCTAGTGCAGAGTGACAATTTTAGTATCAACTTGAACATTTCAATGGATGGGACCTCACAATGTGATAATAGAAACAAAAATATCCAGTGTTTTATATGCTTTTACAAAACATATTTTCTTATTAAATTCTCCTAGCAGCTTTGCTTGTTATTTTTAGAACAGCACTAATTTTTGGAAAGTCTTCTTTATATCAACCAGAACTTTCTGTTTTGCAAACTCTAACTTATGATCCTGATTTAACTTTCTAGAGTTAAGTAGAACATGCTTATTTTATCTGGGTGAACATAATAACCTCTTTTAGATGACAACTTTAACAATATTTGAAGGTACTACCAATGTTCTCTTTTTCCAATCATCTTTTCTCGCCACTCATCAACTTAATTTTGCCTTTTTTGGGGTCAAACTCTGCCATACTATTTAAACCTATTCCTTGTGGAAATTGCTTGCAGACTCTCCAACAACCTGGTCACCCCTCTCTGGACACAAATTTACTATCATCTTTAAACTGGGGTGCTGGGAATAGAATGCAGATACCTGACTGTGTGTGGCACAGTGAGATTCTTATCTTCTTATCTTGATCAAGGCATTTTCTTCAGGTGAATGGGAGGTGTCATAGCGTAGAGTTCAGAGTGTGGACTGTGGAGTCAGCAAGGCCATTGGTTAAATTGTGGCTGTCTGCCTGTGGCTGTAAGACCTTGAGCAGTTTACCTAGCCTCTCAGTTTGAGCTTTGGTTTCCTCAGCTAAAACATGCAAAGCGTAATATTTACAAAGCAGTTTTGTTGTAAGATATGTGTGTAATCTTCTTGTTACTATTAATAACAATAATAATATAGCTCAAAACTTGGATGTGAGGCAAGTGCATCACCCTGTTCATTTATATTAAGCTTTTCACTAACAGACTCTTGGTTTCTCTTACACATTACTTTTATTATTATTATTATTTTTGGTACGCGGGCCTCTCACTGTTGTGGCCTCTCCCATTGCGGAGCACAGGCTCCGGATGCGCAGGCTCAGCGGCCATGGCTCACGGGCCCAGCCGCTCCACGGCATGTGGGATCCTCCCAGACCGGGGCACGAACCCGCGTCCCCAGCATCGGCAGGCGGACTCTCAACCACTGCGCCACCAGGGAAGCCCCACATTACTTTTAAAATCTGGTTTCTGTCATCCTGTAGACCTGTGGTTCTCCAACTTATCACGTGGAGAACAGTTAGAAATTCCAGTGCCCAGGCTGTACTTCAGAAACCAATTAAATAATACTTTCTGGGAGTAAAGACCAAGCACCAGTATTTTTTAAGGTCTTACAATTTTTCATATGCAGCTAACTTTGAGAACCACTGCTGTAGAATGCTGAGAATAAAGATAGCTTAAATACTATCTAATTCAACATTTACCATGTTATTCAGATTAAGTAATGCTCACAGGTATAATAAATCCACAAATCTTAGTAGCTGAGCACCGTGAAAGTTCATTTCTCACTTACACTATGTCCAATATGGATGATCCTAGTCATCCATACAGACTTCTGATGCAGAAACCTGAACTCCTTCCATTTTGTCTCTGATCTCCTCTAATTCTTAGAGTTCTTCCTAAAAAGTCATTGTCTTGATCAGGGCTCTCCAGAGAAACAGAGCCAATAGGATATGTACACACACACACATACACACATACACACATATATGTACATATTCAGGTATATACATGAATATAACTATATTTATTTAAAAATTTGTTTTAAGGAATTTGCTTACACAATAGTGAAGGGTGTCAAGTCTAAAATCTGCAGGTTGGGCTAGTAGGCTGACCCTGAGAGGAGCTGATGCAGTAGTGCAAATCCGAAGGCACTCTACTGCAGAATTCTCTCCTGCTCAGGCGACATCACCCTTTTGTTCTAGTCAGACTTTCAACTGATTGGATGAGGCTCAGATGAGGCTCAGCACATTTTGGAGGGCAATCTGCTTTATGCAGAGTGCACTAAATGTGATTTATTCCCAAAACATCCTCACAGAAACATCCAGAGTAATGTTTGACCATCTATCTAGGCACCCCATGGTCCAGCCAAGTTAACACATAAAATTAGCCATCACAGTTAAGCCTGAATAGTTTTCATTAACCAGGTCTGGATGTGGCATTTATTACATCTGTTCATGTTTCACTGGCTAGAACTCAGTCACATCACTACAACCAAGCACAAGAGAAGCTGGAAAATATAGTTTAGGTGTGCACTCAAGAAGAGAGGAAATGGGTGAACATCTAGCCAGTATATGCCACATCTGCATTTAAAAAGCAGAGAAATAAATATTAGCTCTTATCAACTAATAGAGGGTTTTGTTCTTGTTTCTTCTTATTTAACCGAAGTGAAGAACCTTATTTTTGTCTCCCTCTATTTTTAAGCTTTGCTTCATTCCTTCTTTTTATTTCAGTAGAATCTAAATCCTTAATATACTTGTAGAGTATTAGCAATATTAATAATATTAACACTTACACTGTCACTACAGAAAGAGTCTTCCTGCCCTAAGATTAGAATGATTTTTATGAGAACCCAATAGGGTTCATGAAAAACTATAACCACCCCACATAATTTGAACATCTGTCTTCTAGTACTTTCTCTCCCTTATTTGAGAGGAATTTGCCCTCTTTCCTACTTTAAAAAAAAGGGGGGGAGGATAAGGGAGTATGAGAGGAAAGAAAAATAATTTTCTCTCAGGAATAGACTACTTTCAAAGGTTCTTAACCCTGGCTACACATTAGAAATACCTGGGGAGTTTCAAGTATATTCTGTGTTGGACCCTGTCTCCAGACATTTTAAATTAATTGGTCTGCAGTATGGCGCAGGCATTGATATTTCTAAAGAGGTTCCTAGGTGAATATGACCAGGGGTAAGAATTACTTCCAAAATTACTTTTATTGGCAGTGTTAAAATCTAGAATTAAGGCTTCCCTGGTGGTGCAATGGTTGAGAGTCCACCTGCCGATGTAGGGGACACGGGTTCGTACCCCGGTCTGGGAAGATCCCACATGTCACGGAGCGGCTGGGCCCGTGAGCCATGGCCGCTGAGCCTGCGCGTCGGAGCCTGTGCTCCACAACGGGAGAGTCCACAACAGTGAGAGGCCCGTGTACCGCAAAAAAAAAAAAAAAAAAAAAAAAAAAAAAATCTAGAATTGCAAAATTGGATATTTATTTAAATACTAAATAATATAAAGTTATATATATATATGTATGTATGTGTGTGTATATATACATGTATAGTTTTATGTATAAAACTTTTTCAAGCAGGCAACATAACAGAATGAAGCAGACCATAATAGCAATCATATTAAATATATATGACATCAAATATATATGACAGAAGAGCCGAAAGTAGAAATTTACTTCTTATTTATAAATCAGATTAGAGATTAGCAAGTATTCTTGGTATGGAATTTAAAGACTGCCCTTATGTGGAAGTTTTGTGATATCACATACAACAGATTAAAAAAATGTGCATTGTCATATGAATGGCAATTTAGAATCCAGATGATTTTTATGAGGAAGCCCAAAGCAAACCACCTCTTCTTCTGTTGGCATGATCATTCCAACTCTAGGTTTTGAGATTCAGTTAAACCGAGGATGAAAAAATGAGGAAATTTTGGACATAATTTAGTTTTTATTTTTATTCACCTTTTAATATAGGAGTATAATATGAATTAAGATATGTACGTAGTGTGCAAAGAGTGAGCAAAATAATCCTTTCCTCTTTGGCTTTCACTTATCTTCCTAGTTCTGTTTTCCTGTAAACATATAAAGATGGCTTGGGTCAACTTTGTTACGAGGCTGCGTTGTGAAATTGACCCTTGATTGGTACTGTACCTGGACTGGGAGACCTATAAATGCCTGATAGGAAGCCATAATTTTGGCCCCAGACTGTGACTTGAATAATCAACATGTCCCTTTTGGGGTTCCTGAAAGGTATGTCTATGGAGTTATTCAAAAAAGATGTGAGGCATGTGTTTTCTAAACCAAGATGCCCCTCATACCTGCCAGATGTGAATCTGGTAGCTCCTGGCAACTGGGTAAGCTACTATAAGGACTCCCCCAGAAAGAGGAACACTTGGTGCTTTCCTGCTGGCATGCTGTATCTACTGTCCTATAGAGTCTTATTAGTGGTTATCAAAGGATGGTTCTTCAGTCCAGCATCATCATTATCTCCAGGAAACTTCTTGAAAGTTCAGATTCTGGGGCCTCATCTCAGGACCACTGAATCAGAAAGCCAGGTGGAAAGCGAGGGTTGGGGAGCAGCAGTCTGTGTCTTAACAGTCCCTTGAGGCAATTCTGACACATACTCAAGATTGAGAACCATTGCTCTGAGTGATCTTGATGCCAAGTGTGGCCTATGGTAGTCTTGTGTGTCTGAGTGTTTAATTGAACCTATGACAGTGATCTTCTCTGGTGTGCATAGTGCATTAACTATGTTCAAAAATGTGTCAGGGAAATGCACGTGTTTTCCCAATGAGTTAGAATTGGTTTTAGCATTTAATGAGGATAGTTTGACATATATTTTGTGGATCATAACATAAGATAAAGTTCCTATTTGTGGTGAAACTCACCGAGAGTCAATTTCACCTATTAAATTCCATTTCCCCTAAAGCAAAAGTTCTCACCTGAACAAGGGATAGGGAGGGAGGGTGAAAGGATATCTGAGTCTTTTGCAAGAAACACATTTGTGCCCTTCCTCATTAGAGTTAACAAAATTTGAGGACGAGGAAACGTGTCATTCAAGGACACATACACACACCCACACACATGCACACACATACACACAAATTTCCCTCCCTGTTTCTTTTTCTTCCCTTCCCTTCCCTTCCCTTCCCTTTCCTCCCTCCCTCTTCATTTTTAAATTATTTTCTTTTTTCACCAACTATTTAATTCTCTTATAAATCTTTCTTTTTATTAATGCCTCAAAAGATAGAAAGGAATATACCAGTTAAATGGTTAGCTTTGTTCTTTTGAGTTTTGGAACTTTCAAAAGTGATTAAAAACCATCTGAAAGCATATCCTGTAGTAGAGAATTCTTTATTACCATTTTCAGTATTATCCTCTTGTGTCAAGTTGAGATAATCCTGAATGGCTTATGTGAAATGGCTCTTGTTGGAGGAAAATGTAATTAGTCTAGGCTTAACACATACATAGTTAAGTGAATAATTGGTGGCAGTCTTGTGATTGGAAAGCTCTTTTAGTTTAAGTGGAACCTTGATCTTTGCCAGTGGACCACTTGGGAAGGTAAAAGAAAAATTTTTAAAGT
Source organism: Orcinus orca (assembly GCF_937001465.1). NCBI lineage: Eukaryota > Metazoa > Chordata > Mammalia > Artiodactyla > Delphinidae > Orcinus > Orcinus orca. The sequence goes on along the minus strand of NC_064559.1, from coordinate 2,804,266 downwards.
GTATTTAAAAGGCTTTTGTTGGTACAGTGGATTTTTAGTTTTAGTGGGGTCTCTTGCTGATTGCGTATGGGTTTTACCTGAAGGGAAGTTTCATCAGTGGAGTAAATGGGCATAATAGGTTGTAACGCAAATCTGCCTATGGAACCCTAACTTGCTGTATTACACAGTACTCATAGTTTTAAGTGACTCCAACTGTATTAGTCTACTCAGGCTACCATGACAAAATACCACAGACTGGGTGGCTTAAACAACAGACATTTATTTTCTCACAGTTCTGGAGGCTGGTAGTCCATTATTAAGGTTCCAGAAGATTTGGTTTCTGGTGAAGAACTCCCTTCCTGGCTGGTAGACAGCCACCTTCTCACTGTGTTCTCACATGGCTTTTCCTCAGTGTGCTCATGGGATTGGATGAGTAGGAGAAAGAGAAAGAGCTTTCTGATGTTTCTTCTTATAAGGATACTAATCCTGTTGGATCAGGGTTCCACCCTTATGACCTCATTTAACCTTGATTACTTCCTTAGAGGCTCCATTTCCAAATACAGTCACACTAGGGGATTAAGGCTTCAACATATAAATTTTGGAATGACACAAACATTCAGTCTATAACACCAACTTAACTGAAAATGTCTTAAGGGCAATTAAAATGTTCATATAACTGAAAGTTCAGGTTATCTATCAGAGTTGCTGGATGCAGGCTTAAATGAAGTTGTTGGGACTCTGTTCTTCTATATTTCTTAGCATTGATTTTTATTCTCGGCCAGACTCTCTCCAAGAGATGGCAAGATGACCACTACCAAATTCCAAGTTTATATTCTGTCATCTAACTCAGTGAAAGAAAGCTTCAATTTACCAACTGTTTTGTTCAGATTGCTATGACTGTACCTCTTTTAGTTTATTTGAGCCATAAATTCATTCCTAAATCAACTACATTGATCAGGAGGCCAATTGGTCAGACCTGGGTTATGTGTCCAGATCAAGGATTGGGGCAGATATGTCCAAAAATATGGATCAGGAATAAAGGAGGAGAAGTTACACAAAGGAAACTATAAATGCTGTTGATGAAAGGAGAACCCATTCTTGGCAGGCAGAAGTAACATAGGCACCATACTTCCTAAGCAGAGTGGACCTTCCTTCAGAAAACTGCATTTATCTTCCTACAAATATGGCTGGTATCGATAGGATCCTGTCTTAGTTGGTATATATTTTTTCTAAGAGTGAGCTGGATTTAGAGTGACTTCATGAACACCATTTGAAGGTTTAAGTGTAAAAAGTCATAATCTAACCAGGTATATTTTAAATATATAGAATTAAGCTGGCCATGCTTTTTTTCTTTCTTCTCCTTTTTTTTTTGATGTGGACCATTTTTCAAGTCTTTATTGAATTTGTTACAGTATTGCTTGTTTTTTTTTATAGTTTGGTTTTTTGGCCCCAAGGCATGTGTGATCTTAGCTCCCCAACCAGGGATCGAACCCTCACCCCCTGCAGTAGAAGGTGAAGTCTTAACCACTGGACGCCAGGGAAGTCCTTTCTTTCTCCTTTTTAAAAGCTCAGTGAAGTTCCTGCTCTTCAAATGACATGGGTCATTGCTACTTTTAATTAGTATAATTTTCTAATATTCTTTTCAAAATTTCTATATGTGTATGATGTATAAACAGCAGTGTTTTTCCTTTTGAGTAATTTTAGATAGAAGTGAAGTTCAGTTATTTTATGAATTTTATTTTCCTTGTATTATCTTCACTTAATTTATAAATTATATAGTGATTTATCCTTGCAGGTAGATGAGCTGAAAGATGAGGTATTTAATAATGCCAATTTTTGGAATGTACTTTTTTCTGTTGGGGATTTTAAAGACATTATCTTCCTCACTCATATGGGTTATAAAAGGCTGAGGCATTGGATGTTTGCCAGCTGATATGAAAGGCATAACAGTGGTTATGACTGTACTATGTATGCTGGTGAATAAAAGACATAAGTAAGGTATCCCCATGAAGGAGTTTACAGTCCAATCTGGGAGACAGTCCACTCAACAGAAATGCAAAGCCATCTCAATTTTCTGGAAAGAAAGGGGAGGCTAGTGCTGAAATCATGAACCCTGAAGTAATTCCATTAATTATTAGCTCTGTGAACTTACACAAGTTACCTAAAATTTCTGGGCCTTAGTTTTCTTATTTGTAAACTAAACATAATAGACTCTATCTCACAGGGTTGTTAGGAGAATTTAAAAAGTTAAGATATGTTAAACATTTATAAAAAGAAACTGGGTAGAGAGTAAATACAGGCACATGGCCTATTTTTATCTGTTTATTTTAAGATAATTTTGTTGAACATACTATAACACATAGTTGGCAATTCAACTGAGGGAGACACTCTGGTCTTGGTAATATCAGAAGAAGTTGTGTAAAACTAACCCTTCTGCTTATAAGAATGATAAATTTTGGGGAAAAAATTTTTAAATTCTCAAGTCATTGGAAAGCAATCAAAAGCAGACAGAAGTTAGAGGGCATCCAACCCTCCAACAAGAAAACTACACTGGTTAAGATTCACATTTGTAAGTCTTTTCCCCCAAGAACACCTCCTAAATGACATCTTATGGGGGGCTAGAACTGAGGCAGAAAGTTGAAGTCCTATCAGCCTGAGGAGTCGTAAAAAGAAAGAGTTTGGAATAGCCAGAGTAGCTGGAAATTGAGGGAAGTAATACCAGAAAAGAGAGAGAGATAGAAGGGGCTGCAAAATATAATGTAAACTCTCCTCAAATCCTTGCTTGACCCGTGAACTGCACATGTGTTACACATGTGCTTGGAAAATCTCCAAAGGATCTAAGGAGAAAAATAGTAGCTGGAGGCTTGAAAGAGCTTAGCAGGGATGTCAGCCACTACCTATTACTAGGAGATAGAGTTTGAAATTTGAATCCGGTCAAGTTAAGAGAATGTTGGTAAACATGTTGTTGGACTTTTCATTGAAAACCTAGAAGGGCCACTGTTTAGGAATAAATACTATGTATCCAGACTAAAAGCATAACCAATATAGGGCATATCCTCATGAAACATGACATTAAATCTCAACTTGGTCAAGGCGATTCACCAGTGATTTAACTGCCTGCTAGTACAAATCTCAATACTCTTCAAAGGAAGACAACAGATTCTAAAATTTTACAATGAAATATCCACAATATCACTATACAATAAAAAATCACTAGACCCACTGGAAAAAATAATGTTATAGAAATAGACCCACGAAGAATACTTATATGGAATAAGCAGACAAGTACTTTATGATAAATATATAGTCTACAGGAAAAATAGGTATATTAAAAAAGGCATGAGGAATTTGAGGAAAAATAAGAAAAATGTAAAACAAAACAAACTGAATAGAAATGCAAGAACTGAAAAATATGAAAGCTGAAATGAGATGAGATTAATAGCAGACTAGACACAACCGTAGAAGCAATATATTTGGCGATAAATCAATAGAAGTCATCTAAAAGGAGACACAAAATGAAAAGATTTTAAAAATGAACAAACACAATGATCTGAGGGACAGTATCAAATAGTACAATACACTTTTAATTGTAGTCCTTGGCAGAGAGAAGAGAGAAAATGAAGAAGGAAAAATAGTTGAAGAAACTTTGGCTAAAAAATTTCTAAATTTGGTCTAAAACAGTAATTCACAGATCCAAGCATCTCAGTCAATGAATATAAAGAAAACTGTACCTAGGCACATCTGCTGAGGTCTTCAGATTAAAAAAAAAATCTTAAGATCAACCAGAGAAAAAAGGAACATTATATATTAGATAAAAATGCTAAGAATTTTTAAAGATAGCTGACATGTCATTGGAAATAATTGAGGCCAGACAAAAATGGAATGATATCTTTTAAGTTCTGGGAAAAAACTTGTTAATCTAGAATTCTGTATTAAAACAAAATCATATTTTTTAAAATGAAGGCACAATAAAGACATTTTCAGGTAAATAACAACTGAGAGAAATTGTTGCTGGCAGATCTGCAGTCCTAGGTATGCCAAAATAGATTTCTTCAGGCTGAAGGAAAATGATCCAAGATGGAAACTTAAAACAGGAAAGAAAAGCAAAGGACATTATTGATATGTAGATAAATATAATGAATATTTTAGTTTCTTTCTAAAATTATTTAAAGTCAACTGAATGTTTATACCTAAACTAATGACAGTGTATTTATTGAGTTTATAATATGGGTAAGGGTACTTTAAACAATAGCAAAAGGATTGGGAGGTCTGTAATGGATTTATACATACATTATGTATCGTGGTGTAATATTAATACTATATTAATATTATTAATATTCAAGGTAAACTGTGCTAAGTTCAGAATGCATGTCCTAATCATGATGGTAGCAACTAAAAGATTACTACAAAGAGGAGTACCCAAAAATTCAGTAATGATGTTGAGTGTGACCATGAGGAGGGAGGTGGATGTTGACTAGTCTTTTTTTTAATACTCTTCTGTAATGTGATTTTTATTTATTTTTGGCTGTGTTGGGTCTTCGTTTCTGTGCGAGGGCTTTCTCCAGTTGCGGCAAGCGGGGGCCACTCTTCATCGCGGTGCGTGGGCCTCTCACTATCGCGGCCTCTCTTTTTGCGGAGCACAGGCTCCAGACGCGCAGGCTCAGTAGTTGTGGCTCATGGGCCTAGTTGCTCTGCGGCATGTGGGATCTTCCCAGACGAGGGCTCGAACCCGTGTCCCCTGCATTAGCAGGCAGATTCTCAACCACTGCGCCACCAGGGAAGCCCTTGACTAGTCTTTATACAGACTTCAAGTAAGTTTTCCTGTTTCCATTACTATGGCTAACTTTCACCTCCTGTCATATATGGTCCATTTTCACGTGAGTTGTGACAGCCTCAGTCAGATAACTTGATTTGCATTCAGGATTCATTCTGATTTGTATGCGATGAACATAAAGTAATGATTGGAGCAGAGATATTTCAGTGCTTTGCCACTGCAAGTGAGATTTACGGTCGGTAATAAAAGTGCAGTGTCTGATACCCAAGGGCATGCTTACAAACAAGACATTATCTATCAATGAGTCCTCATCCTTCAGAAGCAGTTTAATTAAAAGATATATAACCCAGAATCCCGAATGCGTTCCAAGTCAGCAGCATCAAAGCAGAGCCCACAGTATGTGGCTGAAGGTCATCCTCAGGTATATTTCACCAGGAGGCTGACAACAATTGAGGGTAAATAGGAAAAAGAAAAAAAAACACTTGGATTAATATAAGGATTGGCCCATTTTCACAGGAACTGATTTCAGGGGCTTTGGGAAAATGTGAGAGAGTTACCAAATAAATGCAGCTCGGACCAAGGAGCAGTAGGAGAGGTGTTGATTATGGAAGCGACATCTGTGACCTGGGACACAAAGCTGGTCCTGCAACATCTGCTTATGTTCCTGGGCAAGTCATTCATTAGACAGAATGCAGAGAGCATACCACTGATGAGCTGGGGACCTTGGGAAAGTCACCAAAATTCTGGAGGCCTCAATTTTTTCAACTGAAATGAGAGGGTGGGACTGAATGAGATCTGAGGTCCCTAAGATTCTGATTCAGTGCTGCAGTCAGATACAATTGAGGCCCTTTCCAGCACAACCAAGAGCATCCTCCACTAAGCCCTCCTTCTCCTACCCCCCCAACCCTGGTACCTTCAGATTCAGTTTTTATCCTCACTGGCAGGACCAGCTACATAATTTGTGAGGTCTAGTGCAAAATGAAAATGCAAGGCACCTTGTTCAGATACTAATTAGAATTCAGGATGGAGAGAGCAGAGCATGTCTTAGAAGCACAGGGCCTTCTAAATGTGGTACCCTGTGTGACTGCCCAGGTCACATGTCTATGAAGCCACCTCTGCTCCCTGGACTTTGAATATGGAAACTTAGTAGTGACACAGATTATCCCAAATGACAAATATGCAAATATTACATATTGATGGTGGAATATTTATAAACCATAATTATATAAACCTGCCTCCTCCTAGTACAAATTTGACATCTGACATGGTAGAGAAATGGTGATAATGGTTAACCATAATTTTACTGACTGAGTTAATTTAATTACTAGTAATGATATTTATTTTCTAATAGACCTTATTTTTTAGAGCTGTTTTAGGTACATAGTGAAACTGAGTGGAAAGTACAGATATATATATGGAATACGTATTATATGTATCCTGTATACCACTCACCCACCACCACACACATGCATAGCCTCCACTATTATCAACATCACTTACCAGAGTGGTACATTTGTTACAACTGATGAGCCTACATTGACATATCATTGTCACCCAAAGTCCACAGTGTACATTAGGGTTCACTCTTGGTGTCGTATATTTTATGGGTTTAGACAAATTTAATGACATGTATCATATAGAGTAGTTTCATTGACCTAAAAATTCTTTGTGCCCCACTTACTTGTCCTTCCCTTCCCCTTAACCCCTGGCAACTACTGATCTTTCTACTGTCTCGTAGTTTTGCCTTTTCCAGAATGTCATATAGTTGGAATCATACAATATGCAACCTTTTCAGATTGGCTTCTTTCATTTAGTAATATGCATTTAATTTTCTCCAGGTCTTTTTATGACTTGATAGCTCATTTGTTTTTAGTGCTGAATAATACTCCATTGTCTGGATGCACCACAGTTTATTTATCCATTCACCTACTGAAGGGCATCTTGGTTGCTTCCAAGTTTTGGCAACTATGAATAAAGCTGCTGTATACATCAGTGTGTAAGTTTTGTGTGAACATAGTTTTAAATTCTTTTGTATAAATTCCCAGGTATACAGTTGCTGGCTTGTATAGTAAGAGTATGTTTAATTTTGTAAGAAACTGCCAAACTGTCTTCCAAAGTGGCTGTACCATTTTTTTATTCTCACTAGCAATGAATGAGAGTTCCTGTTGCTTCACATCCTCACCAACATTAGGAGCTGTCAGTTTTCTGAACTTTGGTCATTTTAAAAGGGGTGTAGTGGTACATCTTTTCAAATGCTTATTTGCTATTTGCCTATATTCTTTGATGAGGTGTTTGTTCAGCTCTTTGGCCCATTTTAAAAATCAGGTTATTTTCTTATTGTTGAGTTTTAAGAGTTATTTGTATATTTGGGGTAACAATCCTTTATGAGATTTTTTTTTTCCAAATATTTTCTCCCAGTCTGTGGCTTGTCTTCAAATTCTCTTGACTTGTTTCTTGCAGAGCAGAAAATTTTCATTTTAATGAAGTTCAGCTGATCAGTTCTTTTGTTCGTGGATTGTGCCTTTGGTCTTGTATCTAAAAAGTGTCATTGCCAGACTGAAGGTCATCTAGATTTTCTCCTGTTTTTTCTTCTAGGAGTTTTATAGTGATACTGGCTTTCTTTTAACCTGTATAACTTGTCACCATACACACAGTGCTTCTCACCTAACACAATTATATTGGATTCTTAGAATCCAATGAAAAATACAGTTATTTTCCAGGTTAAGAAAATGAGGCACTGAGACAGAACAATGATTCAGAGCCATCTCTTTTTACTCTTGGTCCAGTTTTCTTTCTTTGAGACCATGATATCCCACTACATCATCTCCCTGAAATAAAACTTGATGGAACACAAAGACACTTTTATTTAGAAAGTTCAAACGGCTCTGGGTGCAATTCCTTATGGAAGATTGATTTGGCTCTTTTGTATAAATAGAACTGGTACAGCAGATACCATTCAAAAGAACCTTTATGAATACCAACCATATGCTAGAATAGCCTTGGCTGCAAGGTCTTTTGTGATTTCTTTTTTTTCTTTTGTTGAGTACAGAGGACACTTACCTCTGCTGTGAATGACTTTCACCCCCCCACTTTGCATTTCTTGCTATTGAACTAGAGTAATGGGGTCTTTAGTTATGAAAATCAGGGGTTTCTAAACCTTACAATAAAATTGCTGTTTCAAGAATAAGATGCATTTTTCCCAAATAATATTGAAACTGTTATCTGCTTGATACTATACTCTGCCTGTCTCTCATTTTATGTTGGGGGTTGGGGTAGGTAGAGGAGGATAGACTGATGAATTAATACACGGGGTTAGGAGTTCAAATTCTAGCTCCATACTTACTAACTGTGTGATCTTTGGCAACTTACTTAATCATCCTGTGCCACTAAAATACTGGAAAATATTTGTACCAACAAAAAAGGATTATTGTGCTGAGTAAAAGAAATATAAACCACATAGTTTGCTCCATAAAAATTAGATAATAACAATTTATTATTTTAGGAAGTAAAGTGAAGAGTTGATAGAACAGTGTTTTATGAGTGATTTTATTAGCAACTTGGTGACACACTCCAGGAACTAGCATGAACAGTATGCAAAATGGGGTTATAGTGAGATGGCAAAAATGGAATGAAAATGATAAAAACAGAATTTAGGGGAAAATGTTAATAGTAAGGGAACTAACAAGAAACAACAAGCACACAAAAACAAAAAGCTCAATCAAAACAAAAAATATCTGAACTAAGCTTCAGAAAAGTAAAATTAGCCAAATCAGATTATATAAGACAATAAAAAATACAACCTTTAATTCAATTACTTTATTTACCCAGAATATGCATTATACTGAAAGGCAGATTAAAACTAATGTAAAATGGGTTTAGAAACTGTTGAAAACAATTAAGGTTAAGGTAATTTGTAGCCAAGTTCAAATTTGTATGGTTACAGTTTTGCTTTATGTCAGTGCACTCTTAAAATATCTATTTGTAGCATGTTGCAAAATAGTAGATGACAATTCTCTTAAAATAGTTATTTAGTTCAGGAGAAAGTAAGCTATAAGCTTATGAATAAGGTATGATCCCTGCCTCTGGGTGGTCAGGCATATAAAAGTCAATAAATATTTATTGAATTTAATTGAAACATGTAGAGGTACAGGTAGAGGCCTTCTCAGAGGACTTTTGGTTTGGTGACCATAATATACTGTTAGCCTTGAATTTACTTATGTTGCTATGTTACCAAAATAGTGTCTATAATTTATTCCTTTTATAATCACAGGGTAAAGATCCTTAGCAATCACTTGGTCCTTGTCATCTCGTGTCCAAAGCTTGTTCATCCTCCACAAGGTTTGATTCCCACTAGAAATCTATTTATTGAGTCCATGCTTATTCTCCTTCACATCTAATCCTTGTTGTTTGTAATTTGGGAAACTTAAACACTGTGGAATGTGCCTGCTATGATTTTCATGACTACCCTCTGCAGCAGTGCAGACAGCAGGCGGGCAGAGAGGCTTGAGGACCCCTGCAAGCTGTCATGTTCTTCTCCTCTTTCTGTTATTTAGGTGTAAATTCACCAATATTTTCTATTCTTCCTTTTTTTAAGTGGTGGCATAGCCTCTCTCTTCAAGGCCCCATTTTTCCTAGAACAGAATACAGTATTTTCAGTGCAGTCTGATATGGACAAACTATAGAAGCATTATTAATTCTCTCATTCTGGGCACTATTCTTTAACAGCACCTAAGATCACATTAATATTTTTGACAAGCACATTACATTATTGATTTATTTTAAGTTACTGTATATCTTTGTGCCTCAGTTTCTTCACCTGTAGAATGGGAATGCCAATAAATTTACTTTAAGGGTTTTGTCCAGAGTGAATGAGTTAATGCTTTTAAATGATTAGATACTTTAAATGATTAGAGCAGTGCCCAGTACATGGTAGACCCTTCATATATGTTAGCTGCTATTATTTTATGATTTTTATTATTATTCTTACTAATGGTCAGTTAAAATTCCTAAGTCTTAATCATATTGATGTTCAATCACATTCTTCTCATCCATTCTAATGGGGTTTTTGTTTTTATCTTTAAGGGAAAGATTTGGATTTACTAAATATAATCTTGTTAAAATTCCATTATGCCATGTTATCTAAATCAGGATACTCTTATCCAATTCATGCTGTGTTCTTCTAGGCTGTGCATTATTTCACATGTGATAAGTGCAATCTGTGTGTCCCAGGATGTTAAATCATTGTTAAAAGTGTCAGATTGGTCCCTGCAGTGGACCACTAGAGATGTTGCTCCAGGTTGACACTGATTTAATAATTAGTTTTCTTTGGAGATAGATGCCCAATCAGTAAAGAGCTGACTGGAATTTATACCATTCAGCCTGTATTCCATGCACAATAGATCCTTCATCCAGGAACATGGTGTTGATGAAGGAAGAGCCCCTGCCTTCAGAGGAGCTCCGCTTCTGCCTGAGTGCTCACAGATTTTCAACTGTGGCTCTGTGATCTCTTTGGCAAGTTCTTTCAGTACCTGATAATGTAGTTAGAACAACAAAGATCCTCTTACCTCACCTGAATATTTCTCTGTTAATTGTGTTTTTAAATCTCTCAGGGTTTCCTCCCCTGTTTCCCAGACCACATAGGCAGATTGGAAAGAACAAAACTATTGCTTGAACACACAGCTTCTGCAGTGTTGTGAGCATGTTTGGGACCTTGTTTCTCATTCTGGTGTAGGGCTGGGGTGGGACAGATGGGTGAAATAGGGAAACTGTAGTATACTTTTCGCCTGGGATATTCCTCTTTGCTATGGCAGAGGAAATTGCATAGGGGCAGGGCTAACTGGGAAGGGCTAAGGATTGAAATTAGATCAGTTCATTGAGGGGCTCATTATCACTGCCTTCCCTCCATCTTCCAAAAGGAGAATCCTGGTGTGGTTCTGGAAATGCCTCCTGGTCTGTGGACATCACTAAGCCTGTCACAGTAACCCCATTCCTGTGATCAGTGATTGGCTCAGACATGAGCATGAGATGCATAGTGTGGGACAAAGACCAAGTGAGAAGAATTGTGTCCTAAACAAATGTAAGAATTACTACTATTTTCATTTTGGAGAAAAAACAGATGGCAAAGATATCAGTGTTTCTACTCAAAATCCCACAACAAGTAAAGCAGAAAGAATCAGTCTACTCTTTAATCTTGAGTATTGAGCCATTATTTTCTTTTCCAGTGGCAGCAATTCAGTGAACCTTCCATTTGAGTGTAGTTTTATGGACAATTAACTGCTTCTGTTAATTGATCTAGGGGAAAGAGATATAAAAAAATTGCACAACATTTTTACTTGAACACTTCACTTGATTTTTTTTTTTTTTTGCGGTACACAGGCCTCTCACTGTTGTGGCCTCTCCCGCTGCGGAGCACAGGCTCCGGACATGCAGGCTCAGCGGCCATGGCTCACGGGCCCAGCCGCTCCGTGTCATGTGGGATCCTCCCAGACCGGGGCATGAACCCGTGTCCCCCCTGCATCGGCAGGCGGACTCTCAACCACTGCGCCACCAGGGAAGCCCTTCACTTGATTTTTTTGGTGGGTTTGGCTAATGAACCCTTTTGAACAAGCCCATTGTGATTCTCTTTGCTAGTACCTTTTATTTCATCCCCAGCAGTTACCACAGCCTGAAATTTTCTTGCTTGTTTGTTCTCTGTCTCCTCCAGCTAAATGTGGGCTGCATGAAGACAATGGTATTGTCTGTCTCATATTCCAATGCCTGGAATAGGTAGTTGCTTAATAAATATTCACTGAATGAACAATCAGATTTTCTAGCCATCTCTATTACATCAACATGTAAACTATGCAAACACATTTTTTAAGTGCATTCTCTATTCCTGGCATAGTGGTAAACAAAAGAGCCCTATGTGATTCTTAATTTTTAGAAGGGAAAAGCAGAAAAGGAAGGAAGGAAAAGGAACGAAGGAAGGAAGAGAGAGAGAGAGATGGAAAGATGGAGAGATGGAGGGAGGGAGGAAGGATGAAGGAAAGAAAGGGAAAGCAAAGGAAAAAGAAAGAAAGAAAATAAGAAGGAAGAAGGAGGGAAAGAAGGAAGAAAGGAATGACTATGACAGTTCTGGAGGCTCAGAAGTGCAAGATCAAGATGCCAGCCAATTTGTTTCATGGTGAGAGCTTTCTTCCTGGCTTGCAAATGGCTTCCTTCTCCCTGAGTTCTCACATTGCCTTTTCTTGCAGTGTGCATGTGGAGATCTCTGTCTGTCTCTCTCACTCTTCCTTTTCTTATAAAACCACTAATCCCATCATAGGGACCGCACCCTTTTGACCTTATATAACCTTAATTACCTCTCAAAAGTCTTATTTCCAAGTACCATCACATTAGGGGTTTGGGCTGCAGCATATAAATTGGGGGTGAGGGACGCATTCAGCTCACAAAGGAAGGAAGGAAGGAAGGAAAGAAAGAAAGAAAAGGAGGAAAGGGAGAGAGAATATGAAGGAAGGAAGGAAAGAGGTAATTTGAGAAAGCATTAAGTGCTATGGAGAAAAATAAGACTGAGCCATGTAATGTGACTGGAGAATTATGTTAAATTTGGTGGTCACATGGCCTCTTCAAAGAGGTGACATTTATTTAAGATTGATATGTAAAGGTGAGCAAGAAGAGAGTTCCAAGCGGAGCGGTAGGTAGTCCAATGGTTCTGAGGAGGAAACGGCTCACGGTGTTTGAAGAACTGAATGCCAGTGGGGTGAGCATGGTAGGTGAAAAGATGGTGACGAGGAATAAGGTTAGTCACATTGATGGGAGCTCCATAAAACAAAGATTTGTAAGTCGTGGTTAAGAAGTTCTAATTTATGCTGAGAGTATGGGAAGCCAATGAGAAATTTTTAGAAGAGGAGTGAAACCATCTGATTAGGTTTTTTAAAGTTCGCTCTTTTGGTCATGAGGCAAATGGATTGTAACTCGGTAAGAGTGGCCTCAGGAGACCAGTTTAGAAGCTATTGTATTAGTTCATGACTAGTAATGATGTGTGGCACCAAGGTGGTTGTAATGAGGATGGGGAGAAATAGATGTATAACAGATGCCTTTTGAAGGGTGAGTCAATTGAATTTGCTAATAGATAGACATGGGGCTTAAATGCAAAAAAGGGACATTACTGCTTAGATTTTTGGCTTGAGCAAAGAGCTTCAAAGCTGTGAGAAAAGTCAGGTGTCTTGATAACTTCCTCTGCAGTTCTATTCATCCAGGCTATGAATTATCAAGACCCATTACCTCTTGCAATCATTACTGGTACCTTATAATGCTTTTTTAAGGAGTTTCTTCTAAGTTAGAGTCAGGAAATATTCAAGATAGGACATTCTATGAATACTAATTGATTTTTTCCTCCATTAGTTAATTATTTTATGAATTAGCAAAAAAGTTCAAAAATAGTGATTAACATAAATTTAGGGGCCTATCTGCAGATTCTGTTATTGATTCTTGAATTTCATGACCATGGATAAAAAGAGATAAATCTATTAATAAATAATTTTACTTTTGTGTATCTATATATATACATACTGTATGCATATATATGTATGTGAATATTATTTTAAACTCAACAGTTCTGATAGCAAGATGTTCAAATATGAATTTTTAGTATAAGGCACTTAAAAGCCCTCGAATGGAGTATTTCATTATTGATACAATTTAACTGTATTATCTATATTATAGCTTATGTATTGTCACTCTGTGAAAAGCCAGTTTAAATCATTAATGAAAACTCCAGAGTTTTCCACCATTAACATTTCTTTCAATATACTCATTCTTTTTTTGTTTGTTTTTTGTAGGGGTAGGAAGAAGAACAAAAACAAAACAAAAAGGCAGTTGAGACAATAGTCTTTTCTCTTTTGTTGATAAATCTAGCTGACCTTTTTTTTTTTTTTTTTTTGTACGCGGGCCTCTCGCTGTTGTGGCCTCTCCCGTTGCGGAGCACAGGCTCCGGACGCGCAGGCTCAGTGGCCACGGCTCACAGGCCCAGCCGCTCCGTGGTATGTGGGATCTTCCCAGACCGCGGCACAAACCCGTGTCCCCTGCATCGGCAGGCGGACTCTCAACCACTGTGCCACCAGGGAAGCCCAATCTAGCTGACTTTTAAAGTGAGTGCTCTAAATTGGATTCTTTCATTTTTAAATATTTCTATTCTAAATTGGCAGACACCACGATTATTAGCTTTTTACAGAGAAAGAAAAAGAGTGCTATAATTACCTTAATTTTATTTTTTTGCCAAATGAATTTCTACTTTATTCACTAAGAAAATTGTACAGCCCCCACCTCAAATTTATTATGTGTGCTATGTGTTTTAAGACCTTGCACATCACACCTCACCCATCCCAACCTCTCCCCATGTCCTACAGGATAGAGAACACTCTGGAGCTTGGCAGGCAGTCACAATGCTTGACCTTTTGTTCTTCAACTTTCTGTTCCTCTGGGATCCTTTTCATTTCAACCAATTATCCTCTTTGCTGTGTGTTGACTCTGATTCTTGAGCTCCCTTTTTTGTGTGGTTTCTAAGAGTATTTCACCACATATGGTTCTGTCCCTCCCACTTCACACATATCTAAGTTCTTTTCATCATTTTAGGCTCATTCTTTCTAAAGTTTTTCTTGAACTTTGGTCAACTGAACTTCCCCCCTTAATTTACTTTTGGTAAATTCATACTCCCTTCACCCATTATTCCCACCCCCCCCCATTTATTAAAAATAAAATAAAATAAATCATAACAAGCATCAGTAAGTAAAGAGCTAGTAGCTTAATGGCAAAGAGGCATTTTTTTCCAAAAAATACAAATTTGGTAATATTTGACATTTAGTCTGTGTATCTAGATTGTTGGCCATTTGAAAGGGCAATAGAGTTCCTATTAGGTTTGACCCTCAGATGATGGCTTCAGGAAGATAAATTCTGTTTTCAAATAATGTCATCATCTGGACTGCATGTGTCATATCTTCTGGTTGCCAACAACAAAAATATCAAAGGAATTGTAAATTTCATGAAGGTTAGTACTATTTTTATCCTGCCACTACTGTACCTTAATTGTTTAGAAATGTACCTTCCATGAATGAATGAAAAATAACAAAGGGAATTTATTATATTTTAACAGAAAAAAAGAGCATTGCAGGGGTTAGTGTACTTGTTTTGTGATTGCCTTCAATGTGTCAATCAAGAGATTGGGATTATATCAGGCCGGATTGTTGCTTTCAAGTCATAGAACCTTCCTTTGATTGATTTAAGCAGAAAGAAATTTGGTGAAAGGATATTGTTTGGGGTATTCAGTGCTCACAGAGTCAATGAGAAACTGGAGGACCCAGCTTGAAAAGGAGCAGGAACCAAGATACCTCTAGATGGTCATGGCAGCCAAAAATGCAGATGCCTTCTAAAGACAGGAAAGTAGAGCAGAATGGATACATGGTCCGGGTTTGAATGAGAAAAGTCACAGCTGAAAGGTACAGAATCTGCCCAGGATCTGCCAAGCAGCAAGATTACATGCTAAGTGTTGAGGACAAAGCATTTCAGGATGTATCCCTCTCTTTGCTAGATTCCTTCCAGTTTTGGTGCTGTGGCCCAAATTAATTGTCCTTATTATTCTTATAAAGAGGCCTTTTTCTTATTACGGGAAAAGTATGTTTGCCTCATAGATGAGCTACTTCTAGACTAATAAACTATGCCAGCTGATGATATTTTATTGTTGTTTACTATGTTTGTAAGTTCCACAGGCATGGGGAAACAGATATCATGAATATCTATCATAAGAACTGAGTAGATATTTATGAATGAATCTTGATAATGTAGGATGTGAATTTTGTGGTTTTAACACCTATCCCTTTGGGGTTTCCTATTCTGATGCCAGAAGAGACAAGTTCTCTCATTTTGGGAGCCTCACTACCTGGGATGATGTAAGCCGAAAATCTCTATAGCCATGGCCAGACTTCTCCTGCCCTCACCTATAGGATGAGTGTCCATAATGGTGGAAGAGAACCGTGTAAAGACATAGAAACAGAAAAAGGGGAGAGAGAGAAAGCTGCTATGAAAGTTATAATTATGGGATTACCTAAAATTTTAATGTTTTTTAAATGTTTCCTTACGTTAGTTTGGTTAGCTTTTTGATTTTTAGGAATTTGTGCATTTTATCTAAATTTTTAAATGCATTGGCACACAGTTGTTCAAAATAGCCTCCTCTTAATCTGTTTTAAATTTTTTAAAATTTTTATTTTTCTAATTTAAAAATTTTATCCATTGTTTTAGATTCTAGTCCCACACAGGTCATTACAGAGGGTTGACTGGAGTTCCCTGTGCTATTCAGTAGGTTCTTATTAGTTACCTATTCTATATATAGTAGTGTGTATGTGTCAATCCTCATCTTCCAATTTATCCCCCCCGTCCCCATTACCCCCTGGTAACTACAACTTTGTTTTCTACATCTGTGACTCAACTTTTGTTTTGTAAATAAGTTCATTTGTACCATTTCTTTACATTTCACATATAAGCAGTATCATATGATATTTGTCTTTCTGTCTGACTTACTTCACTCAATATGACAGTCTCTAGGTTCATCCATGTTGCTGCAGATGGCATTATTTCATTCTTTTTTATGGCTGAGTATTGTTCCATTGAATACATGTACCACATCTTCTTTATCTGTTCCTCCACTGATGGACATTTAGGTTGCTTCCGGTCCTGGCTATTGTAAATAATGTTGCAATGGACATTGGGGTGCATGTATCCTTTTGAATTATGGTTTTCTCCAGATATACACCCAGCAGTAGGATTGCTGCATCATATGGTAGCTCAATTTTTAGTTTTTTTAAGGAATCTCCATACTGTTCTCCATAGTGCCTATACAACAGGAACCTCCATACTGTTCTCCATAGTGGCTGTATCAGTTTACATTCCTGTCAACAGTGTAGAAGGGTTCCCTTTTCTCCACACCCTCTCCAGCATTTATTGTTTGTAGATTTGGTTGATGATGGCCATTCTAACTGGTGTGAAGTGATACCTCATTGTAGTTTTGATTTGCTTTTCGCTAATAATTAGTGATGTTGAGCATCTTTTCATGTGCCTCTTGGCCATCTGTATGACTTCTTTGGAGAAATGTCTATTTAGATCTTCCACCCATCTTTTGATTGGATTGTTTGTTTTTTGATATTGAGCAGCACGAGCTGTTTGTATATTTTGGAAATTAAGCCCTTGTCAGTCGCTTCATTTGCAAATATTTTCTCCCATTCTGTGGGTTTTCTTTTAGTTTTGTTGCTGGTTTCCTTTGCTGCGGAAAAGCTTTTAATTTTAATTATGTCCCATTTGTTTACTTTTGTTTTTATTTTCATTACTCTCAGAGGTGGATCAGAAAAGATCTTGCTGCGATTTATGTCATAGTTTTCTGCCTATGTTTTCCTCTGAGATTTATAGTATCCGGTCTTACATTTAGATCTTTAATCCAGTTTGAGTTTATTTTTGTGTATGATGTTAGAGAATGTTCTAATTTCATTCTGCTCCATGTAGCTGTCCAGTTTCCCCAGCACCACATATTGAAGAGACTATCTTTTCTCCATTATATATTCTTGCTTCCTTTGTCGTAGATTGACCATAGGTACATGGATTTATTTCTGGGCTTTCTATCATGTTCCATTGATTTATAAGTCTGTATTTGTGCCAGTACCATACTGTTTTGATAACTGTAGCTTTATAGTATAGTCTGAAGTCAGGGAACCTGATTCCTCCAGCTACATTTATCTTTCTCAAGATTGCTTTAGCTATTCACAGTCTTTTGTGTTTCCTTACAAATTTTAAGATTTTTTTTGTTCTAGATCTGTAAAAAATGCCATTGGTAATTTGATAGGGATTGCATTGAATCTGTAGATTGCCATGGGTAGTATAGTCATTTTGACAATATTGATTTTTCCAATCCAAGAACATGGCATATCTTCCCAGCTTTTTGTGTCATCTTCTCTTTCTTTCATCAGCTTCTTATAGTCTTTGGAGTACAGATCTTTTGGCTCCTGTGGTAGGTTTATTCCTAGATATTTCATTCTTTTTGATGTGATGATAAATGAGATCCTTAATTTCTCTTTCTGATCTTTCATAATTACTATTTAGGAATGGAAGAGACTTCTGTGTATCAAGTTTTTATACTGCAACTTTACCGAATTCATTGATGAGCTCTAGTAGTTTTCTGGGAGTATCTTTAGGAATTTCTATGTATAGTATCATGTCATCTGCAAACAGTGACAGTTTTACTTCTTTTCCTGTTTGGATTCCTTTTCTTTTTCTTGTCTCATTGCTGTGGTTAGGACCTCAACAGTATGTTGAATAAAAGTGGCTATAGGGGACATCCTTGTTTTGTTCCTGATCTTAGAGGAAATGCTCTCAGCTTTTCACCATTGAATATGGTGTTAGATGTGGGTTTGTCATAGATGGCCTTTATTATGTTGAGGTATGTTACCTCATTACACAATTTCTGGAGAATTTTTATAATAAATGGATGTTGAATTTTGTCAAAAGCTTTTTCTGCATCTATTGAAATGATCATATGTTTTTTCTTCTTCAGTTTGTTAATGTGGAATATCACACTGATTGATCTGCAGATATTGAAAAATTGTTGCATCCCTGGGATAATTCCCATTTGATAATGGTTTATGATCTTTGTAATGTATTTTGAAATTCAGTTTGCTAGTATTTGTTGAGGACTTTTGCAGTGATGTTGGCCTGTAGTTTTCTTTTTTGTAGTATCTTGTATGGTTTTGGTATTGGCCAAATACCAAATAGTGGCCTCATAGAATAGTGGCCTCATAGATAGTGGCCTCATAGAATAATTTCGGGAGTATTTCTTCCGCTCTAATTTTTTGGAATAGTTTTAGAAAGATAGGTGTTAACTCCTCTCTAAATGTTTGATAGAATTTGCCTGTGAAGCCATTTGTTCCTGGACTTTTGTTTGTTGGGAGTTTTTTACCCACAGTTTCAATTTCAGTACATGTGATTGGTCTGTTCATATTTTCCATCTCTTCCTGGTTCAGTCTTGGGAGTTTGTACCTTCTAAGAATTTGTCCATTTCTTCTAGGTTATCCATTTTATTGGCATATGGTTTCTTGTAGTAGTCTCTTATGATCCCTTGTATTTCTGTAATGTCAGTTGTAACTTCTCCTTTTTAATTTCTAATTTAATTGATTTCAGCCCTCTCCCTTTTTTTCTTGATGAGTCTGGCTAAAGGTTTATCAATTTTGTTTATCTTTTCAAAGAACCAGCTTTTAGTTTCATAGATCTTTTCTATTGTTTTCTTTGTCTCTATCTCATTTATGTCTGCTCTGATCTTTATGACTTCTTTCCTTCTACTAAATTTGGTTTTGTTTTTCTTCTTTCTCTAGTTCCTTTAGGTGTAAGTTTAGCTTGTTTATTTGAGATTGTTTTGTGGTGTTTCCTGAGGTAAGCTTGTGTTGCTATAAACTTCCTTCTTAGAACTGCTTTTGCTGCACCCCATAGGCTTTGGATCATCGTGTTTCCATTGTCATTTGTCTCTAGGTATTTTTGGATTTTCTCTTTGATTTCATCAGTGAGCCATTGGTTATTTAGCAGCATATTGTTTAGCCTGCACGTGTCTGTGCTTTTCACAGATTTTTTTACTTGTAGTTGATTTCTAATCTCATAACATTGTGCTCGGAGAAGATGCTTGATATGATTTCAGTTTTCTTTAATTTACCGAGGCTTGCTTTGTGGCCCAGCATGTGATCTATCCTGGAGAATGTCCCACGTGCACTTGAAGAAAATGTATATTCTACTGCTTTTGGATGGAATGTTCTATAACTATCAATTAAGTCCCTTTGTTCTAATGTTTTATTTAAGGCCTGTGTTTCTGTGTTGATTTTTTTTCTGGATGATCTGTCCATTGATGTAAGTGGGATGTTAAAGTCCCCCAGTATTATTGTGTTACTGTTGATTTCCCCTTTTATGGCTGTTAACATTTGCCATATATATAGAGGTGCTTCTCTGTTGGGTGCATACATATTTACAATTGTTATGTCTTCTTGGATTGATCCCTTGATCATTATGTAGTATCCTTCTTTGTCTCTTGTAACAGTCTTCATTTTAAAGTCTATTTTGTCTGATATGAGTATTGGTAATCCAGCGTTCTTTTGATTTCATTTGCATGGAATACTTATTTCCATCTCTTCACTTTCATTTTGTATGTGTCCCTAGATGTGAAGTGGGTCTCTTGTAGACAGCATATATATGAGTCTTGTTTTTGTATCCATTAAGCCACTCTATGCCTTTTGGTTGGAGCATTTAATCCGTTTACATTTAAGGTAATTATCTATATGTATGTTCTTATCGGCATTTTGTTAATTGTTTTGGATTTATTTTTGTAGGTGTTTTCTCTTCCCTTCCTGTTTTGTTCTCTTCTCTTGCTATGTGATGACTGTCTTTAGTGTTGTGTTTGGATTCCTTTTCCTTTTTTGTGTGTATGTGTATTGTAGATTTTCCCATTAGGTTTTGATATAGCAGTCTATATATGTACAAGATTGTTTTAAGTTGCTGTTCTCATAATTTAAAATTCATTTCAAATATCTTGCATTTGTACTCTCTTTCTCTCAAGATTACCGGTTTAGATATTATATTTGTGTGTGCATGAGTTCCTACCTTTACTGTATGTTTGTCTTTACTGGTGAGCTTTCCCATTTTGTAATTTTTTTTGTTTCTGCTGGTGGCTTTTTCTTTTATGCCTAGAGGATTTCCTTTAGCTTTTGTTGTAAAGCTGGTTTGGTGGTGCTGAATTCTCTTAGCCTTTGCTTGTCTGTAAAGCTTTTTATTTCTCTGTCAAATTTGAATGAGAGCCTTGCTGGGTGGAGTATTCTTGGTTGTAGGTTTTACCCTTTCATCACTTTAAATATATCATGCCACTCCCTTCTGGCCTGCAGAGTTTCAGCTGAAAAATCACCCAGTAATCTCAGGGGCATTCCCTTTTATGTTATTTGTTGCTTTTAATATTTTCTGTATGTCTTTAATTTTTTTCAATTCAATTTATATGTGTATCAGCGTGTTCCTCCCTGTGTTAATCCTGCCTGGGACTCTGTGCTTCCTGGACTTGGGTGACTATTTCGTTTCTCATGTTAGGGAAGTTTTCAGCTATTATCCCTTCATATATGTTCTCAGGCCCTTTCTCACTCTTTTCTCCTTCTGGGACCCCTATAATGTGAATGCTGGTGCATTTAATATTGTCCCATAGGTCTCTTAAACTGTCCTCATTTGTTTACATTCTTTTTTCTTTATTCTAATCCATAGCAGTGATTTCCCCTATTCTGTCTTCCTGCTCACTTATCTGTTCTTGCACCTCATGTATTCTGCCATTGATTTCTTCTAGTATGTTTTGCATTTCAGTTATTGTATTCTTCAACTCTGGTTGTTCTTTATATTTTCTAATTCTTTGTTAAAATTTTGTTTTAACTTCTTGCACTGTGCATTCATTCTTTTTCTGAAATCTTGGATCATCTTTTTTTTTTTTTTTTTTATGATCTGGCCTTGCCTGCCTCTCTAACTTCATTTCAGGATGAAGTTTGTAAACCACATCAGGGTTTTTTTTTTAACATCTTTATTGGGGTATAATTGCTTTACAATGGTGCGTTAGTTTCTGCTTTATAACAAAGTGAATCAGTTATACATATACATATTTTCCCATATCTCTTCCCTCTTGCGTCTCCCTCTCTCCCACCCTCCCTATCCCACCCCTCCAGGCAGTCACAAAGCACTGAGCCGATATCTTTGTGCCATGCGGCTGCTTCCCACTAGCTATCTTCCTTATGTTTGTTAGTGTGTATATGTCCATGACTCTCTCTCGCCCTGTCACAGCTCACCCTTCCCCCTCCCCATATCCTCAAGTCCGTTCTCCAGTAGGTCTGTGTTTTTATTCCTGTCTTACCCCTAGGTTCTTCATGAAATTTTTTTTTTCTTCTTAAATTCCATATATATGTGTTAGCATACGGTATTTGTCTTTTTCTTTCTGACTTACTTCACTCTGTATGACAGACTCTAGGTCTATCCACCTCATTACAAATAGCTCAATTTCGTTTCTTTTTATAGTTGAGTAATATTCCATTGTATATATGTGCCACATCTTCTTTATCCATTCATCTTGGATCATCTTTATGATCATTACTCTGAAGTCTTTCTCTGTTAGATTGCCAATCTCCACTCCACTAGTTGTTCTTTTGGGGTTTTATCTTTTTTATTCATCTGGAACATATTCCTCTGATGTCTTATTTTATTTAAATTTCTGTGTTTTCCCAGTTGGTTCCACAGGCTGCTGGATCATACATAGTTTTCTTGCTTCTGTTGTCTGCCCCCTAGTAGGTGAAGCTGGTCTAGAGGCTTGTGCAGTCTTCTTGATGCGAGGGGTCGGTTCCTGCCCACTGCTGAGTGGAGCTTGGTCTTGGCCCTCTGGTGGGCAGTGCCATGTCAAGGGTTGTGTGTAGAGGTAGTTGTGGGCTCAGGAGCTCTTCAGGCTGCCCATCTGTTGATTGGTGGGGTTGTGCTTATGCCCTTTTTGTTGTTTGGCCTGAGGAATCTCAGTACTGAAGCCTACAGGCTGTTGGGTGGGGCCCTGTTTTGGTGCTGATGACCCAAGCAAGATGTCTGCCTTCTCGAGGGTTCATGTGTCTGAACAGTACCCGAAATTTCCACCACCAGTGTCCACATTTCCAGGGAGCACCACAGCCATACCTCACCTCCCCACGAACCCCTCCAAGACTAGTGGGTAGTTTGGGCCTAGGCTCCTGTGAAGACACTGCCTTTGACCTGGGCTCTGGTACGTGTGAGACCTTGTGTGTCTCCTCAAAGAGTGAAGTCTCTGTTTTTCCCAGTCCTGTGAGCTCCTGCAATCAAACCCTGCTGGCTTTCAAAACTAAATGCTTTGGGAGCTCTTCCCCCTGATGCCAGATACTCAGGCTGGGGAGCCTGATGTGGGGCTCAGAACTGTCATGCCTGTGGAAGAACTTCTTCAGTATAATTATTCTCCAGTTTGTAGATGGCCCACCTTTGGGGTGTGGTATTTGATTATATTGCGAGTGCACCCCTCCTACTGTCTTGCCGTGGTTTCTTCTTTATATTCTTGGATATAGAATATATTTTTTTGCAGGTTCCAGTCTTTTTTATTTATGGCTGTTCAGCAGTTGGTTGTGTTTTTGGTGTATTCGTGGGAGGAGGTGAGCCCATGGTACTTCTATTCTGCCATCTTTTTTTCCTCCAGAGATTTATGTGAACTTTGCCAAACAGTAGCTTCTGGGGCTGAAGGTGACGGCCAGGAGGACACTCAGCAAATGGTTGGTACAAATGGAAAGGCCCCTCATTAACCACACAGCTGCTAGTTTGCATTACCACCAGCAACTCGAAACTACAGCCAAGTAGTTGGCTGACTTAACATGGAGGCTGAGAAGCTTTTTCTTGCAGTACTGATGAAGAGATTAATAAAAAGGACATGGCCCTTGTAGCTGAGTACAGTGAGTTTTCATCCAAGTGGCCTTGTGTTCTTCTCTTAAGTTTGTTTAAGATATTCTCTCCTACAGGGACAGAGCCTGTCCACAGGCCTGCTACTGCTCTGTCTCTATAAGTTTTCCCCTCAATCAACGGCTGGTCCCAGTTGGTGTGTGTGCTTTCAGGTCATTCACTCTTGATTACTTGACATTAGATGATCTTGGACAAGTTATTAATTCTCTGTGAGCCTCAGTATTCTCTTCATCAAATAGGGATAATGACAGTAAACACTTCATTTGGTTTCTTCTTTATGGATCCTCAAAGTTCATCAGAAAATTTAAAAATCCTCTAGCTTATCTTGCACTACTCTATTTTCTCTTCTTCTATTTTTAAAGTCACACAGGAGAAAAATAATCAGTTTTCAAAGTTCCATTGATCTGATCTCCCTGCACCAGCAAAAATGTGTCCAAGTGATTCTGCCAAAAAGTAAGCCAAAAACTCATCAAAGGTAAAACGAAGAAGGGAGGAGTGGAGAAGGAAGGGGACGGTGAAAGCTGGGGGTCTTTGGACTGGGAGCCCAAGTAGCCAGAGAATATTTTCATGCTGTTGAAATCTACAGTACTATATACCCGCTTTGGTTGTCATACAAACAAGCACACTCGCGGACACACACTTTCTCTTTCTCGCAAAAGCAGGCGCACATTCACACTCACACAAACCCGTGTGAAGGATCTATCAATAGTAACCTCTAATAGCTGTTGCGTGCTGCAAATGGTTCATCTCACTTTACCTTTTGAGTGGTGTAAGGTCAAAAGAATATCCAAAATCAAGGGGGGCCCCCACAACCATGTAGATTCCAGATCCCTCTCCCCCAGGCAGATTCATGATTTTACTACTTTTATCTTTTAATTTCTCTACTGCCTTTGTGTGGGAATGATATCCTACATTTACTCTATGTTTGCCTTTAGCAGTGAGTTTTTACTTTGTAACTTTCTTGTTTCTAGTTACTGCCTTTTTGTTTTGTGTTTCTTTTTCTAAGTTCCTTTTACATTTTTTGTAAAACTGGTTTGCTGGTACTGAATTCTTTTAGATTCTGCTTGTCTGTAAAGCTTTTGCTTTCTCCATCAAATGTGAATGACAGACTTGCTGGGTAGAGTATTCTTGGTTGTAGGTTTTTCCCATTCATCACTTTATATCATGCCACTCCCTTCTGGCCTGCAGAGTTTCTGCTGAAAAATCAGCTGATATCCTTATGGGAGTTCCCTTTTTATTTTATTTGTTGCCTTTCCCTTGCTGCTTTTAATATTTTCTCTTTATATTTAATTTTTGTGATTTTGATTACAATTTGTATTGATGTGTTCCTCTTTGGGTTAATCCTGTATTGGACTCTCTATGCTTCTTGGACTTGGGTGACTGTTTTCTTTCCCAGTTTAGGGAAGTTTTCTGCTATTACATCTTCAAATTTTTTCTCAGGCCCTTTCTCTCTCTCTCTTCTCTTTTTGGGACCACTGTAATGTGAATATTAGTGTGCATGATGTTGTCTCAGAGGTCTCTTAAATTATCCTCATTTCTTTTCATTCTTTTTTCTTTTTTCTGTCTAGTGGCAGTGATTTCCACTACTCTGTCTTCCAGCTTAGTGATTCGCTCTTCTGTATCACTGAGTCTACTATTGATTCCTTCTAGTATATTTTTCATTTCAGTTATTGTGTTCTCTATCTCTGTTTGGTTGTTCTTTAAATTTTCTAACTGTGTTAAAAACTTCTAACTTCTCACTCTGTGCATCCCTTCTCCTCCTGAGTTCTTTGAACATCTTTAGCATCATTACTCTGAACACTTTCTCAGGTAGCTTGCCAATCTCCACTTCAGTTAGTTCTACTTGTGGGGTTTTATCTTTTTTCCTTCATCTGGAGCATATTCCTCTGCCTCCTCATTTTGTCTAAATTGCTATTTGTATTTTTATGTATGTGGTAAGTTAGTTATGTTTCTTGAGCTTGGAGTAGTGGCCTTCTATAGAAGACATCCTATGTGTTCCAGTAGTGCACTCCCTTCTCATCACCCAAGCTTTATGCTTTAGGGTTTCCCCTTAAGATGGCTGTGTGGGTCCTTCTGTTGTAGAAGCCTGATTATGTGGGTGGTCTGGTAGGCCTGATTGGCCCCTAGTCCTGTTGGTTGCCAGACCCTGCCTTGTATGGATGCTGTTAGCTGCTGTTTAGCAGGGCCTGGTCACGAGGCCTGGTTGCAGAACCCTAGGGGGCCCCAGGAGTAGTGCTGGCTCACTAATGGGTAGAGTCAGGGTCCTAAAAACTCTGGGGCTGTTGCCCACCACTGGCGTGTGAAGCCAGATCCTGGGGTTAGTTCCACACTACTGACAGGCACAGCTGTTTCCTGGAGTCTGGCTGCAGGACCTGGGGTTCCCAGAGCTTGTTTCAGATCATGGAGGGGGTGCTTGTTCCTGACACAGTTGCATATGGGGTCCAGGGTGTCCTGAAGGTTATGTTGGCCTGCAAGTGGACAGGGCTAGGGCCCAGTTGTTCCTGGGGTACTTTCTGGCATCCTGTTCATGAATTTGGTCTGCCAGTTGGGGATCATAGTTTATCTCCTTCTGATGACTGCCCCTGATGGGTTAGGCTAGTCTAGAGGCTAATGGAGGCTTCCTGTTGGGAAGAGCTGGTGCCCACTCAATGGTGGGTGGAGCTGGTTCTTGGCCTTTCTGCAGTCCTATGGGGCACTTGTAAGTATGTCCCACTGGCCTTCAAAGCCAACTGTCTAGGGGCTTGTCTTCCTGGTACTGGACCCCCAGGCTGGAGTACCTGATGTGGAGCTCAGAACTCTCACTTCTGTGGGAGAACCTCTGCAATATAAATATTCTCCAGTTTGTGGGTCACCTACCCAGGGGGATATAGGGTTTGATTGTATCATGAGTCTGCCCCTACTATCAGTCTCATGGTTCCTTCTTTATGCCTTTATTTATAGAAGGTCTTTCCTGGTAGGTTCTAGTCTTTTTCATTGATGGTTGTTCTGCAGATAGTTGTGAGTTTGGTGTGCTAGTGAGAGGAGGTGAGCTCAGGGTCATTCTGCTTCACCATCTTGGCTGCTCTCTTCATGGTCTTTTCTTAATTTTCTATCATTATTTTCTTATTCTTCTGGCCTTAATTTTTTCTTCTGACTCATCTTCCAATTCACTGATTTCTTTTCTTTGGTTCTGTATAGCCTACTGTTCTGTCTATCCACAAAGTTTTAAATTTCAGTTCTAGAATTTAAATTTTCTTTGTTTTCAGAGTTTTTGGCTCTTTGCTAAGATTTTTCACCTTATTTTATTCTTTAATCACAGTTATTTTGAAGTTCTTATCAGATGAATACAATAACTGGATTTCTCATGGGTCTTTGAGTACTGTCTGTTTTTTTTCCCTCTTGCTATTTGGCCACATCTTTTTTTTTTTTTTAAATTTATTTTATTTATTTATTTTTGGCTGCATTGGGTCTTCCCTGCTGCGTGCATGCTTTCTCCAGTTGCGGTGAGCGGGGGCTACTCTTCGTTGCGGTGCATGGGCTTCTCATTGTGGTGGCTTCTCTTGTTGCAGAGCACGGGCTCTAGGAGCGCGGGCTTCAGTAGTTGGGGCATGAGGACTCAGTAGTTGTGGCTTTTGGGCTCTAGAGCGCAGGTTCAGTAGTTGTGGCGCATGGGCTTCATTGCTCCACGGCGTGTGGGAACTTCCCGGACCAGGGCTTGAACCCATGTCCCCTGCATTGGCAGGTGGATTCTTAACCACTGTGCCACCAGGGAAGCTCTGGCCACATCTTTTAATGTGGTTATTTTTAATTGAATATCATATGTTGTAGATGAAAACTTGTAAGATATTTTGAAGCTTGAATGAATGTTCTTTTTCCAGGTAGGAGTCAGATTTATTTCTTGAAAGCAGCTTGGTGAAATGGCAATCCCCTTAACCCTTTAAGGGGTTGAGCTGAACTGAAGCTTTTCTTAAGTTTTTATGAGGGCTGATCTGTTTTCTCTTTACCTTACTTTCAGTCTGAAGCCCTCTGGGGTCCCTAATGGCATCTTATATCTTCACCCAAGGCTATTCATCCCTTAACGGCTGTGAAGTCAAATTTTTTTTGCCCTTCCTTGTGAAACTTTTAAATACTTCATTCAGTCTCATTCAGTCTCTGAGCCTTTCAGCACCTGCTTTGGAGGTATACTGCCTCTTGGCTTCCCTTATCTCAGAATTTTGGCTTTGAAAATCCTCTTTATCTTCATGACTCTGATGAGTTCAAACATAAGGGTTTTATAATTTTTTTTCAGCTTTTATATTATTTTCTGCAGGAAATTGGTGAGAAGCAAAATGACCTCCATTGCCAGAGCAGAAGTCCACTTCATTTTTGAAGAACAAAAACCTTGTCTTTGAAGTTTTATTATACTACCCATTTTCTGAAACTCACCAGCTAGAGAGACATGATGGTTAGAAATCACATTAGTTAATTTTCAGGATCCAGGATGTTAGGAGTTATCATCGTAGGAGACCTGACTAAAGACGGCAGGAGCCAAGACCTTCTTCCAGTATAGGAGGGTGGTAGAGAGTGTCTGAGACTCAGATCCACAGGGCTACCCAGGACCATCCTCTGGGGCAGCAAGGGATGAAGGAGGTTCTGAGGGAAGTGGCTAGCATTCTTGGATTAGCTATCTGATTTGGGGCTTAAAGAGGATGAATTATTTCTCACTTGGTATACTTCCAGCCTCAGTCAGAATTGGCTTCAGAACTGATTTAAGTCTGATTTTGTAGGTGATAGATTTGGCTATAAGGAATGCGAAATCCATAGAAAAAGAAAAACTTGCGGTTCCCAATACAAACATTTGTGTCTCTACAATTAAAAACAAGGCAAAGATGGCTGCTCTCA
This sequence comes from Orcinus orca, assembly GCF_937001465.1. Lineage (NCBI taxonomy): Eukaryota > Metazoa > Chordata > Mammalia > Artiodactyla > Delphinidae > Orcinus > Orcinus orca. The sequence goes on along the minus strand of NC_064559.1, from coordinate 2,776,140 downwards.
ACACCTTCATTTAACATCATGCTTGAAGTCCTCACAGATGCAGTATGTCAAGAAAAGGATATAAAAAGTATACAGACAAAGAAGAAAGAAATAAAACTGCCACTATTGTCAGATGGAATGACTGTCTACATAGAAAATCCTAATGCATCTACAAAAAATTCCTAGAACTAATTAGTGAGTTCAGCAAAGTCATAAGATCTAATATAAACATACAAAAACCTATTGTATTTCTCTATCAGAGTAGTGAACACATGGATATCAGAACTAAAAAGATATTACCATTTATAATCATTCAAAATAAAAAAGTAAGTACAGGACAAAATGTACAGGACTTCTTATGCTAAAAACTATACAATGCTGATCAAAGAAAATCTAAAGAAATGGAGAGAAATATCTTTTTTATTACTGAAAACAATAGAAATTTATTCTCACGCTGTTTCAGAGGCTCGAATCTGAGATCAACATGTCAACACTGTTGATTCCTTTTTGTTGGTTCTGAGGGAGAATCTATTCCTTTTCCTCTTCCTAGCTTCTGGTCCTTACTGGCAATCCTTGGCATCTTTGGCTTGTAGACTCAGTACTCCAGTCTATGCTTCTGTTGTCACATGGCATTCTACTTGTGTGTCTCTATCTTCACATGGCATTCCTGTATCCAAATTTTCTTTATTTTATAAAGACACCAGACCAGTCACTGGGTTAGGACCCACTCTTCCTAATCCACTATGACCTAATTTTAACTTGATTATTTATATCTGCAAAGACCCTATTTCCAAATAAGTCACATTCACAGGTCCCAGGGTTGGGCCTCAATATATATTTTTTGAGGGACACAATTCACCCTATAGCAATATGCCTTATTTTAAATTATATTTTTGTGGATTGGAAGACTCAGTGTAGTAAAGATGTCAATTCCCTTCAAAACCGACTCACTGATTCAACACAATTTCTCGCAAAATTCCAGCAAGATTTTTGTAGATATAGAGAAGATTATTCTAAAATTCACATGGAATTCAGAGGAACTAGAAGAGCTAAAACAGTTTGAAAAAGAAGAATAAAGCGGGAAGAATCAGTCTACCTGATTTTGCTATCAAGACTGTGGAACAGTGGAATAAATGCATAGATCAATGGAACAGAATAGAAAATTGGAAATATACCTGCACAAATATCACCAATTGAGTTTTGATAAAGCTTCAAAAGCAAGTCAGTGGAGAAAAGATAGCCTTTAGCCTTTTCAATAAATGGTGTTGATGCAGTAGTAGGATGTCCAAAGGGCAAAAAATTGAACCTCAATCAGTCTCACAGCTTATACAAAACTACCACGTATATTAACACAGAATGGATCACAGACTTAAATATAAAATGTAAAAGCATATAAGTTAAGAGAAAAGAGAAGAAACTTTGCAGTATCTATGCCAGGGCAAATAGCTCTAAGACTTGATACCAAAAGCATGATTTATAAAACAAAAAATTGATAAATTAGACTTTATCAAAGTTAAAAACTTTTGTTCTGTGAAAGACCTTGTTAAGAGGATAAAAAGACAAGCTATAGACTGGGAGAAAGTAATTGCAAACCCTATATATGAAAAAGGCCTAGTATCTAGAAGGAATTTTCGAAATTCAACAGTGAAACGAGCAAACAATACAATTAGAACATGGGCAAAGATAGGTCAGCAAGTGGTAGTCTCAATCAAGGTATTTGTGGGTTTAATTTTTTTCCTCCTATGATTATTACATTTTAATAAGAATTTTTATTTTGAAATAATTATAGAATCATATGCAGCTGTAAGAAATGATACAGAAAGATCCCATGTGCTCTTTACTCAGTTTCCCCCAATGGTAACATCTTGCAAAACTATACTATAATCTCATAACCAGAGTATTGACATTGATACAGTCATCTTCATCACTGCAAGGATCCCACATGCTGTCCTTTTACAGCCGAACTTACTTCCCCTTCCACCACATGCCCTCCTTAACTTCTGGCAACCACTGATTTGTTCTCCAACTGTATAATTTTGTCATTTTAAGAATGTTATGTAAATGCAATCATATATAACCTTTTGAAATTGGCTTTCTTCACTCCACATAATTTTCTGGAGAGTCATACATGTTGTTGCATGTATCAATCATTTGTTTCATTTTATTGCTGAGTAGTGTTCCATGGTATGGATATACCATACCATGTAATATTGCTTAAGTTTGCTTAACCAGTCACCCATTGAAGAACATCTGAACTGTTCCCATTTGGGACTATTATGAATAAAGCTTCTAAATATTTGTATATAGGTTTTTATGTGAACATAAGTTATCATTTCTCTGCAATAAATGTCCAGGAGTGCAAGTACTGTGTAGTATGGTAGTTGCATGTTTAGTTTTTAAGAAACTGCCAAACTGCTTTCCGAAATGGCTAAATCATTTAAATAACCACAAGCAATATACGAACATTTCAGTTCCTCCACATTCTCACCAGCAATTAGTGTTGGCACTATTTTTTATTTTACCATTCTGATAGATGTGTTTAATTGTGGTTTTAACCTAATGGGTAATAACATACATATTTTCATGTGCTTATTTGCCATCTGTATATCTTTGGTAAAAATTCTTATTAAAATGTAATAATCATAGGAGGAAAAAAATTAAACCCATGAATACCTTGACTGAGACTACCACTTGCTGACCTAATTCCTTGATTTTATCTGATTCCTGTTTCATTATCACAGACCATTTCTTTTTCTTTATGTGTGTTGTTTTAGCCTCCTCAGGTAGACTGTGGGCCACTTGGGCACAGAGATATGTCTTTCATATGCCCTTTTTCCACATGCTCCACAATTCCTGCACCAATACTGAGCATGTGGAAGTGAACCTCACTTAATGTGTTTGGCAGTTGGGTAAATAACTGAGATAAGTGGTGTTATCACAAAACCCTGTTACTTCATTGAGTTGGAAATGTAAAATGAAGAATAAAACGGTATTTTTGTTTTGTTTCTTTACCCTCAAGAAGACATATGAAATAGATAAGCATAAGATTTGTATAGCAGGTACATTTTGTATTTTTTGGTTGATAGTTTGAATTTCTGCTGAATTGCTAAACATTAGAAGTATTTTTTGTATTTCCTCATATACTTTTAAAACATTTCTTTGAGGTAATGATAGGAAGGGTCTCTTAGTACTTCTCTTTCTAAATAAGTAAACAAATTTATGGAGGGGTTAATTTACTACCCAAGATCACAAAATAATGTCACAGAAACATAGAAGGCAGTCAATATTAGTCCTAGGGCTTTTCCTTGGTTTTCCAAGGTGATTCTTACTATTTCTGTTACTGATTTGTAATTTTAAGTATGGTTTCTTTGTAAAACTTGTGAGGAGGGTTAAGAGCCTATAATCATAAAATTCCTCAAATAAAATTTCCATGGATTGAAAGATGAAGACCATATTTTTTGTTACCACATTATAACAGTTTGCTATAAAGAAAAATCTTATAATTGAGGTGCTCTTTTGATTCTTATACATATTTCGTATTTATTATAAAGTTCTTTTTTTCTGAAGACCTACTCAACTATTTAAAAAGTAGATTGGTTATATAAGTAATTAACATATTCACTTGTGAAAAACTTTCTGTATGATTGCTCAAGGCCTGCCTGTGCTTTTGGGAGAGTGGAATAAAAGGACTATAATGGCAGTTAGAGAAGAGTCTAATTCTCCTTTTACCTTTAGATGATGTTGTAATGCAGTCAGTGTAGTGGATGTTTGTTAGTTCATATCATTTGATCGAACACCAAATTGAATAATGGAATTGAAATAAGCAATCCCCTTGCTAGATGAAGAGAAACAAACAGATACTTAAAGGTGAAGATAGCTATAGGGAGTAACTTATAGTTTGCCTTTTTTAGAAATGAAGTAAGGTAAATGGCAGTATGCACTAGGTTAATGTTAATTTCTTTATAAAAAGATTCTCAGTCCTAGAAGTGGGGCAACCCTGTGAGCCTAAAAATTTGATCTTTGGCATTCCAGTTTTATTGAGCTGTATGACATAGAGAACTGATGATGAAAAGAGCCTTCAGTTAGTATTCCGAACAATAGAATTGCCTTCTCTAAAAATCTTCTCTCCCTGAAATAATAATTTTATACTGGTATTTAATGATTTTTTCCTCCTGAAAGTGACAGTTGAAAAAAAGTATAAAATCTCGAATTTGAGTTCAAATCTTAGCTACTTCACTTACTAACAGTATAGCCTTGGACAATTCATTTATCACTCCAAACTTAGTTCTCTTCATCTATGCATAGGGAGCTGTTATCCACCTCACAGGATTGTCAGGAGGATGAAATGAGGTGACAGTACTGTGACTGCTGTCCAGTAGGATCTTAGTAGATGCGGAACCTAAATTGAGATCTTATGTAATACTGTAAACTCCCCTGTTTATTCTTTATTTTTCCTTCACTCCTTCACAACATCTACCCTTTCTTTTTGTCTTTATTAAAAAAATAATCACAGAGGTTTGTATTGGGTCCTTTCCCCTCTGCTATAACCTTTCCATACTTGAAAAACAAGTTTATCACAATTTTCTCATCTCTACAATAGGCAATCTCTTCTCCTTCAGCATGCTGAGAAGTCTGTGGGATTCAATATTAAAGGAACTTAAGTTTATATGAAGATAATATGCCTGTATCATTCTTGGCAAAGGAGTTGACACAAAAGACCACAGGGTTCTTCACCTGTCTACATTTCTATTTCGTTCAGTGTGGAGTTCCTTGTCGTAGACATATGCTAATGTTAGATAAGAAGCATGATCAGGAAACAGAATTTCAGGGAAAAGAGGTTTGAGAAGAGCTGTAAGAGTCAGATAAAAATGCTTGGAAGGGGGCTTCCCTGGTGGCGCAGTGGTTGAGAGTCCGCCTGCCGATGCAGGGGACGCGGGTTCGTGCCCCAGTCCAGGAAGATCCCACATGCTGTAGAGCGGCTGGGCCCGTGAGCCATGGCTGCTGAGCCTGCGCGTCCAGAGCCTGTGTTCCGCAACGGGAGAGGCCACAACAGTGAGAGGCCCGCTTACCGAAAAAAAAAAAAAAATGCTAGGGAAAACCATCTTAAATGAGGGATCTTGTGATCTTCTGCATCAGTTGATAAATTAGACTTAATCAAAGTTGAAACCTTTTCCATTTCAAAAGAAATCGTTAAGAAAATTAAAAGTCAAGCTGCGGATTGGGAGAAAATGGACACAAAACATATATATCTGATAACTGACTTGTATCTAGAATATTTAAAACATTCTTACAACTTAATAAATGAAAGAAAAACAGCCCCATAAAATGTACAAAAGCTTTGAGTAGACATTTTCACAGGGAAGATATACAAATGGCAAATATGCTCCTGAAAGGATGTTTAAAGTGATTAGTCATTAGGGAGATTGAATTAAAAGTACAGTGAGATACCACTGTACACCTACTAGAATTTTTGCATATTTTTGGCTATAACGAAAAATAATGACAATAGTAAATGTTGATGAGAATGCGGAGAAGCTGTAACTTTCATTCTTTGCTGGGTGGAAATGTAAAATATATAGACACTGTGGAGAACAGTTTGGCACTTTAAAAGTTCACAATAACTAACCATGTGGTGCAGTAATTCTACTCCTAAGTATTTACTCAGTAGAAGAGAAATGAAGAAACTATACCTACACAAAGATTATATGTGAATATTCACAGCAGCATTATTCATGAGAGAGTCAAAATTTGGAAACAATTTGGATGTCCATCAGTTGGTAATAGATAAACAAAATGTGGTATATTGATGCAAAAGCATGCTATTTGAAAAAAAAAGAAAAGAAAAAGGAAACAGTCTGCTGATATTTGTTACAACATGGGCAAACCTCAGAAAAGTTATGCAAAATGGAAGAAATCAGACATAGCAGATCATATAATGTATGATTTCATTTGCATGAAACATCTATAAAAGGCAAATTTTATAGACACAGAAGGCACATCAGCAGTGGCCAGGGACTGGGTGAGGAGCAGTGATTGATTGCAAATAAGCACAAGGCAATCTTTTGGGGTGATGGAAATGCTCTAAAAGTAGATTGTGGTGATGGTGACTAACGCACTATATATTTTCTTAAAATAATTGAATTGTACATTTTTATGAGGTGAATTTTAAATTACATTTCAACACTAAAATTTTTAAAAATATGCTGTCAACTTTTTAAAATTTAACAGTTTTTAATGTCTGTCTGAAATGCATGCAATTATTTCTGTTGATCATCTTCCCTTTCCCTTACATTGTAGAATTGCCTAACACCTGCATTGAACTTATGACTGACTTTGGAACCTGACCTTTGCTATGATGTAACTCCATCATTTTATTTAATCTCAAAGCAGAGACAAATCACAAAACATACACTAAGGTCATAGAAATTGTTCTATTCTTTTTAAAAATAAACAGTAAAATTCACTTTTTTTTGCATTACAATCCTATGAGTTTTGTCAAACATTTACAGTCATATAACCACCAATCAAGAACTGTTCCATCACTACCCTCCCTCCCCCAGACTCCCTCACGCTATCATGTTATAGTCAATACTTTTCCTTGCTTCCAATCCCTGGAAACCTTTTACTGTTTTCTGTGCCTATATTTTTACCTTTTCCAGAATGTTTTATACATAGAATAATATAGTATGAAGACTTTTGAATCTGGCTTATTACACTTAATATAACATTTGAAATTCAGCTGTGGTGTTGCCAGGTATCAGTATTCTGTCCATTTTTATTGCCAAGTCATATTCTATTTCATGGATGTATCATTGTTTATTCACCAGATGAAGGGTATTTGGGTTGAAATTATGAATAAATCCTCTATGAACTTCATGAACAGGTTTTTGGGTGAGCATAAAAATTTGGGGGGTAGGTAGGAGTGGTTTAATATCTGATTTGTAACAGTTTTTAATATTTGTAAGGTTTATAATGATGGTTGCTTTTTTTATCCCTGATACTGGTAACCTTCTCTCTTTTTCTCTTAATGAAACTGGCTAAAGGTATATCAATTTCTTAGATTTTTTTTCATGAACCAGCCTTTGATTTTATCTATGTTTTTCTGCTTTCAATTCCATTGATTTCTTTTCATAACTGCTGTTTTCTTCCTCTGTTTATTTTGGGTTTAGTTTGCTCTCCTTTCCCTAATTTTTTAAGATGGAAACTTAGTTATTCTGTTTAAATTTTAGTGTTTAATGCTATGAATTTTCCTCTAAGCAGTTTTGAATTCATCCCACCATGTTCGATATGTTGTGTTTTCATTTTCATTCAATTCAAAATATTTTCTAATTTTCCTTGTGTCTTCTTTTTTTGGTCCATGGTTATTTAGAGGCATGTTTTTAAGTTTCAAAACATTTGGGGATTTTCCAGTTATCTTTTTGTTTGTTGTTAAGCTCTAGTTTAATTCTATTATGATCAGAGAATTTATATGATTTTAATTTTTATGATTTCTTAAGGTTTATTTTATGGCTCAGATTATGGTTCAGCTTGGTGGCTGTCCCAAATGCACTTTAAAGAATGTGTATTCTGCTGTTGGGTGGAATGTCCTATAAATGTCAGTTGGTAAAGTTGGTTGGTACCATTCTCAGGTCTTCTGTATCTTTACCTATTTTCTATTTGTTCTATTGATTACAAAGAGAAAAGTACTGAAATATTCGGCTATAATTGTGAATTTTTCTTCGTTCAGTTCTATCAGTTTTTGCTTCATGAATTTTGAAGCTCTGTTTTTATTTATTTATTGTGATTAATCCATATTTTATTGTATTTTATTTTTTTAACATCTTTATTGGAGTATAATTGCTTTACAATGGTGTGTTTGTTTCTGGTGTATAACAAAGTGAATCAGCTGTATGTATACATATATCCCCATATCTCCTCCCTCTTGCATTTCCCTCCCGCCCTCCCTATCCCACCCCCCGAGGTGGACAAAAAGCACAGAGCTGATCTCCCTGTGCTATGTGGCTGCTTCCCACTAGCTATCTATTTTACATTTGGTGTATATATGTCCATGCCACTCTCTCACTTCGTCCCAGCTTACCCCTCCCCCTCCCTGTGTCCTCAAATCAGTTCTCTACGTATGCATCTTTATTCCTGCCCTGCCCCTAGATTCTTCAGGACCATCTGTTTTTTTTTTTTAGATTCCATATATATGTGTTAGCATACAGTATTTGTTTTTCTCTTTCTGACTTACTTCACTCTGTATGACAGTCTTTAGGTCCATCCACCTCACTACAAATAACTCAATTTCGTTTCTTTTTATGGCTGAGTAATAGTCCATTGTATCTATGTGCCACATCTTCTTTATCCATTCATCTGTCGATGGACACTTAGGTTGCTTCCATGTCCTGGCTATTGTAAATAGAGCTGCAATGAACATTGTAGTACATGACTCTTTTTGAAATATGGTTTTCTCAGGGTATATGCCCAGTAGTGGGATTGCTGGGTCGTATGGTAGTTCTATTTGTAGTTTTTTAAGGAACCTCCTTACTGTTCTCCATAGTGGCTTATCAATTTACATTTCCACCAACAGTACAAGAAGGTTCACTTTTCTCCACACCCTCTCCAGCATTTATTGGTTGTAGATTTTTTGACTATGGCCATTCTGACTGGTGTGAGGTGATACCTCATTGTAGTTTTGATTTGCATTTCTCTAATGATTAGTGATGTTGTGAAGGTCTGTTTTTAAGTGATCATAGGGACTTCATATTAAAATAGGATAGACGAGTAGAAACAATAGAATTCTGTATTTCTCTTTAAGAAGTTACTTTAAAAGGAGAATCATCTTCATGCATAGACCATGTGGGCACAGTTTCTTTTGTTCTGTCCCTTAGACTACTTAGTGGTTCTCAGACTTTAAAGTTAAAAATCCTACATGATTGTAGACCAAAATCCCTGTGTACTTCATGGATAATTTCAGGAATGTACAAAGATAAATTTAACTTTATCTGATTTTTCCTAATGTACTTACTTTAGAGCCCAACTTCCTATAAAAGTGCACCTCCACAATATTTTTTCTCCTTTATTCTACTGAGAATGTTCAAATCAAAGGTTACAGTCTCAGCTAAATTCTATGAACTACTTTTTTCCTTAGTAGACTAATTTGAGCTTCCATATCTCTTCAATTATGTCTGTATCATGGCAGTTGAAATTCCATTATATTTGATATATCTATGAGCTGCCTTCCAAGAATAACTTAGCCGTCTGCTTATCCAGTGCTTGTCATAGCAACCTGACATGTGGTTAGGCCATTAGGGGTTATTTTAAAATAAATAGGTATAAAAATGAGTGTAAATTTTCTGTCATCTTCAACTAGGTAATTTATGTTTTTATTGGCTCCTGACCTCACGTAATAATTGTGGACTCATGATCCTTAGTAGACTACTTCACTCAATACATTTTTTTTTTAGTCAATACATTTTTTGATTAACCAGAGCCGTTTATGATCATGGAGTGCACAAATAATCTAGTTAGCTACTAAGTGACTTTGCTTTTTCTAATGTAACCCTCTTTGTCTGTTGATTGATGCAAAGTTGCATGGAGGTGCCTCATCCTTACTTGTAATACCCAGAGGTGAGCTGCTGTCAATTTGTAGCTCTCTAGTCCGACCCTCTTCTGCTCTGTCCATCTGGCTTCTACCAGATAACACTATCACTTCTTTTAGCTACTGCTTTTTCCTGACAATGATGTCACAGATGTGTTTTGGTCTGAAGATGCCTAAGGGATGTCGGGTTCTCTGATATCCTTCTTGTGCCAAGGCCATATAGAAGTAGGGAGAATGCTCCTCTCTCATTACTGTTCCATTTTTTCCACATGGTTCCCATGTGGTTCACAAATGTTTTTCTATATATAAAACCTGTCTTTCCCAGTCCCTTACTAGAATTCAGACAGGAATATATGGGAAGACTGGGCTGCAGGACAGATTTGAACTTGTAGAATTATTCTTCTTCTTTACAAATTATCTTTGCACTTGACCCAGCTTGACTTCTTCCTGAGAGTGAATTTTTTTCCCCAGGAAACTTTTCAGTACCATAGGTAGATAGACTACCTACAGGCCTGACCCATCTATCTACCACACATACCTAGATTGCTTAAGTCCAGGTGTCATCACAGTTGTGATAAATGAAGGATGATTTATTGTGCTTTGAGTATCTACAGGGCCTATTTAGCTATTTACAACAGGATGGGCCAGACTAGAAAGGTCCTACACCTGGCCTGGTGAGATGGAGCAGATAGCTGTCGGCTGAGCTGAGCCTTTTGCATGTCCTAATAGTAGAAATCAAGTACCACAGATAGGCACACACCCAAATCATACTGTAGTTATTGTTGCAGAGAAACAATTAGCAATAGAGGTTTCCAGAAAAGGTAGTGTAATAGGCACATGTATGAAGTCCAAGGACTGAGAAGCTGAGACATGGTCTACTTCTATGTCCAAGCAGGAAGGCAAGTGGTATTTGGGTGATCACTAATACGGAGAAGGGCCCAGCCATCAGACTCAGTTCTGAGTCTAGGCTTCAGGTTTTAGATAAGGGATTAGTGAGTACATGGCAGGGACCCAGTACCAGGAGAGGGTTATCAAAATGAAACAAATAACTGGGGGTTGGAGCATGTATGAATGCATTTATTCATTCTTTCTTTTAAAAGACATTTATGGAAACCTAAATGTGCCTGGTGCTATGTTAGAAAGAAGCTTGTTCATAAGACCTAGAGAAACTAAAGCTCAGGAATGGGATGCAAACTCAATTTTCAGAACAGAGATACAATACCAAGGTCAGAAGAGCAGCAAATGTTGCTCTGTGCTGACACCTGAAAGTATGAGCTATCATTTAGAAAGCATTCATAGCCATACTAACATTGATGTAGCACCTATTATATGCTGAGAGTTGTGTGTGCTAAATGCTTTATTTGCATCATTTCATTCAGTTCTCTCAAATGCCTTGTAAGGTACACATTGTCTCCATTTTTAGAGGTGAAGAAATTGATCATTAATCACAGCTGTGACAAATGGAGTATGATTTATTGTTCTTTGGGTTTCTGTGGGGCCTGCTTAGTTATTTACAACAAGATGGCTCAGGCCAGTAAGGTCCTAATCCTGTCTGCTGAGATGGAGCAGATAGTAGCTGAGCTGAATCTGTTGCAGGTGCTGATGGTAGAGACCCAGTTCAGGAAAATGAAAGGACTTAGGCAAGGTACCAAAATTATGGGACTGAAGGAGAGTCAGAATTTCCAACCCTGCTTTTCTTGCATCACAGTGCCATCGATTGTAATACTGTAATATACTAGTCTTTCTGGTCTGTTAAGATACAGAACATTATTTGTTCCCCCACTGTATGGTCTCAGAACAAAAACTCTTTCAGAATTCTTACGCTTCCTTCCTATTTTTCTTCTGTATTCCCCTATGCATCTTGCCCATCAGTAGGGCTTCTTGTCACAGTTCTGGCTTTTCATTCCAATCAGCAGCTTTTGATCTGTTGTAGGCTAAGAAACAAATAAGACCTGGAGAAACTAAGGCTCAGGAATGGGATGCAAACTCAAATTTCAGAACAGAGACACAATACCAAGGTTCCAAATAATTAGCAGATGTAGCTCTTTGTTGACACTTGAAAGTGTGAGCTATCATTTAGAAAGCATTCACAACCATACTAATATTGATGTAGCACCTATTATATGCTAGGAGCTGTGTAAATACCTGCCATTTATTGAACCTTGTCTGTCTGGCAGGTTCTGTGCTAAATCCTTTACAAGTTTTATCACATTTAATTCTTACTACTCTACGGTAGAAATACTATTCTTTGTTTTAAATAGACTAATTTTAGAGCAGTTGTAAATGCCACAGCCAAATTCAGAGGAAGTACAGAGATTTCTCATATATTCCCTGCCCTTACACATGCATAGCCTCCCCAACTGTCAACATCCCCCACTAGAATGGTACATCTGTTATAGCTGATAAACCTACATTGACATATCATTATCACCCAAAGTCCATAGTTAACAGTAGAGTTCACTCTTGCTGCTCTGCGTTCCATGAGTTTGGACAAATGTATGATGACATGTATCTACCATTATAGCATCATATAGAATAATTTCATTGCCCTAAAAAATCCTCTGTGCTCTGCTTATTCTTCCCTCACCCCTCTAACCTCTGGAAACCACTGATCATTTTCCTCTTTTCCATAGTTTTCCCTTTTCCAGAATGTCATAGAGTTGGAATCATACTGTATGTATCCTTTTCAGATTGGCTTTTTTCACTTAGTAACAAGCATTTAAGGTTCCAGAGGTACTAGTCTTCCCAATTTACAGATGAGAAAAATACAGTCTGTGAAAGCTGAATGACTTGCCTAGGATTACACAGAGAGTGAGTGGCAGGGCTTCCCTGGTGGTGCAGTGGTTGAGAGTCCGCCTGCCGATGCAGGGGACGCGGGTTCGTGCCCCGGTCCGGGAAGATCCCACATGCCGTGGAGTGGCTGGGCCCATGAGCCGTGGCCGCTGAGCCTGCGCGTCCGGAGCCTGTGCTCCACAATGGGAGAGGCCACAACAGCGAGAGGCCCGCGTACCGCAAAAAAAAAAAAAAAAAAAAGAGTGAGTGGCAGATGTGTCTGACTTCAGAGCTGGAGAGAGCTCCAGACTCCCCTCCTCCCGCTGACCTTTGTTGGTAGCAGAGTCAGGAACCTTCAAGCCCCTTGACTCCTGATCTGTTGCTCTTTCTACAATGCCATTTTGCTTCTCAAATAAGGTCCTGCTATAATAGAAGAGTAATTATAGGGATAGAAACCTTATTCTCTGCTTGGAAACATTGTCCCCCATGTAAGCCATGTCCTAGAGATCTGTTTCTCAATATTACACTTCCTCATGTTTGCCATGCAACAAGAAATATGTGTCAAGGTGTGTTTCTTATACGTGATGCTCTAGACTGATCATTTTTATCTTAAGGGAGAACAACACACACACACACACACCCCTTATATTATTGTGTCCCTCTGTTTACCAAAAATTCCACTAAAGATTCTTGTCCACCTTATATCTGAATCACACCGATGGATGGATGACTGTTAATTATATAGGACATCACAACATTTAAAATTTTTTTTTATTATTGCAATATTAGATTTTAATTTAACGTTTCATAAAGGGAAAGGCATCTACCCAACTAGATTTTAGGACCCCTAAAGGGCAGGAAGTGTATTCTGTATTCCTTTGTGTCCCTCATAGTGCCTATCAGAGTGCCTCATGTGAGTATGATTTAATATTGATTTGCCAATTAACCTGTCACTAAAACCAAACTCTGGTAATCACACCATATTAACAGAAACTCTTGGTGAATTTTTTCTTGGGCGTCCACAGACTGTGATGTTATATTCTTCTGGAATTTGGTGCAGAATTGGACTAACATGCTTTTTAGATCAACTGTAAATCATTAGACTTTCTTTCTGTAATTATTGTGTTGAGGGAAACTGTGGGTCACATGTTGTCCATCTGAATCTGTGTGGCAATGAATCATGTGCTTGTGGAGATTTATTGTGCACCAATATTATGAATAATGAAAGGCCTTTAGAGCTAGATTGGGATTTACCTGCCTACAGGACTTTGCTTAGTTGTGGCTCCCTCATTCCAGTATGTCAAATGGGAGTGCTGACTGTCTTTTAGTAGCTCTGATTTGGTGCTGCAGTGACTCAGAATGATAATTGATTGATGATTAAGATACCCCATCAACCAGAGTTTTTGAGAATCTACCAAATATTAGACACTTGTTAAATTCTAGAACTTCAACTGTCAACATATCAGGCATTTTCCCACCCTCAACAGAGCTTATGGTTCAGTAGAAATGTAGCCAGTGATGCACCATGATGGAAGGTAGTTAGCATGTGTCTTTAGGCTGAGCTACAACATAGTAGGCATCTTTAGAATTCTACACAGTGAGCACTAAAGATATATAGCACAGTTTGGTATATATCTTGGTATATAGCACAGATTGATATATATCAATCTTACAGTAGAATCTAAAACTGATGCACAAGAGATAAATGGAAATGATAATGAATAAAAAGTTTATTTCTTTATTCCAAACATCTGGTATGAATAAATGGATTAAATTTTAACTGGATTCTGGTATCATATCAGTAAAACCTAGTATGTAGTACTTAGAAACTATATCCACAAGGAAAATGATATGTTTGGAGGGGTTTGAATCTAATGCAACATATCAACCTCATTATACACTGTTGACCACATCCTCCTTGGAACACTCTCTTCTGTTGGCTTCTTTTGGTTTTCCTCTCTTTTGGTTTTCCTCCTATTGAAGTGGCCCTTGATGGCTATTCACCTTCTACCAACCTCCAAATGGTCAACTCCCAGGGTTTGATCTTGGGCACTCTTCTTGTCTCTATGCTTAGTCTCTCCCTAAGTGATCACAACTAGTCCTATGGTTTTAAATCCATCCAAATGCTGATGATTCCCAAATTTATATCTCTTACTCTCAATAATATCCTAGACTCCTGACTTACATATACAACTACCTTTTTCACATCTCCATCTTATTACCAGTAGGTATCTCAAGCATACTGCAACTAAATTGAACCTCTGGGTTTCCCCCACCCTTCCCTTCCTCCCCAGTTTTCCCAGTCTCAGTAAATGACACATCCATCCAGTCAGTTGCTTAGGCTCTTAAGAATAAGACCTAGGAATTGGCTTTGATTACTCTCTTTTTCTCTCCATTCCTACCCCATTCCCACAGGAAGTCCTGTTGCCTCTATCTCCAAAATATGTCTTAACTCTGTTCATTCCTCTACCTCCCCACTGCCACCCTCAGTCCAAGCTATTATTAATTTTCACCTGAACTTCTGCAGTAACCTCTTAACTATTCTGTCTCAGTTTGCTTTCCTGCAGTCCATTCTGCACTCAGCATTCAGAGTGCATAAAGTTACTTGAATAACTTTAATACTATTAGTCCTATAAAGACATTCTCCTGTTTAAACCTTTCTAGTGGCTTTCTGTATTTACAATAAAACTCAAATTCATAAATATGGCCAGTATGAACCTCTCTGACCCCATTTTCCAGTGTGTTCCCCATCCCTTTCTGTGCTGTAGGATCACTGGCATTCTTTGTTTTGAACATGCCAAATGTGTTCCTGTCTGAAGACCATCATATCTGCTATTCCCTCTGCATTGGATGCCCTTGTCTGGCCCCTGACTTCTTACCACTCTGGTGTCTGCTTCTTCAGACAGGTCTTCTTTGGCCAGCTCTATGAAGTAGCTTTTCACTCACTTTGTGACATGATCTGATTTTATTTCTTTCACAGCCTTTTTCATGATCTCTTTACTGACTGTTACAGGCATCTTTATCCCTACACAAGAATGTAGCCTCCTTGAAGGCATGTGCTTTTCCATATTCATTGTTCTCTCCTAGTCAGCCAAACAGGGTACCTATCAGGCACTCAGGAAATACTGCTTGCATAAATCACTTAGCTCTGTGCATAGCCTCAAAATCCTTTTCAGTTTGGTGAGACGGTACCGTGTCAACTTTACACATCACCATTTGAGAACTTGAAAGGCCGAGTTGCATAGAGTCCTGTTGCTGGAGAGTGCCTCATGCCTAATTCAGCATTTCTCAGAGGAGGGAATGAGCACACTGGACTACCAGAGGATCCTGCCATGGGACTTCACTCTCTTGGGTTTCCCTCAAGTAGTAAGTATTCAGAGTAGAGTCTGTTTTTCCTCATAAGGTTAGTATTATTGTTAGTCATATCCAAAGCTCACAATGGCCTATAACAGGGAGACTGCAGAGTGTGTGACCCTTGATTACCCAAAATGCAGCTGCTTTGTGCCTTTATCTAAAATATAAGCCCCAGTCCCTTGTTTTCTGTCCCATTGGTTGCGTATAAATCTCAGACCCTCATTTACTACTCCTGGGTTTAGCCAATTAGAAAAGTTCATCTGGCTTCTAGGTAACTGATGTTCTCCTGGAGGTGGTAGAGGGTAAAATGAGCACTTGAAAAATACCGACTCAGAGATAGCTAAGCACTTTTTCCTCCGTCCTTCAGATGAGTGTGCAAACAAGTAAACAAACTAATAACCCAGATCTTAAAACAGTATCCCAGGCAGCTTTGGTCTTTCCAAAGCTCAACTCTGAACTAACCCTGATAAAAATCTTTCAAAGCTTTCTATTGCTTACATATCCTATTTTAGGATAATGCTCAAGGGCTCCTGATTTCAGCCTATGACTCCCCTTCACAACCTTATCTCTCATGTCTTTACTTCAAAGGATGGCAGAATAACAAAGGGGAGCTGGGGTAAGGCTGCCTGGGTTTCTGCTTTGCCTCAGCTCTTGTTACTTTCTAGTGATTAGGCATCTGATCTTTCCTTGTTTAAATTTATTGACAGCTCAATCCTCTTTTCCTCCTCTGTCATGGACTCCTCCCACCATACAGCCTGACCCACCTCTCTCTTTGAATTCTCATATTTCTCAACTGCCCTCTTACGGTATTATACTTACCACATTCTGGCTAGCGTTCTGGCATTGATGCAGACATCCACGTCCTTTCCTAGTCTACAAGCACCTTGCAGTCTTGCAGGTCTGTGAAAACTTGTAAACCTTGGACCAAATCCTGGTCTTCCCTCTGGAGAAGACCTCTTCCACACATGTGGCATCCTGGGGGTTATTCATGGAGCAGTGAGTGAGAAAGTGACACTCAGAGAGCTAGATGAGTCCCCACCAAACTGGTGATGACTGAAGTGACTGCTGTGACAACTAATCTCCCACCCCTCTCTCCTTTCTCCTGCTTGTAGTGATGGTATAAAAGTAGTGATGGTATAAAAGAATCTTACATGCCACTCATGTGTAACAGGAGACAAGGATGCCTTCTTCTTCTCATGTATCTTCTGGTATTTTCTGTGAATTGGAGTCTAGAAACACATGGGAGATATTTTCCCTTTCAAATACACTAAAAAAGAACTCCATTATTTGCTTTTCAGTGTTCACAGAACTACCACAGACAGGAGTGCTCTTCCTACTAATCACAAAGTATGGAGGAGAAGGAAGGAGTTGTCCCAGTATAACCAGTTTTTCACTTAATTTTTGAAAATAGCTCAAGATTGTAATGTGTTCTGGCTTTGGGAACACAAAGTTCCCAAACTAGCTGTTTCCTGATGTGTAAAATGGGAATTAGTAATAGCCTCACCCATTACTGGACTGAATGTCAATATTATGACATAGTATGAGTGTGTTTCGTGTTTGGTCATTGCAATCGTTGTTGCTTTTGTTGTGGTCATCCATTTACAATGCTTGGTGTCAGTCTATTTATCTCTTGTAAAAATAAAATACAGTGTGTGTGAAGAAAAAAAAAGAGGGAGGAGATATGGGGATATATGTATAAAAAAAAAAGAGTCTCACCCAATAGAGTTTTAAGGATTAATTAAAATAATTCATATAAAGCTCTCAGCCCAGTGCCTGGTGAGGAGGATGATTGGGATCTTAAAAATAAAAGTTTCCCTTGGGTGTGCCATGCAATACATTGAATTTTCATTAGCATTAATGGCTCACTCTAATTCTGTGGACCTGAACAAATCCATTTCTTATCTGGTATTGGGAACAGAAGAATTAACCTCTTAAAAATTTGTCGGGCAAAGTAAAGATTTAGATTTATAAAGTTGCTTCGTCCTTTCTGACTCTGGTTTTAACACATAGAAACTGCTTTTGTGGACTATAATTAAAGTGGTGGAATGCTTCCATGTCTGATTTTCAATTTTCTCAACATGGTGCTTCAAGCAATGCCCCAAGTTAACCATTTTATTTAAAAATTGGGTCGTGTCGTATTAATTTCTTAGGATCACTAAAATTGTTGGGATCCTAAAATCCTCAGGATTAATGAACAAGGGTTATGAGCTCCAATTTTTTTTTGCTTTCCCTTCAGCAGACCTCAAGGTGGGTAGCAAGTGAACATATGAAGTCAGTGCACTTGGAAATAATTTGTATCTTTAAACAGTTAAACTCTCTGTATGCCATGGTGTTAGGGTAAACTGATTCAGAAACATGAACAATATTTCCTCACTTGTCCTCCCTCCAGGGTAAGTATGAATAAGTGTGTTCTGAGTAACCCGGAAGGATGGGACTGTGGACCCCTGTTTCTCAGTACTGCCTCAAACTGCATGGCTTACTGTAAAACTGCGGTATCATCTGGCTTGACCAGTAGGAGAGCAGTGGTGGTGGTTGGGTGGATGCGGGGTTGGGAGGCAAAAACTGGTAATTATCAGATTACCATAAAAGTAGCTAACCTAAATCCAGATAACTACTTTTCTCTCAGACTAATCAACCATACTTTCTATATGCTTTGAAATAAAAACTTCTGGCTATTAAATTCCTAAAATATGTTTATATACATTATGATATTTGATATTCATAACAACCCTGTGACCTAGGTAACTCAGGCATCTTTATTTATCTGTACAAAAAAGGAAAAGAAGAGTCAGGCAATCAAAGTATAAAAATCCACTGGAAGAAGTAAGCTGGAATAGAGGCCCAATTGTGGAGGCCAGAGGCTGTGGTTCAAATCCTAGACCTGCCCCATATAATGGTGACTTTGCCAAGGGATTTAAAACCTCTGAGCCTCAGCTTATGAATTTGAAAAATGAAGATTGTAATAGTCATTATGTAGGATTTATTACAAGGGACATAATTTGGAAACTGTAGGTAAGATATGAAGATGGTCTAATAATCTCTAAGGAAAAATTTGCAATGGCCTATTTATGCTTCTCTTTCTAGGACCAAAAAGTTATGCCAAGAAAATTCCTTGGCTCCCTTTTACTGCAAAACTTTGACAGAAAGAAGGCCCGATTGACATGTATACTTAAAGTTACTTGCCTTTTGCTCTTTAAAAGAGCATTGCGAATTCTTGAAAAAAACGTAATGCAGTTACGGGTAAATAATCTTCACTGTTTATTGCATTCTTTCTGAACTTTGAAAGTAAAATTTCCTTTCCTGCTCATTATGCTCATTTCCACTTGACAAACAGATGACTCATTTCTCAAGGTTTGAAGATGGCAACGATTTAAAGTTTTCAAAGTCACCAGCAAATAAACTGACTTCAGGCTGAGTTTAGACACAAAACCAGATTTATTTATTTATTTTTTAAGATGTTGGGGGTAGGAGTTTATTAATTAATTAATTTATTTTTGTTGTGTTGGGTCTTCGTTTCTGTGCGAGGGCTTTCTCTAGTTGGGGCAAGCGGGGGCCACTCTTCATCGCGGTGCGTGGGCCTCTCACTGTCGTGGCCTCTCCTGTTGTGGAGCACAGGCTCCAGACGCGCAGGCTCAGTAGTTGTGGCTCACGGGCCAAGTCGCTCCGCGGCATGTGGGATCTTCCCAGACCAGGGCTCGAACCTGTGTCCCCTGCATTAGCAGGCAAACTCTCAACCACTGCGCCACTAGGGAAGCCCAAAACCAGATTTATTTTTTCCTTGGGTTGTCAGTTCAAAATCTGGTGAATTCTGTCTAATGTGAGTCCAACTTGCTGTCCACAAAGCATTAAACTATGGATAGTACCTTAATTTTATTCAGTGATTTATAAACGTACAAAGTCCAGTAACCATATCCTATTCTTTGCCATATTCTTCTGATTAAGTATTGGATTTTAAGATACTGCTTTTTTTTTTTTTTTCTGTGAGTGAATGTAATTATTTCAAATCCTGGATGTAATACCTGTTTTTATTTTACCATTTTAACTTTATAGTTTGCAGTTTCCTTATCAAAGTCAGTGTGCTCATTCACCCAAAATAATAGCCAGTGATGCCAGGAAAGACCTTGGTATCCAGATTGCCACATAAGCTGTGCTTCTTAAAAAATAACTTAGCAGAATCAGAAAGCAGAAGACATAACCAACAAGTATCTTGACAGCACAGAAGTGATTGTATAAACAATAGGATCAATTGAAAAGCAGTTTTTAGAACATGCTGAGTCCCGGTAGAGAAATACTAGTTTGCTAAAGGTTGATCTGAGCATAATGAGTTCAGTTAACCTTTCTATCTCATAATTTTCCACTTGTTAAATTGTGAAGATAATGCAGTTTTTTCTGGGTTGATAAACGGGATATTTCAAGAGTAGCACAAACACTAAATTTACACAATATCAAAAGGAATCAACTGAAAAAAAACCATCTAGTCAATCCATTTGCTACAGATGCATTAACTTTGACTGATTTTTTTTCATCTACTGAACTGAATGATTAAGAAAACATTACAGAGTTGTTTAAATTAACAAATTATCTGATGAATGTAGAGAAAGCTGGAATCCTTTGCATTTAATGTACCTATGTCACTCATGGATTAGGTACAGAAATAATCCATTTCTCAAAATACCTAAGATATTCCCATGTGTTAACTCAATGACAGGTACTATAAAGTGATTTAAAAACCTCTAGAACTCACTTATGATTATAAAATTGAACTTCAGAAGATTTTTGTATAATAGAGTACTATGTAAGAGTAGAGTTACATAGATGTTTAAATTTCTGACATTTTATTTCATGGAACTGTGGGTCATATAAATGATCTATAAGTATGTGTTAAATGAATGAATAAATGGATAAGTGAAAGAACATTTATAGGAGCTAAAAGAACTGAGTTGTTGACTAAGATTGTGTGGCTATGTCTCAGCTGAATCATCAGCACAATGGGACCGCTGTCTGATTTATGGGATTATAGTGAGAAATGAAAAAAAAGAAAACTTTGGAAACCATTTAAATAACTATTTAAATGTAATATGATGCTTTATTTAGTATGGTAACATTTAATTTTTCCAACATTATGAGAAAATGACATGTTTGATGAATGAAACTTCTAGGCATTCACCAATTTAGGTAGTATTAAAATAACCAGTTTGACAGAAATTTTCTAAAATATGGTATATATTTCTTTCCTTTATTAAACAGAACATAATGAACATAATTTAACCTTGCTCTAATGACTCATACTCATTGTTACAAAGTGGGCTGCAAAGTAATAATTTTTTCTTGATTATTAAGTTTGTAGGACTGATGGCTCCTACATCAAATGGCCCCTGACTGCTTTGCTTGTCTAATTAGCTTATTCCTATCATCTGTCACTTCTGACGATCCTAAGAAGATGACTTTATTGCTTCTAGTCTTTAGTTTTCTGTAGGCCTGGATGAGGTAGGATTGACAGGAGAAAATGGGGATCTAATGCAAAGCAAGTAATTTTCACCCTGGAACTGGATTCTCTTTCTGTGCTACAGTAGCAGAGTGAAATCTTCCCTGTTGCACAGGCAAAGTCACTTTCTGCTCTCTGCTCTGATTTCCATCTACCCTTTGCACATTGACCCATATTTGTAATTGCCAATTGCTCTGCCAGCCTGCCTATTCCTTGACAGCCTGGTAAACTTGGGCAGAAATCATCAATTGTACACCTCCTATCATTATACCTGACATACATAGTAAGTTTATAATAAATATTTGTAGAAATAAACGCATAAGAGATTTACCAGCTCTCTTTGTCTCTGTCTCTCCAAATAGGGCTGTTGTGTGTCTTTTCAGGCTGCTTGCAAAGTTGTCTAGAATCAAAACATATTAAAGGATAATTGTTTCTGATTATAATATCCAGGGATAATTCATTGTTTTCACTTCTTTTAAAAAATTTTTTAATTTTAATTTTTTTATTGGAGTATAGTTGCTTTACAATATTCTGTTAGTTTATACTGTATAGCAAAGTGAATGAGCTATACTTATATATATATATCCCCTCTTTGTTGGATTTCCTTTTCATTTAGGTCACCACAGGGCATTGAGTACAGGTCCCTGTGCTATACAGTAGGTCCTCATTAGTTATCTATTTTATACATAGTATCAATAGTGTATATATGGCAATCCCAATCTCCTAATTCATCCCACCCACCCCCTCCCGTGGTATCCTTATGTTTGTTCTATGTTTGTGTCTCTGTTTCTGCTTTGTAAATAAGATCATCTATACCAATTTTTTCAGATTCCACATATATATGTTAATATACAATATTTGTTTTTCTGACTTACTTCACTCTGTATGACAGTCTCTAGGTCCATCCATGTCTCTACAAATGACCTAATTTTGTTCCCTTTTATGGCTGAGTAATATTCCATATATATGGAATATATATATATGTTTGTATATATGTACAAACATAAATATATATATTTACAAACATATAAATATAAATATATATATATATATATGTGTGTTTGTATATATGTACAAACATCTTCTTTATCCATTCATCTGTTGATGGACATTTAGGTTGCTTCCATGTCCTGGCTATTGTAAATAGTGCTGCAGTGAACATTGGGGTACATGTGTCTTTTTTGAATTATGGTTTTCTCTGGGTATATGCCCAGTAGTGGGATTGCTGTGTCATACGGTAGTTCTATTTTTAGTTTTTTAAGGAATTTCCATACTGTTCTCCATAGTGGGAGTATCAGTTTACATTCCCACCAACAATGCATGTGGGTTCCCCTTTCTCCACACACTCTCCGAGCATTTATTGTTTGTAGATTTTTTGATGATGGCCATTATGACCGGTGTGAGATGATACCTCATTGTAGTTTTGATTTGCATTTCTCTAATGATTAGTTATGTGAGCATCCTTTCATGTGTTTGTTGGCAATCTGTATATCTTCTTTGGAGAAATGTCTATTTAGGTCTTCTGCCCATTTTTGGATTGGGTTGTTTGTTTTTTTGATATTGAGCTGCATGAGCTGCTTGTAAATTTTGGAGATTAATCGTTTGTCAGTTGCTTCATTTGCAAATATTTTGTCCCATTCTGAGGGTTGTCTTTTCATCTTGTTTATGGTTTCCTTTGCCATGCAAAAGCTTTTAGGTTTCATTAGGTCCCATTTGTTTATTTTTGTTTTTATTTCCATTTGTTCTAGGAGGTGGGTCAAAAAGGATCTTTCTGTGATTTATGTCATATAGTGTTCTGCCTATGTTTTCCTCTAAGAGTTTTATAGTGTCTGGCCTTACATTTAGGTCTTTAATCCATTCTGAGTTTATTTTTGTGTATGGTGTTAGGGAGTGCTCTAATTTCATTCTTTTACATGTAGCTGTCCAATTTTCCCAGCACCACTTTTGAAGAGGCTATCTTTGCTCCATTGTGTATTCTGCTACTTTTGGATGGAATGTCCTATAAATATCAATTAAGTCTATCTAGTCTAATGTGTCATTTAAGGCTTCTGTTTCCTTATTAATTTTCTGTCTGGGTGATCTATCCATTGGTGTAAGTGGAATGTTAAAGTCCCCCACTATTATTGTGTTACTGTTGATTTCCCCTTTTATGGCTGTTAGCATTTGCCTTATGTATTGAAGTGCTCTTATGTTGGGTGCATAAATGTTTACAGTTGTTATAGCTTCTTCTTGGATCGATCCCTTGATCATTATGTAGTGTCCTTCCTTGTCTCTTGTGACAGTCTTATTTTATTTAAAGTCTATTTTGTCTGTTAAGAGTATTGCTACTCCCTCTTTCCTTTGATTTCCATTTGCATGGGATATCTTTTTCCTTCCCCTCACTTTTAGTCCATATATGTCCCTGGGTCTGAAGTGGGTCTCTTGTAGACAACATATATATGGCTCTTGTTTTTGTAACCATTCAGCCAGTCTCTGTCTTTTGGTTGGAGCGTTTAATCCATTTACATTTAAGGTAATTATCGATATGTATGTTTCTATTACCATTTTTTAATTGTGTTGGGTTTGTTTTTATAGGTCTTTTTCTTCTCTTGTGTTTCCTGCCTAGAGAAGTTCTTTCAGAATTTGTTGTAAATATGGTCTGGTGGTGCTGAATTCTCTTAGCTTTTGCTTGTCTGTAAAGCTTTTGATTTCTCTGTTGAATCTGAATGAGATCCTTGCTGGGTAGAGTATTCTTGGTTGTAGGCTCTTCCCTTTCATCACTTTAAATATATTATGCCACTCCCTTCTGGCCTGAGGAGTTTCTGCTGAAAGATTGGCTGATAACCTTATGGGGATTCCCTTGTATATTATTTGTTACTTTTCCCTTGCTGCTTTTAATAGTTTTTCTTTGTATTTAATTTTTGTTAGTATGATTAATACATGTCTTGGTGTGTTTCTCCTTGGGTTTATCCTTTATTGGAATGTCAGCACTTCCTGGACTTGATTGACTATTTCCTTTCCCATGTTAGGGAAATTTTCGCCTATATTCTTTTCAAATATTTTTTCAGACCCTTTCTCTTTCTGTTCTTCTCCTGGTACCCCTATAATTCAAATGTTGGAATGTTTAATGTTGTCCCGAGACCTCTGAGACCGTCCTCAATTCTTTTCATTCTTTTTTCTTTATTCTGGTCCGTGGCAGTTATTTCCACCATTCTGTCTTTCAGCTCACTTATATGTTGTTCTGCCTCAGTTATTCTGCTATTGATTCTTTCTACTGTATTTTTAATTTCAGTTATTGTGTTGTTCATCACTGTTCTTTAGTTCTTCTAGGTCCTTGTTAAACGTTTCTTATATTTTGTCCATTGTATTTCCGAGATTTTGGATATCTTTACTATCATTACTCTGAATTATTTTTCAGGTAGATTGCCTCTTTCCTCTTCATTTACTTGGTTTTGTGGATTTTTATCTTTCTCCTTTGTCTGCAACATATTTCTTGGTCTTCTCATTTTGTCTAACTTTCTGTGTTTGAGGTCTCCTTCCTGCAGGCTGGCTGCAGGGTTGTAGTTCCTCTTGCTTCTGGTGTCTGCCCCCAGTGGGCGAGGTTGGTCCAGTGGCTATGTACGCTTCCTGATAGGAGGGACTGATGCCTGCATTCTGGGGTTTGGAGCTGGATTTAGTCCCTCTGATGGGTTGTGCTGCATCAGGTGGTGTGTTTTGGAGTGTCTGTGGGCTTAGTATGACTTTAGGCAGCCTATCTGCAGATGGGTGGGTTTGTGTTCCTGTCTTGCTTGTTTGGTGTGGGACATTCAGCACTGGAGCATGTGGTCAGTTGGGTACAGCCAGGTCTTTGAATTGAGATGGAGACCTCCGTGAGAGCTCTTGCTGTTTAATATTCCCAGGGACCAGGAATTCTCTGGAGTTCCAGCATCCTGGACTTGGCACTCGCACCCCAGAGGCTCAGGCCTGACCCCCCAGCTTGGGAACCAAGACCCTGCAAGCCACACAGCTTGGCAATAAAAGGAAAAAGCAAAGCAAAAAAAAAAAGCAGATAGAAAACAGATGAAAACAAAGAGGCAAAAAAACCCAAGACAGATAACAAAGACAAAAACAAGCAAACAGCAACAACAACAATTAAGAACAAACAAACAAATGAACAGACAGACAAAACCCCAGATGGGTGGTTAAAGCAGAACCAAACAAAAACAAAAACAAAAACTAAGAACATACACACATACAAAAAAAGGATAAAAAGAAAAACGGGGAAAATAAAAAGCAAGAGAACAACCAGACAAAGAAAAGAACCCCAAAATGTTATCAAACAATTAAAACAAAATTGACAAAAACAAAAAATAAAAAACAAAATAAAAGCAGACTGCGAACTGAATGAAAAAGCAAGTAGAACAAAAGAAACACACAAAAATGGTTTTAAAAAGATAAGAACAAAGGAAAAAATATGTAAACAAAATAGAACAAAGGAAAGAAAAAAGAAAACAACAACAAAAAAGTAACGTAGAAATAGAAATATAAAAAAACAATAAAAATATGTATAAAAAACTAAAGTATAATAAAAATAAAGCAAGTAAGAAGACAACAACAGAAAAATCAAAACTTAAAAAAATAGTAAAAATTGTATTTTCCTGGGGTCTCATCTCTCAGTGTCCTTGCCCCCACCATGAGTCACAGCCAACCTCTTCCTCCCCAAGAGGCCCTCCAAAACCTCTAGATAGGTCTTTGGTCCCCCTGTGGGCACTGTGGCAGCAGCTTAGACTCTGACTTGGGCAGACTCCTGTGGGTACTAGTCCCCAATGTCCACAGCTGCTAGAGCTAGAGCAGTTTCATTAGTGGGAACACTCGTTGTCCATTCAGATATTCCATAGATGTGGGGTTTACCTAGCTGATTGCAGTGATTTATGTCTATGGCATTTAAAAATTTTTTAAATGACATTTTAAAAAAGATATTATCCACTCGATAAATAAAAGTGAGGGAGGTGTGAGGGAAAGAATATAAATGAAAATTAAGTTTATTCATTATTTCAAACCTTTGGAAATTAATTGAAAGCAAAAACCTGTATGGTTATTGGAATGCCTTGCGTAGAAACTCTAAATGGTGCCCCAACACACTTTGTGATGAACAATTGGCATGTCAAGGAAATTCCAGCACACTTGTATATGAGAATACTACTATTATCTGCATGACTCAGCTGCCATAGTGGTTACCCACCATGCTGATAGTAACTGAAAGGAGAGCCACATGGTAACTGTCTAACAGAGTCATTTTAGGATTCCATTAGGGATGTCACTAGGAGATCAGTTGAGATTTGGATATGTTCTTTATTGCTGCAACTACCTATCCTCAGCTGAGTTAATGTGGGAAATAGGCTGGTTGAGAACCATCCTAACAATTGAGGATATCAATTATAAACACACTAACACACATGCATATGAACATATATAAGAAAAAAACCAAACCAATTTCTTATAAACTACATATAAGAATTTCATTCAAATTTGCTTCTGTTTAATAGGTAAATTCCTCATTTACTAACTAAAAAGTGATCAAGTCATCTTGCATTAGCCATCAGTAAAGTGTATTTACTAGACTCAAGTTAACAATATGTTGTTTTCAATTAATGGCTAAAGAAGCACACATACATATATGCATACACACATTGTCACATACACATTTGGATGAAGACGACTCTTGATTTTCTTAAGGACCATAAACTTAAGGAGCATATTCATATATATATATATATATGCTTTTCTATATCTATTTATATATGACCATACATAACATATATATGTGTGTATATATTTATAGTTTCTTATAGCTGCAGAAAAAATTACCATAAACTTCCTAGTGACTTAAAACAGCACCCATTTATGAACTCAGAGTATATGTGGATCAAAGGTCAGGAGTCTGGAGACAGCCTAACTGGGTCCTCTGTTCAGGGGCTCAAAAGACTGAAATCAAGATGTCAACCAGGCTACATTCTTATCCGAGGGCTCAACTAGGGAGGAATCCACTTCTATGTTTCCTCAGGTTATTTGCACAATTCATTTCCTTTTGGCTGTAGAATTCATGGTGGTTTTCTTCTTCCAACTTAACAATGGAGAAATGGAGAGAGAGCGTTTGCTGCTGTCACACAGCATTTTCATTTATGTCATAATCGATAGAATCCAGTTATATGGTCTTATTACCAAGGTTGGTGTCTTTATTACATTGAAAGACAGGGAGAACGGATACTGAAAGAAATCTTACCATCTTTGCTTTGGTGTGCCCCTAGCCACCCAACTATTTGTATGTGTTCTTTACTCCACACCTCTGACATAATTCCTCCTTCCCAAAGGAGGCAAGCCCAATGTTCTAACCACTTACTGTATCTGAACCAAAGTCCAAGATATCTGCTTCAATCTCCTGCTTTCTCCCATGTATGGGTAGTATTTTTCTTATTTTGGTGACCTATAAACTAAATGACATGTTATTTGCCCCTCCCAGCTTATCCCATTTCAGTGGACCAATGGCATAAGAAACACTAATAGAAACTCTCATTCAGACAAGAGGAGAATGGGGGACATAGGCACTGTTCCATAGCATTGGGTTGGCCAAAAAGTTCCTTCGGTTTTTCAGTAAAAAGAAACATTTTTCATTTTCATCAAGAACTTTATTGAACAATGTAACAACACAGCAACATAATCATTGTTGTGTTCCACTACCTTCTGCCATTTTCCAGGCAACTTCATAATTCCATATTCCCAAAACTTTTAATCTTTTTGAGCAAAGAACTGTTCCAGGTGCCTTTTACAGTCTTCTAGGGAATTGAAATTTTTTCCATTAAGAGAATTTTGTAAAGACCAAAATAAATGGAAATCCAAGGGTGCAATGTCTGGTGAATACAGTGGATGAATCAGAACTTCCCAGCCAAGCTGTAACAGTTTTTGCCTGGTCATCAAAAACCATGCGGTTTTGCATTATCCTGATGGAAGATTATGCATTTTCTGTTGACTAATTCTGGACACTTTTCATTGAGTGCTGCTTTCAGTTGGTCTAATTGGGAGCAGTGCTTGTTGGAATTAATCATTTGGTTTTCTGGAGGAGCTCGTAATAGAGGACTCCCTTCCAGTCCCACCATATTCACAACATCACCTTCTTTGGATGAAGACCGGCCTTTGGTGTGGTTGGTGGTGGTTCATTTCTCTTGCCCCACGATCTCTTCCATTCCACATTATTGTACAGTATCCACTTTTCATTTCCCATCACAATTTGTTTTAAAAATGGAACATTTTCATTATGGTAAGTAGAGAATCACATGCGGAAATATGATCAAGAAGGTGTTTTTCACTTAACTTATGTAGAACCCAAACATCAAAGCGATTCACATACCCAAGCTGGTGCAAATGATTTTCAGTGTTTGATTTGGATATTTTGAGTATGTCAGCTATCTCTCGTATGGTATAATGTTGATTGTTCTCAGTTAACCTCTTGATTTGATCACTATCAACCTCAACTGGTCTACCCGACCGCGGAACATACTCCAGTTAGAAATCTCCAGCACGAACCTTCGCAAACCACTCTTGACGTTTGATCACTTACAGCACCTTCTGCATACACTGCACAAATCTTTTTGCGTTTCAGTTGCGTTTTTACCTTTCTTGAAATAATAAAGCATAATATGCCAAAAATGTTGCTTCTTTTCTTCATCTTCAGTGTTAAAATGGCTACACAAAAATTCATCTATTTTGTTGTTTTTTTTTTTTAATGCACGCTGATATGGCAGTTGTCACAATACAGTCTAACAAAATTGTTTCAAATGAAGTTGAAGACAACTAAGCGATACTAGAGCCATCTTATGGAAAAAAGCTGAACGAACTTTTTGGCCAACCCAATAATTACCAATCTGACTGGTTAGGAATAGCAAAGATTTCCTTCCCTGGTCGTAGAGCATTTTTCTTGCTGAACTTGTCCTGCAGGCCCTGGTTCTGCCCTCCATTGTTCACTGTCTTTGTGCCCTCTGGCTCAGCCTTCCAAAAGACTGTTCTTAGTGCATTATCATACATGACCTTTCTATGGGAGGGTATTGGGGAGCATGCCATGCTTGAGGTTGCTCAGTTGGTGTTAGTTTTGGGGCCAGGGTTCTCATGGAGTCTGAACATTGATGGGCTTTTTCAGGCTGGGAGTGTGGATTATTTGGCAATAGTCTTTCAAAAACTTAAAAGACTTCTGATCTGTTTATTCATAATAGTCTCATCTGCAAATAACTATAGCCAAAGGCACTGTCTAGGAAATTTTTCAATCCAAAATCTCTGGCTCTACTCATCGCAGCCTATGTCAACTACAGGGTGACTTCCTTGCGATCTTCTAAAATAATAGCTTAAGCTTTTCCCTGTCCTCAGTTTCAGGGCTTTTGTAAGACAGGATTATCATTTCATTCCTGTTGTGGCTGCACCTTGGAGCTGTTCTAGACTAGCTGATTTAATCTCATTTTATATTCTATGTCTTCCCATTTGTTAGGCTCCAACTACAGTGTCTTCTTTCAGTTCTTCAGGTAGCTGAACTTTTTTTTCCTGCTCAGGGCCATTGCCATATGCTGCTTCTCCTTGAAATGTTTTTCCCCACATAGCCTCTTATTCTTCCTCCTATCCTTCAATGACTGACTAACTCCATTGCATGCCCAGTTCCCAAGTTCAAATGTCACCTATTAAGAGAGACTTTTCTGACCACTATATGTACATAAAGTCCCCCATTTTTATTCTCTATTTTGTCTCCATGTTTCCTTCATGATGTTTACCCAATGGATGATTTTAAAATTTGCTTTCTGTAATGGGTTGAGTAGTGTTGCCCCCCCCCAATTAATGTCCACCTAGAATCTCATAATATGACCTTGTTTGGAAATTGAATCTTTGCAGATATATCAGTTAAGGGTCTTGAGATAGAATTATCCTGGATTTAGGATGGGCCCCAGACCCAATGACTGGTGTCTTTGCAAGAAGAGGAGAGGACACAGAAAGACACATGGGGAAGAATGCCATGTGAAGAAGGAGACAGAAATGGGAGTGATATTGTCACAAGCCAAGGAATGTGAGAGGCCACCAGGAGTGGAATAGGCACAGAATATTCCTCTTGAGCCTTTGGAGGGAACATGGCCCTGTTAATACCTTGATTTCAGACTTCTGGACTCTGGAAATGAGAGAGAATAATTTTTTTTGTTTTATGCTATGCAGTTTGTGATAATTTGTTATGGCAGCCCTAGGAAACTAATATACTTTTATTTTTATTTGATTTTTTCCTGACTGTTCTGTAGAATGCTGCTTCTCAGATATGAACCTGCATCAGAGTCACCATGAAGGATTGTTAAAACAGACTTGCTGGGCTCCAGCCCCAACATTTCAGATTCAGTAGGTCTGAGGTTCTAAGATGAGGCCTAAGAATTTACATTCCTAACAGTTTTTCAGCTCATGATGATGCTTCTGGACTGTGGGGTCAAACTTTGAGGACCACTGCTCTCAGGTATAAACTTCTGGGGTTTGGGACCAGATTTGCCATTTTCAACATTGTACACTAGAGCCCTGGCATGGAGTCTGACACATGGTGTGCGATCATTACATATTTGTTAAGTGAATTATTAAGTTGGTAGGTTAAGAAACTCATATTTGTATAGGTTACTCATTCAACATATTCTAGACCTAGCATGAATGCTGATTACAAATATAAACTGCTGTGCCCAACAATAAAGTTGTATACAAATTTAGTACCTACCTCCTTCTGTGGTGTTAATAGCTAAGTATCCTGGCTGTTCACCAAAATAAGTCCATCAAATGGTGAGACTTCATATACAGAAGGAGTGAACCCTTTACAAAGAGGCAGCTGAGGATTTGAATACAATGGAATGGAAATTTGACCTATATGATTGTATGTGAATATTACTGTTCAGTACTATGGTTATGGTTATAGACATTTGAGTTAAATTTTTTCCAGTGATGTTCAGATTATATAAAACCTTATTGGCAACTCTGAGAATAGTTCCTTGCATTCAGACTACTGAGGAAAAACGTTTCCTCAATATTGGGATTTATTGATCCCAAGTACATATTAGCATA
Source organism: Orcinus orca (assembly GCF_937001465.1). Lineage (NCBI taxonomy): Eukaryota > Metazoa > Chordata > Mammalia > Artiodactyla > Delphinidae > Orcinus > Orcinus orca. The sequence continues at coordinate 2,744,893 of NC_064559.1, read as the reverse complement.
TGTCGGTTGCAAACTGGTGGCCCATGGGCAAAATCTGCCTAGTTGATGTGTTTTGTTTGGTTTGCACAGTATTTTTTTTTTTTTTTTTTGCAGTACGCGGGCCTCTCACTGTTGTGGCCTCTCCCGTTGCGGAGCACAGGCTCCGGACGCGCAGGCTCAGCGGCCATGGCTCATGGGCCCAGCCACTCTGTGGCATGTGGGATCTTCCCGGACCGGGGCACGAACCCGCGTCCCCTGCATCTGCAGGCGGACCCTCAACCACTGCGCCACCAGGGAAGCCCTGCACAGTATTTTTTAAATGTGGGAAACTTCACATACATATTTAGATATCTGCCTTCTTGATAAAAGCCCTTAAAGCAACAGTCTGCCAGATCTAATTAGAAGCTACCACATTTAGATGGGTCAGGGGCTCCTCAGAGAGACAGTACCCCACTGCTTATCTTACACCTGACTTTCATTCCGTTACTTCCTTGGCCTTCCTGTAGACACATGAGTTTTCAACCTGTCGTGTTATATAACAAACGTTAGAACATGTGCTGTGTATAAGGAACTGAAATTGGATGTGAAGAGATGATTAAGACAGCCCTCGGCCTCCAAGCACACATGGTCTATTGGGAGAGATAGGCACTGAAGCAAATAATTATAATGGTGAAAGTGATATCTATAATGGAGGTTTTCCTAAAGTATTAGAGGAATTACTACTAATTATTGCAAAGAAGCGAGAGAGAGGGAAAAAAGATCCAAGTTTTTTGTTCTTTCACAGATGAAATGCCATAGATGTGGGGAAGATTTTTTAAAAATGCAGAATGATTCTTGGCAAAGTGCATGATTTCCACTGGGCTTGTCCTTTGCTTTTTTCCCTTTTTATATGTAACTATTTTGTTTATTGAAAACATTTAGTTTGTGCTTCTCTTATCTTTGCTACTGAGGATAGCGATATGGTAACAAGTTTATTGATTTTGTCTTTTTCTTTCTTCATGCTGTCATGCACGTGATAAAATATTTCATTTCAGATTACTGCTTTTTCAGCGTCACCAGAAACAAATGATAATAAAAATAATTAAGTAAACAAAGTACTACCAACCATCGCCACCAATATGTTTTGTATTTGGCCAATACTGTTTTGGTTTTAGCTAACTCTGGCGTATAAGACACTTTTCATCAATGACTTGTTTTACTTTTCATCAGAATCATCATTTTTAACCTGGATGTATGAAGCATGATAATTGCCTGGGTAATTATGACAGAAGTATAGGGTTGGACAAAAAATTTGTTCGAGTTTTTCTGTACAATGTTGCAGGAAAAACCCGAATGAACTTTTTGGCCAACCCAATATGATTTCATGTAGGATTTAGCATAGGAACACTTGGAGAAATTCCTCCTTATAATTTGTAATGGCATCATGCTTGTTTCTGCTTGTGACCTCTGCCTAAAAGAATTTTTATTACTCCCAGGAATATGCACCTGATTATCTGTGTTAATTACTGGTGGAAAAGGAATGAAGCACCAGGATCACCTAGAGAAAAGAGGTTCTCAGGCTTAAAGTCCAAAGATTTTTGTACATGAAACTATCTTGAACAATATAATAAGGTCTACCAACAAAGAATTTTCGCCAAAATGAAAGTGAGATATTAAGTGTAATGCTAGATCCATTAAGAATTTCAAAGTGTTCTTAATGTGACAGTCAGTGCAAATCATTTGACTTTCTATGAGTCTTATTTTTTTATTACGTGTGTTCCATCCCTCCTATACTAATGCCTCTCTTCTACTCTCTCTCTTTTTCCCTACAGTCCTACTCAGTACTTCTACTTTCTTCCAGTGTATTGTCTTGGCCAAGGATGTTAAGTTATCTTTGCTTTATGTCTCTTCTTTTTAATATAAAAACAAATATTTTTGTCTCTTATGTTAAAAGGTAATAAGAATTAACCTGATAAAATCTAGGAAAGAATTAAATACATATTGTTATCAGGTTGTTGCAAACAAATAAAAATCATCCTTAAAATTTCACTGAAGTATGGCAAGTATTTCTTGAGAGTCTAGCTCCTGAAACATGAAGAGTCCTGAGCATTGTTTTGTGCTTAACATGTTTAGAACAGTGTGAATTCATATGGTGTGAAAGATTTCTTTTAAAGTTAGTGTCATCTGGTGTGTCTGGCTGCACTGAAAACTTGGAGTTGTGTCAGTCTGATTAGGATATCCTACTGAGTGTGTGGTTAAAAACCCTGCTGTGCTTTTCATTTTTTTACCTTTCCTTGGTCCTGGCTTGAGGGTCAGCACATTGTTATGACTAGAATTGACTACCATGTTTAAATTTCCAACTGAGCCAGTTTTCTCTGATATTCTTCTGGCCAATCTATGTGTTACTTGTTCCTGACCAAAATGACATTTTATTTAGAGAGTAGGAAGCCTCAGGCAAACTCTAGAAAGATAATAGAAAGTAGTTAGTGAAAATCATTGACCCTCAAGGTAACTATTCTAGTGTGTTGGAATAAAGGTTATAATTTGATTTGATTTGGCTTTAGAAGTTGTGAATTGGAGGCAAGAGGGAAGCCTTTGGTGTTGCCCAGGCCTGCCTTTGTCCTGTTCCCAAGAAGTCCCTGAGCGTGGTTTTGATAAGGTCAACCCACTGTGATCCAGAGGTTGGCCTGGACCTACAAACTCAGAGATCTGACTGGTTAACACAATTGAAGTCAACCTGTCCCTCAGCATGCAATTACATATCATCCCCGTTCATAAAGTTGGACATAAAGCAGAGCAGAATTTATTAATTTCCAGTAAAATTGGCCAGAGTGCTGAAATCTTGTGTCCTCTAGTCAACCCAAATGCTCTCTACAGTCAAAATACATAAGAAGCCAAATAAAAATGGAAAGCTAGTTGTGAACATTTATTTGAAAAGAGGGATGTTACACCGTTATCTCCGCAAAGCCACATATAGCCCTAGTACTGAACGAGTTGAGCTAAATCACCCTGTTTTCACTGAAAGGATTGAAAGGTCACTACAGTTGCTTGCTTCAGGCATCTTCTTTTCATGGCTTCTGATTAAGCCCCTATTCATCCCATTGGCTGAGTTCAGCCAGAAGTGATCATGCTTTCCTACCCATGGAGCTAGTCTTTCTTTAAGGAGATGTTGCATATAACTGTTCCTATCATATAGTTTTTAAAGTGGTAAAGGCAGGACAACTTAACTTACATCTTTTACAATTTCTTGGAACATAATGCTGTCATTTCCAATATACTAACTATAGGTCTACATTCTACACTTAAAAAATATATATTTATTTATTTGGCTGTATTGGGTCTTCCGTGCGGCATGTGGGGTCTTCGTTGTGGCACTTGTTGCGGGTACACGGACTCCTCTTTAGTTGTGGCGTGTGGGCTTTCAGAGCACTTGGGCTCTGTAGTTGTGACACGTGGGCTCTCTAGTTGAGGCACGCAAGCTCAGTAGTTGTGGCATGCGGCTTACTTGCCCCACGGCATGTGGGATCTTAGTTCCCCTGACCAGGGCTTGAACCCGTGTCCCCTGCATTGGAAAGTGGATTCTTTACCATGGACCACCAGGGAAATCCCTAGGTCTACATTCTAAAGGTATAACAGGCTTAATGAAGGCAACGATTGTCAAAGGACTGGAAACTATGGTTTAAAAACAGTTGCAGACTGCCTTAATTCTAATAAGCGCTCTGCTATTTACTGGCTATGTAGACTTGGCAAAGAAACTTACAACTTTAAGTCTCAGTTTTCCCATCTGTAAAATGGGAATAATAATATTGCCTGCTTCATAGAATAGTGAGGATTAAATGACATGATATATACATAAGGTTAAGCAAATTTCCAGGCATTTATTGAAGTAAGCATTAAGTTGAATGTTAGTTATTACTATTTATAGTATTATAATACATGCTCTTTTTAATCATGCCTTAAAAACACCAATCAGGTGAAGTGGGCTGATCAGGTTTGAATGGAGATTTTGATTCTCTTGGTGCAATGAGTTCTCTGTGTCAATGGCAAAACTTCCAAGATCCTTCTAACTGCTACTTTTGGATACATTGAAAGCTATAGTCCCTTCTCATGACTAAATCCCATCAAAAATTATATTTCAGTTACTCCAGTACCTCTGCATATGCAGATACAACCTGGGAATGATGTAGTTTCTATTTTGGAACTTCTCAAAGAGGGTGTTTTATTTTATGAAGATTTCTTAGTCATTTCTACAGAAGATTTGGATGTCTAACCAAATTCAAAATGCATTAGCTACCATATTCCTTCTGATTTCAAACCAGCAAAATGTGGTAGACAAAATGAATGCACTTTGAAAAGTCCTGCTATAGATAACATGGCCTGGATGGTTTGATAGGTCAGGAAAAGAGAAATCAAATTTCAATTAAAATATTTAATAAGCTGGAATGGTACAACAAAATATGCAACTCCTCCATAATTCCAGGACAGTTTGAATATCAAATTGACTCATCACCATTTTAATTCTGAGTTGATTTGTTATTATTATGAAACAGCTCTTATTTTGCAGGTATAATTGATAATACAAATAAAGAGCCAATACATAAAACTCACATTGAATTTTGTGAGCATGAAAGCTATAACAACGCTCTATTTTAAATTCAAATATACATTCCACATCCCAGTTCTTCATTGCTACGTATCTCATGTGTCCACATATCATTCAGGTGATGAGTCACTCAGTCTCTCTTACTTGGAAGAGGAACAAAGTAATATCTTTCATTTTAATGTCTGTCTTGAATTTTATAAAGAGGGTGAGATCTTACCCAGAACTCTTTGCACTGTTTAGAAGAAAGGAATACCCTCTCTTGATCTTGAGGGCTGAGTCATTGTCTGTATCATAAGAAGTCAAGGATGATGGAACATTGCTTTTTCAAATTCCCTTCCATGATAATGACTAGCCCCCAATTTTTCCACATTGAAATCATACATCTGACATGTTGTAAAAGGAAGAGCTAACATAGGAATCTCAGGTCCATATTACTTAATGATAATAAGAAGTTCTACATGTTCTATCAAAAATATGACAAAATGGCCCTAGGAAAAGGTTTTCTTCCTGCCATATTGACTTAACCTTTTCCAGAGGTGCTCCAGTTTCTCATCACCTGCTTTGCCTTTGGCCCAGAACACCTTCTGCCCTTCCCACCCTTCATCCATCTGGCTTCATGCTGCTTGTCCTGCATGGACTTAACTCAACATCACCTCCTCTTAAAGATGCTGTCTACACTGGCCTCCTTCCACTCTGACTTAGGTGTTGTTCTTCTGTATTCTTCTTTGATCCCATAGCACTCTGCTCATACCTCAATGCTCTTATTAACTAAGTAGAAATATCTCATTTTCTTGTCCATTTTTTTTAGTGTATAGTAGATACCCTATATGTTTGTTTAATAAGGAATAAATGAAGGGATGAATGGAAGAAATGTTTATTTTTGCCTGGGGCAGTTGGAAAGTTCCTACATTTGGATTGTCTAGAAGGATGGGTAAGTGTTTGTCAATAGATACAAAGAAGGGGATTGTAGGTAGAAAGAACTGTGCATGACAAAGACAAGAAATGAAAACACTTGGCGAGTAGAGGGAGGAGTTAATGTTTTGCTGTATAGTGAGACAAGTGGATGAGATAAAGTGGAATCAGGTGGGTAATAGAACAGTGTTGGACAGGTCAGGTGAGATTAAATTATGAAAGGCTTTTGAAGCTGGAGTAAGCAGAAAAGAAATCATTGTTACTTCTTAGGTAAGCAACAGATGTAATTGAAATGGATTATGTGTTTACAAACAATAGAAAAGATAAACACATGTATCATTTCTTTGTGAACTCTGACTCCATAAAGCTCAGTATACTTTGAAAAGTAAGAATAGGCATAAGCTCTTGGGTACTCTTTTGAGAAACATTGCATAAATAAATTGATGGATGGAGAGAAAGATAGAAGGTTCATGGGTAGATTTGTGGCAAAATTTTTATGATTTGCATGTGCATATGGGAACCCCAGACGTGTTAGTATTCAATTGGCCATTAATGTGCCCTTTGGGATTAAAATTTTTGTTTCTAATCTTCTGATATCTTTGACAATAAAGTTTCAGGCATCTGGAGACTAAGTGCTATTGTATCAAAGCCACTGACTCCCAGGGATAAATTAAAATTCTGGAACTTTTAGGAATAGTCCAGGGAAAACATTTTCTACCTTAGTTTGGGAGGCAGATCATAAATATTCTTTACACTTAAACAGGTATCATCATTGCTGGTACATTTCCCTATTGTTTACATGTTTGAAGATGTATCCATTCATTTATCTAGGCAACATTAAAATGGCTCCCATTTATTTGACAAATACTATTTTTCCAGCTCCATATTTAATACAGATATTTTGACCTAAAATTATGTGAAGAAAGGATTGAGTCTGAATTGGGGTCTATAAGTCATTATGCATTTCTGTATAAGGTGTTTAGTGTTTTGTGAGAGGTGAGATAATTATAGACAGGTGTATATATAGCAAGTCTATCTATGTGAATACCAAAATTGGGGTATTCATCAGTAATCAAATGTATGATATTTTGCCCATCGAACCTTAAATCATATAGCTCAAGAGTTGGCAATTTTTCTAAAAAGGGCCAGATGGTATACATATTGGGCTTTGTGGGCTATACGATACCTGTTACAACTTCTCGCTTCTGTCATTCCAGGGTAAGCAGCCATGTACAACATGTAAATGAATAAGCATGGATGTGTTCTAATAAAGCTTTATTTATGGATACTGAAATTTGAATTTTGTATGATTTTCACATATCATGAAATATTATGCTTTTTATTCTTTTCAACCATTAAAAGACCTAAAAAACATTATCAGCTCATGAGCCATACAAAAACAGGTGGCAAGCCAGATTTGGCCCATGAGCCAATGTTTGCTGATTCCAGACAAAGATGATCATCTTTGCATCTAGAATCATTTTCTGGATCTGCCTGATGGATCTACTTCCAAGTTGCCTGGATGAGAAGCATCCCTTCCTTGGAAACCAGTTTTTACTTAAGTATTGATGAGAATGATTCTCACACTAACTACTAATTACCTTTTACAACAGGTGGTTTTCCATGTGGTGCAAACCAAGGAATGCATTGTGAATCACAGAGGGAAGGTGGTGTGGGAAATCCTTACTTTCAAACTTTCCTAGCCTCAACTGCTTCCTCTCCCTCTTCACTAACTCATGTTAGAGCATCAGACTTTTCAGGAACTGATGCCAGCCAGGGCTCCTGGAAGTAGGTAGAAGCAATGGAAAGTAACATTCAGCAGGAAAAGGGTGGCCCCTGTATCCAGGTTATATCTTGGAATAGATGTTTTCCTTTTTTTCCCAAGAACTGCCAGTAAGCTAGGAATGCAAGTTGCACTGATGGAAATGCCAGTCCTAGCAGCTGTGACCAACAGCATGCTTACCTTTGGTAGAGATTTTAAAAATATATATGTACATTCACACATAAGTATGTATACATGTACTCATGTACAGGAGGTAGGTTGTAGTCAGAGTCTGGGATATAAAATGATAATTAAGCAGTATCCTTGGGACCAGTATCTGGAAGGGAGGAAAAAAGAAGCAATACTCATGTACAGGAGGCAGGCTGTAGTCAGAGTCTAGGATATAAAATGATAATTAGGCAGTATCCTTGGGACCAGTATCTGGAAGGGAGGAAAAAGAAGCAATACTCATGTACAGGAGGCAGGCTGTAGTCAGAGTCTAGGATATAAAATGATAATTAGGCAGTATCCTTGGGACCAGTATCTGGAAGGGAGGAAAAAGAAGCAATAGGGAGTAGAGGGAGAAGTTGAGCAGCTGTGCAGGCCCAAAGACAAAGACCCTGTGGGGAGCTCTGTAATTAGAATTGTCCATCAGAGTTGTCCCACATTGGGCCAGGATAGGCACATCTTTATGCTCTCATACTAATTATGTCATTAGATTGAGAGCCACCCAGGAAGGGGTATGACCTTATGTGAGGCTGTTCTCTGCAGTTGGCTGACAGCTGAAGGCTCTCTACTGACTACTCACAGACTAGGCTACAAGTCCTTTAATGAAGAATTCTGTTTCTCTATCCCTTAACTCTCTGTCCATCTGTCCATCAATCCATCCATTCATTTATCTATATATCGATCAGTCTACTGTGTGCGTGTGTGTGTGTCCTAGCATAGTGCCTAGCTCTTGAAATAATTTGCTGGAAGGACTAACTATAATTAATGTCTGACGAGGCATCATAGCTAGTTATAAGTATTTGTTTTGTTTTTATTACTTAGCATGAAATTTATCTTTGGGCAGTTTATCTTGAGATTAGTGAGTTTGTGATAAAGTTCTTTTTTATTGCCTTTATTGATTTTCTTTTTCATATCTGGACTACACTATTTTTTTGAAACAAACATGGCTGTTTTGACAATTTTTTTTGTTTGTTTACAAGTTACTGTCATTGTTGACTACATCTTCGCTTGGAGTGATCATTTATTAGATGCCCTCGTGTCCCACCTCTGCTATCACTGACAATGAAATCAGGTAGCTGACCCTAAATTGTCTATTATTTCACTCTCCTCTTTGCCCTTGTCATCCAATATGTCTCCAGGCTCTGCCAACTTTACCTTAGTATGAGTTTTCAGATTTTGGCATCTGCAATATCTGCCTAAGGCTAGGTTCTACTTATCTTACACTTAAAATATTTTAATGGCCTCTGGCTTGTTTTCTTGGCATTTGTGGAGACACCTTACATCCAGCAACAGATTCATTTTCAAGAGGTTCTAATAGTTTTACTTTCTCTGGGTGCTGCCCTGGCTCTCACTGGCCTTTTCTTAAGGTCCCCCTCCTGTCACTGCTGCCTGTTATTCTTATGTCCTGGGCTCACCCCTTCTCTTCAGCCAGAGCCATACTGGCCTCCTAGGAAGACACACTGGTTTTCCCTTGAGTTCTATACAGTTGCTGTTCCCTCGGTTTGAGATTCTGCTCTCCCTGTATCTCCGCGGGGCTCTTTCCCTCCCTACACTTAGGACTCTGATAAAATTCCATTTTCACAGACCAGCGTTAACCATCTGCCCAAAGAAGCCAGACCCATTTTTTTTTTAATTAATTAATTAATTTTATTTATTTTTGGCTGTGTTGGGTCTTTGTTTCTGTGCAAGGGCTTTCTCTAGTTGCAGCGAGCGGGGGCCACTCTTCATCGCGGTGCTCGGGCCTCTCACTGTCGTGGCCTCTCTTGTTGCAGAGTACAGGCTCCAGACGCACAGGCTCAGTAGTTGTGGTGCACGGGCTTAGTTGCTCCGCTGCATGTGGGATCTTCTCAGACCAGTGCTCCAACCTTTGTCCCCTGCATTGGCAGGCAGATTCTCAACCATCACGCCACCAGGGAAGCCCAGACACATTCTTCTCTATTCTCTTACCCTTCCTTATTTTTCTCCGTGGTATTTATTAGTATCTAAAAATATTTTATATACTTATCACTTGATTTTTTTCATCTTCCCACATTACAATGTCACCCACAAAAACAGGACCTTTGTCTATCTCCTTCGCTGTTTATCCTGTGTCCTTGCACTGACAAAGGTCAAAGATCAAAAGGGCAAAGATCCTTACACTGACCCTCTAGGAAATTATACATTTTGATAAAATTATACATTAAAATTTTTTATTGAAGTATATTTGATTTACAGTGTTAGTTCCTGGTGTACAGCAAAATGATTTGGTTTATATATATATTTTTTTTATCATATTCTTTTGCCTTATGGTTTATTACAAGATATTGAATATAGTTCCTTGTGCTATACAGTAGGACCTTGTTATCTTTTTATATATAGTAAGATTGTATCTGCTAATCACAGACCCCTAACTTATCCCTCTGCCAGCTCCTTCCCCTTTGGTAATCATGTTTGTTTTCTATGTCTGTGAGTCTGTTCTGTTTTGTAAATAAGTTCATTTGTGTCATATTTTAGATTCCACATATAAGTGATATCATATGGTATTTGTCTTTCTCTCTGTGACTTACTTCACTTAGTGTGATAATGTCTAGGTCCATCCATGTTGCTGCAAATGGCATTATTTCATTCTTTTTATGGCTGAGTAATATTCCATTGTATATATGTACCACATCTTCTTTACCCATTCCTCTGATGATGGACATTTGGGTTGCTTCCATGTTTGGCTATTGTGTAAATAGTGTTGCTATGAACATGAGGGGGGGCATGTGTCTTTTAAAATTATAGTTTTCTCTGGGTATATGCCCGGGAGTGGGATTGCCAGATCATATGGCAACTCTGTTTTCAGTTTTTTAGGAACCCCATACTATTTTTCATAGTGGCTGGAGCAATTTACATTCCCACCAACAGTGTAGGAGGGTTCCCTTTTCTCCACACCCTCTCCAGCATTTGTTATTTGCAGACTTTTTAATATTGGCCATTCTGACCAGTGTGAGGTGTTACCCCATTGTATTTTTGATTCGCATAAAGTTAAACATTTTAATAATGTATGTAAAAGCACTTTAGAGCATTTAAAGTATACCCAAAAAAGAATATTAGTCCTTGATTTTGTGCAGTAGTACCGTACCCTGGAATACTTCTCACTCTCCTCACTTCCAAGCCATGTATCTTCTTTCCTTCCAAGCTCAGCCTAAGGCTAGGCTGTTCTCCATTAGATCTTTCTGTTGCTGTATTTTAGGAGCCCAATAAATAGTGCCTGCTTCCCTGCCCATATTCTGGGCAGGTGGAGACACAAAACATAGCAGTCAGACTGCTGAGACCACATTACCACCATTATTACTGGTGAAGGCTATGCTGGAAGATGGGGTTTAGATCTGCAGGCAAATGTGCTACCCAGTGCGGAGCACTCAAAGTAGACACGCTCACCTGCGTGGCCATAGGCAGCACTTGACTGGGCCAGACCCCTCCTCTGTTGTGAACAGCTTACCTTGGCGGCACAATGGAGAATATTTCCCTTAACATATTTTTCCATATAAGCCCATATTTTTACTTTTAAAGTGGATTGAGCTGAATTGCATACAGCTTGAAGGCAATGGTTGGGTCTTCTGGTACCTGCAGGGATGCTATGCTGTCATTGCAGTTGTCAGCAGTTCTGATAGTATTCTTTACAATACTACCACTCTGTTATCAGCCTGACAGATGTATCTCATTTTTGTCTTGAAAAATGAACATAATCCGTTTGTGGGTTTATGTGTAAATCCACAATGACTACTCATTATCAGTTGATGTTTATTCTGAGTGACACAAATGGGGAATGTATTACCTAAATTACTCTGAGTTCCAATTACACAACTCATAGATCTTCATAAATAAAAATATGCACTGATTTGCAGTCCAGGCATATTTAGTAAGTGATCTGATTAGCAAATATCAGTAAAGAGATAGGCAATAAGACATTTGTTTCAGTCAGAATCAGTTAGGGTATGGAAACTAATAACCTCCAAATCTCAGTGGCTTAAAACAAAGTTTTCTTTCTCACTTTTGTCCTCACCCACTGAAACACTGCTGGCTCCTGTGATAGGAGGAAGAAAGTGATCTCCTAGCAGCAAACGTGCAAAATGCTTGTCATACCTTCCACTCACAGCACAGTGCCAGAGCTAGCCACATAGCTCTACTCAACACAGGGGTCCAACTCGCATCCTCCTAACATGTCCCCAGGTAGTGGACAGCTAGAAATACTTGGTAAAGGGCATTAGGGACTACATCAGCATTGTAGCATATGTAGCATGTGAAGCATGTGGCTACATTGAATCAGAGACTAAAGCAGACTATGTTGTGGCTAAAAGCATCTGGACCGTTTACCAAGCTTAATGAAAGAGTTTCATTCAATGACAAAAAAAATAGCAATTGCTATTGGGTAAAGTTCTCAATATGTCTGAATAACTTAAAAGAGCTTTTACTAGGGAACCGCTGCTCTATCTTCAATGAATAATAATATTTTCAATAATGATGCAAAAAGACACTACCTGGGACCTGTATTTACCTATTTTTAAGTAACATACATTCTGCAATTAAGGCATATTTTATTGATATTTTTAAACTGGGAGGTTTTTTGTTCCAGAGTTAGAGTTAAATTATCAAGAAAACTATCAAAACATATATGGCACTGATATCCAGCTCTACATTTTCCATTCCCCTTAGGACTCCTTAGGACTTAGGCGTGTCCTAAAATTCCATTTTCTTGAATCTCAGTGAGACAGAGTCACCTTTCTTCCTCATTTTCCATTAAGTCACTCATTAAATTTCTCATTTGAATCAATAAGAATGCTACTTACAGGGGCAAACCTTAGGTTATGAAGGCAAATAAGAAGTAAGTGGAATATTCTAGACTAGCTTTGTTGATAAAGTGAATGTACCATGAGCATAGTTTGCAAAGATGGATCACTTCACAGCCCAAGGTAGAGTAAATGTTTTTATAGACAGCCACATGGCAACAAGAGTTGGTATCACATTCACAATACCTAAAGATGCTAACATGAAAATGTCTCTCCCTCTGAGATAAAGTTCTTTAATATAATTTAAGAGAAATTCTACTTGATATTTTTCTGGTTCTTCTAACAAATATGTTATGTTATAGTGCTTTTTCTTACCATAATAGCAAGCCAATGGAAATGGAGTCATCTTATTAGATGTAACCCAAGTGTTTTGTCAGCCTGGAGTCCAGACCTAAAAGAGTTCCTAGTCCACTATTCCCTCTATACACTTGATAACTCCCATCTGTACTGCCTGTGACAGACTGGGTGTTTCTCCTCTGGTCATTGTTTACAATCCCTTCCTCAATCCCACATGCCAAGTGAATGCTTCCGTTTCCTTCTGCTGGAGTCTCTACACATGTCTGGGCTGCCTTCATGGACATGGTCTAAGGAGCTCAGGCTTTCTTTGCTCTGACACTTTGGGGGCACAAGTTGTAGTACCTGCTCTTCAGGGCATGGGCACAAATGCTTGCCAGCACCATCTCTCTTCCTACAGATTTTCAGGCGTGACATCAAGGGCCAAGCCCCAGGGGATATAGATCAAGCTTCTAAATCCTTTCTCTAGGATGGAGGTGAGGGGCAAACTCTTCAGCATTCCCTATGGAGTGGGGCATATGGCACAGTTTATCCAAAAAACCCTTTGTTAATCTCCAAACCTACCATTTTGAACCTCAGTATGGGAATCAATTTTATATCTTCAGTATGACTGAGGGACCAAGTCATCATTTTTCCCCATGGTCTTGTTTTCTTATCCTGGAAGGTAAGGAATTAAGGCTTCAGGCAAAACTGAGACTGAAATAATTACATTTTGATATCTTTACTGTGCTGACATTTATTCTCAAATCTGTCTACAAGTGAACATAGAGTGAAACTGAACATAGAGTGAAAACATGCATCTCTATAAATGGGTTACATATTGCACTAAGTGTAATTTTATTGGTTACTACAGTTGCTCATATTCCCAAACAAGTTGCAGTCATGTTACCACCTGTCTTCATTTTATGATCCACATTATTTTTTTTTTGCTCATCCATACTGATATATATGTAATTCAGTGACAAGGGATGGCAGCCTCCCTTTAACACATGAGCATTGTACCCTTGGTCTGTACATTCCCCATGTGCAGGGAAGACGAGTAGAGTGGTTTAGAAGAAATGCCCATCATTCCCTCCCCCACTGTCAATCTCTATTGGACATACAGCAGATGTCCACGCTGGTCTCTTTGTTCATCCCCCAACACATTTATTGCTATTATACTATGGTATGGATATAGGTATGGATATGGTTAACTGATAGTTAACAACTACTGCTGGTTAATAAGATAAGGCCTAGCCAGTCTGTTTGTCTATAGAACTTATTCTGGAGAACAGGGCCATGTGAGTATAGTACTGGTAGGATGACACAACAAAACAGCAAGTCATGTCAGTAGTTTTGTAAAAAAGGAAATGCTCACATTAGCTACTTATGAAGTTAATTGGTTACATTCTCCACTTTTCACTTGGCTGTTTGCTGTTTGTTTGCTGTGTGTATAGCCAAAGTAAGCACCTGAGGAGTATTTTCTGCTTTTTGTTCAGTTAGAACCACAGATATTTGTGCTAGACTGTATACTAAAGATCATCAATCCAGTGATGCCCTGTTGAAGCATGAAGACCTTTTTAAATGTCAACATAGTTGCTACTGTATTTTTTGTATGTGCAACAAAATTAAAAATAAGCAATTAGGATTATATCAAACTAAAAAGCTACTGCACAGCAAAGGAAACAATCAACAGATTGAAAAGGTAACCTACAGAATGGGAGAAAATATTTGCAAACCATATATCTGATAAAGAGTTAATATCCAAAATATATAAGGAACTCCTACAAATAAATAGCAAAAACCAAATAAACTGATTTAAAAATGGGCAAAGAAGCTGAATAAACATTTCTCCAAAGAATGGCTCCAAGGGATGGCTATTTAACAACAAATAAGATAAATGTTAGTGAGGATGTGGAGAAAAGAGCACCCTAGTACAATCTAGATGGGAATGTAAATGGTACAGTCACTATGGGAAACAGTATGAAGGTTTCTCAAAAAACTAAAAGTAGAGATACCATATGATCCAGCAATCCCACTTTTGAGTATATATCCGAAAAATTGAAATCAAGATCTTGCAGAGATATCTGAACTCCCATGTTTACTGCATCATTATTCACAATAGGCAAGACCTGGAAACAGTCTAAACGTCCATCAACAGATGAATAGATAAAGAAAATGTAGTGTGTGTGTGTGTGTGTGTGTGTGTATACACACACACACACACACACACACACACACATATATATATACATACATATATGTATACAAAGAAATATTAAACAGTCTTAAAAAAGAAGGAATTTCTGCCATTTGTGACAACAAGGATGAAGCTGGAAGGATATTATGCTAAACGAAATAAGCCAGACACAGAAGATCATGGTACCTGGCCATGGTCAAATACTACATGGTACCACTTACATGAGGAATCTAAAATAGTCAAGTTCACAGAAGCGGAGAGTAGAATGATGGTTGTGAGGGGCTGTGGGAAGCGGGAAATGAGAAGGTATTAGTCAGAGGGCACAAAGTTTTATTTTATTTATTTATTTTTATACGTCATACTTGAATTTTATTTTTTAACAATTTTTATTGGAATTGATTTACAATGTAAATAGTTGATTTACAGTGTTGTGTTAGTTTCAGGTGTACAGCAAAGTGAATCAGTTATACATATATCCACTCTTTTTCTTTTTTTTCTTTTTTTTTCTTTTTTTTCGATTCTTTTCCAGAGGGCACAAAGTTTTAGTTATACAAGATGCGTAAGTCCTAGAGAAATCTATTAAACAGTGTAGAGCCCATAATTAACAAAACTTTATTGTATACTTAAGAAGTTGCTAAGAAGGTAGACCTTAGGTTGTATTCCTATCACACACAAAAAGAATCATTTAAAAAAATTTTTTTTAATTAGGACAACCTTAAGAAAGATCTAAAGATAAAATAAAAAGTCTTTTTTAAAAAAATATTTACGGACCAAAGCTACTATAATTTCAGTAATGCTTTTGAATGATACTGGTTTTCTTAGGCACAAAAAACTACATATATGTGAAACTGTTATTTTGTTACTGTGTGTGTATGCATGCGTGTTCAGTCTTTACGTAGCCTTAGACTATATGTGGGTTTTCAGATCCTTATAGTAATTCCCGACTTGACCCAATTGGTTGGGAACCACCTGTCTATAACTATCTGTATTATTTTATGGGTGAGGAAAACAGCAGGTGAAGTGACCTGCTTTAGGCCACACAGAGTGGAAAGAGTGTTGTCATTTAGTATTATGATTTATTATATTTCAACTGACACTCATAGTTGTACTGGGCTAAGTGCTGGGAATAAAGTATTGAGACATAGTCCATGAGAAGTTAAGACATACGTAGAAAACAAAAGGGTTTCTAACTTATACTGACCAATATTACCAGCAGACCCTGTTCATTACCATCTGGCTAAATGACGTGAAGTGAATAGAACATTTGAAACTACCACGTAGTACCAGTAAAGTTGTCTTGTCACTGGGCATATAGATGCAGTTCCAGCCTCTGAGGCTTAACATACTTCCTGGAAAATAGTAGTCATTCAATGAATATTTGTTGAACAAACGAATGAATGAGAAGAAAGTAAAGAAATAAGAAAACAGCATATTTTTTTGAGTTGCTTTATGGTATTGTGTTGATTCCTTACATATGTAATACTTAATCTAGATGGAATATTTAACCTGCCAAAAAAATTTAAAAGATAAAAATTTAATTACTTTGTGGACTGATTCTCAAAATGCTTTAAAGATGCATTTTACTGGTACCCTGCATAGAAATTACATGTTAAAACTGTGTGATTTACTGGTAGTATTGGAATTATTGTCTGAGTCATTTATGCCTGTCATTATTGAATCTTTTTTTTTTGTTTTTTCCTTAATCATAAAATATAGAGAAGTAAAATTCATTATAATTTATATTTTACAGACAGTAGAAGACCAAGACAGGTAATGTGGCTTACCCAAGGTCATATAGCAAGTAAATTCATCCAAAACTGAGAAGAGAATCCTACTTCTAGGTTAAGGCTCTAGGTTAAGGTTTGCTAACCAGAGCAAACAGTAATGGTCGTGTAACCTTACAACAGACTGAAATTAACTTAGATTTTGCACTTTTGGCATATAGGGAATGATCATATTGGATGCAAATGAGTGGGGAAGGAAAAGAACCCAGGACATTGAATTTCTTTGCATTAGTCAGTGTGTCCCCCTGTTTTTTATAATAATCTCTACACCTTTCTCTGACTAGCCAGAGAGTAATTTCTTTCTGGAGGTTGACTTTGCTGGAAAATGGAATCTTGTGTGCATGTGTTATTAGTTCCATGAGGCAGGCTGGATGGAGGTGGTGATTGTCAACCCAAGGGATGCTTCAAGTATGAAATAGATGTGCAAGTAGAGTCACAAAACTTAGCTATCAATGAAGCAAAACAAACAAAGAAACAAAAAAAACCAACCTTCTTGGGAAAGGCAATGAGTGACCTCTGGGGAGAAAGAAGAGAATATCTTATTTTCTTGCTTTGGTGTATAGTTTAGGTTGGGAATCTTGTCCCTAAATTATTTATGTTCAGAGCTCAGCTATTGTGATAGGATCAGGTTTTCCAGATGTGTCTTCTGATGCTGACATTTTACTGAGTAAGGATAAGGGAGCAATTGTGTGACTCTTTTGCTGCATCAGTGGCTTCTGGAAGTGCTTCAGCCCAGAGCATACTTGCCTTCCCTTCCTCAGCCTTCTTTATCTGCCAACCCCACCCACAACAGAGCAGAGCTGTGGTTACCTCTTTGTCCTCAGCCAACAGACAAAAACACCTTATCCTTTCCAAACTGTGACTTTTCCCTTTGAGGGTAAACTTAAGTGATAAAAATCGTATAACTTGCGTCTTCCACAAAACAATGAGAAGTATCAGGAAATTTGCAAGGTTAAAAAACACTCAAAGAAAATGCAAATTTCACTCTAATTATCACCACTAGAACTGCTAATTAAACTGGGGATAAGACCATGGAATATAGAATTTAAAAAGAGCAGAGGACCTTGAAGTCTATCTAATTCAACCTTGAATCCAAAGTACAAATCTCTTGTCAAAAATCCTGCTTGATGCTTTCTCTCAGGACAACATACTCCCTTTTTATTGAGCTCTAATTGGTGTGAGATTCTTCCTGGAGCAAGCAGGCATCTAAAACATTTTATAAATGACACCAAAGCCTGAGGTGGGGAAGCAGGAGCAGAAAGGAAGAAAGGGACAACTCCTCCCGACTCACTAAGCTGCCCCTTCTTGGGAGGGTGAGATTTTAAGGAAGAAGAAGAGGCAGGTGAGCTAACAGAAGAGGAAAAATGATAGTGCTTCTCATGCTGTCCTACAACATTGACTAGTTCAAGGGTTTCCTGCCCCACTGGCTGCTCTGGGGTTGACTGGCTGGATGTCAACCCTGTGCTGTAGGTTTGTTGCTGCTATGGGGGATGGAAGATTCCAAATACCAGGTTTAGCGTCCCTCCGCTTCTGTCTTGCAAATGCAGCCAGATACTTATCTGGCAGCACTTATCTAGGCAGGCCCAGGACAGCACAATGACAGAGATGATTAGGTTTCTGCTGAGGAGTGCCAGCACTTTGAAAGCACTTGCCTGGCGGGTTAATATTCTGCCTCAGTGCAGATCAGTGAAAGATTACATTTATGGCTTCCCAGGGAAGGTGGGGTATTTTGAAGGTTTACAAAGCTGCTTCTGTGATTAATCCTCTGTGCCTCAGTAAATGATAATAGTGTCTAGAAGTTCTTATTGATAAGACCTTTTGCCAAACATCCTGTGAGACCCACAAAGGGTATTGGGCCATACCTACTGTCTGTGTATGTGTGTGCACACTTGCGCAAGTGTGTGTGGTAGATGCATTTACAAGAAAGGTTTGGTATAAAGACCAGTGAAATAAATAGCATATGCCCCGGCACATGGGTATCAGTTTGAATGAGAATTTGGTCTATCTTCCTGAAGCAGTCCATCTGAAACATGCTTTTATTTTTCTGTGTATTATTGGAACAAATTTGGAAAGTCAGTAAAATCTGTACATTATTATTTCAGCTAAGTAAGTGGTTTAATTCTTTGGAAAATACATCCCTCCCTTGCCTTAAATATTCCATTCAGAGCTGCCTGCGTATAGCAGTGGTTCTTACCTCTAGAGGGAATAGCCATCTCCCTGAGGGCTGTCAAGAATGCAGATTTCCAGTCCTGCCCACAGAGAGTCCAGCTCAGTGTATCTGGGACGCCAGGGACCGGCATTTGAGGCACTGGGGATTCTCAGCCCCTTGACCAGGCCTCATAGCTGCTCCTTCCTGGGCTGCTCCTCCTGGAGGCTTTGGCTGGGGCTTTGCTCTTCTCTTGCCCGCACTCCGCATCAGTAGAGAAGTTCAGTAGTCAGCAATCCATATCTCCAATTTGGGTAGAGAATATGTATTATAAAAGCACACTGGCTCTTAGGGTAATTACATACCTTTGGGTTGGAGAAAGCTGCTCTGGTAACTTTAGGGAAACTGAAGAAGTATGCCTTTCCTATTTTTATGCTGAGTAGGGTGGAGGTGGTGGGAATGTCTTCTACTGTGAGTGACTACAAAGCAAGATAGGGAGATGACAGTGCTCACAAGAAACCCAAATGCTGTGAAATCAGGGGGGAATGGACACTAATGGGTAAATTGTGTCAAAATATGTCTGAATCCATGACTTCAAGATAACAATTAGTATTATCCTTCCATTTTGTGCATATAAGTATTGGTCTTGGTTTTAAATAAGGAGTTTTGCTTATTCTCTGTGTCAGTCAGTGAGCCAACAGGAAGGAGGATGCACACTTGAAAGGAGCTATTTGAAGAGAATGAAAGATACTCTGTCCAGAGGGTGGGCAAGGTTAAGGAAACCATCAGAGAATGGAGAAAAATAAGGGACCAGTTACGGCAAGGAGCCCTTCACACCTCTGGGCTGATGGTACAAGGGGAGGGGGGTCTTGGTGGGAGTTGTCAAGAGTGTCCAGCCACAGGTCTTGGTGGGAGTTGTCAAGAGTATCCAGTCCTGCCTGCCTGGCAGGACTATTCAATAGGAAAGGAAAGGCATTATCCACTGCCAAACTGCAGCCCGCAGGGAGAGGGCAGAGGAAGAATGTTCTCCAATCATGCTCTCCTCCTGCCTGTGTCCCAGTCATAAGCCAGACACAAGCAGCTTGGTGTGGAGGACAGCCTGCAGGGCAGAGAGTAGAGGAGGGAAAAGAGCAGAGCACATGTGGAGAGCCAACAAGAATACCCAGCAGGGTCTCTCTCTGCAGGGTAGTTCAGGTAAGGAGCAGTACTCAGAAACAGGATGGTTATTGGGTATAGTTCTCTAAAAGAATCTACGTGGGCTAGAAGTAAATTACAGTCGTAATCTTGGGGTAGAATCAAGATTATGACTGTAAATATTAGTTGAGGCAAAGCTTTTAAGGAGAGTTACTTCTAAATTGGGGAATTATAATGACAAGAAAAAAATTAGTTGAGAAGAGTCAAATGAAAGTATTTTGAAATGAACACTTTATAAGAAAGCATGGCATAAGCACATGAAAAGATGCTGAACATCAATAGTCATTAGGGAAATGCAAATTAAAAGCACTATGAGGTCCAACTACACACCCGGTACAGTGGCTGTCATCAAAAAAGACAGACAATAATATGCTGGTTAGGATGTGGAGAAATGGGAGCCTTCAGACTTGTTGGTGGGAATGAAAAATGGTGCAGCCACTTTGGGAAACAGTTTGGCATTCCCTTAAAAAGCTACACATAAGCTAATCATCTAACCCAGCAATTCACCTCCTAAGTATCCATTACCTACCCAAGGGAAAGAAAAACGTATTTTCATCCAAAGATGGTACATTAATGTTAATTGCAGCATTATTCATAATAGACCCAAAGTGGAAGCAACCCAAACGGTCATCACAACTGGTGGATGGATAAACAAAATATAGTACATTCATACAGTGGAATGCTATCTGGAAAAAAAGAAGGAAGAAAGGAAGGTAGGAAGGAAAGAAGGAAGGACACAATCTACTAATAAATGAAGCATCAAGGATGAACCTAAAAAAACATTTTGCTAAATAAAATAAGTCAGACATACTTTGTATGATTCCATTTATATGAAATATCCAGCAAAGATGAATCTGTGGAGACAAGAGTTTTGGAGCATTTTTAATCTTTGCCGATATTTTACTTCTTTTCATTCCTGGAGCTGAGTGTTATTGATTGATGATTTTGTATAAAATATTACAAAAAGGCCTAGAGTTGGTACTTAGCTTAATGTCAGGGGCATTCGTTCAGCCCTAATCTGGATTATGAAGATGTTATTTTTTTAAAAGCATATTATGGGGGGAAGACCTCCACTAAGCTGTTTAAGAGAAATGGAAATAATTCTCAAAGCTTTTGAAGAAATATAAAAGAAATATTTATGCAGAGAACTTCAAGTAGTAAGTGGAAAGGATGGAGATGAGTTTTTTTGGACATGATCTTTTAAAATGGGGGATATAGATAAGTGAAATAAAGAGGCACAGGGTACGAAATTATATTAATTATCAAATTCTAAGCATCTGTGGCTATCACTGAATAAAGACAATAGATGAGATACTTTTAACAACAAATTCTACAGAAGCCAGGTGTGCCTGATGGGGGCTATCCCTCACAGCGGGCATGCTGTGCTTCTTGTTGGCCTCCTATTCACATGTGGGGTATTTAGCTCCAGTTGCCCAATTGTGCTCAGCCTGTGCAGTATCCTTAAATCTCTCCTCTTCCTACTCTCTCCTCCTCTCTCTCCACTTGTTCTCTAATGCCTCTCTCTTAATTTTGGTTCACTGTGATACCTCCCTTTTTGGTTGCCCATAGCATTTATTACTAGTGTTACAAATTTTGGCTCTCGATTAAATTAAATTTAGGAATTGTTTATATATTTTATTTTGTTATTCTCTAATAGCTTTGTGTTGATTCATATCATCTTCTCAAATGATAGCATTCAAGTTCCTCTTAGGTAGCATATAAATACACTTTGTGATTCTGTAAAAATAGTGATAATACTGGTAAACCAGCTCTCTGGGGAAATAAAGGCCCTGATTTGTAACATTTGCTAAATTCTGTGGTTTAAACATTCTTGCCATGGCCAATTTCAAGCTAGCTATTGTTTAACAATCTCTCACACAATTCCTGAAAATTTAACCACTGGGTCCTGCAAACAGGTGTGTGACAATTCCAGCTCACACTGCAACCAGTGTAGAGACTAATGATGTTCAGCAGCCTGCTTGGACAGTCTGAATTGGCTCACAATGGAAGTTATGGAAGTTGAATTTTTAGGTTCTTATAATGAATATTAAATTTGGGAGTTCAAAGTCATAAAAGACCCCTTTGTAAGCCCTTGTATATTCATACTCCCTAAAACAACAAGAAAGAAAAAACAGTAAAAAAAGATACCAGTAACATACATATATTAAAAAGACTCAGTGTTTTTAATTCAGATATAATTCATTAAAGTTACTTATTTGACATAGACTCTGTGCCACTCTCTGACTTAAGCCCCAGATACTTGAAGACCAAAGAAACATAACTACTCCCCTCAAGCAGTTCACAGTAGGAAAGGGAGAAAAGTAAAAAGAGATGCCTATAAAATATAGTTTTTGCTGGTGGAAGTCAAGGAACATCTATACCAGACTTGAAGGGAGGAGTGTATATAATAAACATTGTTTAAATATAATATATAATATAATATTTAAATATAATGTTTAAATATAATATTTAAATATAATAAACATTGTTTTAATAATGAAGTTTATAATAGAATTTTACATTTGCTTAAATGGACATCAAGATGATCTAGGAAACTAACAGATTAACAGAAGGCACATCTTCATGGCTTCTTTGGGCCCCTCCTAACTCTAACATATGAAAATTACATGTTTTTAATACAAAGGAGGAGAAAATAGATGACAAATCGTTGTGAAAACAAAATAAGAATAGTATAATTCCCATTTGTAATTTTTAAACCGATGAATTTACAAATGCACTTGAGCTGAGACCATGAGCAGTCCCCAAACCAATTGAAAATGAAAATAAGGAAGAACAAATTAGCTATTTTGGGGTGCTCTTTAAAAATAAAGAGTATAACCATTTTCAGGTAGTCAGGTAGTTTTGTTGCTTCTTCACCCCAAGTTTCCCAGTTCCTGCCTAGGGGCTTTGTGCCTGGAGCTCCTTACCAGATGCCCAATGCTCCACATGGCCACTCACTGTATGATTTCTTGGCAGCTGTGTGAGCAGGAGAGAACTCTGGGGTGACACACACCTTTATACTGTGGATGTCTCCACTCACCTCTAAACCATTAGGAAAGGTTTCACAAGGTGCTATCCAAGAAAACTCTCCATCATGACTACCTGTGGAGACAGTGGAAACTTGTGTTTACTTTTTATTTTTTTGACTTTTTCTACTCATTTTTTTTTTAATTGAAGTATATTTGATTTACAATGTTTTGTTAGTTTCCCATGTAGAGCAAAGTGATTCCCTTATATATATATATGTATATATATACACGTATATATATGTGTATATTATTTTCCATATTATTTTCCATTATACGTTATTACAAGATTCTCAATGTAGTTTCCTGTGCTACACAGTAGTACCTTGTCTATCTATTTTTTTCCTGATTTCTTTTCTTTGTTAACATCTTTATTGGAGTATAATTGCTTTACAATGGTGCGTTAGTTTCTGCTTTATAACAAAGTGAGTCAGCTATACATATACATATATCCCCATATCTCTTCCCTCTTGCGTCTCCCTCCCTCCCACCCTCTATCCCACGCCTCTAGGTGGTCACCAAGCACCGAGCTGATCTCCCTGTGCTATGCAGCTGCTTCCCACTAGCTATCTATTTTACATTTGGTAGTGTATATATGTCCATGCCACTCTCACTTCGTCGCAGCTTACCCTTCGCCCTCCCCGTGTCCACAAGTCCATTCTCTATGTCTGCGTCTTTATTCCTGTCCTGCCCCTAGGTTTTTCAGAACGATTTTTCTTTCTCTTTTTTTAGATTCCATATATATATGTGTTAGCATACGGTATTTGTTTTTCTCTTTCTGACTTCACTCTGTATGACTCTGTATGACAGACTTTAGGTCCATCCACCTCACTACAAATAACTCAATTTCATTTCTTTTTATGGCTGAGTAATATACCATTATATATATGTGTGACATCATCCTTATTCATTCATCTGATAATGGACACTTAGGTTGCTTCCATGTCCTGGCTATTGTAAATAGAGCTGCAATGAACATTGTGGTACATGACTCTTTTTGAATGATGGTTTTATCAGTGTATATGCCCAGCAGTAGGATTGCTGTGTCATATGGTAGTTCTATTTTTAGTTTTTTAAGGAACCTCCATACTGTTCTCCATAGTGGCTGTATCAGTTTACATTCCCACCAATAGTGCAAGAAGGTTCCCTTTTCTCCACACCCTCTCCAGCATTTATTCTTTGTGGATTTTTTGGTGATGGCCATTCTGACTGGTGTGATGTGATACCTCATTATAGTTTTGATTTGCATTTCTCTAATGATTAGTGATGTTGAACATCCTTTCATGTATTTGTTGGCAATCTGTATATATTCTTTACAGAAATGTCTATTTAGGTCTTCTGCCCATTTTTGGATTGGGTTCTTTGTTTTTTGATATTGAGCTGTATGAGCTGCTTGTCAATTTTGGAGATTAATCGTTTGTCAGTTGCTTCATTTGCAAATATTTTCTCCCATTCTGAGGGCTGTCTTTTCATCTTTTTTATGGTTTCCTTTGCTGTGCAAAAGCTATTAAGTTTCATTAGGTCCCATTTGTTTATTTTTGTTTTTATTTCCATTAGTCTAGGAGGTGGGTCAAAAAGGATCTTGCTGTGAGTTATGTCATAGAGTGTTCTGCCTATGTTTTCCTCTGAGAATTTTATAGTGTCTGGCCTTACATTCAGGTCTTTAATCCATTTTGAGTTTATTTCTCTGTATGGTATTAGGGAGTGCTCTAATTTCATTCTTTTACATGTAGCTGTCCAGTTTTCCCGGCACCACTGTTGAAGAGGCTATCCTTTCTCCATTGTACATTCTTGCCTCCTTTATCAAAGATAATGTGACCATATGTCCGTGGGTTTATCTCTGGGCTTTCTATCCTGTTCCATTGATCTGTATTTCTGTTTTTGTGCCAGTACCTTAGTGTCTTGATTACTGTAGCTTTGTAGTATACTCTGAAGTCAGGGAGCCTGATTCTTCCAGTTCCATTTTGCTTTCTCAAGATTGCTTTGCTATTCGGGGTCTTTTGTGTTTCCATACAAATTGTGAAATTTTTTGTTCTAATTCTGTGAAAAATGCCACTGGTAGTTTGATAGGGATTGCGTTTAACCTGTAGATGGCTTTGGGTAATATACTCACTTTCACAGTTTGATTCTTCCAATCCAAGAACATGAAATATCTCTCCATCTGTTTGTATCATCTTTAACTTCTTTCATCATGTCTTATAATTTTCTGCATACGGGTCTTTGTCACTGTAGGTAGGTTTATTCGTAGTTATTTTATACTTTTTGTTGCAATGGTAAATGTGAGTCTTTCCTTAATTTTCAGATTTTTCATCATCAGTGTATAGGAATGCAAGAGATTTCTGTGTATTAATTTTGGTTCCTGCTACTTTACCAAATTCATTGAATAGTTCTAATAGTTTTCTAGTCGCATCTTTAGGATTCTCTATGTATAGTATCATGTCATCTACAAACAGTGACAGCTTTACTTCTTCTTTTCCGATTAGGATTCCTTTTATTTCTTTTTCTACTCTGATTACTGTGGCTAAAACTTCCAAAACTATGTTGAATAATGGTGGTGAGAGTGGACAACCTTCTCTTGTTCCTAATCTTAGAGGAAATGGTTTCAGTTTTTCACCATTGAGAATGATGTTGGCTGTGTGTTTGTCATATATGGCCTTTATTATGTTGAGGTAAGTTCCCTCAATGCCTACATTCTGGAGGGCTTTTATCATAAATGGGTGTTGAATTTTGTCAAAAGCTTTTTCTGCATCGATTGAGACGATCATTTGGTTTTTCTCCAATTTGTTAATATGGTTTATCACAGTGACTGATTTGCGTGTATTGAAGAATCTTTACATTCCTGGGATAACCCCCACTTGATCATGGTGTATGATCCTTTTAATGTGTGGTTGGATTATGTTTGCTAGTATTTGGTTGAGGATTTTTGCATGTATGTTCATCAGTGATATTGGCTTGTAGTTTTCTTTCTTTGTGAGATCTTTGTCTGGTTTTGGTATCATGGTGATGGTGGCCTCATAGAATGAATTTGGGAGTGTTCCTTCCTCTGCTATATTTTGGAAGAGTTTGAGAAGGATAGGTGTTAGTTCTTCTCTAAATGTTTGATAGAATTCACCTGTGAAGCCATCTGGTCCTGGGCTTTTGTTTGTTGGAAGATTTTAAATCACAGTCTCAATTTCCATGCTTGTGAGTGGTCTGTTTATATTTCCTATTTCTTCCTGGTTCAGTCTCGGAAGGTTGTGCTTTTCTAAGAATTTGTCCATTTCTTCCAGGTTGTCCATTTTATTGGCATATAGTTGCTTGTAGTAATCTCTCATGATCCTTTATATTTCTGCAGTGTCAGTTGTTACTTCTCCTTTTTCATTTCTAATATTATTGATTTGCATCTTCTCCCTTTTATTCTTGATGAGTCTGGCTAATGGTTTATCAATTTTGTTTATCTTCTCAAAGTACCAGCTTTTACTTTTATTGATCTTTGCTATTGTTTCCTTCATTTCTTTTTCATTTATTTCTGATCTGATCTTTATGATTTCTTTCCTTCTGCTAACTTGGGTTTTTTTGTTCTTCCTTCTCTAATTGCTTTAGGTGTAAGGTTAAGTTGTTTACTTGAGATGTTTCATGATTTATGATTGTATTGCTATAAATTTCCCTCTTAGAACTGGTTTTGCTACATCCCATAGGTTTTTGGTCGTCTTGTTTACATTGTCATTTGTTTCTAGGTATTTTTTGATTTCCTCTTTGATTTCTTCAGTCATCTCTTGGTTATTTAGTCGTGTATTGCTCAGCCTCAATGTGTTGGTATTTTTTACAGGTTTTTTCCTGTAATTGATAATCTAGTCTCATAGTGTTGTGGTTGGAAAAGATACTTGATACAATTTCAGTTTTCCTAAATTTACCAAGGCTTGATTTTTGACCCAAGATATGCTCTATCCTGTAGAATGATCCATGAGCACTTGAGAAGAAAGTGTATTCTGTTGTTTTTGGATGGAATGTCCCGTAAATATCAATTAAGTCCATCTTGTTTAATGTATCATTTAAAGCTTGTGTTTCCTTATTTATTTTCATTTTGGATGATCTGTTCATTGATGAAAGTGGGATGTTAAAGTCCCCTACTGTGGTTACCTTCCTGTAGATTTCCCCTTTTATGGCTATTAGTATTTGCCTTATGTATTGAGGTGCTCCTATGTTGGGTGCATAAATATTTACAATTGTTATATCTTCTTCTTGGTTTGATCCCTTGATCATTATGTAGTGTCCTTCTTTGTCTCTTGTAATAGTCTTTATTTTAAAGTCTATATTGTCTGATATGAAAATTGCTACTCCAGCTTTCTTTTGATTTCCGTTTACATGGAATACCTTTTTCTATCCCCTCACTTGCAGTGTGTACATGTCCCTAGGTCTGAAGTGGGTGTCTTGTAGACAGCATATATACGGGTCTTGTTTTTGTATCCATTCAGCCAGTCTGTGCCTTTTTGTTGAACCATTTAATCTATTTACATTTAATGTAATTTTTGGTGGGTATGTTTTTATTGCCATTTTGTTAATTGTTTTGGATTAGTTTTTGCTTAACTTAGTGTGTTTGGCATCTCCTTTTCGCAGGCTGCAAGTTCATAGTCCCCCTTGTTTTTGGTGTCTGACCCCAGTGACTAAAGTTGGTTCAGTGAGTTGTGTAGGCTTCCTGGTGGAGGGGACTGGTCCCTATGTTCTGGTGGCTGAGGCTGGATCTTGTGTTTCTGGTGGGCAGAATCACATCTGGTGGTGTGTTTTGGGGTCTCTGTGACCTTATTATGATTTTAGGCAGCCTCTGTGCTAATGGGTGCGGTTGTCTACCTGTCTTGGTAGTTGTTTGGCATAGGGTGTCCAGCACTGTAGCTTGCTGGTCGTTTAGTGGAGGTGGGTCTTAGCATTGAGATGAAGGTCTCCAGGAGAGGTTTTGCAGTTTGATATTACATGAAACCAGGAGGTCTCTGGTGGACCAATTTTCTGAACTCAGCTCTCCCTCCTCACAGGCACAGGCCTCACACCCAGCCGGAGTACCAAGACCCTGTCAGCCACATGGCTTAGAAGAAGAGGGAGAAAAAAAGAAAGAGAGAAAGAAAAAATAAAAGAAAATAAAGTTATTAAAATTAAAAAAATTAAAAAGTAATAAAAAAAGAAAAAGGAAAGAAAGAAAGAAGAGAGCAACCAAACGAACAGACTAACCCACCAATGATAACCAGTGCTAAAAACTATACTAAAAGAAAAAAAAGAAAGAAAAGAAAAACGGACAGACAGAACCCTAGGATAAATGGTAAAAGCAAAGCTATACAGACAAAATCACACAGAAGCATGCACATAGACACTCACAAATAGAGAAAAATATCTATATATCTATATGTCTATATCTATATATATTAGAAAAGGAGGTGAGCAGCCAAATCAGTAAACAAATCTACCAAAGATAATAAACTCTAAATACTAAACTAAATAAACCTAAAATCAAAAGCAAATTAGAAGCAGAAAGCAATCCCCAAGTCTATCGTTGCTCCCAAAGTGCACCACCTCAATTTTGGGATGATTTGTTGTCTATTCAGGTATTCCAGAGATGCAGGGTGCATCAAGTTGATTGTGGGAATTTAACCCACTGCTCCTGAGGCTGCTGGGAGAAATTTCCCTTTCTCTTCTATGTTCACACAGCTCCTGGGGGTCAGCTTTAGATTTGGCCCAGCCTATGTGTATAGGTTGCCTGAGCACGTCTGTTCTTTGGTCATACAGGAGGGGGTTAAAGGAGCAGCTGCTTAGGGCGCTCTGGCTCATTGAGGCTGGGTGATGGGAAGGGTACAAAATGCGGGGAGATCCTAGGGCGGCAGAGGCCAATGTGATGTTGCAATAGCCTGAGGCGCGCCATGTGTTCTCCTGGGGAAGTTGTCCCTGGATCATGGGACCCTGGCAGTGGTGGGCTGCACAGGCTCCCTGGGAACAGAGGTAATGGATAGTGACCTGTGCTTGCACACAGGCTTCTTGGTGGCTGCAGCAGCAGCCTTAGCATTTTATGCCCATCTCTTGTGTCCACGCTGATAGCTGCAGCTTGCGCCCATCTCTGGAGCTCGTTTAGGTGGTGTTCTGAATCCCCTCTCCTCGTGCACCCCGAAACAGTGGTCTCTTGCCTCTTCAGCAGTTCCAGACTTTTTCCCGGACTCCCTCCCAGCTAGCTGTGGGGCACTAGCCCCTTTCAGGCTGTGTTCATGCAGCTAACCCTAGTCGTCTCTCTGGGACCTGACCTCCAAAGCTGGAGCCTCAGCTCCCATCCCCCACCTGCCCAGGCAGGTGAGCAGACAAGCCTCTCAGGCTGGTGAGTGTGGTTGGCACCAATCCTCTGTGCGGGAATCTTTCCTCTTTGCCCTCTGCACCCCTATTACTGCACTCTCCTCTGTGGCTCTGAAGCTTCCCCTCCGCCACACCCGTCTCCTCCAGTGAGGGGGCTTCCTAGTGTGTGGAAACTTTTCCTCCTTCACAGCTCCCTCCCAGAGGTGCAGGTCCTCTCCCTATTCTCTTGTCTCTGTTTTTTCTTTTTTCTTTTGCCCTACCCAGGTACATGGGGAATTTCTTGCCATTTGGGAAGTCTGAGGTCTTCTGCTAGCATTCAGTAGATGTTCTGTAGGAGTTGTTCCACATGTAGATGTATTTCTGATGTATTTGTGGGGAGGAAGGTGATCTCCACGTCTTACTCCTCTGCCATCTTGAAAGTTTGTCCTTTTTATCTATTTTCTATATAGTAGCTTGTATCCGCTAATCCCTAACTCCTAATTTATCCTTCCCCACTCTTTTCCCCTTTGGTAACCATAAGTTTGTTTGCTGTGTCTGTGAGTTTGTTTCTGTTTTGTAAATAAGTTCATTTGTATCATATTTTAGATTCCATATATAAGTGATATCATATGATGTTTGTCTTTCTCTGTCTGCCATACTTCACTTAGTATGATAAACTCTAGGTCCATCCACACTGCTGCAAATGGCATTCTTTCATTCTCCTTATGGCTAATTAGCGTTCCATTGTATACCACATATTTTTTATGCATTCATCTGACGATGGACATAGTGATTGATTTCATGTCTTAGTTATTGTAAATAGTGCTGCAATGAATATTAGGGTGCATGTATCTTTTCGAACTATGGGTTTCTCTGGATATATACCCAGGAGTGCGATTGCTGGATCATATGGCAACTCTACTTTTAGTTTTTTGCAGAATGTCCATACTGTTTTCCATAGTGGCTGCAGCAACTTACATTCCCACCAATAGTGTAGGAGTGTTCCCTTTTCTCCACACCCTCTCAAACATTAATTATTTGTAGACTTTTTTATTATGGCCTTCCTGACCAGTATGAGGTGGTACCTCATTGTGATTTTGATTTATATTTCTCTAATAGTTGGTGATGTTGAGCAGCTTTTCATGTTCCTATTGGCCATCTGTATGTTCTTTGGAGAAATGTCTTTTTAGGGCTTCTGTTTGTTTTTTGATTGGCTTGTTTGTGTTTTGTATTATTGAGTTACATGAGCTGTTTGTGTATTTTGGAAATTAAGCCCTGTTGGTTGCATCATTTGCAAATATTTCCTCCCATTCTGTAAGTTGTCTTTTCATTTTGTTTATGGTTTCCTTTACCGTACAAAAGCTTTTAAGCTTTTGATTAGGTCCCATTTGTTTATTTTTGCTTTTATTTCTTTTGCCTTTGGAGACTGACCTAAGAAAACATTGCTATGATTTATGTCAGAGAATATCCTCTTCTAGGAGTTTTATGGTGTCCATTTTATATTTAAGTCTTTAACCCATTTTGAGTTTACAGTAGTTTTGCATATGGTGTGAGGGAGTGTTCTAACTTTATTGATTTACATGCAACTGTCCAGCTTTCCCAACACCACTTGCCAAAGATACTGTCTTTTCTCTATTGTATATTCTTACCTTCTTTGTCATTGATTAATTGAACATGTGTGTGGCTTTATTTTGGGGCTCTCTATTCTGTTCCATTGATCCATATATCTGTGTTTGTGCCAATACCATGCTGTTTTGATTACTGTAGCTTTGTAGTATTGTCTGAAGTGTGGGAGAGTTATGATTCCAGCTTTGTCCTTTTCTCTCAGGATTTCTGTGGCAATTCTGGGTCATTTATGGTTCCATGTACATTTTAGGATTATTTGCCCTGTTTCTGTGAAAAATGTCATGGGTAATTAGATGGGGATCACATTAAATCTGTAGATTGCTTTGGGTAGTATGGCCATTTTAACAATATTAATTCTTCCTATCTAAGAGCATGGGATATATTTTCATATCTTTAAATCATCTTTAGTGTCCTTTATCAGTGTTTTATAGTTCTCAATGTGTATGTCTTTCACTTCCTTGACCAGGTTTATTCTTAAGTGTTTTATTTTTTATGATGTGATTTTAAATGGGATTTTTTTTTTTTACTTTCCCTTTCTGAGATTTTATTGCTACTGTAAAGAAATGCAACCAATTTCTCTATGTTAATCTTGTATCCTGTTGCCTTGCTGAATTCTTTTATCAGTTCTAGTAGTTTTTGTGTAGAGTCTTTACAATTTTCTGTATAATATCATGTCATCTTCATATAATGACAGTTTTACCTCTTCCCTTCCAATTTGGATACCTTTTATTTCTTTTTCTTGTCTGATTGCTGTGGCTAGCGCTTCCAATACTATGTTGAATAGAAGTGGTGAGAGTGGGCATCCTTGTTTTATTCCAGACTTTAGCAGGAAGGCTTTCAGATTTTCGCCATTGAGTATTATGTTGGCTGTAGATTTGTAATAAATAGCTTTTATTATGTAGAGATGTTTTCCCTTTATACCCACTTTGGTAAGAGTTTTTATCATGAATGGATGTTGAATTTTGTTAAATGCTTTTTCTGCATCTATTGAGATGATCATATGTTTTTTGTCTTTTCTTTTGTTGATGTGGTGTATCACATTGATTGATTTGTGCATGTTGAACCATCCTTGTGAACCTGGGATGAACCCCACTTGGTCATGGTGTATGATCTTTTTTATGTGTTGTTGGATTTGGTTTGCTAATATTTTGTTGAGACATTTTACATTCGTATTCATCAAAGCTATTGGCCTGTAATTTTCTGGTGGTGTCTTTGTCTGGTTTTGGTATCAGGTTGATGAAGGCTTCATAGAATGTCTTGGGAGTGTTCCCTCCTCTTCAGTTTTTTGGAAGATTTTGAGAAGGATCAGTATAATTCTTTATATGTTAGGTATAATTCGCCTGTGAAGCCATCTGGTCCTGGACTTTTGTTTGTAGGGAGTTTTTAAATTACAGATTCCATTTCACATCTAGTGATCAGTCTGTTCAAATTATCTCTTTCTTCTTGATTCAGTTTTGACAGGGTGTATGTTTTGAGAAACTTGTCCATTTCTTCTAGGTTGTCGAATTTGTTAGCATAGAATTGTTCACAGTTTTCTTTTATGGGTTTTTTGTATTTCTGTGGTACTGGTTGTTATTTTTCCTCTTTCATTTCTTATTTTGTTTATTTGGATCCTCTCTCTTTTCTTCTTGGTGAAGAAAAGATGGCCAATAGGCACATGAAAAGATGTTCTACTTCTACTTTTCTTTTATATTTGTATCTCTTCTCCCTTAAAGTAAACATCATGGTTCCTAATATCATCAATACATCTACTTATTTTCTCTATTGTACAATAAAATGCACCAAATAGTCTCTAAACTAGAATACCAACACTACTACAAACAGTAAACACACTAATAAAATATAGGATATGTTTTCAGACTTTTTTTTTTGCTCTTAAACTCATATATCACTAAAACTGGACAGCTAATTACAAATGTTATCTGAAATAATTTTATTCTGTGTGGTTATCAATTTGAAATATACTTAATCTCATTTATTTCTATTTAGTTTTATATAAAAAGGGGTTTTCTTTTTTCTTTTTTCTTTTATAATTACTTTCATAACTGTATTCCTTCACTTTACCAATGTAAATAAACAGTATTTCCATTTGTATTACCATTGTTTTATTGAAGTATAATTGATTTACAATATTATATTAGTTTCAGGTGTACAACATAGTAATTTGATACTTTTATACATTACAAAATGATCACCATGGTAAGTGTAGTTACCATCTGCCATCATGCTGTTATTATAATATTATTGACTATATTCCATATGCTGTATATTACATACTGTGACTTATTTATTTTATAACTGAAAGTTTATGCCTCTTAATCTCCCTTACCCATGTCACTCATTCCCTGACTTACCTCCCTTATGACAACCATTATTTTGTTATGTGTGTTTATAAGTCTGTTTCCCTTTTGTTACATCAATATTTGTTTATTTTTTTTAGATTCCCCGTATAGGTGAAATCATACAGTATTTGTCTTTCTTTGTTAGACTTATTTCACTTAACATAATACTCTCTAGGTCCACCCATTTTTGTCACAAAGGTAAGATTTCATTCTTTTTCATGGCTGAGTATATATATATATATATATATATACACACACACACACACACACACACACACACACACTACATCTTCTCTATCCATTTATCCATCAATGGACACTTAGGTTGCTTCCATATATTTGCTGTTACAAATAACACTGCAATGAACATGTGGGTGTGTGTATCTTTTTGAATGAGTGTTTTTGTTTTCTTCAAAAAAATACCCGGAAGTGGAATTCTGGATCATATGGTCGTTCTATTCTTAATTTTGGGGGGAAACTCCATACTGTTTTCCATAGTGGCAGGACTAACTTACAATCCTACCAATACTGCCCAAGTGTTCCCTTTTCTCCACATACTTGCCAACACTTTTTGTTTGTTATCTTTTTATTAGCAGGCATTCTCACAGGTATGAGGTAAAATCTCATTGTTGTTTTGATTTGCATTTCCCTGATAACTAGTGATGTTTAGCATCATTTCATGTTCCTGTTGGCCATCTGTCTTCTCTAGAAAAATGTCTTTTCAAGTCTTCTGCCCATTTTTTAATCAGATTTACCAAAAAAAATTTGAGTAGTATGAGTTCTTTGTATATTTTAGATATTAACCCCTTTTTGAGTAGGTCATTTGCAAACATCTTATTCCATAAGCTGTCTTTAGTTTAGCTGATAGTTTCCTTTACTGTACAAACCCTTTTTAGTTTATGCAATCCCATTTGTTTATTATGCTTTGGTTTGCCTTTGCCTGTGGAGACATATTCAAATAAACATTGCTAAGACTGATGCCAAAGAGCATACTGCCTGTGTTTTCCTCTAGAAGTTTTATGGTTTCAGGTCTTACATTTAAGGCTGCAATCCATTCTGAGTTTACTTTTGGATATGGTTTGAGAAAGTATAGTTCAGCTTGATTCTTTTGCATGTAGGTGTCCAGTTTTCCTAGCACAAATTATTGAAGAGGATGTTTTTTCCCCATTGTATATTCTTGTCTCCTTTATCATAGATTAATTGACCATATAATCATGGGTTTATTTCTGGGTTTTCTATTCTGTTCCATTGATCTTTGTGTCTGTTTTTGTGAGTAATATATGGTTTTACTGTAATAAAGTACTGGTTTTTACTGTTTTTACTGTTTTTACTGTAATAAAGTACTGGTTTTACTGGTTTTACTGTTTTTACTGGTTTACTGGTTTTACTGTTTTGTGAGTAATATATGGATTACTGTAGCTTTGTAGTATAGTTTGGAGTCAGGGAGCATGATGCCTAAAGCATTGTTTTTCTTCCTCAAGATTTTTTGGATGTGTGTGGCCTCTTTTGTCTCCAAACAAATTTTAGACTTAGTTGTTCTAGTCCTGTGAAAACTACGATTGGTATTTTGATAGGAATTGCAATGATTCTGTAGATTGCCTTGTTGAATATAGTTATTGTACGCTATTAATTCTTATAATCCATTAGCAAGGCATATTTTTCCATTTTCTTGTGACATCTGTTTCTTTCATAAATGTCTTATAGTTTACCAAGTACAGGACTTTTATCTCCTTGATTAAATTTATTTCTATTATTTTTGCTGCAAAGGTAAATCGGATTGTTTTTTTAATTTCTCTTTCTGATAGTTTACTTTTAGTATACAGAAACATACAGATTTCTGTATATTAATTTTGTATCTGTAACTTATTGAATTCATTTATTGTTTCTAATAGTTTTAGTTTTGTGGCTTCTTTAGGCCTTTCTATATATGGTATCAGGTCACCTGCAAACAGTGACAGTTTCAGTTGTTCCTTTCCAATTTGGCTTCCATGTATTTTTTTTTTCTTGTCTGATTGCTGTGGCTAGGATGTCTAGTACTATGATGAGTAAAAATTGTTGAGAATGGGCATTCTTTTCTTGTCCTTGATCTTAGAACAAGTGGTTTCAGAGTTTCCCTGTTGAATATTATGCTAGCTATAGGTTTGTCATATATGTTTTTCATATGTTGAGGTAGGTTCCCTCTGTACCCACTTTGTTTTGATAGCTATTTTTTTTAAATTTTATTTTATTTATTTTTTTATACAGCAGGTTCTTATTAGTTATCAGTTTTATACACATCAGTGTATACATGTCAATCCCAATTGCCCAATTCAGCAGACCACCATCCCACCCCCCACCATAGCTATCCCCACTTGGTGTCCATACGTTTGTTCTCGACATCTGTGTCTCAACTTCTGCCCTGCAAACTGGTTCATCTGTACCATTTTTCTAGGTTCCACATACATGCGTTAATATACTGTATTTGTTTTTCTCTTTCTGACTTACTTCACTCCGTATGACAGTTTCTAGATCCATCCGCGTCTCAACAAATGACTCAATTTCGTTCCTTTTTATGGCTGAGTAATATTCCATTGTATATATGTACCATATCTTCTTTATCCATTCATCTGTCAGTGGGCATTTAGGTTGCTTCCATGACCTGGCTATTGTAAATAGTGCTGCAGTGAACATTGGGGTGCATGTGTCTTTTTGAATTATGGTTTTCTCTGGGTATATGCCCAGTAGTGGGATTGCTGGATCATATGGTAATTCTATATTTAGTTTTTAAAGGAACCCTCATACTGTTCTCCATAGTGGCTGTATCAATTTATATTCCCACCAACAGTACAAGAAGGTTCCCTTTCTCCACACCCTCTCCAGCATTTGTTGTTTGTAGATTTTCTGATGATGCCCATTCTAACTGGTGTGAGGTGATACCTCATTGTAGTTTTGATTTGCATTTCTCTAATAATTAGTGATGTTGAGCAGCTTTTTGTGTGCTTCCTGGCCATCTGTATGTCTTCTTTGGAGAAATGTCTATTTAGGTCTTCTGCCCATTTTTGGATTGGGTTGTTTGTTTCTTTAATATTGAGCTGCATGAGCTGTTTATATATTTCGGAGATTAATCCTTTGTCTGTTGATTTGTTTGCAAATATTTTTTCCCATTCTGAGGATTGTCTGTTCATCTTGTTTATGGTTTCCTTTGCTGTGCAAAAGCTTTTAAGTTTCATTAGGTCCCATTTGTTTATTTTTGTTTTTGTTTCCATTACTCTAGAAGGTGGATCAAAAAAGATCTTGCTGTGATTTATGTCAAAGAGTGTTCTTCCTATGTTTTCCTCTTAAGAGTTTTATAGTGTCCTGTCATGCATTTAGGTCTCAAATCCATTTTGAGTTTATTTTTGTGTATGGTGTTAGGGAGTGCTCTAATTTCATTCTTTTACATGTAGTTGTCCAGTTTTCCCAGCACCACTTATTGAAGAGACTGTCTTTTCTCCATTGTATATCCTTGCCTCCTTTGTCATAGATTCGTTGACCATAGGTGCGTGGGTTTATCTCTGGGCTTTCTGTCTTGTTCCATTGATCTATGGTTCTGTTTTTGTGCCAGTACCATATTGTCTTGATTACTGTAGCTTTGTAAAATAGTCTGAAGTCGGGGAGTCTGATTTCTCCAGCTCCATTTTTTTACCTCAAGATTGTTTTGGCTATTTGTGGTCTTTTGTGTCTCCATACAAATTTTAAGATTGTTTGTTCTAGTTCCGTAAAAAATGCCGTTGGTAATTTGATAGGGATTGCATTGAATCTGTAGATTGCTTTGGATAGTATATTCATTTTCACAATATTGATTCTTCCAATCCAAGAACATGGTATATCTCTCCATCTGTTGGTATCATCTTGAATTTCTTTCATCAGTGTCTTATAGTTTTCTGCATACAGGTCTTTTGTCTCCCTAGGTAGGTTTATTCCTAGGTATTTTATTCTTTTTGTTGCTATGGTAAATGGGTGTGTTTCCTTAGTTTCTCTTTCAGATTTTTCATCATTAGCATATAGGAATGCAAGAGGTTTCTGTGCATTAATTTTGTATCCTTCAACTTTACCAAATTCATTGATTAGCGCTTGTAGTTTTCTGGTGGCATTTTTAGGATTCTCTATGTATAGTATCATGTCATCTGCAAACAGTGACTGTGATAGCTTTTTTTTTATCATAAATGGATGTGGAATTTTGTCAAAAACTTTTTCTGTATTGAGATGATCATATGAGTTTTATTCTTCAATTTGTTAATATCGTGTGTCACAGTGATTGATTGAAGGGTTTTAACCATCCTTGTATCCCCAGGATAAATCCACTTGATCATGATGTATAATCCTTTTAATGTATTGTTGAATTAAGTTTATTAAAATTTTGGTGAGGATTTTGCAGCTATGTTCACTAGTAATATTGACCTATAATTTTCTTGTTTGTGGTAACTTTGTCTGATGCTGTTATCAGGACGATGGCTAGCCTCATGAAATGAGTTTGGAAGTGTTCCCTCCTCTGCAATTTTTTGGAATTCCTTGAGAAGGATAAGTGTTAACTTTTCTTTAAATATTTAGTTGAATTTACCTATGAAGCCATATGGTCCAAGACGTTTGTTTTTTGGGAGTTTTTTAATGACTGATTAACTTTCATTATTTGTTGTAGATCTGTTCATATATTCTGTTCCTTCCTGGTTCAATGTTGAGAGATTGTACATTTCTAGGAAATAATCCATTTTTTTCTAGGTTGTCCATTTTATGTACATGTCATTGTTCATAGTAATCATTTATGATTCAGTGTATTTCTGTGATGTCAGTTGTGTCCTCTTTCACTTCTGGTTTTATCTGGACACTCTCTCTCTCTTTCTCTTTTTTTTTTTTTTGATAAATCTAGCTAAATATTAATCAATTTTGTTTATCTTTTCAAGGAACCAATTCTTATTTTCATTGTTCTTTTTTATTATTTTTTAGACTATTTTATTTATTTCTCCTCTGACAATTACTGTTCCTTTTCTTCTACTGACTTTGAGTTTTGGTGGTTCTTTTTCTAGTTCCTTTAGGTACAAGTTAGATGGTTTATTTGAGATTTTTCTTATTTCGTGTGGTAGACTTGTATCAGTATCAACTTCACTCCTAGAACTGCTTTTGGTGCATCCCATAGATTTTGGATCATCGTGTTTTCATTTTCACAGTCTTCAGGTATTTTTAATTTCCTCTTTGATATCTCCAATGACCCATGTTTTGTTTAGTAGCATATTATTGTTTTTCACATTTTTTTTCTTGTAGTTGATTTTTACTTTCACATCATTGTGTTCAGAAAAGGTGCTTGATATGATTTCAACCTTCTTAAATTTATTGAGAATTGTTTTATGGCCTAACATGTGATCTCTCCTGAAGAATGTTCCATATGTACTTGAAAACAATGTGTATTCTGCTTTTGGATGAAATATTCTTTATTTTTCTATTAACTCTGTCTCATCTAAGGTGTCATTTAAGGCCAGTGTTTCTTTATTGATTTTTCTGTCTGGGTAAACTGTCCATTGATGTAAGCAGGGGGTGTTAAGATCCTCTACTATTATTTTATTACTGTAAATTTCTCCCTTTTTGCCTGTTAATATTTGCTTTATGTATTTAGGTGCTCCTGTGGTAGGTGCATATATATTTACAGTTTTATGTCTTCTTGGATTGATCCCTTTATCATTATGTAATGTCCTTCTTTGTCTATTGTTACAGTCTTTGTTTTAAAGTTTGTTTTCTCTGATATATGTATTGCTAACCCAGCTTTCTTTTTCTTTCCATTTGCATGGAATACCTTTTTCTATCCCTTCACTTTTTCTCTGTGTGTGTCATTAGATCTGAAATGTAGGCAGCATATGTATGGGTCTTGTTTTTAATCCAGTCAGCCACCCTGTCTCTTTTCTATTGGAGCATTTAGTCCATTTACATTTAAGTAATTACCAATAGGTTTGCACTTATTGCCATTTTCTTAATTGTTTTTGTAGTTCTTTTTTTTCTTCTCTTCTTCTTTTGTTCTCTTCCATTTTGATTTGATGACTTTATCTTTAGTGTAATGTTTTGATATCTTTTTTTTTTTTAAGCCAAGCCTCGCGGCATGTGGGGTCTTAGTTTCCCCAACCAGGGGTCTAACCCACAGCCCCTGCAGTGGAAGCGTGGGGTCTTAACCACTGAACCACCAGGGAAGTCCCTTCTTTCTCTTTTTTGTGCTGTATCTATTATACATATTTTTTGCATTTATGACAGGAGTATATTAAAAAACATACATTTTTACATTGCTTATCACTTAAGTTCAAATGCATTCTAACAACCCTGTACTTCCCCCCATCACACCCCTGCCATTCAGTGGTTTTGACATCATCTTTTACATGTCTTTTTTTCATGTATCTCTTAGCAACTTATTGTTGATATAGATGATTTTAGTACTTTTGTCTTTTAACCTTTCTACTAGCTTTACAAATGGTACATCTCCTACCTTTACTGAATGTTTGCCTTTACCAATGAGATCTTTCCTTTCATAATTTTCACATTTCTAGTAGTTGTCTTTTCTTTTCCTCTTAGAAAAGTCCCTTTAAGATTTCTTATAGAGCCAGTTTAGTAGTCCTTTTACTCTTGTAGCTTTTGCTTGCCTGTAAAAGTCTTTATCTCTCCTTCAAATCTGAATAGTAGCCTTCCAAGTAAAGTATTCTTGGTTGTAGATTTTCTTTCTTCCCTTTGAATATATTGTGCCACTCCCTTCTTGACCTGCAAAGTTTCTGCAGAAAAGTCAGCT
This sequence comes from Orcinus orca, assembly GCF_937001465.1. NCBI lineage: Eukaryota > Metazoa > Chordata > Mammalia > Artiodactyla > Delphinidae > Orcinus > Orcinus orca. Next base: position 2,704,968 of record NC_064559.1, on the reverse strand, counting down.
GATGGTCTTATGCGAGTTCCTATGTATGTAACTAGTTGCTTTTCTCTTGCTGCTTTTAAAATTCTGTCTTTATCCTTTATTTCTTACATTTTACTTATAATGTGTCTTGAAGTGGAACTCTTTGTGTTGTTCCAGACCCTGTGCTTCCTGTATCTGGATGCCTATTTCCTTTCCCAGGTTAGGGACGTTTTCAGCTATTATTTCTTCAAATAAGTTCCCTGCCCCTTTCTCTCTTTCTTCTCCTTATGGGACACTTATAGTGCAAATGTAGTACACTTCATGTTGTTCCAGAGGCCTCTTAAACTATCCTAATTTTTTAATATTGTTTTTACTTTTATTCCCTTCAGTTTGGACTATTTCCGCTACTCTGTTTTTCAGTTCACTGATTCATTCTTCTGTATCATCTAATCCACTGTTCATTCCTTATAATGACTTTTTTATTTCAGTTATTTTATTCTTCAGCTCCTTTTTTCTTCTTTATATTTTCTAGCTGTTTGTTAAACTTCACTGTTTTCATGTATTCTTCTCTCAAGTTCGTTGAGCATCTTTATGATCATCATTTGAACTCTTTATTGGGTAGATTCCTTATCTCCACTTTGTTTAGTTTTTCCTCTGAAGTTTTGTCCTCTTTATTTGGAATGTATTCCCCTGTCTCCTCGTTTTGCCTAATTCTCTGTGACTGTTTCTATGTATTATATAGGATGGTTACATTTCCTGTACTTGGAGAAGTGGCCTTACATAGGAAGCCTCCTATAGGGCTCAGCAGCACACTGTCCTCTGGTCACCAGAGCTATATGCTCTAGGGTTGCCCAATATGTGAGTGTGTGAGCCCTTCTGCTGTGGCATGGTGAACTACTTTGTGCACACTAGTAGGTGGTGCTTGCCCCCAGCCTGGTTGGCTGCCAACCCCTGCCTCTAGTGGTGGCTGTTAGCCTGCTGGTGGGTGAGTTTGGATCCTGGGGTGGCTGGATGCAGTGCATGCAGGGGCCCAGGGCTGGTGCTGACCTGCTGGTGGGCAGGTCCAGGTCCCAGGGCAGTTGGATGCAGAGCCTGGGGGCCAGGTCTGTTGCTGGCCTGCTAGTGGAAGAGGCTGGTCCTGGGGCAGCTGGCTGCATGGCCTGAGGGATCATGGAGCTGATGCTGGCCCACTGGTGGGTGGGTAACCCCCCTGGCACTAATAGATTAGTGGGAGGACTCCTAATGGTGCTTGCCAGCACCTGTGTCCTTGTGGTAGAAGGAGCTCCCCAAATGGCTGCTACCAGCACCTATATCCTCAGGGGGATTCCCAGTTGCCTCCTGCCTCTCAAGGAGGCCCTCTAAGAGCCTCACATGGGTCTGACAGAGGCTCCTTTTAATTTACTGCCTCTGTGCTGGGATTCAACGTATCTGTGATTTTTGTGTGCATCCTTTTAGAGCAATCTGTTTCCTGTAACCCTCCCATTCTCCTGTGTGCAAGCCCCACTGGCCTTCAGAGCTGGATATTCTGGTGGCTTGTCTTCTTGGTGCAGGACCCCAGGCTGTAGAGCTTGACATGGGGCTTGGACTCCTCACTCCTTGGGGAGAACCTCTGCAATTGTGATTATCCTCCTGTTTGTGGGTTGCCTATTCATGGTGTCTGAGTCTTGACTATACTGTATCTTCACCCCTCCTACCTATCCTATTGTGCTTCCTTCATTGCACCTTTCATTGTGGCAATTCTGTTCTGTTAATCTTCATGTTGTGCTTATCAATAGTTGCTGTGTAAGTAGTTGCAATTTTGGTGGGCCTGTGGGAGGAGGTGAGCTCAGGGTCTCCCTACTCCACCATCTTGACCACTCCTCCTCTGTATTACAATTTTTACAATCTATTACATTTCTGCAGTGTATTACGATGCATTTACAGTGTTTCACTTACATTTTTCAGAGCCCTTTTTAAATAGAAAATCCATTCTTGTAAGTTTTGTTATTGAAAAATTTTAAAAATAAATCTGATTTTTAACTTTGTGATTCCTTGTATTCTGTAAAATTTTGAGCTAATGTACCCCCCCCAGGAAATGCAAGTATCTCATATAAATTTGTGCCAATGGATCCCATAGTCCTATACTCATGACAGTTATACTTATTATTTAGTTGCTTGATTATTTTTTACTTTGATTAAAAATAACATTGCTTGAGACTTTTCTCTTTGCTAGGTGTTGTATTTTTGTTCATAGCTGATAGGCTGTCAAAATTAATGAAGACAGGGATCTTTTTCCCTACCCAAAACACAGACTTGACCCTGTGTTTTCCATAAACGATTATTGAACAGATACATAATGAACACTTCTCTGGGCTTCACTCTACCTGTGGAGATGCGGGAACCATTCAACGAAGTCCTTGTGATATTGTAACAAAATATTTATGGATTTCTGTCTGAAAAATATTAGTCCCCCCAAATTATCCTACTTTTTAATTATTTTTGTGTATGACACATAACAAGTAGAATATTTTCCATTGTCTTCAGGCTTTCAAAAAGGTTTACATTGTATTCATGGGAGTTTCTTATTAGTGAAAAAAGGAGCAGAATCCCTGGCTTGTGAATACTGACAGTCCTTCAAGAGGTCCATCACTAATAGACTGCCACTTCTTTCTTTCCTTTTATTAAACCTAATACATCACATTTTCCAGTTAAGATGGATGCTGCTGATGCATTTAGTTTGCTGTATTTTAAAGCATCATCTATTAACAGGGTATGTAATGTGTTTCAAGCTGGTTTAATGAGCCAGACAAGTGAAAACAAATGTCCTTCATTCTCTGCTTGGTTAACAAATATTTCTTCTGCATTTTATTATGGGATAGCTAGCAAAGAAGCCAAAGTTTTTTGTTTCTTTAAAAGAAAAAACATCAGTGAAGTAGCATTGGATGTTGGGTTTAATCAGCTCTAGCTTGCACATTTGTACTGCTTAGATTTGGAATCATAAGTAAGATACAGAAAAATGAGATCGGTGATGTTATGAGGGAAATTCTGGTAGATCCTTAACAGTTTAGGTGTCTTTTTTTCTTTTAAAATATATTCCTATTCTTTGCCCAATTCCCACACATATGTCTAAAGAGACAGTCTCTTCCTCACTCTCACCAACTTTAACGCATCTTCTAGAACAATAATTCTGAACAGTGGTCCCAATATCATCAACACCAGCCAACTTATCCAGGAAAAATGTTAAAAATGCAAAATTTCAGGCCCTACTTCAGATCTACTGACTAATAAACTCTGGGGGTGGGACCCAGAAATCTCTGAAAGCCTTCACTTTGATTCTGATGCAGGCTCAAGTTTGAGAACTTCTATTTTAGAAAGAGTGAGATAATGTCTTTATTTTGGTGATTAGATTCTTGCGAATGAGCAGAGATGCAAATTCCTTTACTTTTCCAAATAAACATTTGGTTTCTTTCCCTGTGTGCTGAGTGTTTAGTTTAATTCAAGAATGAGTATGATTCATGCGTGACTCTGGAAAGGTGTTTTTATTTATAAGGTACAGAGAGTAAAGTCTAAAGGAGAAAAACATATATTGCTTAATTTTTTTAAAAAAGTGAATCATGTCATCGGCATAAACACATCATTCTTCAGACTGGCATTAATTCAGTTAATATTATTTCCTAAATTGCTGCCATCAATATCATGTTACCACCACCTCTCCTTTCAGAGCAGAATTATGCTGGCCTCTTGTTTTCTTTCACTTTGTAATTAAATCTTTTTTCCTATTAATTTGCATTTAATTGCTATTAACACTTATCTCCAAAGATGAATGGGACAGAGTAAGGAGTTGTCATATTTAGCTTACATCTGAAAGGAATATTAAAAAGCAAAAACACTCAATCCAAACCCTTAATGGTTCAGGAAAGGAAATGATATTCAAGAAAGTTAAGTGGCTTGCAAATTTAGGATCTCTCTTGCTTTAGCAGAGAATGTTTATAACTGTTTGTTGTTAGCAATTCGGCATAGTTAGGAAAAAGATTTTAGACTTACTGACTAAGAAATATGTATTTTTTGGCATGAAGTCATTACTGATTTCATCTTTGCCTTCTTCTTATTGTCTCCCTTCTTATTAATAGACATGAATACTTGAAAGCTTCCTGCAGGATTTATAGAAGTAATTACTTGCTCAAATGTTGCCGAGCAGACAGGAGATTCATTCCCGGACTTTTTTTGTGTGTCAAAATGATTCTAGTTTTTAAAAATGAGAATGAACAATGGTCCATAGTACAATTAAAAGCATAAGTACAGAGCTTAGTTCTTTTTATTTTCTTTGTCATTGTTAATCACTTAAAATGGGTAATTAATTCTCAAATTAATCCCTGGAAAATTAAAGGAACATCTGGTGAAGTGTATTATTTTGGATTATTTTACAAAGAAGTGGTTACCAAGTGAGTGCTTGCTGGGCTAGAAAAATTGTAACCTTAACCTGTTTTTTTTCTCCTTTTGAAAGTCAGCCAAACAATGCTCATTCTCAATAGAAGTAATAGCTCCATCTATAGTCTATAGTAACACTGACAATTTGAAGACTGTTTGCTGAGCAGTGATAGCAACTTTCTGACTTATATTCTTGCCCTAGATTCAAAGAGATGGATCAGTGATTATACTAATCAAAAGCCTGCAATTCTAAAATACCCGGAAGAAATTCAGTTACATCATTAATTTGATGTAAAAGTAATTACTTGAAAAACAGTTTTAATAATATAAGAGATCTGAGATGAACTTAGGTTGACTGTGTAAGAGTCATTCCCCCTACATCTTGGTACACCCCCAATTTTTTTTATTTTTTTTTTATTTTTGCGGTACGCGGGCTTCTCACTGTTGTGGCCTCTCCCGTTGCAGAGCACAGGCTCCGGACGCGCAGGCTCAGCGGCCATGGCTCACGGGCCCAGCCGCTCCGCGGCATGTGGGATCCTCCCGGACCGGGGCACGAACCCGTGTCCCCTGCATCGGCAAGCGGACTCCCAACCACTGCGCCACCAGGGAAGCCCTGCAAAATAATTTTGAAATATTTTGTAGAGCTGTCGATCATTCATGTATACTTACATATATACATATATTCTATAGTTTAAACTTTTTGATATAGTGAAATCTTTTCTGAACTTTTATGTAACATATCTCTCTATATTTCCCCTTTAACTCTATTTAGCTACATTTTTGAAAGTTCAGTTTTGTTATTTTCAGTTAAAATTTGTTTATCCTTCTATATTTATGAAATATGTTAAACTTTTTGCAGAGAACAATCTCTAAAACTATGTTTCTACATCTAAGTATATACACCTAGATACATGTTAGTACCACTGTTTATAGTCTACCCTGTTTAAATATTTACCTCTATTTTAATTTTAATTGATAAAATAGTATGGAAATTTATTTTTTTTTCTAGCTTAATAGAATTGTACTCTCTGTATGATTCAGTCCTTGAAATATGTTGAGACATACTTTATGATCTAGTATATGGTCATTTTTTTATAACTGTCACATGTAAGTTTAAAAAACTATTATGTATTTTGAAAAGATGTTTCCCAAATATTACAAATATTCTTTATTTGATAAATCCCTAATTATCCTTCAAAGATTCCAATATAGTGTCACCTCCTCAGGGAGGCTCTTCTGATAGCTTAAGGTAGATCCTTCATCTGGTTTCCCCCAATAATATTACTTTGACATTGAAATTTATACATTTATGTGCATATCCACCTTAGACCATAAGATCCTAGGTCAAAAGAAACTTCTAACTGATCTTTACTACTGTACCTAATTTAATACTGTACCATAGTACACATAGTAGGCACTCAGGAAATATTTCTGGAGGGAAGGAAGGAAGGAAGGAAATAAAGAAGGAAGTAAGGGAGGAAAGAAAGAAAAAGAAAGGAAGAAAAGAAGAAAGAAAGAAAGGAGGGAAGTGAACAATAGAATGGTAGTATGTTGAACTTAATCATATGCTTAGGATTCTTCAAGGTTGGTTTCTGTATTTAGATAATGCTGTCACCAAGACAAAAAAAATATCAACTCAGGAGTTGCTAAATAAAGAATGAGCAATTTGAAGAGAAGACGCAATTATAGCCAACACTTACGTGGTGTTTTTCTGTACCAAAAAATTTCCTAAGCTCTGCAGTAGGTGTGTGGGGGCTGGGGGTAGGAGGGTGTAAACTCATTTAATCCTCACAACAGCTCTGTGAGGTGGATACTATTATTTATCAATTCTATTTTTCAGATGCTGAGATTGAGGCACTAAAATGTTGACTAACTTTCCCAAGATCAGAAGATGGAGAATAGCAGAACTGTGGTTTTTATCCAAGCATTATTGCTCTAGAGCCTGTGGTTTGAACCTCATGCCATACATACTACCTTAATAAGTACAAATGGGAAGAACCTCAGATTTCAGCAATTTTGAGAGAAGGAGCAAAATTTGAAAACTTTTTTTGTGGAGGTCCTCTTGAATGGAGTTGTCTTCTGACCCTTGAATGGGCTTTCCAAAACTCCAGGTCCCAGCTGTGGTTCTGCCCTCTGCTGCCTGAGGGTCAGTTCTGGAGTTATTTAAACAGCTTACATCTATCTCCCTCTGTTCCCTCTGCACATTGGAAATAAGAGCATTTTTCCTTTGTTAGAGGGCAGCTGTGAGATAATGTCTGAAATGCACATTCCTAAGAGGGAATAAGATCTATGTAGTAAAGGGGAGTTAATATATGCCATAAATTAGATGGGGAATGTAAAACTCTCCATCAGCTCAGGCTGTTTCCATGCCAGGTCACAGTGAAGAGGACCTCCCTACTCAGAGCAATAAATATGTATGTACCTATTACATTCTAAACCCACCTACTATGTGTCTAAATTAATTCTGAAAAGTAGGAAGATTGCTTTATCCTTTTAACAGCCGGCATGAGAACTTTTCTTAAATAGAGAACTGGCTTTGTTGGGAAAGCATACTTGGAATAGAAACTGAAGGCTGAGTGTGGGGGAGGAAGCTGATGTGCAGGAGAGCAGAGGAGGAACCCGTGGCTTTTCTGCAGAGGAAGGGGAGGCTGAAGTCAGTGTATGTGTGTGTACATCGGAAGTATCTGGGTGAGGGAGAAGGGAGGACAGAGACCTAGAGAAATTCGAACATTGCAGTGAGATGTAGCCCTCTCCTTGTTATCCCCTCAAATATTGAGTGAATTCTAGAAAACCTTGAATTGAAGTGAGTAGCATTCTTGTGGAGAGCTATGTAAGAGCTGATTTTGAGCTCACTATATGCAGGCACAGAATAATGACCTTGTGTCTGGATAAAGCTGAGCCAGGAAAGGTATTAGCAGAAATCTCAGGACAGCTTAAGATTTCCTCATATTGTTCATTGGAGGGTCAAAGAAATTCTACATAAACTCCAAGGACATAGAATCCCAGCTGATATCTAGGTTGTGGTTCTGAAGCAAAAAGGCAAGACAATGCCAAAAATATTTAAGATACCAAGAAGCATTTTCTGCCTAATGTCTTGGGAGAAGACAAATGCTTTAGTCTCTGAAGAAGACCTCCCACGTCTTTATATAATCAAGTTTCTTTAGGCCTTACCAGTCTGATGGTACAGAGAGAATCAGTTGATCAGTAGCAATCCAGTTTCACTGGTTCTTGCCTCTGTCTGCAGCTGCTTGCTGTTTCCCATCAATTTTCCCCAAGCATCCCTAGGAGGGCCCGAAGTGTGTTTCATATGTCCACATGATCAGGTCAGCTCCCAGGGACCATTGGTGGTTTAGTTGGGGGTCACATGGCTCTGCCCTGTCCACTAGGCACAGTCTAGCTCCCACAGTTTGGGACACTTCACTGCAGGAAGCTGAGATTGGTTCTAAAGCATTAGTACTGGTTCCCACCTAGTGTTACTCTTTTAATGGAACAGCTTTTTATTATTTTGTTTTCCTTTGAGTGCTACTCCTACCCACCCCCCACCTCTGCCTTCCGTAGTAATAAGACAAAAATCTAAAGAGAAAAACAGATGTCCTCAAAACCTGCCTCCCCATCTGCTAACTAATGATTTTATAAAGCTTGGTGGTAGAAGGCACCTTTTGGCTCTTATTAAGAGGCATATTCTTTTTTTTTTTTTTTTTTTTTTTTTTGCGGTACGCGGGCCTCTCACTGTTGTGGCCTCTCCGGTTGCGGAGCGCAGGCTCAGTGGTCATGGCTCACGGGCCCAGCCTCTCCACGGCATATGGGATCTTCCCGGACCGGGGCACGAACCCGCGTCCCCTGCATTGGCAGGTGGACTCTCAACCACTGCACCACCAGGGAAGCCAACCACCCCGATTTTTATGCTGGAAAGTCAAACTAGTTGGTTACATTTTATGTATGGCTGCATCAGTTATAGTGTTTATTTCCAAACAGATTTTCGAATGACAGTTTTATTGTTGCTGCTTTTTATGGACTTGTTTTCTTTGTTCCTCTTTTTGTTGTTGTTCTTTCATTACCTTAACCTAGACCCATACATACCTTCCAAGTGTCTTGTACTGAGCATTAGCCTCTGAAATCTCCCTACAATATAAGGTTCTACAGCTCCACTGTTTGGAAGTACTGCATATCACAGTCCTGTTTTAGAAATCTTTGGTGCAAGTTAGAAGAGTAAGACCTCTGGAAGCCTTATATCGGAGACATATGTTTAAAACTTTTTTTCCCACCAATATTGCACAATTTGGTCACTGAATCCCTTTTCCTGATATCATCTATAAACTGTCCAAATTACTAGTGTTCTGCTCTCTGGGTATCCTTCACAGTCCCAAGAAACACACAGGGGCCTCGGCAAGGGTATTTAATGGAATAAGAAATACCATCTACAGTGGAATGGTAATTGAGAGAGCAGTGTTCATGGGAACACATTTTCCTGGGATCAAAACCTTCTACTGGGACCTTAGTATGTGTATAAAATCCTTGCCTCTAGTCTTTCTTCACAATCCAAAATGTGGTGTGAAACAGGCTTACTTAATCTATTTAAAATGTGCCTAACATTTACCTTTACTCTAATCCTCCATTCCCTATTTCCTGAACTATGGGCAAACTTCATTACTGGCTGCTGTGGTACCATGAATAGCCCCTTTCTTGCTTGGTCCACTTTCTTTTTTTGCCTCTATCTCTAGGCCCAGGTATTTCTAGGTCTGAGACCAGCTCTGTCCATGAACAGGAAACATAAGGAAACTCAGGGGATGTCCGGCCCACTTGCTCATTAATTCAACAAGTATATCAATATTTTGGACATATATATGTGCCAGGTAAAAACATTTCTGTGCAAGACATGGTTTCTACCCGTAAGTTGACAGTATAAAGGAAGAGACAGATAAATAAAATACAAATACAATATCAGGCAATAAGGACTATGTTAGAGGTATGCAGAGAGCAGGGTGTGTGAGAGAAGGTGACTCACAGCCATGGACTCTGAGTAGAATCTTGCAGGATAAGCTGAATTTTACCAGGTCGGCTGGTCAGGCCAAGGCTCAGAGGCATGACAGCTCTCTTGAGAGAAATGACTCAAAACTTCAATGTGGGAAGGAAACGAGGGGATGAGGATTGTGTTGTGTATGGGGGAGGGCCTCTTATGCAAAGCCAAGCTCTTTGAACTTTATCCTAAAGACAAATAAGAAACACCAAAGTATCTTCAACAAGAGAGCAAAATAATTAGATTGACTCACAACACACTACTCTGACCACAGGGTGGAGGGTAGCCTTTAGAGATCGGGACTGCACACCAGAGTGCAATGGTTGTCTCCAGGATAAGTCCTATGCGATCCTTTGAGTTGCAAGCAGAGCTAGTCTTCCTTTGCATGGAACACCATTGTTAGTTGAAAGAACGATGAAACTGTTGTTTCAGACATGGGTGTTTGGCAGACTTATTTATTTGTTTGAACAAAATGATCCTGTCACTTCAAGGAAAAAAAACCTGACAGTATTAATTGCCAATAACAAAGTTCTGTCTTCAGAGTAAAAGTTAGAATTTCGGAAAACTTGTAATTGTCATAGTGGACCTGGCAGCTTCCTAATAGTTAAAGACGTTTATCATTAGATTGGTGGTGATATTAACAAATGTCATGTTTGCTCTTATATAATGAAATGTGTCAGGATTTGAGAGATCTACATAATTCAGTGACTCAGTTTTCAGATGACCAATGCACAATATCCCTGGGTAAAAGATTCATTCAAAGTGAAAAACAGACCAATAGATTTTAATGTTAATAGAGGGTGAAAAGTTCATTGATAAGGTGTCAGATTCTACAGCTCAACTAACCATTGATAACCTATAGTGTTTTAGTGTAGTATCGAAGAGGAATATCCTCAGCTGTCTGAAATAGCTATTAAAATACCTCTTCCTTTTCAACCAAAGAACATACTGCAACAGATTGAATGCACAATAGATATAAGAATCCAGCTGTCTTCTCCTAAGCCAAACAGTGAAGAGATTTGCAAAACTGTACAATAATGACACTTCTTACTAAGTATGACTTGGGAAATATAGTTATTTTGTGATAAAAATTATGTTAACATGTAATGGATTTATTATAATTTTAATGAAATGTGTATATGTATATTTATATTGCTTACTTTTGATTTCAAAAATGGTAAATATTAATAGGTATAACCCATTTGAACAGAAACTCTTTAGGGTTCCCAATAACTTTTAACAACGTGAAGGGGTTCTGAGATCAAAAAATTTGAGGAGCTGGGTTAGATGTCTCTTTCTAGAGACCAGAACTTTGGCTTTAAATGAAATGAGGTTTTTTTCGTTGTTTGTTTAATTGTTTGGGTGGATCTTAAGGATTGGAACTACTTGCTTACATTTATTTCCTCATGGAATGCACCCAATAGAGTAGTATTTTACAAACTCTAGTTAATTATGTCCTATTAGGTATGGAAGCAATTGAGAAGGTTGTAACTAGTGTTTTTATTATAATATAATGGGGATATAATGGAAAATGCCAGACTTCACTACCCAGACTAAGTGCAACTATTGTTTCATGAAACTATTTTTTTTTCAATTAAATCTATATATGTATATAGGAATATGCATGTTTGAACTGGGTCATCATGGAAAATGTTTATGTCACTGTACATTGCTGTAAAAATTCTTAAAGCCTTTGCAAGAGAGATCTTACAATGCTCTTACAAGTGGTTGTATTAACCCAGCCTCTGCTTGGGTTGACCTCATGCTGTTTTTTTTTTAACATCTTTATTGGAGTATAATTGCTTTACAATGGTGTGTTAGTTTCTACTGCATAACAAAATGAATCAGCTATACATATACATATATCCCCGTATCCCCTCCCTCTTGCATCTCACTCCCACCCTCCTAATCCCACCCCTCTAGGTGGATACAAAACACCCAGCTGGTGGGAAGCAGCCACAAAGCAGAGGGAGATCAGCTCGGAGCTCATGCTGTTTTGATTCTTTGCAGCACTGGCTCTGGTTCCCAAAGCCATTCCTTGATTTCTTACCCAAGGTCCTTTTTGTCTTTGTTGGCTTCCCCATAACAACCTTAAGATTGAATTATATTGCAGCTTTTCTTTTTCCTCTGATTATTTCCTCTTTGTTGCCCCTGTCCTACTTCTACTCAGGCCTGTGCATAACACTTTCTCACTTTCTCTTACAAATACCTGCTCCACAAACTATCTGTTCTAGTCAAATTAATCCAAAGCTTTCTTACTGCCTTAGTTTTGTTTACATCCCTCCACTCAGTTTATCTGATTTGTACTCAGTGTTCAAAGCACAACCCAAAAGATCTCTCCTCTGGGAAGTCATTCCTCACCTCCTTTCCTGTCACAAACCCCAGAGTACAGTGTAGGCATTTGACATTTCTACGTTATAGATTTCACAGTAACTATAATACTAGCAACTTTAGTGAAGCATTTAGAGAGAATTATTAAACAGTTGGTTCAACCACTGACATATGGACTGAATGACATAGTTTCTGTATAGTTTCAAAAATTCTATAAATCTTAGCAGCTATTCCCAGGGAATGCATGAAGACAAGCAGAACTTGAAGTGAGAGTATTTCAAAGTCTTGGTTGAAATTCAAAGGATTGTTAGTACTGTATGCAATCAAATGGAAAATTTTCAAGGTGGTATAAGTCTTTTCCTCAAATTTCCCCTAATAGGAGACTAGACTGTGTTCTAGGGACATTTATATTGTATTTTAAGAGGAAAATTGATGTTCTTTTTTTTTTTTTTTTTTTTGATGGCAGTATGTTTTTTGGAATATTATTCTCCATTGCCATGCTTTGCAAGTGGGCTCACTAGAGTGTTCACGTCTTACCAACTGTGTAACCTTGAATCTATCACTTTAATTTTTAGACCCTTAATTCTGTCATCTGTAAAAAGATGTTAATAGTAATAACATTATCTATATTACATGGTTATTAGGAGCAAATTAAAAAACGTATATAAAAGTACAGTGCAAATTTTTAGTATATGAACTATTTTGCTCATGAAAAAAGGTCAGATCTAGTGCCAAAAGTATCCATAGTGGCAGGAGGCTAGCACCCAAAGCCTACTAGATGAGCCCAGTCACTTTTTATGTGAGAAATTCACACTAATTGAAAAATTAGTATATGTTTTCTTAAAATAATACCTTTTGTAGAAGGAATTTATATTCCTTTTAAAAAGTAAGTTGGCATAATAACTTGATGGTTTTTATAGCTGAGTGATAAGTACATAGGGGCCCAATGTATTCTGTTTATCTGTGTCTATTTAAATTTTTCTACAATAAAAGTTTAAAAATTACACATATAATGCAAATTTTAGAGAGGTCTAATTATAGATCACATAAGATTTGGTCTCACATGACTCCCCCCTTTCTAGGCACAGATTTCCTAGGCTGGATATATTCATTGTCTTCCATGTCAGTCAATACCTAGCACCAATGGAAGGACACAGCGTGGCCCTTTAGAAAGCAGGGTAAAGAACGTTTATACTCCCCAAAATGAAACTAATCCAAATGACAGAGCTGGCAAGAAGAAAGGAGAAGCCAGCCTGTCACATTCCACAAATGCACTGAGGAAAGATGATTCCCCACTAGGGCCTGAATCCAATGATCCTCCATTTGAGAATTCTTAGTGTGCGTGACCCTCAAGGGTACATAAGCAGAATTTTGAAAAAGTTAATTGATAAGTATTTAATAGAGGAATAAATGTCTCCTGGAAGAAATCATTTAGGTTTATACCCATGGCTCTTAACTGAGCAGTACAGCATTGCTGGGGTTGGAGTGGTTGGGATTTACTTTGGTCTTTTAGAACTTTTAAGGTATAAACATTTAAACCAACAACTGTCCAAAGATTCAGAGCAAATCATTCTTTCACATAAGAATAATCTATTTCTGATCAGTTGCTCAACTATCTACTAAATCAGTGTTTTATTTGACCTCAACACCTCTCTATTAGTCATAGAATGTTAGAACTGGAGAGGGATTTTGGTTCTATAAAAGGCATTGTTTGGACAAGAATTTACTCCAAATTTTTCTCTGGAATTCTACTACATATAATTGTATATGTTTAAAAGTGTGGAAATATAGACCACCCAAATGAGAACAAAAGATATTCAGAGCTTGCATAGCTATGGAGTCAGCCACCATCACTAGCATTTGGCAGATATTCAAAAGCAGGCAAGGGAGTGGGAAAGCTTTATATTGAAAAAGAGAAGGCTTCAGATCGGCCCTGATTGCAGGTTGTTGGCATGGGGAAGTTGGAGGTGGATATCTTATTGGCTTGGGGACCATATTTAGCTTTCTCTGGTTGGTCCTGCGTTGGAAGCAGGGCAAAAATTAGGGAAGCTACTGTTCATTGCCCAGGTCCTTACTGTTCTAGGCTCACTGCTGCAGAGCTTGTGATTTGGCTTCTTGGGCTGGTTGCAGAGTTTGTGGGTCAGAGTTCTCTTGTCATTTGTGGTCTGGCTGTTGTCTCTTTGTGTATTCAGCCTCTCAGAGGGTACTGTTCAAGATATACATACAGGTGTAATTAAACGAGTACTTCTTCTCAAGAAACTTGCAGTAAAAGAGGGCAGAAAAAATATTGTACATAGATGATTATAGTAATACAGAGTGTGTCATTAAGAAGGGAATAAAGAAAGTCATAATAGTCACTCTGAAAATAAGGCAGTTTCACTTCATAGTAGTGCATTTTTGGAAATACTGTCATCCCAGGGTCTGGGAAGGGGAACAAATGTTGACAAGCACATGTTCCATCAAAGAAGTAGCATTCTCGTTTTATAGAGAAAAAGACTAAGGTTCAGAGACATTAAATTACTTTCCTAAAATCATTCAGCAAATGACAGAGCTGAGATTTCCACCTGGTTCTCTTGGACAAGAAAGGTCATTTACTTCACTTCTAGTTCCCAAAAGTGTATACTTATGAGGGTATCAAAATGTTAAGGGAGCAGATGCAGTTATAAAAATATATTTAATATTTTAATTTTTTCTTTAAGACCATTAAAAAAAAAGCTATTGTTTTCATTATTCGAGCTACAGAAAATAAATCTCCACAAGTTTCTCTTGACTGGTGGAGACCTGCAGAAATTGATGACTGTCAATGGAGGTGTTTCAAATTGTCTAGGAGTCTGTGGAATTTGCATTTGTCAAAGGGGAAATAGTTTTAATGATTCAACGTCACTGCACTTTAGTGTAATTATGTAGAACTAAATTTGCTGATTTTTTTTTTTACTTATCACATTTTTTTAATTGAAGTATAGTTGATTTATAATATTGTGTCAATCTCTGCTGTACAGCAAAGTGACTCAGTTATACACATACGTTCTTTTTTATATTCTTTTCCATTATGGTTTATCACAGGATATTGAATATAGTTCCCTGTGCTATACATTAGGACCTTGTTGTTTATCCATTCTAAATGTAATAGTTTGCATCTACTAACCCCAAACTCCCAATCCTTCCCTCCCTTCCCCCCATCGCCCTTGGCAACCACAAGTCTGTTCTCTGTGTCTATGAATCTGTTTCTTGTTTGTAGGTTCATTTGTGCCATATTTTAGGTTCCACATATAAGTGATATCATATGGTATTTGTCTTCCTCTTTCTGACTTACTTCACTTAGTATGATAATCTCTAGTTGCATCCATGTTGCTGCAAAAAGTCATTATTTTGTTCTTTTTTATGGCTGAGTAGTATTTTATTGTATATATGTACCATATCTTCTTTATCCATTCATCTGTCAATGGACATTTAGGTTGTTTCCACATTTTGGCTATTGTGAACAGCACTGCTATGAACATAGGGGTACATGTATCTTTTTGAATTATAGTTTTGTCCGGGTATATTCCCAGGAGTGGGATTGCTGATCATATGGTAATTCTATTTTTAGTTTTCTGAGGAACCTCCATACTGTTTTCCACAGTGGCTGTACCAACTTACGTTCCCACCAACAATGTAGGAGGTTCCCTTTTGTTCACACCCTCTCCATTTGTTATTTGTAGACTTTCTAATGATGGCCACTATGACTGGTGTGAGTGATACCTCACTGTAGTTTTGATTTGCATTTCTCTAATAATTTTTGATGTTGAGCATCTTTTCATGTGCCTCCTGACTATCTGTATGTCTTCTTTGGAGAAATGTCTATTAAGGTCTTCTGCCCATTTTTCGATTGGGTTGTTTGTTTTGTCATTGTTGAGTTGTATGAGCTGTTTGTATATTTTGGAGATTAAGCTCTTGTCTGTTGCATCATTTTCAAATGTTTTCTCCCATTCCGTAGGTTGTCTTTTCATTTTTTTATTTTTATGGTTTCCTTTGCAGTGCAAAAGCTTGTAAATTTGGTTAGGTCCCATTTGTTTATTTTTGTTTTTATTTCTATTGCCTTGCGAGACTGACCTAAGAAAACATTGGTATGATTTATGTCAGAGAATGTTTTGCCTATGCTCTCTTCTAGGAGTTTTGTGGTGACATGTCTTATGTTTAAGTCTTTAGGCCATTTTGAGTTTATTTTTGTGCATGGTGTGAGGGTGTGTTCTAACTTCCTTGATTTACATGCAGCTGTCCAACTTTCCCAGCACCACTTGCTGAAGAGACTGTCTTTTTCCCATTTTATATTCTTGCCTCCTTTGTCGAAGATTAATTGACCATAGGTGTGTGGGTTTATCTCTGGGCTCTGTATTCTGTTCCATTGATCCATATGTCTGTTTTTGTTCCAGTACCACACTGTTTTGATTACTGTAGGTTTGTAGTATTATCTGAAGGTTGGGAGAGTTATGCCTCCTGCTTTTTTTTTTTTTTTCCTCAGGATTGCTCTGGCAATTCTGGGTCTTTTGTGGTTCCGTATAAAGTTTTGGATTATTTGTTCTAGTTCTGTGAAAAATGTCATGGGTAATTTGATAGGGATTGCATTAAATCTAGCTTCGGGTAGTATTGCCATTTTAACAGTATTAATTCTTCCAATCCAAGAGCATGGAATATCTTTCCATTTCTTTTAATCCTCTTTTATTTCCTTTATTAATGTTTTGTAGTTCTCAGCATATAAGTCTTTCCCCTCCTTGGTTGGGTTTATTCCTAGGTGGTTTTTTTTGGTATGATTTTAAAAGATATTGTCTTTTTGCATTCCCTTTCTGATATTTCATTGTTAGTGTAAAGGAATCCAACTGATTTCTGAATGTTAATCTTGTATCCTGCTACTTTGCTGAATTCATTTATTAGATCTAGTAGCTTTTGTGTGGAGTCCTTAGGGTTTTCTATATTTTGTATCATGTCATCTGCATATAATGACAGTTTCACCTCTTCCCTTCCAGTTTGGATACCTTTTATTTCTTTTTCTTGTCTGATTGCTGTGGCTAGGACTTCCAATACTATGTTTCTAGAAAGTTGTCCATTTCTTCTACGTTGTCAAATTTGTTGGCATATAATTGTTCTAGTATTCTCTTATGGTATTTTGTAATTCTGCTGTCAGTTGAAATTTCTCTTTTTTTATTTCTTTCTCTTTTTTTTTTTTTTGGTTTTCTTTTCTTCTTGGTGAGCCTGGCCAGAGGTTTGTCAATTTTGTTTACCCTTTCAAAGAACCAGCTCTTGGTTTTGTTGATTTTTTTTCTATGTTTTTAGTCTCTATTTTATTTATTTCCTTCCTTCTGCTGACTTCAGGTTTAGTTTCTTCTTCTTTTTCTAATTCTTTTAGGTGATAGGTTAGGTTGTTTACTTGAGATTTTCTTGTTTTTTGATGAAAGCCTGTATCGCTATGAACTTCCCTCTAAGAACTGCCTTTGATGCATCCCATAGATTTTGTATGGTTGTATTTTTAATTGTCATTTGTCTCAAGGTATTTTTTAATTTCATTTTTGATTTCTGTGTTGACCCATTGGTTTCTTAGTAGCATGTTATTTAGTCTCCATGTAATCGTTTTTTTCTCATTTCTTTTCCTGTTGTTGGTTTCTAATTTCATGCCATTGTGGTCATTGAAGATGCTTGAAATAATTTCTATACTCTTAAATTTGTTGAGGTTAATTTTTTGCCCTAGGGTGTGGTCAATCCTAGAGAATGTTCTGTGTGAGCTTAAAAAGAATGTATATTCTGGGTTTTTTTGGATGTAGTGTCCTGAAAATATCAACTAAGTCTACCTGTTCTATTGTATCATTTAGGACCTCTGTTGCCTTATTGATTCTCTGTGTGGAAGATCTGTCCATTTATGTGAGTGGAGTGTTAAAGTCTCCAATATTATTATATTCCTATCAATTTCTCCCTTTATGTCTGTTAGTATGTGTTTTATGTATTTGGGTGCTCCTATATTAGGTGCATATATGTTGATGATGTAAAATCCTTTTCTTGTATTGATCCTTTTATCATTATATAGTGTCATTCTTTATCTTTCTTTATAGACTTTGCTTTAAATTCTATTTTCTTGATATGAGTACTACAACTCCTGCTCTTTCTTGTCATTTCTGTTTGCATGAAATATCTTTTTCTATCCCCTCACTTTTAATCTATGTGTGTCCTTTGCCCTAAGGTTGGTCTCTTGTAGGCAGCATGTTGTAGGCTCTTGTTTTTTATATCCAGTCTGCCACTCTGTGTCTTTTGATTGGAGCGTTTAGTCCATTGACATTTAAGGTAATTATTGATACATATGTATTTATTGCCATTTCAAACCTTGTTTTCCAGTTGGTTCTTTGTTCTTTGTTCCTTTCTTTTTCTTTCTTTTTTTTTTTGTTTGTAGTTTGATGATTTCCTCTTACTTTATCCTTGTGTTCTCTTCTTTTATGTTTTTGTGAATCTATTGTATGTTTTTGATTTGTTGTTGCCCCGTTTTTCAGTTATGTTAACCCCTTTCTATATCCTCTTGCTTTAGACTGATCATGATATAGACTCAGACACATTCTTAAAAAAAGAAAAAGAATCTGCATTTTCTTACTCACCTTCCCCACATTTTATGATTTTGATGTCCCTTTTTACATCTTCATCTTTATCCTTCTGCTGTTCCTTATGTTTATCATTGCTTTCAGAAATAGGTTTTTATTTTCTTTTTGATTTGTATACTGGCTAATTTAAGTGATTTATTTTCCAATTGTGATTTCCTCCTTCCTGTTTCTTCTTGCTTTTTTTCTTTAGAGGTGACCTTTCAATATTTCTTTTAGAATAGGATTCATATTGCTGTATTCTCTTAATTTTTGCTGGTCTGAGAAATTATTTCTGCTCTTATTCTAAATGATAATCTTGCTGGGTAGAGTATTCTAGGTTGCAGATTTTTCTCTTTCAAGACTTTGGGTATATTTTGCCACTCCTTTCTGGCCTGCAGTGTTTCTGTAGAGAAATCAGCTGATATTCTTATGGGGGTTCCCTTGTAAAGAAATCTTTGTTTTTCTCTTGCTGCCTTTAGAATCCTCTCTTTATCTTTGACTTTTGCCATTTTTATTATAATATGTCTTGGTGTAGGTCTGTTTGGGTTCATCTTGTTTGGGACCCTCTGTACTTTCTGTATCTGGATATCTGTTTCCTTCTTTAGGTTTGGGAAGTTTTCAGCCATAATTTTTGAAAATACGTTTTCATTCCCCCTTTCTCTTTCTTCTCCTTCTGGGATACTATTATGCATAGATTGTTCCACTTTATATTATTCCATAGGTCTCATATTGCTTTCAGTTTTTTTTTTTTTTAATTTGGCTTTCTCTCTTCTGTTTTGATAGGGTAATTTCCATTAGTCTATCTTCCAGGTCACTTATTCTTTCTTCTGCATTATTCATTCTGCTGTTCATTGCCTTGAGCTCAGCTTTCATCTCGGCAAATGAATTTTCTAATTTTTCTTGGCTCATCCTTATAGTTTCTAGTTCCTTTAACAGTAATCTGAATTTCTGTCAATAGCCTTTCTTAATTCCCTCAGTATTCTCATTATCTCCTTTTTGAACTTGGTGTCTGTTAGAAGAGGTCTGTTTCATTGATTGTTCTTTCAGAGGAATTTTCTTGGTTTTTTAAACTGAGAGTGGTTCCTATGCTTCTTCATTTTGCTTGTATTTCTCTTAGTCTGTGAGTTTAGGAGAAATAATTATCTCTTGTAGACTTGGAGGGCTATTTATAAGTGGGATTGTCCCTGTGTGGCTTGTGTGGGTTTAATATTTTTTTGGCGTGAGAGCAGTTTTTGGTTTGGATGCTTTCCATCTCTTTTCTCAGCGTGTGCTGGCTGTTATCCCCTTGATACGGAGTGTGCAGGTGTGCAGGTGCATGGCTTGCACAGGCTCCCAGGATGGCATGGGCAGAGGTTGGCTCCTGGTTGCAGGTCCCTCCGCAACAGAGCTGGCAGGTCACGTGCCCCTAGGGAAGTTGGCCCCGGATCGTGGGACCCTAGGTGGCAGTGGGTCGTGCACCCCCATGGAGGTGGGGGCAGTGGTTGGCACTGGGTCTCAGGACCCTCAGCAGAGGCGGGCCTCACATGCTTCCAGGGAACTTTTCCCCGGATCGCGGGGCCCTCAGCAGTGGCCATGGTGGGTTGTGCACACTGAGGGTGGTGGGGGAAGTGGTCAGCACCAGGTTGCAGAGTCCTCGGCAGTGGTGGCAGGCCACACATGCCCCCGGGAAGTGGGCCCCAGATCGCAGGACCCTCAGCAGTGGCAGGCCATGCAGGCTCCTGGGAAGGTGGGGGCAATGACCTGCACCCACTGACAGAACCCGCAGCAGTGGCGGCAGCACTCCACGCCTACCTCTGGAGTCCAGGATGGCAGCCGAGGCTTGCAACTGCCCCTGGAGCTCATGGAGGCAGTGCCTTGTCACCTGCGAGTGCACAGAGAAAGAAGCTCCTATGGCAGGCCCACCTCCTCCTCTCACGCCCCCCCAGCAGTGGTCCCTTGCCTCTCTGGCAGGCCCAGGCTTCTTCCTGGACTCCCTCCATTGTGGCGCACTGCACCCTAGCCCCCTCAGGCTGTCTTCACACAGCCAACCCCAGACCCCTCCCCAGCGTCTGACCTCTGAAGCCCGAGCCTCAGTACCCAGCCCCCACCTCCCCCAGCGGGCGAGTGAACAAGCTTCTCAGGCTAGAGAGTGCCAGTTGGCACCAACCCTCTGTGCAGGTCTCTCTCTGCTTTGCCCTCTGCACACCTGTTGCTGTGCTCTCCTCTGAGGCTCTGAAGTGCCCCCTCTGTCCCTGCCAGTGAGAGGACTTCCCAGTGTGCGGAAGCCTGCCTTTCCTCTTTCACAGCCCTCACAGAGGTGCAGGTCCCATCCACATTCCTTCCTCTCTCTCTCTGCGAATTTAGAGATCAGATCAAGATGACAGAAGAGTAGCACGTGGAGCTCACCTTCTCTCCACAGATACATCAACAATAAATCTACCTGTGGAACGACTCTCACAAAACATCTACCTAACACTGACAGTAGAACTCAGACTCCCAAAAGGGCAGGAATATCTCCAAGTAACTGTGTAGGGCAAAAGAAAAAAGAAAAAAGAAAACAACGAGAGAGAGAGGAAGGAATGTGGATGGGACCTGCACCTCTGTGAGGGCTGTGAAAGAGTAAAGGTTTCTGCATACTGGGAAGTCCTCTCACTGGCAGGGACAGAGGGGGCGCTTCAGAGCCTCAGAGGAGAGCACAGCAACAGGTGTGCAGAGGGCAAAGCAGAGAGAGACCTGCACAGAGGGTTGGTGCCAACTGGCGCTCCGTAGCCTGAGACGCTTGTTCACTCGCCCGCTGGGGGAGGTGGGGGCTGGGTACTGAGGCTCAGGCTTCAGAGGTCAGACGCCGGGGAGAGGACTGGGGTTGACTGTGTGAAGACAGCCTGAGGGGGCTAGGGTGTAGTGCACCACAATGGAGGGAGTCCAGGAAGAAGCCTGGGCCTGCCAGAGAGGCAAGGGACCACTGCTGGGGGGGGCGTGAGAGGAGGAGGTGGGCCTGCCATAGGAGCTTCTTTCTCTGTGCACTCGCAGGTGACAAGGCACTGCCTCCATGAGCTCCAGGGGCAGTTGCAAGCCTCGGCTGCCATCTTGGACTCCAGAGGTAGGCGTGGAGTGCTGCCGCCACTGCTGCGGGTTCTGTCAGTGGGTGCAGGTCATTGCCCCCACCTTCCCAGGAGCCTGCATGGCCTGCCACTGCTGAGGGTCCTGCGATCTGGGGCCCACTTCCCGGGGGCATGTGTGGCCTGCCACCACTGCCGAGGACTCTGCAACCTGGTGCTGACCACTTCCCCCACCACCCTCAGTGTGCACAACCCACCATGGCCACTGCTGAGGGCCCCGCGATCCGGGGAAAAGTTCCCTGGAAGCATGTGAGGCCCGCCTCTGCTGAGGGTCCTGAGACCCAGTGCCAACCACTGCCCCCACCTCCATGGGGGTGCACGACCCACTGCCACCTAGGGTCCCACGATCCGGGGCCAACTTCCCTAGGGGCACGTGACCTGCCAGCTCTGTTGCGGAGGGACCTGCAACCAGGAGCCAACCTCTGCCCATGCCATCCTGGGAGCCTGTGCAAGCCATGCACCTGCACACCTGCACACTCCGTATCAAGGGGATAACAGCCAGCACACGCTGAGAAAAGAGATGGAAAGCATCCAAACCAAAAACTGCTCTCACGCCAAAAAAATATTAAACCCACACAAGCCACACAGGGACAATCCCACTTATAAATAGCCCTCCAAGTCTACAAGAGATAATTATTTCTCCTAAACTCACAGACTAAGGGAGTTTGACTATTTGCTAGAACAGGGAAACACTTATGTTTACTGGCTTACTTTTATGATAAATTATGTTATGTGGTAAAGGCTACAGATGAATATCCAGATGAAGAAATACATGGGATGAGGCCTGGGAGGGTACTAAGTGCCAGAGCTTCTGTCCCCATGAAGTTAGGATGTGTCAGACTCCCTGCATGTTGATCTGTTCACCAATCTAGAAGCTCCCTGAACCCCATATTATTGAGATATTTTTATGGAGGCTTCATCAACTATGCAGGATTGAAAATTTACTCCATTTCTAGCTCCTCTCCCCTCTTTGGTGAATTGGGGTCGGTGTGGGGGCTGACAATCCCAAGCTTCTAAACATGGTTTGGTTTGTCTGGTGACCAGCCCCCATCACGGAGCCTATTAAGAGTTACCTCATTAGAACAAAAGACACTCTTATCACCCAAGAAATTCCAAGGGATTTAGGAACACTGTCAGGAACCAGGATCAAAGATCAAATATCAGAATGAAAAATGGTCCTGGTACCCTTATCACTTAGGAAATTACAAGGATTTTAAGAGTTCTATACCAGGAATCAGGGGCAGAGACCAATATATATACATTTTCTATTATTTTGCACTTATGCTTTACAAACATACTGCATATTCCATTAATCCCTCCCCCTGCAAAGGGATTCATACAAATTCCTATATATATAAAATGTGGAGTAAGTTCTTTTTCTCCAGCATAAATGTAATTCCCAGTTCATCCTAGCTACCTCTCTGTATGCTTAATGACACCTTCACTATGATTTCCTTCACCTGGATTCTTTTTTCCATTCAGCCACTGTGTGTTAGATAAGTTATGCTGTGTCATATTTTACCTTCCTTCTTTGTAATGCTAGGTAATTGTCTGTGGTTAATCTCTATTTTTAATGCTTGGTGTATATCTCTGCTGTTGCCTTGATAACATATGTATTATATAGCATGTGATATTATACTTTGTAATAAGGAAATTTGGCCTACAGGAGAAAAGTGCTGTTTAATGCAAGATGTATCCTGGCAAGGGTTTAAACACGCATAAATGATGCTGAGATGTATCCCAGCCTTTTAGGTGAATGGATGCTTTTAGCATTTATGTCTGTTTCCTCAGTATTTTCTATCTATACTTTAGCACACTCACTGGAAGGAATGGAGTACATTTAGAAACTGAATAAGTTAGTAGACATGAATGGAAAAAAAGAATGATTTAATTACAAATTTTATATTCAATAAATCATGTTACGTTCAATCAATCATGTTTCCCTAGGGATACAACTTAGGTTTTTGCATCACACAGTGTTACATTACATATTTGCATAACATTCAAGGAAGCACTTTATAGATAATAGAATACAGACAATTTTTGCTTTTGAGACACTATTATAATGTGATTCCTTTTTGCACATAAGTGCACATATGGCAGGTCCAGTTAGACCTCTGAGACCTAATAGTTGTAAAACTCATGACTCTTAGAGAACCTGGAGGGGAAATATAGTTGATGTAAGGACTATTCCTTCAAACCAGTATTAAAAAGTGATTACAGGGCTTCCCTGGTGGCGCAGTGGTTGAGAGTCCGCCTGCCAATGCAGGGGACACGGGTTCGTGCCCCGGTCTGGGAAGATCCCACATGCCGCGGAGCAGCTGGGCCCATGAGCCATGGCCGCTGAGCCTGCGCGTCCGGAGCCTGTGCTCCGCAACAGGAGAGGCCACAACAGTGAGAGGCCTGCGTACCACAAAAAAAAAAAAAAAAAAGTGATTACATCTCATAATTATGTTAGATGCACACACACAGGCACATAAATATAACATAATAATATATTGTTATAACATTACTATATTTGAACTATTTTTAGGGCAGTGCCTGAGCTCTGTGCAACAGCAGAACAAAATTAGGATTTCAGATTAGTATTTCTAGCTAGGGCAGTGACTAGCCCAAGCCAATCTTGATTATGGTACTGAGTCTCCCATGACCCTCTGATGTCCATGGTTTTATTTTTTTTCTTCCCATTTTATTGAGATATAATTGGCATACTTCTAATACTGTGTCAAATAGAAATGGCAAAAATGGACATCCTTGTCTATTCCTGATTTTAGAGTAAAGGCTTTCAGTTTTTCACAGTTGTGTATGATGTTAACTGTGGGTTTGTCGTAAATGGCATTTATTACATTGCGATATGTTCTCTCTATACCAACTGTGATAAGAGTTTTTATCATGACTGGATGTTGAATTTTGTCAAGGGTTTTTTCTATGTCTACTGACATGATCATGTAATTTTTATTTTTCCTTTTGTTAATGTGGTGTATCACATTGATTGATTTGCAAATATTGAAATATTCTTGTGATCCTGGAATAAATCCAACTTGATCCTGGTGTATGATCCTTTTTTATATACTATTGGATTCACTTTGCTAATATTTTGTTGAGGATTTTTGCATCTATTTTCATCAAAGATATGGGCCTGCAATTTTCCTTTTTTGTAGTGTCTTTGTCTGGTTTTGGTATTAGGGTAATGGGGGCCTCAAAGAATGAGTTTGGTAGTGTTCCATCCTCTTTAATTCTTTGGAATAGTTTGAGAAGGATAGGTATTATCTCTTCTTTACATATTTGGTAGAATTCCCCTGTGAAGCCATCAGTCCCGGACTTTTGTTTGCTGGTAGTTTTTTTTAAATTACAAATTCAATTTCACTACTAGTGATTGGTCTGCTCAAATTGTGTTTCCTTCTGATTCAGTCTTGGAAGTCTCTATGTTTCTAAAACTCTGTCCCTTTCTTTTACGGTGTCCAATTTGTTGGTATATAATTTATTTTATTTTATTTATTTATTTTTGGCTGCATTGGGTCTTCATTGCTGCATGCGGGCTTTAGTTGTGGTACGCAGCTTTCTCTAGTTGCGGTGAGCAGGGGCTACTCTTCATTGTGGTGTGTAGGCTTCTCATTGTGGTGGCTTCTCATTGCAGAGCACGGGCTCTAGGTGTGCGGGCTTCAGTAGTTGTGGCACATGGGCTCAGTAATTGTGGCTCACGGGCTCTAGAGTGCAGGCTCAGTAGTTGCGGCACACGGGCTTAGTTTTTCCGCCGCATGTGGGATCTTCCCAGACCAGGGCTCGGACCCATGTCCCCTGCATTGGCAGGCGGATTCTTAACCACTGTGCAACCAGGGATGTCCCAGTTGGTATATAATTGTTTGTAGTATTCTCTTGTGATTTTTTTTGTATCTCTGTGATATTCGTTGTTATTTCTCCTCTTTCATTTCTTATTTGGTTTATTTGGGTCCTTTTTTTTTTTCCCTGATAAACCTGGCTAAAGGCTTATAAGTTTCATTTAGCTATTCAAAAAACCAAGTCTTGGTTTCACTGATCTTTTCTATTGCATTTTTCGTCTTTATTTTATTTATTTCCTGTCTTATCTCTGTTATTTCCTTTCTTCTGCTGACTTTGGGCTTTGTTTATCCTTATTCTAATTCCTTGAGGTGATAGTTTAGGTTATTTATATGAGATTTTTCTTGTTTCTTGAGTAAGGCCTGTGTTGCTACACACTTCCCTCTTAGAACTGCTTTTGCTGCATCTCATAGATTTTGGTGTGTTGTGTTTCTATTTTAGTTAGTCTCAAGGTGTTTTCTGATTTCCTCTTTGATTTCTACATTGACCCATTGGGTTTTAGTAGCATGTTGTTTAGTCTCCATGTGTTTGTGTTTTCCCCATTTTTCTTCCTGTGATTGATTTCTAGTTTCATACTATTGTGGTTGGAAAAAATGCTTGATGTAATTTCTAATCTCTTAAATTTGTTGATGCCTGTTTTGTGGCCTAGCATGTGATCTATCTTGCAGAATTTTTACATGTGCACTCTAAAATAATGTGTAGTATGCTGTTTTTTGGATCAGGGTCATATAGATAGCTGTTAAGTCCAACTGTTATACTGTGTCATTTAAGATCACAGTTGACTTGTGATTTTCTGTCCACTGATGTAAGTGGGGTGTTAAAGTCCCCTACTATTATTGTATTACTGTCTGTTAATATTTGTTTTTAGTATATTTGGGTACTCCTATATGGGGTGCTTATATGTTAATGAGCATAATATCCTCTTTTTGTATTGATCCTTTTATCATTATGTATAATGCCCTTCTTTGTCTTTTGTTTATAGCCTTTGTTTTAAAGTCAAGTCTAATATGAGAATTGCTACCTCTGCTTGTTTGTTTTTTCTGTTTGCATGCAATATCTTTTTCCATCCCCTTACTTTCAGTCTGTGTCTCTAGCTCTGAAGTGAGTCTTCTGTAGGCAGTATATAGGTGGATCTTGTTTTATTATCCAGTCAGCCGCCTTATGTCTTTTGATTGCAACATTTAGTTCATTGACATTTTAAGTAATTATTGATAAGTATATACTTATTGCCATTTTCTTACTTGATTTCTGTTTGTTTTATAGTTCTTTTTTGTTCTTTTTCTTTTTGTTTCTTCCCTTCAATTTGCTGATTTTTCTCTAATAGTATTTTTGTGTATTTTCTTTTTAGTTTTTGTGTATCTATTGTAGATTTTTGATTTGTGGTTACCATGAGGTTCATATATGTTGACCTACACCTAAATCTACAAGTTTTAAACTGATAGTTTTTTAAGTTCAGACATATTCTAAAAGTTCTACATTCCCCCCACACACATTTTGTGTTTTTAATGTCATATTTTATATCTTCATGTTTATCCCTAAACTATTTATTGTAGTTATAGTTGCTTTTATAATTTTTTTCTGTTCATCTTCCTACTGGCTTATTTAAGTGGTTGGTCCTTAGCCCTTGCTATATATTTGTCTTTCATAATTGGATTTTCCCTTTCCCATAACTTCTTCTATCTTTTCCACTTAGAGAAGACCTTTTAACATTTATTTTAGGGTAGGCTTAGTATTGATGAACACGTTTAGGTTTTGATATATATATATACATATATATATATATATATATATATATAATGCCACTCCCTTCTTGTCTGCAAGAAGTTTTTGTGAGAAATCAGCTGATAGCCTTATAAGGATTCCCTTGTATGTGATTCTTTGTTTTTCTCTTGCTCCTTTTAGATTCTGTCTTTAACTTCTGCCTTTTAAATTATGGTATGTCTTGGTGTGTGTCTGTTTGAGTTCATCTTGTTGGGACCCTCTGTACTTCCTGTGGTTGGATATCTGTTTCCTTCTTCACATTTGGGAAGTTTTCAGCCATAATTTTCTTAAATATAATTTCTATCCCATTCTCTCTCTCTTCTCCTTCTCAGAGCCCTATAAAATGAATGTTGGTATGCTTAATGTTATCTTGGAGATCTCTTAAACTGTTTTGATTTTTAAAAATTTGCTTTTCTCTTTGCTGTTCTGTTTGGATGATTTCCATAATTCTATCTTCCAGATCACTTATGTGTTCTTTTATGTCACTTAGTCTGCTGTTCATTCCTTCTAGTGTTTTGTTTGTTTGTTGTTGTTTTTGTTTTTTTTTATTTCAGCTATTGAATTCTTCATTTCTGATGGATCTTTTTTATATTTTCTCCTTCCTTGTTAATGTTATCACTGTGTAGATCTATTATTTTACCTAATTCAGTTAACATTTTTATAACCAATGCTTTGAATTGTTTACCTGGTAAATTGTTTATTTCTATTTCATTATTTTTTCAGTGGTTTTCTCTTTCTCTTGAGAAGAGAGCAGTTGAGAGCACTTCCTCTGCTTTTACATTTTGCTTAACTGTCTCTGCTTCTATGAATTTAGGTAAAACAGTTGCCTATTGCAGTTTTGGAGGGGTGTTCTTATGTGGGAGCATTCCCATATAGACTGTTTGTAACCATTGCCTTTGTGGGAGAGCTGGATTTGATGTGGACGCAAGTTATGTCTTTCCTTAGGGTGTACTGGTAACTATCACTTTGGTAGGAGGTGGGGCTGGAGATGGGAGGGATAGAGCTGGAGTCAGTTGTGAGGTGGAAATTGTCCTCTGCTCCGTGGCTGTCACTGCCATATTCAGTGTGGGGTCTGATCCCAAGTTGCTGGAGCAGGAGTCCTGAGGATTGGGACTGAGCTGGCTTTGTTCCCTTTAAGTGTATTTTCCCCTCTTCCTGCACTGGGACCCTTGCCCCAGAGAGGGTAGTACCAAAGCAAGAGGGGCCATGCAGGCTCTCAGCTTGTGGTTGGCTGTAGACAGAGATTTGAGCTGTTTCCAATGTGCTGCCTGTGCAGGCGTCCGTATTTGTATCACTCACTCCACTCAGACGCAGCCTTGGGTGCAACTCTCCTTTATCCCTCACAACTGATCACTGCCCCCCCAGCCTCTGCCTCCCCCAGCTTGTTGTGGGGTCACACCACAGAGCTGGCAGGGTCAGCGTGGACTTTTGGCATGCATCGGGATGTGAGCTGTGGTTGAGCAGTGCTGTCAGAGGTCTGGGCTGCTTCTGATGTGCTGCTTGAGCAAGCGCCCCAAATGGGTGCCACAGCCCTGCCCAGTCTCTGCTCCTGGACTGGGTTGCTTGTGCATCCTGGGGTTGAGTCTTCTCGTCTCCAGATTCAGGGCCATGTTGTAAGATACAGTAAGTAAGGCAGGAGTAAGTGGGGCTGAAGTGCAAACCGAGGCAGTGGCAGGATACTTTGGCAGTTGCTAGAGCAGACCCCCCAAAATATTGCATGCTCTTTATGAGCAGAGTCCAGGCTTCCTAATGCCCCATTGTCCCAGCAGTCCTCCATACAGCCAGTGGGGCTCATCTCCCCCACATAGGACCCCAGGACAAGGGTGTCTAATCTGTAGCTCTCACTGCTCACTCCCCAAGGTGAATGTCTGTGTATTCTCCCTTTTCCTCTGAGCCCCCTCCCATGAGCACAGGTCCCAACCTGATCACTTTTCTTCCCTTTCTGCCTGATTATGTATCTTTCTTACAGCCTTGATTGTAGTGGAGTCCTTCTGCTACTTTTCTGGTTAGTGAGAATTGTTCCACATGTAGGTGTATTTTTGATATATTTTGGGGGAGAAGTGAGCTCCATGTCCTCTTACTAGGCCATCTTGGTTGATCTCCTACAACATCATTTTTTTGACATATATACATATGAAACAATTGTCACAATCGGTTTATTAAACATCTATCATCTCATATAGATACAAAATTAAAGACAAAAAAAATTTCTTCTTGATGAAAGCTCTTAGGATTTACTCACTTAACAACTTCATTACAGGAGTTTTAATTATATTTATTGTGTTGTACATCACATTCGTAGCTCTTATTTTTCTTATAACTGGAAGTTTGTGCCTTTTGACTGCCTCCATTCAGTACCCCCTCTCCCTAACCCGCTTTGGTAACCACAAATCTGATCTCTGTTTCTATGAGTTTTTCTGTTTGTTTTCGCAATAAAATTGCCCTAGAACACTTTTAATTCCTGTTACACAACATAATGATTCAATATTACTATACATTTCAAAATGATCACCATGGTAAGCCTAGTTATGATATGTCACTGTGCAAAAATATTATATAGTTATTGACTATATGTCCCACACTGTACATTTCATACCCGTGACTCATTTGTTTTACAACTGGAAGTTTTTAAGTCTTTATCCTCTCACCTATTTCTTTTTTCCCTCTACCCCCCTCCACTCTAGCAACCACCTATTTGTTCTCTGTATCTACAATTCTATTTCTGTTTTGTTATGTTTGTTGATTTGTTTTGTTTTTTTAAATTCCACATATAAGTGAAATTATACCTGACATCCATGTTTTAACTGTAAAATAATAGATATAGGTGTTCTAGCAGTAAGTAAGGCAAACTCCTTATTTGACTTTATTTTTTTCTCATAAAATTATTGAGTATTGTTGTCAAGAAGAAGGCAGCCAAGGGTTCTGATTTCCTTGGCATGAGAATTTTGTTTTCATGAGGAAAACAAAATTGTGGGGGAGATAAAGGGCACAGTTATTGGATGAGACATTATACATTTGTATGTCTAGGTTTGGACCTACTTTGCTTAGGGATTTTGTATAAACTCAATCATTATGCATCCTAATTTCTCTTTTCACTTAGAGAATGAGTGAATAGTTGCACTAAACTTGGTGCAGAGAACTTTTTTGTAGGCAGATCAATAAGAGAGAGGTGATTTTTGCCAAATCCCCATCTCCAGCCTTCTGCATGTAAAGGGTGAATCAGAAAAGTCACAATGAATTTTTCCTTATTTAGAGCTAACTGTTCAGTAGGTTGGAAAGATCAATATGGCTGTTCAAATGCTTTTGAAAAAATAAAATAGATATTAGCTTTGTAGTGCCTTGAATTGTCAGCACCAGGAAAGGTAGAGTTAAAGGAGGAGTTTCTTTTTTCCCTTTTGCCTTCTACAATTTACTCATTGATCTCAAAAGAATTCTAAGAAATTGAAATTTAAAAATCAAGCCGTGAAATAAGGAAACCAAGGAACTTCCCATAGAGAAAAAGGTCAGAATCAGCAGCAGCAAAAACCAATTTATAACTCTGAAAAACATGAAGCATAAGGCAGATAGCCAAATCATCGTATCTTTATTTTTAGTGTGTGTATCTGAAGTAGGTAAACCTTCATCATTGGCATGATTATACTTTTGTCCTTTTAAAGTGCTTTTGCCTTGTCTTCAGGTTATAATCCTTTAAAAAATT
This sequence comes from Orcinus orca, assembly GCF_937001465.1. Classification (NCBI taxonomy): domain Eukaryota; kingdom Metazoa; phylum Chordata; class Mammalia; order Artiodactyla; family Delphinidae; genus Orcinus; species Orcinus orca. The sequence goes on along the minus strand of NC_064559.1, from coordinate 2,674,266 downwards.
GTTTTAAATGGGAGCCACAGACAGGGTATTAATTCTTACACTAAGCAGGCTGGATTAACCTAGGCTAAGCAGTAATCATATATACGGTGGTGATGACCACAGGTCATTATTTTGATTACACTTGTTAAAACAATATTGAAATCACTCCAGAGATATCTCTGAGCATCCATTTTACAAAAGAAGTTGTCATAAAGTAAATTACTTAAGTAATATATATCGATACCACATAATTAAAATAGGAGTTTTTAGCCCTTCTGCCCACACTTAATCCAAAGCCCTCATGTTTCCTCTCAGTGGAAGCAGAATACAGCTATTGCTTGTGGCCCCTCTCAGTGGAAGCAGAATACAGCTATTGCTTGGGCTTGTGGCCCAAAAGTAACACTCCATGCACTGACAATTAGGTCCTGTCTGGACCAGCACTCTCAACCAGGATTTTCTGAGAATATTAAACCCTAATTGACTGAGGGTTCCATTTTATGTGATAAATTAACTTCAGAATACCACTAGTCCACTACCAACTTCGAGAGAATTGAGAAGATAATCACTAACATCATATTCTGAAGGGCTTAATTCTCTAATGGAATCCCTTATGGGAAAGGAGGCTGGGCAGGGTATTACTTCATTTGGCATTGTCCTTTGCATTTTTATGAAAGAATAGTCCAACCTAGGGGAACCTATACATCAATGAAACCACTGGACAAACCTCTTTTTCTAGTCCTTGGAAGGGATCTCACACCTCTGACTCCTGGACCCTGGCAAGAATGTTCAGATTCTAGGTCTTCAAGCATACAGATGGGCAAAGAGCTGCCTGGTGCTTTCAGGTTGGGAAACAGTGCAACACAGGGTGAACACAGATCTTTTCTTATCTCCCTAACTCAGAAAGTTTTTCTACCTTGATCAATACTGCAAGGACACTTGTCTCTTAAATTTCTTACTCAGTGCACCTTCCCTTCTGGTCTTAAATCTCTTGACTGTTTTCTGTATCTGAAGCCTTCCTGATAGTGATGGGACTCAGAGAACTTAACCTTATATTTATTAGCTCTAGCCAGGCTAAGGGGACAGAAAGAACAAAGAAAGTTAGTGTGAGATTGATCAAAAGGACCAGCTCTTGTTATCTTAACTACTTGTTCCTTTACCACATAATGCTTAATATTCTGAAATCAGGATTCAACTTCACTTAAGAAGACCCTGGGAAGTATGACTTAAGGGCCATATTCATAATAGTACTTAATAGTTTTTGAAACATTGTTTTACATGTATATCTCATTGAATATGAGAGGTAAGTAACATTATCTCCATTTAATGAATAAGGACACAAAGGCTTAAAAATAGGTGACTTGCTCAGGATTATTTAACTAATATTCCACCTAGCTGAGTATTAAACTTAGCCCCGTTTTGTTATTTCGCACTTGGCCCAGACTGAATAGCATCCTGTCTTACCTCTAGACACTTTGCTAACTCTGGATCTTTATATGTTCAAATTAATTGGGATAGTGTTGCCTGACTTTTTGCCTCCTTTGTTCAGTTCCACTGTTCCTGACTTTGTTTCCACATTATGCCAAACGTTGTTATGGAAATTTTGTAATGATGAGACCTTTTAAGAAGAACTTTTAGAACATTCTTTAAGAATCTGTGTAAATTCTTAAAGTAGAAATAATGAATGCATGATGATATCTTTCATTAAATGATAAAACATGGCATCAGTTTTCCTGTGTTTACTTTTATTAGGTGGATTTCTGTACTGCTACCCACCTTAATCCCTAGTCAAAGATATAACTTATCTAGTCTTGATGATATAAGAAATTTTTAATTAGGCTGAGAGGAAGGAAGGAAGGAAGGAGTAAAATAAATTCAGGATTTTATTGTCTTTTTTTCTATTTAAACATGAATGTTAAACTTCAGTACAATATATTAATGACATTCTTGGTCACAAATACAGCTGTTTATGAGATGTGGATGGATAGACTTAAGTGCATTTTATAGTTTTTAAGTAACTTTGTGGTGAAAGTAAATTATAACTTAAATAACATTTATATTTTAACATGCACTCCAAAATGAATCTGATGTCTCCTGAATTATATTCCATCTTCCCTCTGTAGCCATTTTTATCTCTGTCATTCATAAATTCATCCAGATCTTTTTTTAACGGAAGTGTAGTTCATTTACATCATATTAGTTTCAGGTGCACAACATGGCACTTCAAAATTTTTATAGATTATACTCTATTTAAATTCACCACAAAATAATGACTATATTTCCTTGTAGACTATCCATTTTAAACATAGCAGTTTTTACTTCCTTGCCCCTACCCCAACCTGCCTCTTCCTTCCTACCTCTCCCAAATAGTAACGGACAGTCTTTTTTCTATACCAGTGAGCCTGTTTCTGTTTTACTATATTCATTTGTTTGTTTTAATATGTAGATTCCACATATAAGTGATAATATAACAGTATTTGTCCCTGTCTGTCTGAATCATTTCACTAAGCATAATACCTTCCAGGTCTATCCATGTTGTTGCAAATGGCGGAACTTCATTCTTTTTTATAGCTGAGTAGTATTCCATTGTGTTGATTTTTTTTTTTTTTTTTGGTGTGTGTGTGCGTGTGTGTGTATCTCACATCTTCTTTAATTACTCGTTTTTTGATGGACTCTTAGATGGCTTCAATTTCTTCATTTTATAAATAAGGCTGCTATGTGTATTGCAGTGTGTGTATCTTTTTAAATTAGTGTTTTTGTGTTTTTTTGATATACACCCAGGAGTGGATATGCTGGATCATATGGTAGCTCTATTTTTAGTGTTTCGAACCACCTCCAGACTTTTATGCATAGTGACTGCCTCATTTACAATCCCACCAACAGTGTACAAGGATTCCCTTTTCTTTACATCCTGGCCAACATTTGTTATTTGTAGTCTTTTTGATGATATCCATTCTAAAAGTGTAAGGTGATATTATCATCATTGTTTTAATTTGCATTTCTCTGATGATTAACTATGTTGAGCATCTTTTCATATGCCACCTGTATGTCTGCTTTGGAAAAATGTCTATTCAGGTTCTCTACCCATTTTTTAAAATGGGTTGTTTATTTTATTTTTATTAATTAGCACCAGGTCTTAGTTGCAGCAGGCAGGCTCTTTAATTGCAGTTTACAGGCTCCTCTGTTGCAGCTCTCCAGCTCCTTAGTTGCAGCGCATGGGCTCCTTAGTTGCGACTCCAGGGCTCCTTAGTTGTGGCTTGCCAGCTCCTTAGTTGTGGCACTTGGGCTCCTTAGTTGTGGGACACAAACTTTTAGTTGCAGCATGCGTGTGGGAACCAGCTCCCTGACCAGGGATCCAGGCCCCCTGCATTGGCAGCGTAGACTCTTATCCACTGTGCTGCCAAGGAAGTCCCAAGTGGGTTGTTTATTTTTTTGATGTTGAAATGTATGAGTTCTTTTTATATTTTTTATATTAACTCCTTATCAGATATATCATTTCAAATGCATTCTCCCATTAAGTAGGTGCACTTTTTGTTTTGTTAATAATTTCTTTGCTGTGCAAAAGGTGTTTACTTTGATGTAGTCCCATTTGTTTATTTTTGCTTTTGTTTCCCTTGCCAGATAAGACATATTTAATAAAAATATAACTAAGACTGATGGCAAAGAGCTTATTGCCTGTGTTTTCCTTTAGAACTACTATGGTTTTAGGTGTTTCATTTAAATTTTTAATCCATTTTGAATTTATTTTTGTGCTTCATGTGAGAGAGTAATCCAGTTTGATTCTTTTGCATTTAACTGTCCAGTTTTCCAAACACCATTTGTTAAAGAGGCTGCCTTTTCCCCACTGTATATTCTTGCATCCTTTTCCATAGATTAATTGCCCATATAAGTTAGGGTTCATTTCTATGCTCTCTATTCTGTTCTAGTGATCTATGTGACTGGTTTTGTGCCAGCACCATACTGTTTCGATGCCTGTAATTATGTAGTATAGTTTGAAATCAGGAAATGTGCTACCTTCAGCTTTGTTCTCCTTTCTAAAACTTGTTTTGGCTTTTGGGGGTCTTTTGTGTTTCCATACAAATGTGAGAATTATTTTTTCTAGTTCTGTGAAAAATGCAATCTATCCACCAGAGGGCAGACAGCAGAAGCAAGAATTACAGTCCTGCAGCCTGTGGAACAAAAACCACATTCACAGAAAGGTACACAAGATGAAAAGGCAGAGGGCAATGTACCACATGCAGGAACAATATAAAACACCAGAAAAACAACTAAATGAAGTGGAGATAGGCAACGTTCCAGAAAAAGAATTCAAAATAATGACAGTGAAGATGATCCAGGACCTCAGAAAAAGAATGGAGGCAAATATCGAGAAGATGGAAGAAATGTCTAAGAAAGACCTAGAAGAATTAAAGAACAAACAAACAGAGATGAACAATACAATAACTGAAATGAAAATTACACTAGAAGGAATCAATAGCAGAATAACTGAGGCAGAAGAACAGATAAGTGACCTGGAAGACAGAACGGTGGAATTCACTGTTGTGGAACAGAATAAAGAAAAAAGAATGAAAAGAAATGAAAACAGCCTAAGAGACCTCTGGGACAACATTAAATGCAACATTTGCATTATGGGGGTCCCAGAAGGAGAGGAGAGAGAGAAAGGACTCAAAAAACTATTTGAAGAGATTATAGTCGAAAACTTCCCTAACATGGGAAAGGAAATAGCCATCCAAGTCCAAGAAGCGCAGAGAGTCCCATACAGGATAAACCCAAGGAGAAACACGCTGAGACACATAGTAATCATATTGGCAAAAATTAAAGACAGAGAAAAATTATAGAAAGCAGCAAGGGAAAAGCAGCAAGTAACATACAAGGGAACTCCCGTAAGGTTAACAGCTGATGTCTCAGCAGAAACTCCACAAGCCAGAAGGGAATGGCATGATATACTTAAAGTGATGAAAGGGAAGAAGCTACAACCAAGATTACTCAACCCAGCAAGGATCTCATTCAGATTCGGTGGAGAAATCAAAAGCTTTACAGACAAGCAAAAGCTACGAGAATTCACACCACCGAACCAGCTCTACAACAAATGCTAAAGGAACTTCTCTAAGTGGGAAACACAAGAGAAGAAAAGGACCTACAAAAACAAACCCAAAACAATTAAGAAATTGGTAATAGGAATATACATATCAATAATTACCTTAAATGTGAATGGATTAAATCCTCCAACCAAAAGACACAGACTTCCTGAATGAATACAAAAACAAGTCCCATATATATGCTGTCTACAAGAGACCCACTTCAGACCTAGGGACACATACAGACTGAAAGTGAGGGGATGGAAAAATATATTCCATGCAAACGGAAATCAAAGGAAAGGTGGAGTAGCAATACTCATATCAGGTAAAATAAATTTTAAAGAATGTTACAAGAGACAAGGAAGGACACTACATAATGATCAAGGGATCAATCCAAGAAGAAGATATAACAATTCTAAATATATATGCACCCAATATAGGAGCACCTCAATACATAAGGCAACAGCTAACAGCTCTAAAAGAGGAAATCGACAGTAACACAATAATAGTGGGGGACTTTAACACCTCACTTACACCAATGGACAGATCATCCAAACAGAAAATTAATAAGGAAACACAAGCTATAAATGACACAATAGACCAGTAAGATTTAATTGAAATTTACAGGACATTCCATCCAAAAACAGCAGATTACACTTTCTTCTCAAGTGTGCATGGAACATTCTCCAGGATAGATCACATCTTGGGTCACAAATCAAAACTTAGTAAATTTAAGAAAATTGAAATCATATCAAGCATCTTTTGTGACCACTATGCTGTGAGATTAGAAATGAATTACAGGGAAATAAATGTAAAAAACAAAAACAAATGGAGGCTAAACCATATGTTACTAAATAACCAAAAGATCACTGAAGAAATCAAAGAGGAAATCAAAAAAATACCTATAGACAAATGACAATGAAAACACAACAATCCAAAACCTGTGGGATGCAGCAAAAGCAGTTCTAAGAGGGAAGTTTATAGCTATACAAGCCTACCTCAAGAAACAAGAAAAATCTCAAGTAAACAGTCTAACTTTACACCTAAAGGAGCTAGAGAAAGAAGAACAAACAAAACCCAAAGTTAGGAGAAGGAAAGAAATCATAAAGATCAGAGCAGAAATAAATGAAATAGAAACAAAAGAAACAATAGCAAAGATCAATAATACTAAAAGCTGGTTCTTTGAGAAGATAAACAAAATTGATAAACCATTAGCCAGACTCATCAAGAAAAAGAGGGAGAGGACTCAAATCAAGAAAATTAGAAATGAAAAAGGAGAAGTTACAACAGACATTGCAGAAATACAAAGCATCCTAAGAGACTACTACAAGCAACTCTACGCTAATAAAATAGACAACCTGGAAGAAATGGACAAATTCTTAGAAAGGTGTAACTGTCCAAGACTGAACCAGGAAGAAATAAAAAATGTGAACAGACCAATCACAAGTAATGAAATTGAAACTGTGATTAAAAATCTTCCAACAAAGAAAAGTCCAGGACCAGATGACTTCACAGGTGAATTCTATCAAACATTTCAAGAAGAGCTAACATCCATCCATCTCAAAGTCTTCCAAAAAATTGCAGAGGAAGGAACACTCCCAAACTCATTCTATGAGGCCACCATCACCCTGATACCAGAACCAGACAAAGATACTACAAAAAAAGAAAATTACTCTCTGATGAATATAGATGCAAAAATCCTCAACAAAATACTAGCAAACAGAATTCAACAACACATTAAGAGTATCATACACCACGATCACGTGGGATTTATCCCAGGGATGCAAGGATTCTTCAATATATGCAAATCAATCAATGTGATACACCATATTAACAAATTGAAGAATAAAAACCATATGATCATCTCAATAGATGCAGAAAAAGCTTTTGACAAAAATTCAACACCCATTTATGATAAAAGCTCTCCAGAAAGTGGGGATAGAGCGAACCTACCTCAATATAATAAAGGCCATATACGACAATCCCACAGCAAACATCATTCTCAATGGTGAAAAACTGAAAGCATTTCCTCTAAGATCAGGAAAAAGACAAGGATATCCACTGTCACCACTATTATTCAACATAGTTTTGGAAGTCCTAGCCATGGCAATCAGAGAAGAAAAAGAAATAAAAGGAATACAAATTGGAAAAGAAGTAAAACTGTCATTGTTTGCAGATGACATGATACTATACTTAGAGAATCCTAAAGATGCCACCAGAAAACTACTAGAGCTCGTCAATGAATTTGGTACAGTTGCAGGATACAAAATTAATGCACAGAAATCTCTTGCATTCCGATATACTAGTGATGAAAACTCTGAAAGAGAAATTAAGGAAACACTTCCATTTACCATTGAAACAAAGAGAATAAAATACCTTGAAGTAGGGCTTCCCTGGTGGTGCAGTGGTTGAGAGTCCACCTGCTGATGCAGGGGACACGGGTTCGTGCCCCGGTCCAGGAAGATCCCACATGCCGTGGAGGGGCTGGGCCTGTGAGCCATGGCCGCTGAGCCTGCGCGTACGGAGCCTGTGCTCCGCAATGGGAGAGGCCACAACAGTGAGAGGCCCGCATACCGCAAAAAAAAAAAAATACCTTGGAATAAACCTGCCTAGGGAGACAAAAGATCTGTATGCAGAAAACTATAAGACACTGATGAAAGAAATTAAAGATGATACTGAAAGATGGAGAAATATATACCATGTTCTTGGATTGGAAGAATCAATATTGTGAAAATGACTATACTACCCAAAGTAATCTACAGATTCAATGCAATCACTGTCAAATTACCAATGGCATTTCTTACGGAACTAGAACAAAAAATCTTAAAATTTGTGTGGAGACACAGAAGACCCAAAATGGCCAAAGCAGTCTGGAGGGAAAAAAGCGGAGCTGGAGGAATCAGAATCCCTGACTTCAGACTATGCTACAAAACTACAGTCATCAAGACAATATGGTACTGGCACAAAAATAGAAATACACATCAATGAAACAAGATAGAAAGCCCAGAGATAAACCCATGCACCTATGGTCAACTAATCTATGACAAAGTAGGTAGGGTTATACAATGGAGAAAAGACAGTCTCTTCAATAAGTGGTGCTGGGAAAACTGGACAGCTACATGTAAAAGAATGAAATTAGAGCACTCCCTAACACCATACACAAAAATAAACTCAAAATGGATTAAATACCTAAATGTAAGACCAGACACTATAAAACTCTTAGAGGAAAACATAGGAAGAACACTCTTTGACATAAATCACAGCAAGATCTTTTTTGATCCACCTCCTAAAATAATGGAAATAAAAAACAAAATAAACAAATGGGACCTAATGAAACTTAAAAGCTTTTGCACAGCAAGGGAAACCATAAAAAAGATGAAAAGACAACCCTCAGAATGGGAGAAAATATTTGCAAACGAGTCAACGGACAAAGGATTAATCTCCAAAGTATATAAAGAGCTCATGCTGCTCAATATTAAAAAAACAAACAATCCAATCCAAAAATTGGCAGAAGACCTAAATAGACATTTCTCCAAAGAAGACATACAGATGGCCAAGAAGCATATGAAAAGCTGCTCAACATCACTAATTATTAGAGAAATGCAAATCAAAACTACAATGAGATATCACCTCACACCCATTAGAATGGCCATCATCAGAAAATCTACATACATCAAATGGTGGAGAGGGTGTGGAGAAAAGGGAACCCTGTTGCACTGTTGGTGGGAATGTAAATTGATACAGCCACTATGGAGAACCGTGTGGGGGTTCTTTAAAAAACTAAAAATAGAATTACCATATGACCCAGCAATCCCACTACTGGGCATATACCCAGAGAAAACCATAATTCAAAAAGACACATGCACCCCAGTGTTCACTGCAGCACTTTTTACAATAGCCAGGTCATGGAAGCAACCTAAATGCTCGTCGACAGACGAATGGATAAAGAAGATGTGGTACATGTATACAATGGAATATTACTCAGCCATAATTAGGAACGAAATTGGGTCATTTGTTGAGACAAGTGGATGGATTTAGAGACTGTCATACAGAGTGAAGTAAGTCAGAAAGAGAAAAACGAATATCGTGTATTAACACATATATGTGGAACCTAGAAAAATGGTAGAGATGAACCAGTTTGCAGGGCAGAAATTGAGACACAGATGTAGAGAACAAACTTATGGACACCAAGGGGTGAAAGTGGTGGGGGTGGGGGTGGGGGTGGGATGAATTGGGAGTTTGGGATTGACATGTATACCCTGATGTGTATAAAATTGATGACAAAAAAAAAAAAAAAAGCAGATGAAAACATTCAGACCTCTAGGCAGAGACTGCATCAGAACAAAGATCTTGGGGAAAAAATGCAATATGTATTTTGATAGGGGTTGCATTGAAGCTGTAGATTGATTAGATAGTATAGTCATTTTAGCAATATTAGTTCTTCCAATCTAAGACCATGGTATATCTTTCCATCTGTTTGTGTTTTATTTTCTTTCATCAGCATGTTACAGTTTTACGATTACAGGTCTTTTACGTTCTTAGATTTATTGTGAGGTATTTTTTTATTCTGCTGCAATTATAAATGGGATAGTTTTCTTAATTTCTCTCTCTGATAGTTTGTTGTAAATTTATAGGGATGCAATAGATTTCTATATATTTATTTTAAATTCTGCAATTTTACTGAATTCATTGATGAGTTCTAATTGGTTTTTGGTGGCATCTTTAGGATTTTCTATATATAGTATCCTGTTCTCTGAAAACAATAACAGTTTTACTTCTTTTCCAATTAGAATTCCTCTTTTTTCTTGTCTGACTGCTGTGGCTAGGACTTCCAATACTATGGTGAATAAAATTGGTGAGAGTTCGCATTCTTTTCTTCTTTGTGATCTTATAGGAAAGAAGTTCATGTTTTCACCCTTGAGTATGATGTTAGCTGTGGGTTTGTCATATATGGTTTTTATTATGTTGAGGTTTGTTCCCTCTATACCCACTTTGTTGAGTGTTTTTTTTTATCATAAAAGAATATTGAATTTTGTCAAAAGCTTTTTCTGCATCTGTTGAGATAACCATATAATTTTTATTCTTTAATTTGTTAATGTGGTATATCACATCGATTAATTTGCAGATTTTGTACCATTCTTGATACCGTGGGATATATTTCACTTGATCATGATTTATGATGTTGTTAATGTATTATTGAATTCTGTTTCTTAATATATTGTGGATTTTTGCATCTGTGTTTTATCAGTGATATTGGCCTGTAATTTTATTTTTTTGTGGTATCTTTTTCTGGTTTTGTTATCAGAGTGATGGTGGTCTCAGAAAATGATTTTTGAAGCATTTCTTCCTCTGCAGTTTTTTGGAGTAGTTGGAGAAGGATGGGTGTTAACTCTTGTTTAAATGTTTGGTAGAATTCACTTTTGAAGCCATCTTGTCCTGAACTTTTGTTTTTTGGGATTTTTTAGATTACTGATTCAATTTCATTACTAGTATTTGGTCAGCTTATATTTTCTATTTATTCCAGACTCAGCCTTGTGAGATTGCACACTTCTAGGAATTTGTCCATTCCTTCTAGGTTGTCCATTTATTGGCATATAATTTTTCATAGTTTTCTCTTATGATCATTTTATTTCCCTGTGGTGTCAGTTGTAATAACTTCTTTTTCATTTATGATTTTATTTATTTGGTCCCTCTTTTTTTTCTCATGAGTCTGGCTAAAGTTTTATTGATTTTGTTTCTCTTTTCAAAGGACCAGTGCTTAGTTTCATCAATCTTTTCTCTACCTTTTATTTTCTTAGTCTCTATTTCATTTATTTCCACTCTGAACTTTGTTATTTCTTTTCTTTTATTAACTTTGGGTTTTGTTTTCTTCTTTTTCCAGTTCCTTTAGGTATAAGGTTATGTTGTTTATTTCAGATTTTTCTTGTTTCCTGAGGTAGGCTTTTATTACTATAAATTTCCATCTTAGAACTTCTCCTAACCATAGATTTTGGATCATTGTGTTTTTATTTTTATTTTATTTTTTTGTCTCCAGGTATTTTTAAAATTTCCCCTTTGATTTCTTAAGTGACTCATTGGTTTTTCAGTAGCATATTGTTTAGCCTCTATGTATTCTTTTTTTTTTGCAGTCTTAACTTTTTTATTTGATTGGTTTTTTGTAGTTGATATCTAGTATCATAATGGTGTGGTCAAAAAAAAATGCTTGGTATGATTTTAATATTCGTAAACTTACTGAGACTTGTTCTGTGGCCCAGCATGTGATCTGTCCTGGAGAATGTTTCATATACACTTGAAAAATTGTGCATTATGCTGCCTCTGGATGAAATTTTCTTTATTTATCTATTAACTCTATTTTGTCTAAGGTGCCATTTAAGGCCAGTGTTTCCTTCTTGATTTTCTGTCTGGATAAACTGTCCATTGATATAAGTGGGGTTTAAAGTCCCCTAATATTATTGTGTTACTGTCAATTTCTTCCTTTATGTCTGTTACTATTTGCTTTATGTATTTAGGAGGTCCTATGTTGGGAACATACACATTTACAGTTGTTATATCTTCTTGGACTGATGCCTTTATCATTATGCAATGTCCTTCTTTGTCTCTTGTTACAGTGTTTGTTTTAAAGTCTATTTTGTCTAATATAAGCACTGCTACCCCAACTTTCTTTACCTTTCAGTTTTCGTGGAATACCTTTTTCCATCCTCCCACTTTCACTCTGTCTATGTCTTTAGATCTGATGTGAGTTTCTTATAGGCAGTGTATATGGACATATGTATATGGGTCTTGTTTTGTATCCATTCAGCCACTCTATGTCTTTTGAATGGAGTATTTAGTTCATTTACATTTAAAGTAATTATTTTTAGAGGTGTACTTATTGCCATTTGTCAATTGTTATTGGGTTGTTTTTGTAGTCTTTTTTTCCCTTTCTTCTTTTGCTGTCTTCCCTTCTGATTTAATTACTATGTTTAGTGTTATGTTTGGAATCCTTTCTTTTATTGTACCTGTGTATCTATTATAGATTTTTGGTTTGTCTTTACCAGATCATTTGTATATAGCAATCTGTTCATATATGTGATTGAGTTGATGATCTCTTAAGGTCAAACACATTTTACCAACCTTGAGTTTTTACACATTTAATGATTTTTGAGATCCTATTTTACAATATTTTTGTTTTATGTATCCTTTAAC